>NC_141090.1:21335902-22535902 GCF_041138505.1 Cibotium barometz
TGGGTATAGAGGTTAAAACCAATTATTAGTGGGGGGAGCTTAAATTTACAATGAAATGCCACTTAGATTATGTAATGTTCTAGCTGCATGATGGAAAGTTTACTCGATTTCTTACACTAATTCATGACCATATTCTTAGACAAATTTGTAGCCTACTTATCTATGCTAAGGCATCTTGGGCATTTGGTGAGATATGAGAATTTTCTTAAAGACATTTAAGTTTGTCTAAACGACAATTACTTGAGCACATTATTTCACAGTGAGGCATTTGCACAACATTAAGAAAAATTCAAGTCATTAAGGATATGAGTTTTTATAAGAGGTTTATCCACAAACTTGCTGATGTTTCCACATCTCTCTATGAGCTCACTAAGCACAATGTAAAATTTGTATAGAAACATTTCAAGGCCTAGAAAGCCTAAGAATTCAATGTGCCCATTTTGAGAGGATACAAGTTTCTCAAGCACATAATATGTAGTTGCAAACCTTGTGGCATAAAAAATTACAAACAATGATCAGAGTGTGTACAAAACAAAGTATGTGTAAATTGATGATCCCGAATAAATTTTACAATGTTGTTTACATCCACCAAAGTGGGTTGAATAAAGGGCATTTTTTGAGTGTCTTTTAACAACAAAATTTAAAGTATGGACAACACAAGGAATCCATTTTTAACCACATATTGCTTAACACATTCCTACGATAACTATATCCGCACACTTATATAATGGGCGCTCGCACTATATTGTGAATCTTGTCATTTGATCCTCTAAATGCCCTAAAGATGCTCCCAAGTATTGAGCTTCTAAGTAGAGGCAAGAGGATCTTAGTCAATTGGCCAAACCATAGAGAAAAGCCTTGTAACTATGCTTTGGGCACCTCGGGTGACTTACTCTAGGCGGCCTAGTGGGAACAGGTTTGGAACTATAAAAGCCAACTTTTCTTGTTTGTAACTCATTCTCCCATTTGTGCAATAGAAGTGGAGTGTTCTCTCTCTCTCTCTCTCTCTCTCTCTCTCTCTCTCTCTCTCTTGCAACAACTAAAATCTAGCATGTGAGGGTTAGGGTCTAAGAGTGATTAGTGCTAATCACTTGTTCTCTCTTGCTTCCCTCTTGCTTCTTCTCTCCCTCTTTCTTGAGTGATTAGGCTACCATCACGATCGTCTTCCACGAACATCCCACACGATCTTTGCGAGAGAGGTTGCACCACCCATTGGATTAGCAACCGCCTCGGTGTGACAACGAGTGCAGGAGGATAGCTGTGAGCGGCTACGATAGAGCTCTTGAGCATAGCTTGAGCTCGGTGGATTGGTAACTTCCCATGACATGTTAGGGTGAGCTTAACATCTTTGGTGCCACTGCCAAGGAGTGCCAATCCGCTACTTGTCTTAAATACTCTTTGATTCGAATCCGACGGAGTCTCCATAGCCCAGTGTGCCAAGTAAGTAACTATGGCATTCGGTTTTTGGTTTGTTGGATTTGTTGTGTTGATTTTTTTGTTGTTTTTGTTTTGAGCTTGTGGTTGGGAGTAGGATTAGCAAGTTTTTGATTAAAAAAAACTAGAGATTTGGGTGATTAGAGAGCTCAAAAAAGAGGGTTTTTGCTGAATTTTTTTGCCAAACATGTTTTCTGTTAGATTGGTATACATAGGTAGCTTAGGAATGTAAGATAGAACCCTAATCAACAAAAAAAACCCAAAAAACCACAAAAAAATCTCTTAATTTTTACTCATTATCATTAATCTATTGGTTAGTGTGATTATTAAACTTAAAGAGAGCTAAAAATAAAAAAAATTGAGCCTAATTACTTGTAATTGGAATAATTGGAGTAGCATTAGTGTTCTAAACACTTGCCTTGACCTGATTCCATGCCTAGACCACTCCCATTAGCTCACAATTAGTGAGAATTAGCACTAATTATGTCTCGTTTACCTAATTTTTTCTCAAGGTGATTAATAGGGAGATTAAGAAGGATTAATTTTTATTTAAGTTAGAGTACCTCTAGATTAGTTGAAAATCGCTAATCTGGAGCTAACCTCTAGCTTTAGCTTTTTCCCACTTACTTTGCATTAATGAGGGGATCCTAGTTGTCCCACACTCAACAATAATCTCACCTCAATTAAAATTCGTGCAGCGTATGGATGTCCCATATTTTCTTTTTTTAATAAAGTTAGCACGGTCATTCACACCTTTGACACGGCTATACCTTCCTAAAACCACGGGTGTACTCTCATAAGTGTACGAGTGTACCGTCTTGAAATTTTTTAAAAAACAAATTTGGCACGGTCGTTCACACCTTTGACATGGTCGTACCTTCCTAAAGCCACAAGTGTACACATAAGCGCATGGCGTATCTTCCCTTTAAAAAAAAGATTAGAAAAACTTAGCACAGTTGTTCACACCTTTGACACGGCCGTACTTTTCTAAAGCCACTAGCATACGCTCATAAGCGTGTGGGTGTACAGTCTTGAAAAAAAGTAAACAACATTTGGCACGGCCGTTCACACCTTTGACACGGCCGTACCTTTCTAAAGCCACGGGCATACACTCATAAGCATACGGGTGTACCGTCCCGAAAAAAAAATCCCTAAAAAAATTTTCAAAATTTTAAAATCTTTAGAGGTGCTTATGGTCTACCTCCCCGACCCACTAGGGTCCTAAAAAGACCATTTTCACCTTAAGGGTGCATTCACGTACGAGGCAAGAGAGACCCAAAACTCCTCTTTAGGGTCTGCACGCACATCGTTAAAGCTTTTCTAAGCCTCAACACACACCATGGACACCTTTCGGTTATGGTTGCATGCCCCAAGTGCCTCTATTCCATGGGGCGGCACCCCGGCCATTGCACATTCACATGTGGTCGCCACCCTAAATACGTTTGGCCGTGAGGGCGAAACGATTTGTAAAGAGCCCTCATCTAGTGGTGCACCTCCATACATACACCTTGACATGAATAGATGCCCCGAGTGCACCTCCGCGAGTGCACCCCGTGGAGAGAGATAACTCAGATTCATCAGATGAATATGATCCCCATGATCCTTGAACTACTCTATTAGCCCAACCACGATCCAAAGACGCACTGACAATTCGAGTTAATACGCTAGGCCACTACTTTAAAGGTGATGATACAAACGCAGCCCTGCCCATTTCCTACAACGAACATGCGGTTAGAGGCATCCTGTATGGGGGTGCTGGCGTAAGCATCCTCACAAGAATGTGTTGGGAAAACTGGAATGAGACATCCGCATATTCCCTTAGCCTAGTGCATGACCTCAAGATTAGAGTCAGTGACATGACCTTTAAACTCACATTTCCAGTCATGGACTTTCGTAATGGCACTTATGACAGCATCCTGGGAAGACCCTTTATGCAACAGACATGACTGTGTTGAAATGAGTGATGCTGCTAGAGTGCCAAGTCACCTAGCCAAGTTATCCCACATGAGCTATCATAGCTTTGTTGTACTCTCCTCATATAAAAGAGGACCATTTTCAAGCAATGAAAAATGTAGCAAGCTCTCAAGCCTCTCTATGAGTATAAGTCTCAATCTTATAACCTAATTGAGCTTGAGTCTTAAGCTAAATTAGTTTAGTTCATTCATTATGTTTGTTATTAGGTATCACCCACCCTAGCTTAGCTTAGCAGCACTAATCACATGTTAATTAGATTAGGATTAGGATCTATTAAATAGTTGATTGTCATTAGAGAGCTTGATCCATGAATTTCATCATGGTATCAGAGCTTGGTTTAAGCTCCCCATTAGCTTAGCTCTAGCCTTTTCAAATCTCTTTTTTGCTTAATCTCATCATTATTTACCTAATTATCTTCTAACCCCAATCTTATCCAACTCTTCTATGTGTGGCCCAAAATTCAAATGCTCACCACTGCTCATTCCCCCTTCCATTAGCCAATAAACTTTGCAAGATTCTTTCTCAATACTATGCTAAAGTACAGCCAAGAGCCCTTCATCAAATTTTCCCTAAATCGCCCATTTTTAGCACTAGAAGTCGGCGGACTGGTTTTCTCGTACATTCATCGTCTATGCTAAAAATTGGGCCAAGCCCTTCTAGCCCAAGCTAGTACATGGTACAAGCTTTAACTTGACCAAAGGGCTCATCTAGTGTATTAAAGAAGTCAGTGAGGAAGATGAATCTATTGCTGTATTGCTAAAAAGTGTTGACAAAGAACCTTATGAATCAATTATTGCTCCGTGAGGGATCCCCATAGTCCCACAATACCCCCATGCACCTTGCCACAACATCAACTCACAACTGGAATGCCAAAGCCAAGACAAGTGCACCAGTAAAGCCACCACCTATGGTGGCATTCAAGCTTTCATTGTGGATGGGAGAACCTTTCTCCACCATCACCCGTTGAGCGTGTGCACGGTAAGCCTCATACCCTAAGCTTATGTGTACATATGTAATGTGGTCCCCTAAGTGAAATGCACATATATGACCTTCATGGGAATTATAAAAACCATAAAAAATCAAGAATCATTAAAAAACACCTAAAACATGCACACACCAACCTACATGCATGTGCACACATATATTCACATATTTGCAAAACTTTCCCATTTGCATGTGCACACACACACACACAAACACAGACACACACACATGCACATTTGCACATTTGCACATGCACCTCTCCCATTTATATTTGCATGCACATGCACACACTCATATGAAATTGCTTATTCACTTCCATTCGCATACACACATGCACACATGCACATATGTTGTGAGACCCCTGCCCCCTCTGTGCATCGAACTCCGGACTGCTAGTAGAGAGAAAGTAGCAACCTCTCATGTAGGGCAGGGCTTTCCACTCAGGGTCTTGCCCACGAATGTCTGGGCAAGGGACTAGTCCGGCGGTTCTTCCGAAACTGGGACCGGAAAAACTTTCCTCGCCTAGAAAGCACGGGCAATTCCTTCGAGAAAATCTTCTAACAAAAATTTATCTAATGGGGTCAAGAGCCTTAGCTATCCTTTCTATTCCGACCGAACCAGTAGGTCACATGGCCGAATCAAGGAAGGGACTTGCACTTGGTTCTTTATAGAGATCATTGCGTTTTTTCCCTCAAGCGAGGCACAGTCGGTTGATTCTTTCCCATAGAACAAGAATCTCCCTATGACTTACTTTAACTATCGTAACTTGAATATAACTGAAATTTATTATAGGAATCCACCTAACCCTAACTCGCCCATGGGTTAGCCAACCGCCCAACCACTGTATTGGTGGGATCCCTCTTTATAAAACTTTGGTTGTGTTTTGTCCCGGATACTAGGGAAAAGAGTTCCTAGGTCCCCTAGCCAGCACTCATACAAAAATATAAAATAGACACACCACTTACGCACCTAATATGAAATTGCCTTTTCTCAAATTCAACCATCTTCAAGACAGAATTGCAATAAAACCACAGAGTTTCCATCATAATCCTCAGTGTTCTAGTTCCATTGTTTGTACAAATTAGTGTCATTCGGACTCTCCATTTAAGACCAACTAGTCAACTAACAAGATCCAATTTCATAGTTTCCAGTTCACTTAAATAAATTTCTCGCCAATCCATGAAGATCTCCCTCGACATCGCATGCGTGTCCTAGCAACCGCGAGCCTGTGCATTGCCTGGTCAGAACCCTCGAGGATCTCCTTAGGTGTCCTAGCACTTCACTCTCAGGGACCGCTTCGTTGGCCCTCGCCCATCGTACCAGAAGCGCACCATTTTTAACCGTACCGAGGTAGGTCAAGACCTTGGTAGGTGTTGCCGCGAGAGAGACATCCTTCGATGACTCCCCGTCAGCTGTTGCAACATAAACTCTCCTTTAAAGAGTAAACCAAATGCTTCCTCCAACATTGTGGTGTAAGACAGCCCTTTACAAAAACAGAGTTTCTATGCAAGTAAGATTTTCCCATTGAGTTTGATTTCCTCTCACGAAAAGCCATTTCACGAGAAAACATCTCTAATGTTAGTTTCACAAGACCTTTTTTCCAAAACCCAGACTCTCTCAATGAAAATCATGAATCTCGTATCTCGGTGATTCATCCACCAATTACACCAATTACAAACGAATTTCTCACTTATTTCTAGACGATTTCGGGTCTTAGGGGAAATTCTCTAAATCAGACAATTATCCATTCTTCATACTACTGATGAGAAATGGGAATGGTCACAATTCATTGCCTTAATTTAGGATTCAAGAGATGGCAGGCATCTTACTGACCCACCTTTCTCACGTGGTCATAGTCTAGCACAGAATTACTTGAATTTATTCCTAGATTTATTTCCCAAAGATATTTCTCCATTTATCTGATAAAATAACTGTGATTTCTAATCGTAAGGGTAAATATCCAAAAATATGAAAATTCATTCTTCCTTGGACATAATAGAACTATGGAATTTAACAAGGATATTTCTTTTTCTTTTTAATAAATATGCATACATCATTAAAATATTGATGTAGAAATATTCTTAATTATTCTTTTCTCCATTTGAACCTAGGCATCAACATGCCATAATTATCTGCATAGAAATATAATGAAACTTTCTCTTTTTGATACCAAAATTAATTATGCATATTCCTATTTAAAGATACGATAAAAATTCCTCTTTTGATAAATAAAAATACCCATGTATATACATACTATGAATATACCTGTTTAAAATATGACAAAAATTCATCTTTTTACCATTTAGACATTTATGCATACATACTATAAATGTATATTCAGAAATGTAACAAAAATCCTTCTTTTAGCATTTAAAATGTTTATGCATAGAATATCATAAAATTTCCTCTTTTTGCATTATCAAATTTATGCATAAACATAATTACATAAAAATATGGTGGGACTTCCTCTTTTAATATAAAAATTCTTTATGCATAAACCTAAGCATAAACATAAGCATAATTACATCTAAGCATCTTGTTTTTAAAAAATGGTGGGACTTCCTCTTTTAATATAAAAATTCTTTATGCATAAACCTAAGCATAAACATAAGCATAATTACATCTAAGCATCTTGTTTTTAAAAAAAACCCAAATATCACTTCCTTATGATAATTATAAGAATGTTAGCATAAGCTCTCTTTCATCTTAGAATGAATAAATATGAAATTTTTTAACATAAAAACAAGATTAAATGAATTAACCTCATTTTTAAGTAGATTAAAAATCATAAAAATGTTTAATCTCTAGCTTGTTAGGCCTAGAGTTTGGGTAAGAAAATGAGATTAAAATTAAAGCTTATCCTTCCAAGAAGGATTTAATCATAAAAGTGAGTATTCTTTCAGAAAAGAGAGATTACAAATAAAAAACAATGCATTTAAGCATAAGAGATTAACATTAATTCATTTAAACAACATAAATCAATAAGGGCATGGTTTTAAGAAGAAACCATGGATTAGAATGCTTCCCAAGCATGTAGAGAGGTTGGGAAGAAGATTACCATAAGAAGAGAGTAAAACATCATTGTTTTAGGCTTACCCTTGGTATTTGGCTTGATTCTTTAGGGAGATGTGTAGCCCTCAAAGAAGAAGCTTGGCCACCAAGAAGAAGAGGGTAATCTCCACGAGAAGAAGAGGATTAGTGAAGCTCCAAAGCTTCACAAATAATGGAGAGGCAAGGTAGAGGGATAATGGATTTACACTAAATTGAAAATTACATTAGCATGTAAATACACTAAGATGAAAATACAAAGGAATGGGGTTCTATTTATAGGTGAGGGAGGCCACCAACCAAGTCCAATTGGGATCTAGAGGCTTCCAGCTTCAGTTTGATCCAATTTGGACAAGTTTTGGACCAATTAGGCCCACTTTTCTAATCTAGTTTGAAAGAGGAGAGATGAAATATATCATTTTTTAAATTAAGAAAATCGAGAAAAATGATGAGATTCTAGGTGCCTCCTTCATGAGCTCCACTCACCCTCTTGAGGTATCAAAATTTTATTTTTTTACTAATAAATTCCCATCATAGTGCATGTACTAGTAGTGAACTCTTCATTTTTTTAACTATTAAGTGCATGTACTAGTTAACTCTTCATCTTATGTGAGAATATACTCATTTTTGTGGATTTTCTTTTATTCTTGCATTTTTCTTACTCCAACACTTAGATTAACCCCATTGGTCCTTTACAACACTCTTTGAACCTTAACCCATAATTTTTTGAAAATGGGTACCCTTAGGCTAAGGTGTCCAATGCACATATTCAATTAATTTCTAATGCATATTGGAAAAATCTTTTTAAACTTCTGTTTCAAGGGAATTCATCTTAAATTAAGGGATAACTTTGTATCCAAAAATATCTCAAAACTATATTACCTCTCTCTAGAATATTTTCTCTCTCTAGGCCAAAAACAAAGGAAAACAATGTTTTCTTGCATTTTGAAATAGGGGATGATTACAAGGGACTGAGAGGAGAACTTATACATCTTTAGGGACTGAGGAGGAACCTTACATCCTCTCCCACTTGAAAAACGTAAGATATCCTCATCTCGCAAAGTGGGGGTAGTCCTTTATCAGTTGATCTTCTTCCCAAGTGGTGTCCTCTTCTAAAGGATAGAACTTCCACTTGACCAAAAACTCTCTAAGGACTCTGTTCCTGAGATCCTTCTCCCGAACATCTAGGATTTCTTCGGGTTGGAGTTCCATTTGGCCTTGAATCGGAGAAGTCAACTGTTCATCATCCAGCCAGCACACATGACTCTGGCTGGGTACATACTTTTTAAGTAAACTGACATGGAACACATTATGTACCTTGAGATGGGGAGGTAGAAGAAGTTTGTAAGCTAGATCTCCTACTTTCTTAGTAATGATGTATGGCCATAGTATCTAGGAGATAGCTTTTTGTACTTCCCTAGAGATAAAGAACTTCTCTGGGTCATACACGAATGAAGACCATATCTGATTCTTCAAACACTCTCTCCGTTCTCTTCTTATCAGCATACTGTTTTTGTCTATCCTGGGTAGCCTTAATATCTTTGAGAATTTCCTGCATTTGCTGCTCCATATCATCAAGCATCTGTCTGGACATCTCAACCCTGATCAATGGGTCAGACCAAGTTAATGGTGTGAGGTAATCTTGTCTATACAGAGCTTTGAAAGGGCTCATCCCAATACTTCGGTGATAAGAGGCATTATAAGCAAACTCAACTAGATTTAAGTAGCTTAACCACTTCTTGGGTTCTCTGCCATAGTATGACCAAAGAATACCTTCTATTACTTGGTTCACTCTTTTTGTCTAGCCATCTATGTCGGGATGATAAGTTGTACTGAGATCTAAGGAAGTTCCCACTGCTTCGAAGAATGCAGTCCATAACCTTGACGTGAACTTAGGATCTCTGTCGCTCACTATCCTTCTAGGTAAGCCATGCAACCTAAAAATCTCCTTGAGCAAGACTCTAGCAACATCCATTGCAGTGTAGCTTTCTTTTACTGGAATCAGATGGGCAACCTTGGTTAATCTGTTAACTACCACAAAAATGGAGTTGTAACTTGATTGCACTGATGTGGTAATCCAGTAACAAAATCCATATTGACACATTCCCACTTCATCTGTGGAATGTCTAAGGGATGCAGCTTTTCTGGCATCTTAACCTTATTAATGGCTGCCTTGGGGTTGATCCTCCTTTATTCTGATTTGGTAATATCTAGATTTGAGATCTATCTTTGTGAACATTTAGGTTTCACTTAACCAATCCAAAAGTTCATCAATCCTAGGGATAGGATATTTATTTTTGGTTGTCAATTAATTTAATCCTCTGTAATCAATACAGAGTCTTAACATTCCATCTTTCTTTTTTTGAAAGAGAACGGGCACACCCCAAGGTGAAACACTAGGTCTTATGAATCCTTGCTCTAGCAGTTGTCCTTAACTGCACCTTAAGTTCTATGGCTTCTAGGATTGGCATCTTGTATGCACGCTGGGCTATCAGCTAAGCTCCGGCGGGGGTTAGCTCTATCTCATGGTCTACTTCATGAGTCGGAGGCATCTCAGTCAGCTCTTCTAGGAATATATCAGCGTACTCACTTAGCCACTCTGGTCCCTTAGCCTTGAATTTTCTGTCTACTGGATTAATTTTAACGACATAGACAGCTTGCTTCTTTCTGAGTCCCTTCAACTTAGAAGCTTTGACTAATTGCAGAACTGGGGATCTGAAAATTCCAGTTCCTTGAACTTTATTCCCGTGAAGGTCGAGGAAAGAGATGGTTCCCTTGATAGTGAATGTCAGCCTGATTCTTATGGAGCCAATCCATTCCAAGGATTTCGTCATAGATTCCCAAGGGTAAGACTCTGAAGTGGCAGTCTATTTCATTCCCATCTAGATTAAACTAAATACGGTTTATCTCATGGTGTGAAAAGAATCTTCCCACTGGCCAATTCTACTTGCATAGGTTTCCCTGTTTTCTGATCTGGGACTAACTTACGCAAGAATCCTAGGGAAATAAAAGAATGTGTACGGCCTGAATCAATCAAAAGCTTAAAGTGCTTACCCTTGTACTTTGCTAGAGTCTAAAGGACTGAGAACTGACGATTTTGCCCTTGATGTTGATGTTCAATGGCGGCATAAATTTGTCCTCTTTCTTCCTCCACTACATTAGCAATTGTGGCAACTGTTGTCTGGGGTGGAACTCTCTTTCTGGCTTCCCAAATTAAGGGAGGGGGATCTGAGACTACCTTTGCATCATTGAGGCTGCAAGCTGAGCGGCATTCTTTTGGGGTTGCCCTCATTTTGGCGAGAGGGACGAAGGAGTTGGTCTTGGCATTCTAGGACATTGGGCTTCCTTGGCCCATTGACATAGAAGGAGTTGGGCAATCCTTGAGTTGGTGCCCAAAACCTTGACAGCCAAAACATCTGTTTTCACTTCAAATCTCTTCCTTCTACATCCATGGAAAGAGCCAGAGTTCCAGAAAATGTGCTCTAAGGAAAAGGCCTTCCTTCCATTTTGAAACTTCCCATCTCCTGGGTTTGATTAGGACCTTGCTGTCTCTTAGGAGGTGGAAAGTTGGAAGTACTTCCTGGGGTTTGGAATCTTTTGAAGAACGAGGGAGCTGGCTTTGATGGGACCTTGACAACAAAGGCCTTGGTGAAATCCTTTGCCATCCGCACTACTTCGGCCATAGAAACTAGCTTAGCATTCTTCACTAGGGTATCCAAAGGTTCCTTCATTCCTTGAATGAACCTAGCCATGAGTTGTTCTTCATCCAGCGGTGGTGAGGAGGAAAGCGAATGCCTGATGATATTCCTCCGTGGTTTGGCTTCCTTGGGTTAGCTCCAGGAACTCATTCATCTTTGTTTCCAAGAAGCCTGGAGGATAGAATTTCTTCCTGAGGTATGCTTTGAGATCGTCCCACGTTTGGGTGTTCCGATCTAAGCGCTTTGTCTCGCAATGGTTCCTCCACGCTACTCTGGTTGTTTCTATGATCTTCAACCTAGCAAGAGCCACCTTACTTTTTTCATTGTAACTAGTGACATCGAAGTACTCCTCCATAGCTTCGATCCACTTTTATACAGCCTCACCTAAGTGTTCCCCTTCGCCCCTTGAAGGGACCTGGCTGAGACCTGTGTAGAGCTTTGCGAACGTCAGTCATCCTCATCCGTGTGAGGATATGGCTGTCTACCACAATTCGCACGTCTCATGATATTGCCAAAATGATACATCATTAAATTTTCTATTCGACTTCGTTCCCAAATTCTAAGACTTAAGAAATTCAAACTTAATTCATTCAACAAGATGATCGTTCTACTATAGATCCACGACATATGTCCTGAGAAAACATAACTTATTCTTTTAAACTCAATATCTGGTGTTCATAATCACTTAGACAATTAGAATTTTGGCAAAATATTCTTTATTTACATAAGGTTTGTAATATATACATAGAGCAACATGGCTCCAAAAAAGTCAATGCCTCAATCAGTGGCGATACTGTGCTGTGGACATGCTGCGATGCAATTGTGCCCTTACCGCCATTGGTGCTATACTCCTTAGAATAAAACGGCCGAGAAGCCTGAAAATATGACAAGTGATTCTAAAATCTCGAGGTGAGGGGTGATAAAGTATAACACCACAAACTACCTCTATACCATAGCTAAAGAGACGTTCTGATTTAGCCTCTGTTCGTCGTCTCGCTGATTACAACAGGTGTGGACATATTGCATTGAGTACCACATATGTTGTTGTCTCTCCATTGGGCTCGAAAAATATAACTCTTGAAAATGATTAGCAAGACTCGCCCTGCTCGTTCGAGTCCTGGGGTGCAGAGGAGAGGATATGCTCAAAAGCAAAGGTAGTCATATCTTGATTTTGGGTAAGGTCGGGGATACCAAATAAGTACGGGGTGTCCATCTATAAAATCCAATTTATTAATTATAAGTTTTCATCAATAAAGCTTAATCTGAATGAAAATACAACATATGAATGCACCTTTCTAAGATTTTATTATAAATTTCTAATAAAATTCATCTTTGATTCTTGAGCTTTCAACAAAGCTCTGATACAACTGTGAGACCCCTGCCCCCTCTGCAGAGTGCTAGAAGCAAAAGTCGCAACCTCTCGTGCTACAGAATATGCCAAAACTCTCTAAGGCAGGACAAAGAAAACAAAATAAGGCTCTAGCTGAAGCCGAGCAAGAGGCAAAGAAGGCAATGGCTAGGATAGAAGATGATGAGAATGACAAGCCAGGCCTACTCTCAGTGCCATACCATTTCAAAACCTACACCATTGATGAACGAAAAGTGGTCCAACTGACAGCCAAAAGAGTAAAGGAAAGTGGCCAATCCACATCCTATGATGGTCCAACAATGGAAGTTAAGGAGGTAAACATTGCAGAGCCAGGGGAGGATACCAAACTTGTCTACATTGCTAAAGGACTTAACTAGTGTTTGAAGAAGAACTCATTGCTCTCCTCAAAGAGTACAAGGATTGTTTTTCTTGGAAATACACGAAAATGAAGGGTGTACCACCCCGAGGTGGCTTGACACACTATCATGGAAGGATCGAGACCGTCCATACACAAACGTATCAAATGAATCCAAAATATGCGGCGAGATTATAACGGAGGAAATTGATAAACTCATCATTGTGGATTTCATCTATGAAATTGAGCACACAAATTGGTTTTCACCAATCGTGATTGTGACAAAGAATAATGGGAAGCTAAGAGTATGTTTATCTCAAAAAGGTTATACAGCCACCAGAAAAGACTACTATCCCCACTACCATACATGGAACATGTGTTAGAATGAGTAGCAAGTGCAAAAGCCTACAACCTCTTAGATGGGTTTTTAGGCTACAATCAGGTGTCCATAGTACCAAAAGACTAACACAAGATGGCCTTTAACACGATGTGAGGAACTTATGCTTATAAGGTTATGCCTTTTGGCCTCACCAATGCCTCAGCAACCTTCCTATGGACTGATGTGCACGGCCTTTAAAGACTACTTGCAAAAGTGGCTGGATGTATTCATTGATGATCTATGTGCACACTCACGTTGGATATGATAAGCTGAAGAAAGCATTGGCTAGTGCACCAATTCTGAGACCACCCAACTAGGATCTTGTATCCCATGTTCACATCAATGCATCAAATTTTGCTATAGGATGCGTATTGACACAACTTGGGGAATTCAAATTGGAGTTTTCTTTTATAATCGTCAACTAAATGATGCAGAGATAAACTACACCACAACTGAGCGTGAAGGGTTGTCCATGGTTTATGCTATAAAGAAATACTGGCATTACTTATTGGCCAACAAGTTTGTATTCTTTGTTGATAACCAGACCTTATTATATCTAGTGAATAAGCCTTGTACCATGAGGAGAATCACACACTGGTTGCTTTTAATCCTCAAATTCTACTTTATGGTCTCACGATAAGGAAAGAAACACAACATGTTTTGGCAGACCATATGTCTAGAATTCCAAACGAAGAACCTACAAACTGGCATTAATGTGATGACCTCCCAAGTGTATGTCTTTTCAAAATTGATATGGTGCCTGAGTGGAGTGAGGAAATATCAAAATACCTAGCTCGTGTTCCCACAAGATCGACCTTTAAACAGAGATAAGATGCGTCGGCTTATTAAGATAGCCACACCATATCAATTAATTACGGGAGAACTATATAAGCTGGGCAAGGATGATATCCTCAAGAGATGTGTGCAAGAAGATGAGTTCGTCATGATTTTAGAAGAAGCACACTTGGGAATAGCAGGAGGACATTTTACGGGAAAAGTTATAGCTTGCAAAGTGCTTCAAGTAGGACTATGGTGGTCTACGTTATTAAGAGATGCCATAGAATTTGTGAAAAGAAAGTGTTGACAATATGTTTGATGCTACATCAAATGATTTGGGTGATGCTCATAAAGTGTTGGGTCTTGCTGAGCCACATCAGGATATGTGTGTGGGATTGTATATCAATGAAGAGATCTAGAGGTTGATGACAACCTAATTGCTATTCTTGATGATGCATTGGAAGGGTTTGTGAACCATGGTTTTTATACCGCACTCACTTGGAGAACGCTAATAAGGACACAATAAAAGAAGGTATGCCTTAAGAATTTGTGGAAAATAACACAACACAAGATAATCTTTCTTTTGACTTAGAGGATATTTGTGGAAAATGACACACAAGATAATCTTGATTTTGACTTCTTAGAGGATATATGTGAAGATATTGATAATATGTTGGATGCCTCTATAGAATCCTTAGATAGGCTAGATCAGAATGTTTGAGGCATAGTGATTCCTTGGGATTTGATGAGCACCCATTAATGCTTGATGTGCCCTTGTCCATTATAGATGGTGTTTTGGACTAGCAAAAGCAATCTGGATGATGGGTTTTTGGATGATGCACCATTATAGATGGTGTTTTGGACTAGTAAAGCAATCTGGATGATGGGTTTTTGGATGATGCACCATGAAACCTAATGCCTTCAATGATGTGGTTTGATGGAGAAAATGAGGTTCACTTACATGCTAAGGAGGATCAGGTGCACATGGACTAGAACCTATCTACTAGCATTGAGGTGTATAAGCCATTAGATCCCGGAGGGGGGTGGAGAGTTTGGTACTATAGGACTTGAACCCTTATTTTATGTTGGATATAGGTGGAGGGTCATTTTGAAGCAGCAGATCATGGTTGGAGTTGGAGCTGGTGTGTTGAAGAAGCTTTTTGCCAGCATATGTGGTTGAGAAAAAATGCTCTAACCAAGGGGAGGCTCTGCAAACTATGATAGGATTTTTTGTGCCCAAGGAATATGCCCAATAAAGATGTCAACCCCAACCCTAGAAACCTGAAAATAATCATATCGTGTGTATGTAGGGCCTTAGAGAATAAGGAATATATGCAATAAAGATGTCAACCCCAGCCCTAGAAACCTGAAAATAATCATATCGTGTGTATGTAGGGCCTTAGAGAATAAGGAATATACGCAATAAAGATGTCCATCCCAACCCTAGAAAATTGAAAATAATCGTCGTGTGTATGTAGGGATGTAGATAATAAGGACTGTTGCATGGCCATCTACAACTAGTGAACTGATGTTATCAGCTGCTATGAAGTGAAGATGGAATCGTTGCATGGTTATCTAGAGTTGGGGGTAGTTGTCGAAATGGAGGAGAAGATGCATGGGATTGGATGGTGATGAGGGAGTGAAGAAAAGAGCGCATTGTTGCAAGGACACAAGAGAGTGGAATAGAGGAGCAAGTCATGTGAGAGCCAAGTTTTTGGTGGTGAAGTAGCTCCAAGATAGCTAGCTATTAAGTTTTATATTGTTTTGAGAAGGAGGCAACGTAGGTTTTGTTTGGGGAGATTGGGTTTCCCTAGAGCAAAGGTTGCACAATTGATAGAGGGTTTTGTAGGAAGAAGTGGGTTCCCTAGGACCTCTAAATAGCAACTCTATTGGAACTTGGACTAGCTCAAATCTTATTTAACATTCCTTTGCTGTATCTGTTGGTATAAGTCTGCAAGGTATACCTACAGTTTTGATTGTTGTTATCAGTCTTGTGGAATCGAGTAATACAGGGTTTTATTGGGGCATAAACTGTGGAGGTCCCTTGGTTCCACTATGTTTTCTCTTATTACCTAAATCTTAGGGATATTGAGGCTAACTCTTGCTAATATGCACAGAAAGCTTGATTGTCTTGGATTGATGAATTCTCATGTTTTTGTTTTTTATCATTGTTATTTTGATAAATCTTTATTGAGGAAAAATAATTGAGTGAAGAACTGAATTTGGTTGAGTCTGAATTATGTCAGTTATCTTGTGTTTGAGTCAGCAAGTTCTAATAGGGGCAGTTGGAGTCACCTGTGAGTCTGAATTATGTCAGTTATCTTGTGTTTGAGTCAGCAAGTTTTGATAGGGGCAGTTGGAGTCACCTGTGAGTCAGGTTAGAACAACTAATAGGGCAATAGATTTTGTTTTGTTGAAAAGAACTGACTTTGGTTAAGTCTGATTTATGTCAGTTATCTTGTGTTTGAGTCAGCAGGTTCTGATAGGGAAGCTAGAGTCACCTATGAGTCAAGATAGAACAGTTGATATTATTGAGCAATAGATTTTGTTTTATTGAACACTTGTGGCCATGCAGTCTTACAACACCTGTGAGTTAGGATAGAACAACCGATATTTCTAGGGTATAGATTTTATTTTTTTGAACACTTGTGAAGGCAAGACTGACCATTTAGTACTATTAGTACTAGTCAGAGGTCAATCTAATAGGTTAGGCACTGCTAGTGGTTTAACTATCAGTAGCTAAGGATTGTGTCAGGTTAGAAGAAGTCAGTCTGGATCAGATGAGCCCAAAAGAAGTCAGTCATGGGGGTTCAAGAGTAGTTTTGATCTCTTATGTTGAAGGGGAAAGGTTAGAAGAAGTCAGTCTAGATCAGATGAGCCCAAAAGAAGTCAATCTAGATCAGATGAGCCCAAAAGAAGTCAGTCGTGATCAGATGAGCCCAAAAGAAGTCAGTCGTGGGGGTTCAAGAGTAGTTTTGATCTCTTATGTTGAAGGGGAAAGTTATGGGTTTAGGTCTGGCAATCAGCTGTCAGTAGTCAGGAAGAGTTGCAAAAAGGAAAGGAATTCCAGAGTAAGAAGACTGTCAGCTTTGAGTGTATGGAGTTGAATTGTGGAGAGATTTGAAATGTTTAGGGGTTAGGAGGTGTCAGCGGACATGGAAGAGGATTTGTGAGTCAATTTTATTCTATTTTTGTTAGATAGGTCTAGTTCAGTTAGAACAATCAGATTGATATTAGTAGAATATCAGCAAGGTGTTAAGGAAGGAGCTGGGTGGTGGATTTTTAGGTTAGCTAATGCTGGAGGATATTAGAGCATCCTGGAGGACACATTTTGGAAGGAAGTGAGCATCAACATTCGGAAGCAGTTTTCTGTAAGTTTTGTGTCAGCCAGGAGATTTTGTGTTCAACTCATGGGTCGGCTAAAGTTAGCTGGAGACTTGGGAGTGCAGATCGAAGCTCTGGGTGGTCAGAAGTGACCTAGGAGGACATCTCAAGTAGTCAACTACACAATTTTGAAAAATTTGGAGTGTTCCATCTCACAGAATTACAATTCAAGGAGTTCCATCTCACGGCTTAAGAACCTGCACTTTCACGATTTAAGCCTCATCATCGATTAAGCCATATCACACAAAAGCCACTATATATTTGTTAAGCTTATTTCTTACTATTATTTTGGCTAAATTAATGTAGCGGTTGCTCCATGATTACGTATCCATACTCATGTACTGGAGAACATTTGCACCAAAGACTCACCATCGGCGACAACTTCCAGGTACATCTCTGGATGGGGGGGCCATGGTGGGCGAAAGCCTGGTCAATGATATACAACCCATCGACTGGAATTTTCCTTCAAATTACAAACCTCTCCAAAGGATGCCACCATCTTCACAAGTCAATGATCTTCAATCCTTAGTGAAGATATCTATATTAGCCTCGAAAGTCGACGTAATTCTTTCAATCCTCACCAACCAAGTGGCTACGTAAATTCTTTCAATCCTCACCAACAAGTGGCTACTTCAACACCAAGCAGTTCAATAAGAGTCTATATGACTCAATTCTTGTACTTTATGAAAATCTACTTCTAAGAGCACTTAAATATGCATAAAAAAATAAAAAGCACATGGACACAAGAAGACAAGATCAGGTCCTAGTCAACAACATTTGACAAGAATCCTGCCACACAAAGGGACATGATCACAAGCCAATTATTTCAAATGATGAATGTCGCTTCAATAAATCAAATGAGGAACTGAGAATCACCATATAGGTTGCATACTGAGCCTTTAGTAGTAGTGCTCCATCCATCACCCCCCCACTAGCTCAGTACTTTCATAGTTTATTTCATGTTTATTTTGTCTTTTTTTCTGGACATCTAGAGGACATTGACAGTTGTACATTGATTTGTCTCATAGGTCAGCAAGTCCCACGGATTGGGAGCACAAGCTGACTGCAACACTATGGACCTATCATACATCATATAAGGTAGCTGACAGGATACACTCCTTTTTTGTCTAGGTTATGGCATTGATGCAGTAATGCCTATGGAATTTTTAGTTCCAAGCCTACGCATTGCAGTACAGGAAAGGCTCACAGACACAGAGAGAATGTGTTAGCCGAGAGGTTAGTTAACTTAGAGAAACTCAATGAAACCTGGCTAATTGCCTCGCATGGGCTTATGGTCGAAAATCTGTGGAAAACACTGGTTTGACCATAACCTGAAACACAAAGAGTTGGAAACAGGGGACCTCATCCTCATGTATGGTGTGGGAAGCACCAAGAAAAAGAAACTGAAATATAGAGGGTTAGGGCCTTTTAGAGTGTCCGAAATCACCCCTCAAGGGTTAGTCCAAATTGAAACCATCGATGGGGTGGAAATGGAGGGATATATCAATGGAAGAAAACTCAAGAAATATTATGGAACCTTGACCCAGGAAATGCTCACACAAGAGCATCTTCTAAAATAGAAGAAAGAGCTAGTCAAGGAAAAGATCAACCAAGCTCAAGAGAAAACCAAGGCAAGGGAAGCCAAAACAAAACAAAGACTCCAAGGGAGAACGCTACGTGAACATGGCTTCACTCACCTTGCTTAACAAGGATGATCTAGATATTGAACTTGCACGACTCAATGTAAATGTCTCTATAAAGGGTAGTCACACGCGACAAGCATCGCATTGATTGATACGAGATTGTCTCATAACTTGAATTCCTATGAGACATGGGTAGCTTTAAATAAACCCCCCCCTAGAGGCAACTAATGCACACGTTCGCAGTGTGCATCTATTACACACAAATAATGGGATTTTTTAATATAAACATCTCAATTAAAAATAATCCCTTGGTCAAGAAGGTATTTGTTATGCCTGCAGGAACTAGGGAAGAGGAGATGTTTCTTGGATGATCCTGGATTTGCACCATATCCAATAGGCAAAACGGGAAGTACAACTCAATGATGGCAAAGAAACCATCACCCTTCCATTATGGAGTCCATTTAATAAGGGAAATCGGGTAGTGGCATGCAACATGAAGCCACCAATGCTAAGCACGACTGAGGAATCAACAAAACATGCATCCACATCATCCCCATTCCAGAGACCCACAGAAAAGGCAGCAAAGGTATCCAGTCAGACAACAATGGGTTCCCAAAGCCCAACTTCAAGCCTAGGGATATTATGATATAAACAAAACCTTGTGGGTATCAAGGAAAGAAAGCCACACTACAAGCAAAATACAAGGGAATCAAACCAAGGAGAGAAAGCAGCATTCCAAGCAAGCCCGCACACAACTCAGCATTCAAAAGTGGTGGGTCATAAAAGACTTACTAGTAGCACAGGGATACTATTAAGGAAATGCAATGGTATGGGTACCAAAAAACCAACCCATGACCCAAGGTTGCGTGTACACAATCAGGTCCCTGCTCAATCAAGTGTTAAGGCAACACCAAAATTAGTATGGAAAAAGAAACCAATTCAACCAAGTAAATAAGGGTGGTAGTAGATGCGCTCAATGTAGGAAAGCCTCCTTGATTGCAATAACATTGGTGTCAACTGACATTGCTCTGCAAGCTCTCTCATCTGCTTCCTCCCATATATTTTCGTATTCTACCCCATTCAAGTTGTAGGAAACCTTCTTCAGCATGTCGTTTATGGGCATCTAGTTAAGTGGATGGACATGTGACTGAATGGGAGGGGGCAACTGAAGAGCCTCACTGATCATATCCTCTGTCATGAGTGATGAGAACTTGCTCTGTTGTTCCATTAGGTTTTGTGATGGTGCCCCTCTTGGTATTTTTGTCATAGGACTTGAGGTACTCCACACATAATGATGGGTTTATGGTGCGGGCGAGGAACTCTACCATCCTGCCAAGTCCCACCTTCTCCAGCTTGTATTTCACATCGGTGTCCTCTAAGATATTCAGGCATTCATGACTGTGATATTGGAAGATGATCTTCCCTTGATTTGTATGTATGTCTAACTGGATCATGGTGCCCTGAAGCTCCTGTGCATATAGCCCCAAATAGGTCAACTTGGGGACCCATTTTGCTTTCTTCTTCTTTTTGGCTAGTGATCCTATAGCATTGGCCTGAGTCACCACCAGCTTTCCCTCAAAATCCAGGTCGGTGGTTCCTGAGGATGCCATCTATAACATTAGCATTAAGGATTCAGTTCATTGTTGATTGTTGGTAGGAGCTCATGGCCTTAGTGTTTGTGTGTGTGTTATTTTTAAACATTGGTGTACGATGGGAAGAGTGTAAGTGTGGTGAGCAATGAAGTAATAAAGGATGGGTGTGAATTAAAGTTTGTGTGAGCTAGTCTTATTCCATGAAGCAATAGGGCTAATTCCGTGAACTGGCAGAGCATGAAGTGCTAACTCGTGAACTAGCCATGAATTGGAAGTGCTCGAACTGTTAAGCCATGAGGGGTTAAAGCATGAGATGTTAACCCGTGAATTGTTAAAACATGAACTAGATAATTTGTGAAATGTTAAATTGTGAAGCATTAAATTGTGAAGTAGCAGTTAGTTCATGAATTAGTTAGTTTGTGAAGTATTATAGCATGAGCTGCTTCAATACAAAATTAACCTCACCAAAGACCTCAATTTAGGAGACCTCACACTAATTCATCAGAACACAGAAAGGGATGCAAACCTAGCCTTGGTAATGGAAATCCTTTGAGGGGATATAGTCCTTACTAACCAAGATGATATTTTCTTCTTCCCCTTATAGTGCTCAACCTTTGTAGTTGGTGTCGGGTGCTGCAACAATCGAACATCTTGGATGACAGTGTCAATAAACTTAACTTGTGTATCTCCTACAAACAAAACTGAGGCCGATTGCACTTTCTCTCGCTTCTCTTTTATCCTCGTTGATTTTCCCACTAACCCTCTTGCCCCCGAGGAGACGTCGGCACCAACTCTATCTCCACCAAGGCCGCTCGATGAGGTACGTCATGGAGTCACGAAGCTAGCCCTATGTACCATACCCTATCCGATCCCCAATGCCAAAATTAAAAGAGCTACTACTAATGGGAGGACATGGGACATTGTGGGAGAATGTGGCTCGTCACACCAAGCTTGCCAATCCACACTTAGCCTATCTACTTGAGATCCGAATTGTAACATTCATGATCAGATATTGTTTTCAGAGATGGCGCAAACAGCACCCAATACATACAAGGGGAGGCTATATAACAATCAAAAACAAATGATACCAACCCCCAACTCGAGGATTTTGGCACACAGCCAGCTTGATTGGCACAAGGAATTCTTGACAATGCCAGAAGATAGTTTTTAGTACCAGTGCCCACCACCAACACAACAAGTGGGTCCACTATACATGATGCCAATCAAAAGACGGCTCACTCCACTACTCCAGTTCCACGAAGCAAAGTAAAGAGACTCTCACGTCTGTTACAACTTCCCTCAATTCTCGCCATCAACATTCCAAGATATCACAAGTCAATGACAACAATTTATCACATGGATACAAGCATGGCACAGAATTCCAGATCAAGATATAGTAGCCGTCATCAGATTCATGAAATTGAATGTAGTTCTTATCGATCAACCAAAAGAAAGGTATGATACAGAATCTTTGTTTTGACATGAATAGGGGCCCAACTAAATGAGGCATGATGCTTTATTATCATTGCCTCACGTTTCTTCTGAGTTACATGCATGTCACATTCAAAGACATGGTAGACATCGGGTTCTGGACGTCACACTCTCACAGCATTTAGAAGAACCCTTAAAAAGCTTCAATCCCATTGGAACTTCTACAAACACGAGTTTAGCAACCAAGCCTTTCTTCTGAGTTACATGCATGTCACATTCGAAGACATGGTAGACACCGGGTTGTGGACGTCACACTCTCACAGCATTCAGAAGAACCCTTAAAAAGCTTCAATCCCATTGGAACTTCTACAAACACGAGTTTAGCAACCAAGCCTTTCGACCTAGGTAAAAGGTTATGAGGATAGAACCTACATCAGGTAGGGGGGATATTAATCCTGTTTTGGATTAACAAAGATGCTCCTCCAATTGAGGACATTAATAAGTGTTATGTAAAGGCACTATAAAAGTTGTACGTTTTAAGATATTGGTCACCCAAGGCCTTAGTTAGTAAGTTTTGGGCACCCAAGTGTGAATAAGGGCCAGATGTATAAAGGCCTTAGTTAGTAAGTTTTGGGCACCCAAGTGTGAATAAGGGCCAGATGTATAAAGGCAATTTCTCATAATGAAAAAGAACACAATCCCCCTTTGTGATGAGAGCTCTTGCTTTGTCTTGTGTGTGTGAGAGAGAGTGTGTGTGCTCTAGTGCATGTTCCTTTTCTATGCATGTGTATTGGAGAGTGAGAAGAAGATTACCTTGCATTTTGGTGTGAGCGACTCCATGGTGACAATGTGGAGGTGGAGATTGGAGGAGTGGATCTTCCCAAAGCAAGCTTAGAGAGCCTCAAGGGATGTGAGCTTGAAGCATTGGTAAGTACCCAACAATAGTTGTTGTCTGTTGCTTCTCCGATTGTGAAAGGGTAGAGTTCTCTCTTGGGAGGTGCGGTAGCCCATAACACCTTATGAGAAATAAAAAGGTATAATTAGATTATTTGGGTAATCGTTTGGGGGAAATAAAAAATTCAAACAATATGTTGGTGCTATTAGAGTGGTAAAATTTTTCCCATCTTGGTGGAAATTAAAAAGGTGGCCCTCCTTTAGATACATTTGTAATAATGACCACTATTTGATGTCCATGCATGAAGGATGGGGAGTTGGGCACTAGAAATTATGTAAGATATCATGTGAGTTTGATAGAAGGAGCTTTAGGGACTACACGATAGACACAAAACACAAATCCACCTTCTCAACAACAAAAAAAGAAGGAGCTTTATGTCCTTATGGAGTTTTTTTAAAAAAAACAAAGCATCCATAAGGGGTTTTTTAATTCAAAAGGTGAATAAATCTATACATAAGGCATACTTTTATGATCTCAAAATTTACAAAGAGGGGTAGCCAATCATAAAGATTCATAGGTTAGGGGATTTTTAATTACCCTTAAACGCATGTGATATATTAGGTTTCTACATAGTAGCCCCCTCAAGTGTCCTTGTTGACTATGTGAATACATCAAGCACAAAGATAATAGTACAACTAATGAAACTGCTATGTTTACTTTAGCATCACGTCACGTGTAGATATCATTACATGCCTAATCATTAATACTATGGATTATCTTACCAATATCATATCAATTTCTCACTCTTTCTTTTTTATTAAACGTATATCACTTTTTTCTTTTAGTGGGATTTTATGTTACATCATCTATTAGCTGCCAACAACAAGCAAGAATTGTTTCCATGACCTCATGCTTTTGGGACTTTAATTTGTTCATAAATGTGACCACATTAATACATTTCATGGGGGTTTTAAGGATGTGTATATACATACGAGGATACACATGAAAGTGACCAGACCAATAATTCTATGAGGGTTTTAAGAAATGCATGTGTGCATAGCATAATATCTTATAGTTCGCATATCGATTTTTATGTCTCATTGGTACCCTTTACATCTTAGATGTGTGATGTGTATCTTATAGGTGAGTTAGCAAAGGAGTCAAAGTGCCCAAGTGGTTTGATTCAAGCTTCCTATGGTCATAGTGTCATTGCAAGGTGGTGGGGGGAGAGCCCACTCATGGGTGGGAGAGCCCACTCATGGGTGGGTGGGAGTGCGGGTAAATAATCTTTAAAAAAACAAGGTGGTAGGGCAAGGGCTTGCTCATGAGTGAGTGGGAGTGTGTGTGCAAGGCTATATGTAAGGTGGTGGGGGGAGGGCCTACTCATGGGTAGGTGTGTGATGGAAAATAGCAGACCTCGAGAAGCATGCGGAACAGCAAGTACAAGCACGAGAGAAAACACAGGATTGGGTACCAACTACCCCCCCAAGCACGTGCCAAAAGCATCCCCGCTTGAGTATTTATAGTTTTTATTATTTCCAAAAATAGATTAGAAGGCTATTTCTTCCCATGCTTGCTCTAAAGTTTTCTTTTACAAAAGTTGGGTAGTAAAATATCACAAAATCCCACTCCCGTGAGTGATAAGGTGGGTGGAAGTGTGTAAATAATCTTTAAAAAAAACATAACTTAAAGCTACAAAATATGATTTGTTTGATCATTAATATAACCTAGGCATGGTGATGTGAGCATACATGCATGCACATATATGTATATATTTATCTATGCTTGCGTATATATTATATGCATATGCACTTGGGCTTAGAATGATTAAAATACAGATCAAAATGCATGAACATATAAGGGTACTAAAATAAATCTATGACATTAATATATGTATGTATTTATGTATGCATCTACAAGCTTTTCACATCCATAAGTGCTGTTGTATTAAGAAAAAATAATATGTAAGGACACTACAAAGGACCATTAGGTAAGAACCATGAAAATGGTATAGAAAAACATATAAATTTATAAGAATTCAATGATACTCAATTAATGAGCACTTTGAAACGAAAGCTTTATGTCTCTTTCTTACAATGTGTGCACATAACTAATGATTAAGAAACAAATTCTTTTTCTTTCATATCTAGGCTCCCATAATAAAGTTTAAAGCTTTTAAGGATTGACTTGCATAGATAATAATTGATGAAGAACATGCTTTTGCTATTCATCTCAAGAACAATCCTTCAAAGGTTTACTTATTTATGTAGACTACATGTATGCTTTATTTCTTAATCTTTGATTAATTTAGTAATACAAGATTTTTAAACCTAAGTAACTATAAAAAGTGATATGCCCTTTATTGAATTATGGTATCAAAGATTTCACACAATATTAAAGGTTTCACATGCCTCCATGTAAAAACTACCTTTCTTTTGTTCCATTATCATGATGGGCCAATTACAAGGTTCATTAAATAACTTTCTTTGAAAGGATGGTGTGTGTAGTTCAAATAAGAGATTGTTGAGAAGATCTCTTTGCGAACTTATTAATTATTTTGTTTATACGGTCAAATATTCTTTATATCACAAAAACATATTGTAACCAAAGTGCATTCAAGCTCAAAATCATGTGTTGTTAGGATTTCTTAGTGTATCCTCCACCCCCCCCCCCCACAAAAACTTCTATTTCAAATTGTGGATGCAAAAACATTGATTTATGACTAGTTTATTACACTACTCACATAGGTAATATGGTTTTCTTTTAAGTGAGAACCCCTAGTGCCTCTATATCCTCCATTTATGATCATGTGCCAACACCAGTGTTGCCTAAACCTATGTTCTCTAACAAGGGAACCCGCCTCATTGCTATGAATCACTTTATGTAAAAAATGGTGTGATTGTTCCATTATAGCCACTTAATAAAGTATGTCCTTAGTGGAAGAGGATTTTGGTGGTCTCCTCCACTATTACAAAATATAGGCACTATTCTAGCCTTTTAAAAAGAGGGCATCTCATTTTCCTAGGGCCTCAAGATGTGGTGTGCGTGCATGTATGTAGGCACAATTCTCTGTCGTGATCGGACAGTAGACAAGCTCGATCTCTCTCTAGTAGACAAGCTCCACCTCTGCATCCATAATAAGCTCAAGCACACAATGGCCTTATTTATGTTAAAAAAATCAACAAATACTACATAGTAAGAACAATCACATAAAAGAGGCACATAACATAGCACAAAGTGGCCCAAGGAAGTGGGCAGCAGAGGGGGACCATCTATCGACGTTTGTCTCGGTCTTTTTTGTACTAGTGCTGTGTTGTTGCTTTCTTCTCCTGCTCATCACCGCGTCGCCATTGTTGTTCAGAGAGGCCGTGCACATACACACCACGGAAGAGCAGCCGCATCCATTCATTTGAATCATTTTGGGTATTTCAAAGCCTCACAGCGACATGGCGCGTTCGAGGCGTAATGTGCAGTGAGGTTTTTTACACAGGGCTTCTCTTTTTCTAGCGATGGGGAATGGTTTGTCAGTGAGAAGGATTGGAAGAAGCCAACATATTGAGCAGAACAATGGCGGCGGCGACCACAACAGCAACACCAATGACAATAGCTATGACAGTGGACATGCTAACGGGCATGTCGATGTCAGTGGCAATGGCAATAGTCATTTGTTTGGCCATGGCAATGCCCATGGCCATGGCGATCGAAATGGTGATAGACATGGCCATTCTCTTCAACCTGCACCCGGTTACCTGCCTTACCTTTACCCTGCTGTGAACTACCCACAGGGTTACATCCAGAGCAATGGCCATTTTGTCATCAACATCACCCAGCCCCATCATGCCTTCGTGATGATGGACCCCCCTCCCCTCCCCCTCCCCATGCCCCTCCTGCCCCTCCCTGACCTTGTTGAGAACCCCCAGGCTACCACCATCATGAATGATGTCAACCTCAAGAAGACCACCCTCCGCCTCGAGGAAGATGAAGAAAACCCTGGCTTCTACCTTGTTGCCTTCTCTTTCGATGCCACCTTAGATGGCTGGTGAGTACTTTTGGAAAGAAAAATCCAGTTGAAAAGCATTGATATTTATTTGATAAGTTACTTTGACTATTCCAGCCATGACATTTGTTCCTGCTTGCTTCGGTGGCATGTACAAGATGCCAGAGGTTTGGATGGTTGCTTGCCTTGGTTACATGCACAAGTTGTGCGTTTCCGGCCATGTCAACTTCCTAAAGCAGATGGTTGCTTTTGGAAACATGTGCATGATATGGTTTTTTTTAGACCTCACATATCCAGGGTTTTTTAATCTCTGCTTGACCTTATAAGCTGTGCAGGATTTGCATCTTTTTCCATGCAAAAGAAGGGCAAGAGTGCAGATTGAATGCCGTCAAGCCCGAGGTACATGTACCCATTCGGATACCATTCAAGAAAGGCATGGGCCAGCACTTCAGGCAAGCTCCAGGGACAGGTGTGAACCTCTCTCTTTTTGCAGAGTCCGACCTTGTGGATGAAGGGCCCGATGAAGTCTTCCCTCTTGTTGTGAGGACAGAGACAATACCCAAAGATCCTCCTCCTTCCGTGCACACAAGAGATGAAGGGCCAATCAATTCACCTTTTCCCCAATGGGTGCATGCCCAGATGACACATGCAGTGTTAGAGAAAAAGGAGGATGGCTACATGGTAAAGGTGGTGAAGCAGATCATTTATGTTGATGGAGTGAGATATGAGTTACAAGAGATATATGGGATTGAGAATGCTGATGGGTCTGTTGGTATCGATGGGAGTGATGTTGGAAAGGAATGTGTAATCTGCTTGTCAGAGCTTAGGGACACAACTGTGCTTCCTTGTAGACACATGGTAATGCCTTTCCTTCCTTGTAGACACATGGTAATGCCTTTCCTTCTCTAGCTCTTGGCTAATGAAATTTACTGGTTTATTGATATGCTTCTACAGCTATGTTGTTATAGTACTTTGGCTTATCAAGTTAGTCTTGTGATTTTGCAGTGCATGTTGGTTTGTTTCTTATGATACCAGAGTGATTTTTGTCAAATCTTTGGCTAGTTAAGATTAATGAAGATAATTCTCACATTAACATGTGATTTGTTTGCAGTGTATGTGCAGTGGGTGTGCCAAAGTATTAAGGTTTCAATCAAACCGCTGCCCGATTTGCCGGACTCCTGTAGAGAGGCTTTTGGAAATCAAAGTCTCAAAGAAGGAAGGAGACCAAGGCATAGACAAGGCTGAAGCATAAGACTAACCTTTTTCACTGATGCATTACAAATACAAAATTGTATATCAAGTATAAATGTGTTTGAAATTTGTTAATGTCTTGAGTCATGTCTTGTTAGTCAGAGTGGCTATGGCACTACATGTCCAGAAGGGGTATGGGTTTGAACCTTGACACCTATAATGTATAATATATAACTCAGAACAAAAGAAGAAACAGAATTTAGATGTCCCACCTTCCAAGAGCGTATAAGAAGGCAGATGCTTGCACGCCATCGTAGTGCAAAAATGGGCCTAGAGATGCCTGCATATCTTTGATCCTACATGAGAACACTATCATCATCAAATGCATTTACAATTTAGATGCTTCTCCTTTGACAGTTATGGTATGGTGGCTATTGCATGTAATCCATGAACCAAGGCTTCATTTTTGACGGTTATGCTTGTCTTTGGGCATTTTGGCTCCCAAAAACTTGCCAGATTATTGTGTCTAAACAAAATTTACATGTAAGTGCTATAAAATTTGCTACTTTCACCCTTTCCAATCAAGTTGGCATGAGAATGGTGCTCATCAATAGGCAACCCTTGGATTAAATGATATACTCACAATGTGAACCTTGGATTAAACGATATACTCACAATGTGAACCTTTCAAAACAAATGATAGGTTGCTTCTCCTTTGGTCATAATAGTTACTAAATGATCAATCATGTTATTACAGGATCTTTTTTCCAAGTACAAGATTTTAATAAATTTTATAAATTACTTTAAATAAGTTAACTATAAGTTAATATATCAACCTTAGAAGAAGAATTAAATGAAACTTAGAAGGAAAAATATTTATGAATACAAGACAAAAGCATTGGGTCTAATCTATTCTCTTTTCAATGTAAGATCCACGGTCTCACATATGAGTATTTCAATGATTTATTAAGATATGAAGTAATTTAATACAATTATATATCTTTTTATCAGAGGAGAAAAGAGAAGACCAAAAAAAAAAGAGAGAGCTTCATCTAAGGAACTTGCAATTCTTACAAACCATGTTTAATCTCTCTCTTTCTCTCATGAAATAATTAAATCATATAAGCAAAACAAAAAGAGAACTAATCTCTTTGTAAACGTTTGTCTGTCTCTCAGCTTGTCTTTGTTTCTTGTATACAAGTACGGACTTGCAACTTGCAGTCATTGTATCTCTCTAGTTTTTTGTTAGAATATAGTTAAGTTGGTACTTAAAATTACGAGAATATAGTCAAGTTGGTACCTAAAATTAAGAGAATAAGCTTGGTCTACAACTCATTATAAGCCATTTCGTTAAATTCAATCGTATGCAAAAATTGATTTATTTTTTGAGAATTTTTATTATAAATATATTATTTTTATCTTAGATTTATTTTTTTTATATTTCTCTAATTGTTTAAAGATATTCATATACTCTTATCTCTAACTATAATTTTTATTGAATAAATATAATTATAAATTCTCAAGAAAGTTTACTTACATAACACATGTAACCACTTTTATTCATGAATTTTAGAGTGATAGTTTTATGTGAAGTATTGAGCTGATCTCTATCCTTTCATCCATTCATCACATTTATCATGTCTGTTGACCATTGAAAAGCTGTATCTTAGAAGCTTCGTTTGCATTGATAGTGTATTAATGTCACAAATTGGTAACTCGTACATTCTCCAATTACCCAAGAAGCCATTTTTACTTCAAATGACTTCATGGTTTAGAAGATCCAAATAACATGAAGCATGTAATTGTCACATAATACTATGTTGAAGATATTGGTGAGCTTTTTCTGAGTTGAATATAAACATGCGTACAAATGCATAGAAATACATATACATGCATACATATATATAAATACATACATATATGGATATGTACATTATATATATGTGTGTGTGTGTGTGTGTGTGTGTGTGCACATGTACACACACACACACACACATACACATATTATTCATGAATTTTTTAGAGTGACAGTTTTATGTGATGTATTGAGCTGATCTCCATTCTTTCACCCATTCATCACATTTATCATGTCCGCTAACCATTGCCAACCTGTATCTTAGAAGCTTTGTTTGCATTGATAGTGTATTAATATCACAAATCGGTAACTCGCACATTCTTCAATCACCCAAGAAGCCATTTTCACTGCTTCATGTTTAGAGGATCCAAGCAGCATGAAGCATGTAATTGCCACATAATACTATGCTGAAGATGTTGGTGAGCTTTTTTTGAGCTGGATATAAACATACGTACAAATGCATAGAAATACATATACATGCATACACATACATAAATACATACATATATGGATATGTCACTGTATATATATGTATATATATATATATATATATATATATATATACATACACACATACATACATACATACATACATACATACATACATACATACATACATACATACATACATACATACATATATATATATATATATATATATATATATATATATATATACACACACACACATATACACATGTATATATATATATGTGTGTGTGTGTGTGTGTATATATAATGTACACATGTATATACACACACACACACATATGTACATGTGTGTATTTATACATATATGAATATGTATACACACACATGTACATGTGTGTGTATTCATACATATATGAATATGTATATATACACATATATGTTTGCGTGTGTGTATATATATATATATATATGTCAAAGTGCTTTTGGCAAGTTCAAAGTTATCTTGGTAACTAACCTCGTGCTGAAATTACCAAAGTTTAGTAAATCCTTTGAGGTTATTATCGATGCAATTGGGAGAATTATTATTCAAGATGGTCGATCTATGGCTCATGAGTCTCGAAAGTTGAAGCCTCATAAGAGAAATTATGCAGTTCATAATTTGGAACTTTTAGTTGTTACTCATGTATTGGAATTATGGAGGAACTACTTGCTTGGTCAAAGATTCACTCTAGTGGTAGACCATAAAAGTATGAAACAAATATTATCTAGAAAGATCTCAACATGTGTCAATAAAGATGGATGCAGACTTTGGAAGAGTTTGACTTTGAGATGTACAGGTTTGGGAAGGAGAATGTAGTTTATTGATGCTCTTAGTTGAAAGGTTTCTTTGTTTTAGCAATAACTATGCTCTTAGTTGAAAGGTTTCTTTGTTAGCAATAACTATGCTCTTCAATCCTTTACTTATTGAGATGAAAGAGGAGATCAATATCGATGAACTCTTTGCTCCAACTGTAGCTTTGTTGAAATATGAGAGCAACACTTCTCAAGAGGTAAGGAAAGTTTAGGGATATAGTGTTGAAGATAGTTGTTTATATTTTAATAATCACATGTGTGTTCCTCATCTCAAAAGAGTGATTTCGAAAGAAAGATCCTAGTTGAGACATTTATGATTAGCTAAAAGAGTGAAAATGCTTCAAAAGCTGCATCCTCTTGACACTCTGTAGATGAAATGGGAATGCATAAGTATGGGCTTTATTACTGGTCTACCATAAGTAAGTGCAGGCTATGATTCTATATTTGTAGTGGTCAATAGGCTGACTAAAGTCGCACATCTGATTCTAGTGAAGAAGACCTTTACAACATTAGATATAGCCAAGATATTTTTGCATGAAATATTTTGACTTCATGGATTGAAATAATAAGTGATCGAGATGCCAAATTCACCTCTAGATTTTGGACATCCTTTTTTGAGGTAGTTGGAACTTCACTTGATTTAAGCACAACTTATCACCTGATGGGGTTAGATAGAGAGGGTCAATGATGTTATTGAAGACACTCTCAAACCCTTTTGTGATAATGAGCCAAAGAGAGGGTTGAACTATCTTCATCTAGTGGAATTTTTCTATAATACTTCTCACCATTGAAGTATTGATATAAGCTCGTTTTTCAAGCACTATATGGACAAGAATTCCTAACACCCTAAAGTTAGTTAGATCCCTTCTTCAAAGTGGAAGTCTAATAGTGAATGCTGGATAAGATAAATCATCAGATGAAGTTAATAAAGAAAGATATCAAGGCTGCTCAAGATATCAAGGCCTAGAGATGCCTGCATATCTTTGATCCTACAGGAGAACACTATCATCATCAAATGCATTTACAATTTAGATGCTTCTCCTTTGACAGTTATGGTATGGTGGCTATTGCATGTAATGCATGAACCAAGGCTCCATTTTTTATGGTTATGCTTGTCATTGGGCATTTTGGCTCCCACAAAAACTTGCCAAATTACTATGTGTCCAAACAAAATTTACATGTAAGTGCTATAAAATTTGCTACTTTCACCCTTCCCAATCAAATTGGCATGAGAAGGGTGCCCATAAATAGGCAACCCTTGGATTAAACTATATGCTCACAATGTGAACCTTTCAAAACAAATGGTAGGTTGGTCGTCCTTTGGTCAGAATAGTTAATAAATCATCAATCATGTTATTACAGGACCTTTTCTCCAAGTACAAGATTTCAACAAATTTTACAAATTACCTTAAATAAGTTAACTACAAGTTAATACATCAACCTTAGAAGAAGAATTAAATGAAAAACTTTAAAAAAATATTTATGAACACAAGACAAAAGCATTGGATCTAATTTGTCCCTCCTCCAATGTAAGACCCGCGGTCTCACATATGAGTATTTCAATGATTTATTAAGATATGAAGTAATTTGATACAATCATACATCTTCTCATCAAAGGAGAAAAGGGAAGATAGAAAGAAAAGAGAGCTTCATCTAAGGAACCTGCAATTCTTACAAACCATGTTTAATCTCTCTCTCTTTCTCTCATGAAATAATTAAATCATATAAGGAAAAGAGAGAGCTTCATCTAAGGAACCTGCAATTCTTACAAACCATGTTTAATCTCTCTCTCTTTCTCTCATGAAATAATTAAATCATATAAGGAAAACAATAAGAGAACTAATACTCCCTGTAGATGTTTGCCTATTTCAGCTTGTCTTGGCTTCCTGTATAAGCTTGCAACTTGCAACCACTATATCTCTCTGATTTTTCGCTAGAATATAGTCAAGTTGGTACTTAAAATTACGAGAATAGGCATGGTCTACAACTTACCGTAGGCCGTTTCGTTAAATTCAACCATATGCAAAAACTAATCTACTTTTTGGGAATCTTTATCATAAATACGTTATTTTTATCTTAAATTTATTTTCTTTATATTTCTCTAATTGTTTAAAGATATTCATATACTCTCATCTCTAACTATAATTTTTATTGAATAAATATAATTCAATTCTCAAGAAAGCTCACTCACATAACACATGTAACCACTTTTATTCAATGAATTTCTAGAGTGACAGTTTTATGTGAAGTATTGAGCTGATCTCCATCCTTTCACCCATTCATCACGTTTATCATGTCCGCCGTCTCGCTGACCATTGAAAAGCTCTATCTTAGAAGCTTTGTTTGCATTGATAGTGTATTAATGTCACAGATTGGTAACTTGCATATTCTCCAATCACTCAAGAAGCACATGCTAATTATCCAAGTGTATCCAATATAAAATATTATGGTTATCCCTAAGAAAATAGTTAAAGATCCACCTTAGAGAAAGAGTGTTGAGTCCACAAATTAACTAGTTGAGTCCTCAATGGGATGGAGGCTGTCCAGCCAGTTGGTCTATATGAAAAAATAGCCCCTCCCCTCCCAAGAAAAATTCACACGTTTCTATTTGGAGAGGATAATCATCATTTAGAGAGGATAATCATCATTTGGAGAGAATAATGATCATTTGGAGGCTATCTAGCCACTTGTTGGTCATGCATACAGGCTAGGTAACCTATAAAAAGCCCCTCTCTCCTTGTGCAAGCAAAATTCATGGGTTTTTTATTTGGAGAGGATAATCATCATTAAATAACTCTAATCTAGGCTTTATACATGCTTAGTTCATAGCTTACCTTGGGGGAAGCAATTAGTTATCGCTTTTAATAGGATAATCATCATTATTAAATAACTCTAATCTAGGCTTTACACATTCTTAGTTCATAGCTTACCTTGAGGGAAGTAATTAGTTATCACTTTTAATAGAATAAGGGTGTCATAAAGTGTAGCTAGGGTACTTGATTGGGACAAGGGTATAATCATAATGTACTAGGTGCAACAGCAGTGACCAGTGGTGCTTCTTCAACCCAAGCTTGATCTATAATCATAATGTACTAGGTGCAATAGTGACTAGTGGTCTATAGCAAGCCCACAGTGGTCCTTCTTCAACCTAAGCTTGATCTACCTGAAAAAAAGGGAATGGTGAAGACCTTGCCAGGCAACTAGAGGATCTGCGATGATCGGAGTTGTGACTTGAGGCCTATAGAAGTCTCATTGGATTTACGATGGTTTACCAGATTGTGGATGCATAAGTGATACATAACTATTTAATCGTGTTTTTTGCTTGCCTTGTATTTATTGTGAAATAGTTTACTATGAATTCTTGTGAAGGTATCACACAAGTGCGTGGTTTACCATATAGATGTCACCAAACTGGTGAGTCTAGTCACAAAGATGGTTGCGCATAACCTTGAACCATCTCGATTAAACGTGGTGTGCTCCTGACATTATTGGTGTTATGCATGTCAGCTTCATGTGGCTCCTATGACTAGTTGCTAGAATAATCTTGTCTTGAGAGTGATTGGAAGCAACTCCTCCTTAGATTTTAGCACGGTTGTTGGATTTGAATGTGAGACTTATGGGCTCCTCTAGTAGTGGTCCAGGAGTGTTCCGGCTCTCAGGAAAGTGGTATGGTTTGTCAAAAGAGACTCCCTATATTTTGGCACGACTATGAGATTCGAATGTGAGACTTAAGGGCTCCTTCGATAGTGGTCCAAAAGTGTTCCGGTGCAGTAGTGCATACCTTCCTAGTCTGAGGAGGAACATGTCATGGTGTGCAGAGATATTGATGGATTTTATAGTAATCTGCAGTGATTCATGATGATACATGCAAAGTACTTTTATGTTGATGTATTGACCATATTTAAGTTAAATTTTTATATTTATTTTTATATAGAAAATAAATGTTTGCTGTGAAGTGTGTGTGTGTGTGAGCTTTGTTTTTTGCTTAAGTGTGTGTGCATAATGAAAAAGAGAAATCTAGGAATTAGCTTTAGATCTGTGAGGTCCCCCTGTTCCCACCGAGCAACGGATTCGGGTACTAGCAGCGGAAGTAGCACTTCTCGCGCGGGACAGGGATCCCACATTCGGGGCCTCGTCCATGGATATCCGGACAAGAGACTAATCCGTCGGTTTTTCCAAAACCGAACCCGGAAAAAACTTCCCTTACCGGAAAGCACGGGCGATTCCACCAGGATAATTTTTTTTCTCTAACGAAGACAAGATCATTTCTGATCAAGCTGATCCAATTGTATCTTCAAGATACTAAATCAGATCAAGGAAGAAACTTGCACTTGGATCATTGGGATCAACGCTTTTTTCCCCATTCAAGAGGCACAGCCGTTGATTCCTATCCATAGAACAATTACTGTCCGGGATTTACTTTATCTATCGTATTAACAAAAGTTGAGTCTCGATTTACGGATCCATCAGTCCAGCCTAACCCCATCCGATCCCATGGGTTAGCCAACCGCCCAACCACTGTAGTGATGGGATCCAATTTGGAATTTGGTTAGGTTTTGTCCCGGGTACCAAGGAAAAGAGTTCCAAGGCCCCCTAGCCGGAAGTTCATGCAAACATAAAATTAGGCACACCACTTACACACCCAATATGAAATTGCCTTATTCTTAGCATCAGCTAACTTTAAAACAATCCTTTAATGAAACCATAGTACCACTGATCACACAGTCTTCCAAATTATCCGATTGATTCTCAAATTTCCCATCATTCCTTCATCATCAGAGTATCTATGGCATCATTGGCAACTAGAACGCTCACCACCTGTCCACTCAGAGGCCGTTTCCATAGTTCCTAGCCCATAATACTCGGCAATATAATCATTTATCAAGATGGACTCTCGTTGAAGATCAGCAAGATCAACCAACAGATCCATATAAAAGAGCCATGGACTCATCCGTTGAGGACCAGCAAGGTCAGTCAACCAGATCCATGCCCGGTTTCACAAAACAACTCTTACTCCTTGTTCCAATATCTTCCTCGACGCACGCGTGGGTATCCTAGGCGACCCAGAGCTCGAGCACCGTATGGTCAGCACCCTCTAGGATCCTTCGCAGGTGACCTAGCGCTTCACTCATAGGCCGCTTCCTTGGTCCCTCATCCACCGTACCGGAAGCTCACCATTTTAATCGAACCGAGGCTGGTCAAGACCTCGGTCGACCTTGCTACGCGAGACGTCCTCCATTGACTCTCCGTCAGCAGTTGCAACTTTATCAGTTAGGTCTCCACGACCTTAATCACAAGACGGTCAAAATGCTTCCCCAGCATTCTTGACATAAAACAGCCATTTACAAACAGCATTTACAAACAGTTTACAAATACAGTTTCTATATTAACTCTCATTTTTCCACATTGTTCCTCATTAATCCACATTACTTATTCCACATTCCATTTATATGTGTACTCATCCAATCACCTCATTTTCCATCTCTTCACTTCAAATTCCTTCACATCACATATCATATATTCACATCCATATCCACATCCATACATCCACATCCATATCCACATTCACATCCATACATTCACATCTACATGCTTATCTCCATTTTCACATCCTCATTTATACATCCACATCCCATATCCACATTCATACATACACATCCATACATCCACATCTACATCCACATACATACATACATCCACATCCACATTCACATTCACATACATCCACATCCACATTCCCATACATCCACATCTATACATCCACATTCCACATTCACATCTATACATCCACATCTACATTCACATTCACATACATCCACATCCCCATTCCTATTCACATCTATACATCCACATCTACATCCACATACATACATACATCCACATCCACATTCCACATTCACATCTATACATCCACATCTACATCCACATTCACATACATCCACATCCACATTCCCATTCACATCTATACATCCACATCCATTCACATCTATACATCCACATCTACATCCACATTCACATCTATGCATATATATCTTCATGCATATATCCATTTTCACGTTCATACATCCACATCTACATGCTTACCTCCATTTTCACATCCTCATTTATACATCCACATCCCATATCCACATTCACATCTATACATCCACATCTACATTCACATTCACATACATCCACATCTACATTCACATTCACATACATCCACATCCACATTCCCATTCACATCTATACATCCACATCCATTCACATCTATACATCCACATCTACATCCACATTCACATCTATGCATATATATCTTCATGCATATATCCATTTTCACGTTCATACATCCACACTCCCATCTCCAGATCCACACATCCACATACATACATCCATTTCCACATTCCCATTTATATAACCCCATATACCTTCACATCTAATCTTTTACATCACATCCATTCTCGCCCTATCACAACCCATATACATCTTATCCTATCACATACACTTCTTACCTCATCCCCCCATACACATCTTAATTCATCTTATCACCTCCTAACTTATTTCATAAGCATCTTATCACCTCTTATCACACCTCTTATCACATCTCTTATCACCTCCTAACTTATTTCATAAGCATCTTATCACACCTCTTATCACATCCTATCACATCTCTTATCTATTTATAGAATACAAGAGAATTCTTACATTTGATATAAGATTTCTTTACACATTTATTTATGAATAAATTCTATTTAAGGAGATTAATACTTTCAAAGTAAAAATCAATCTTTTATGCATCTTCCTATGCATAAATTCATTTTTAATGAAAATGACACTTTTGAATTAAATTTTAATCTTTTATGCATTTTTCTATACATAAATTCAATTTAGATGAGAATGACACTTTGAATTAAAAAATCAATCTTTTATGCATCTTCTTATGCATAAATTCAATTTGGTAGGAATTACACTTTTAGAATAAAAAAATTTCTCTTATGCATCTAAGTTAAGCATAAAATCCATTTATGAGGAAAATCACACTTTTAGTATAAAAAGAATATCTTTTATGCATACCTATATGCATGAAATTCAATTATGATAAAAGTCACACTTTTATAATAAAATAATCAACTTTTATGCATACCTCTATGCATGAAATCCAATATGATAAAAGTAACACTTTTGATATAAAAATTTTTCCATTATGCATACTTCTATGCATGAAATAAAAATGGTAAAAATAACACTTTTGATATAAAAATTTATCCATTATGCATACTTCTATGCATGAAATAAAAATGGTAAAAATAACACTTTTGATATAAAAATTTATCCATTATGCCTAATATTAAAATTCAATTTCTCCATGATTGTAATGAAATTCTTTCAATTAATCTAGGATGATAATTCCTAGAATATGGTAGGAAGTCCTCTTTTTATGCTTTGAATGAAATTATTTTATGCATAATTTTTATAAAAATTTTGCCATAGCTCCGCTGCTATGACTGATAAATCTTAATTTTTCTAAGGGATAAAGCTTGTCATTAAGGAAATAATTAAAATGATCTCTAATTGGATCATTAAACTATAATGGATTGAATCATTAATATGCATAAACTAAAAGCATAGAAAAAGCCATTAATTTGGCCTCAAGCATAGCTTAATCTTGGGTTAAGGAAAAGCTTTATGAAAAGCTTGATTTGGATTGAGAATGGGTCATGAGTATGACCATTTCTTGAATGAGAGAGAGGATTTACATAAAAACCATTAGAATTTAAACATAAATGAAAATTAACTTCAATAGCATTTATTATGTAACTCTTCACTACTATTCACCAATTAACTTTAATAGCATTTAAAAAACCATACTAATTAAGCTTCTCAAGCTTGAGAGGGGTTGAGAAGAGAGAAACATTGAGAAATTATAGAAAAAATCAATATTCACTAATTACCTTACAAATTGCTTGATTCTTTGTTCACGGTAGAGGCCCCCAACCAATCAATTGGTTAAGTATGTTGATGGAGCCACTAATGGGGATTGAAGAAAGAGGGAAGCTCCAAAAACTAGTGAATTATTAAATGAATTCACAGTTTCTGGCTTAGGTGGAGTAGAGTAACGATGCATAAACACTATATATTTTTCAACAAGGGGGAGGCTTCTATTTATAGGAAAAATTGAGCTCCTAACCAAACAAACTGATTCTAGAATTTTCTAAATCAGTTTGGTCAATATTTGACCATTTTTAGGTCAGTTAAGCTAACTTTTTGGAACTAGACTTGAATGAGGAGAGAGGAGAGATGAAATATCTCAATTTTTATGAGTTTAAAACTCATTCAAGCATGTGAAATATGCACCTCCTTTAAAGAACTCCCCTTCCTTACATATGTGTCATAATGGAATCATTTTAATATTGCTCATAGTTTTTTTACTAATAAACCTTGTACATTTTCAACTCTTCATCTTATGTGAAATATGCACCTCCTTTAAAGAACTCCCCTTCCTTACATATGTGTCATAATGGAATCATTTTAATATTCCTCATAGTTTTTTACTAATAAACCTTGTACATTTTCAACTCTTCATCTTATGTGAGCATTTACTCATTTTTGGATACCCAAAATATCTCATATTTTTAATATTGCTCATAGTTTTTTACTAATAAACCTTGTACATTTTCAACTCTTCATCTTATGTGAGCATTTAAGGGACTCCCCTTCCTTACATATGTGTCATAATAAAATCATTATACCCAAAATATCTCATATTTTTAATATTGCACATAGTTTTTTACTAATAAACCTTGTACATTTTCAACTCTTCACCTCATGTGAGCATTTACTCATTTTTGGGTATTTTCTTTTTACAAGTTGGATTTATCTCCTCCCTACACATGGATTGATGCTATTGGTCCATAGGAACCTTAATTGGACCATAGTCTAAAGATTTCTGAAAATCTAGACCCTTAGACTAAGGTTCTTTATACCTATTTCCAATTAATTCCAATTGCACATTGGAAAATTCTTTTTGAATTTCTGTTTCAGGGGAACTCATCTGAATTAGAAGAGATATTTTTCTATCCAAAAATATTCAAAATTTGAATATTCTCTCTCTAGAATATTTTTCTCTCTCTAGGCTAAAAACAGATAGAAACAAGGTCTTTATATTTCTGAAGAGGGATTGATTACAGAGAAAGATACTAGACATCAAAAAGGGGGTGGGGGAGGAATCTTACATTCTACCCCACTTAAAAAAATGCGAGATGTCCTCATCTCGCAAACTGGGATAATTTCGCAAGATGCACGAATATGAGACTTAGAGAAAAATTTTAATCAAGATTAACCACCAAGATAAGTCTTAAAGAGAGTAAGATTCAAAATACGAACAAGATTTAAACTTTATTCATTCTCGGAACTTATACAGTAAAGATAGAGGAACTCTTTACACTTCCATAAGCCCGTCCATCATATGGTCACAAAAGCAGTCCTCACAAGCTGCACAAGTATAAGGTAACTCATCTATGGGAATGATTCTGTGGGTTATTGCTGCGCCTATCTCAGTGGTATGAGGTGTTCTAAGAAAAGGTCCTCTGAGAGGCAAGCCAAAAACGGGGTAAAGGCATATCTTCTCATGAGGAAGAAAACATGCCAGTAAGAAGACCCGCTCAGAAAATCCAGGATGCCTTGATCTCATGACGCAGTAGTATCGGGGACCCAAACCCAAAGCTTCAATAACCATGGCCAAGCGGACATTGTTACGAAAGTGCTGCTGACCCCAGGGTGTTACCCTAGTTATGTCTTGATAGATCCGCCATTTGGTTTGCGCTACAGAAGTTCCCAAGTGAGGGAAAAGTGAGCGCTCATACTGTTCTATAAAATCCTTCTTCACAGACTCACTTGCGTCTTGAAGGTGAGGAATCATTATGGATAAAACTAATTCTTGTTGCCAAGCCATGAAGGAGATTAGGAAGAAAGGAGATCGATGGGAGTAAAATTACTGTGAGCGACAAGTAAAAGTTACGACTTATATAAAGGAAGGAGCTAGCGTAACTTAGAAGCCAACGGTAGCTTGCCACTGAAGTTTTACCGTCTTTCCATGATTTGGGTTTGGCACAATTTTCTATAGAAGGCATTAAGAACTTTGAGATGAGGAGATAAAAGAAGCTCGTAAGCTAAGTCACTTACTTTCTTTGAAGTCAGATAAGGCTCACAATATCTGGGGGATAACTTCTTAAACTCCCCAATAGATAAAGAACTTCTTTTGTGCCGTACTCGAATGAAGATCAAAACCTTGGTATCCAAAACACTGATTTTCACTTCTGAACTCATTGTTCTGAATCCTTAAAACAGCGTGACTCCTGAGAAGTATTCTAGGGAAAGGGTCTTCCTTTTTTTAAACAGAATCTTTCTTTTATTTTTGAGAGGGAATAATTTTAAGATAAAAAAGGGAGATTCTTACTCCTGTATGCCTCGAAGGCTGGGGAGGAATCTTACATTCTACCCCACTTAAAAAAGTGCGAGATGTCCTCATCTCGCCAAGTAGAGGACAACTCTTTTTCTTAAGATCCAATTTATTCTAGGGTTCCTTATATTCTGGTCAACCCAACAGAATACGGGGATAAATATCCCTTATATAGAACTCATCATTAAATAAATTCATTTCAGATCATATCATTCATATCTTTAACACGATAATGGTCCATCAGATCGAAATTTTTTCTTTCTGAACATTCCTCCACGGGAATTTCAGTCAAGCAAGTTTTCAATTTGTCATCCCTTAACTTGATATACCGAGTCAAGTGTTAACAGTAGTACTTTGACAGCACAATCCACTAATCTCATAGTGATTTGTTGAAATCATTATCATCATTTATCATTACAGGGACTCGTCCCATTCATCCTCATTGCGGTTTTGCTCAAGTTATTATATTTCAACTAAATTTCAAAAATCATCATTTTTCAATCAGAATCCCAATCAATTCATCAGTTCCCAAACAGAATTAAAAATCATATCAACCACATTCAAATTCATCATCTGGATAGCATTAACGCTTATAATTTCAAGTCTTAGATTTACTCGTATATACTGTCAGTAAAGAGCTGCAGTTATACTCTCGGTATATACGGATAGTCACGGCCCTTGGAATTATAAGGTAAATACCATCATGTCTAGGCCTCAAGCAAGTCAAGGATTCTATATAATTGCGGTACTTCCATCTGAAGACCCAATTACCAAATTACGAATTTCAATTTGAATATCAAATTGTATGAATTATATCACACAATTACAACCTTTTTGTGTTTCTTGATAAATTTCTGACCTATTTGTCTTCTCAATTGATCTTTATTAACCAAATGCTCTGATACCAACTGTGAGGTCCCCCTGTTCCCACCGAGCAACGGATTCGGGTACTAGCAGCGGAAGTAGCACTTCTCGCGCGGGACAGGGATCCCACATTCGGGGCCTCGTCCATGGATATCCGGACAAGAGACTAATCCGTCGGTTTTTCCAAAACCGAACCCGGAAAAAACTTCCCTTACCGGAAAGCACGGGCGATTCCACCAGGATAATTTTTTTTCTCTAACGAAGACAAGATCATTTCTGATCAAGCTGATCCAATTGTATCTTCAAGATACTAAATCAGATCAAGGAAGAAACTTGCACTTGGATCATTGGGATCAACGCTTTTTTCCCCATTCAAGAGGCACAGCCGTTGATTCCTATCCATAGAACAATTACTGTTCGGGATTTACTTTATCTATCGTATTAACAAAAGTTGAGTCTCGATTTACGGATCCATCAGTCCAGCCTAACCCCATCCGATCCCATGGGTTAGCCAACCGCCCAACCACTGTAGTGATGGGATCCAATTTGGAATTTGGTTAGGTTTTGTCCCGGGTACCAAGGAAAAGAGTTCCAAGGCCCCCTAGCCGGAAGTTCATGCAAACATAAAATTAGGCACACCACTTACACACCCAATATGAAATTGCCTTATTCTTAGCATCAGCTAACTTTAAAACAATCCTTTAATGAAACCATAGTACCACTGATCACACAGTCTTCCAAATTATCCGATTGATTCTCAAATTTCCCATCATTCCTTCATCATCAGAGTATCTATGGCATCATTGGCAACTAGAACGCTCACCACCTGTCCACTCAGAGGCCGTTTCCATAGTTCCTAGCCCATAATACTCGGCAATATAATCATTTATCAAGATGGACTCTCGTTGAAGATCAGCAAGATCAACCAACAGATCCATATAAAAGAGCCATGGACTCATCCGTTGAGGACCAGCAAGGTCAGTCAACCAGATCCATGCCCGGTTTCACAAAACAACTCTTACTCCTTGTTCCAATATCTTCCTCGACGCACGCGTGGGTATCCTAGGCGACCCAGAGCCCGAGCACCGTATGGTCAGCACCCTCTAGGATCCTTCGCAGGTGACCTAGCGCTTCACTCATAGGCCGCTTCCTTGGTCCCTCATCCACCGTACCGGAAGCTCACCATTTTAATCGAACCGAGGCTGGTCAAGACCTCGGTCGACCTTGCTACGCGAGACGTCCTCCATTGACTCTCCGTCAGCAGTTGCAACTTTATCAGTTAGGTCTCCACGACCTTAATCACAAGACGGTCAAAATGCTTCCCCAGCATTCTTGACATAAAACAGCCATTTACAAACAGCATTTACAAACAGTTTACAAATACAGTTTCTATATTAACTCTCATTTTTCCACATTGTTCCTCATTAATCCACATTACTTATTCCACATTCCATTTATATGTGTACTCATCCAATCACCTCATTTTCCATCTCTTCACTTCAAATTCCTTCACATCACATATCATATATTCACATCCATATCCACATCCATACATCCACATCCATATCCACATTCACATCCATACATTCACATCTACATGCTTATCTCCATTTTCACATCCTCATTTATACATCCACATCCCATATCCACATTCATACATACACATCCATACATCCACATCTACATCCACATACATACATACATCCACATCCACATTCACATTCACATACATCCACATCCACATTCCCATACATCCACATCTATACATCCACATTCCACATTCACATCTATACATCCACATCTACATTCACATTCACATACATCCACATCCCCATTCCTATTCACATCTATACATCCACATCTACATCCACATACATACATACATCCACATCCACATTCCACATTCACATCTATACATCCACATCTACATCCACATTCACATACATCCACATCCACATTCCCATTCACATCTATACATCCACATCCATTCACATCTATACATCCACATCTACATCCACATTCACATCTATGCATATATATCTTCATGCATATATCCATTTTCACGTTCATACATCCACATCTACATGCTTACCTCCATTTTCACATCCTCATTTATACATCCACATCCCATATCCACATTCACATCTATACATCCACATCTACATTCACATTCACATACATCCACATCTACATTCACATTCACATACATCCACATCCACATTCCCATTCACATCTATACATCCACATCCATTCACATCTATACATCCACATCTACATCCACATTCACATCTATGCATATATATCTTCATGCATATATCCATTTTCACGTTCATACATCCACACTCCCATCTCCAGATCCACACATCCACATACATACATCCATTTCCACATTCCCATTTATATAACCCCATATACCTTCACATCTAATCTTTTACATCACATCCATTCTCGCCCTATCACAACCCATATACATCTTATCCTATCACATGCACTTCTTACCTCATCCCCCCATACACATCTTAATTCATCTTATCACCTCCTAACTTATTTCATAAGCATCTTATCACCTCTTATCACACCTCTTATCACATCTCTTATCACCTCCTAACTTATTTCATAAGCATCTTATCACACCTCTTATCACATCCTATCACATCTCTTATCTATTTATAGAATACAAGAGAATTCTTACATTTGATATAAGATTTCTTTACACATTTATTTATGAATAAATTCTATTTAAGGAGATTAATACTTTCAAAGTAAAAATCAATCTTTTATGCATCTTCCTATGCATAAATTCATTTTTAATGAAAATGACACTTTTGAATTAAATTTTAATCTTTTATGCATTTTTCTATACATAAATTCAATTTAGATGAGAATGACACTTTGAATTAAAAAATCAATCTTTTATGCATCTTCTTATGCATAAATTCAATTTGGTAGGAATTACACTTTTAGAATAAAAAAATTTCTCTTATGCATCTAAGTTAAGCATAAAATCCATTTATGAGGAAAATCACACTTTTAGTATAAAAAGAATATCTTTTATGCATACCTATATGCATGAAATTCAATTATGATAAAAGTCACACTTTTATAATAAAATAATCAACTTTTATGCATACCTCTATGCATGAAATCCAATATGATAAAAGTAACACTTTTGATATAAAAATTTTTCCATTATGCATACTTCTATGCATGAAATAAAAATGGTAAAAATAACACTTTTGATATAAAAATTTATCCATTATGCATACTTCTATGCATGAAATAAAAATGGTAAAAATAACACTTTTGATATAAAAATTTATCCATTATGCCTAATATTAAAATTCAATTTCTCCATGATTGTAATGAAATTCTTTCAATTAATCTAGGATGATAATTCCTAGAATATGGTAGGAAGTCCTCTTTTTATGCTTTGAATGAAATTATTTTATGCATAATTTTTATAAAAATTTTGCCATAGCTCCGCTGCTATGACTGATAAATCTCAATTTTTCTAAGGGATAAAGCTTGTCATTAAGGAAATAATTAAAATGATCTCTAATTGGATCATTAAACTATAATGGATTGAATCATTAATATGCATAAACTAAAAGCATAGAAAAAGCCATTAATTTGGCCTCAAGCATAGCTTAATCTTGGGTTAAGGAAAAGCTTTATGAAAAGCTTGATTTGGATTGAGAATGGGTCATGAGTATGACCATTTCTTGAATGAGAGAGAGGATTTACATAAAAACCATTAGAATTTAAACATAAATGAAAATTAACTTCAATAGCATTTATTATGTAACTCTTCACTACTATTCACCAATTAACTTTAATAGCATTTAAAAAACCATACTAATTAAGCTTCTCAAGCTTGAGAGGGGTTGAGAAGAGAGAAACATTGAGAAATTATAGAAAAAATCAATATTCACTAATTACCTTACAAATTGCTTGATTCTTTGTTCACGGTAGAGGCCCCCAACCAATCAATTGGTTAAGTATGTTGATGGAGCCACTAATGGGGATTGAAGAAAGAGGGAAGCTCCAAAAACTAGTGAATTATTAAATGAATTCACAGTTTCTAGCTTAGGTGGAGTAGAGTAACGATGCATAAACACTATATATTTTTCAACAAGGGGGAGGCTTCTATTTATAGGAAAAATTGAGCTCCTAACCAAACAAACTGATTCTAGAATTTTCTAAATCAGTTTGGTCAATATTTGACCATTTTTAGGTCAGTTAAGCTAACTTTTTGGAACTAGACTTGAATGAGGAGAGAGGAGAGATGAAATATCTCAATTTTTATGAGTTTAAAACTCATTCAAGCATGTGAAATATGCACCTCCTTTAAAGAACTCCCCTTCCTTACATATGTGTCATAATGGAATCATTTTAATATTGCTCATAGTTTTTTTACTAATAAACCTTGTACATTTTCAACTCTTCATCTTATGTGAAATATGCACCTCCTTTAAAGAACTCCCCTTCCTTACATATGTGTCATAATGGAATCATTTTAATATTCCTCATAGTTTTTTACTAATAAACCTTGTACATTTTCAACTCTTCATCTTATGTGAGCATTTACTCATTTTTGGATACCCAAAATATCTCATATTTTTAATATTGCTCATAGTTTTTTACTAATAAACCTTGTACATTTTCAACTCTTCATCTTATGTGAGCATTTAAGGGACTCCCCTTCCTTACATATGTGTCATAATAAAATCATTATACCCAAAATATCTCATATTTTTAATATTGCACATAGTTTTTTACTAATAAACCTTGTACATTTTCAACTCTTCACCTCATGTGAGCATTTACTCATTTTTGGGTATTTTCTTTTTACAAGTTGGATTTATCTCCTCCCTACACATGGATTGATGCTATTGGTCCATAGGAACCTTAATTGGACCATAGTCTAAAGATTTCTGAAAATCTAGACCCTTAGACTAAGGTTCTTTATACCTATTTCCAATTAATTCCAATTGCACATTGGAAAATTCTTTTTGAATTTCTGTTTCAGGGGAACTCATCTGAATTAGAAGAGATATTTTTCTATCCAAAAATATTCAAAATCTGAATATTCTCTCTCTAGAATATTTTTCTCTCTCTAGGCTAAAAACAGATAGAAACAAGGTCTTTATATTTCTGAAGAGGGATTGATTACAGAGAAAGATACTAGACATCAAAAAGGGGGTGGGGGAGGAATCTTACAAGATCATAGAGGCTTTAGCAAAATAAAGGTAGATCCGTTTTCTTTATAATTGATGAATAAGGAATTGTGATGAGCTCACTAGGGGAGTGCCCATGCCTCTTATTTGTGAGAATCATGAGGTGGAGATCTTTTTGACTTGGAGGAATTGTACTCAATTCTTACTATAAGGTCTGTTCCAACCACCTATGTTAAGAAAGCTGTTGGATTGTGGAGCAGTAGCATATTGATGTATGTAGGCCCTAAAGGAGTTTTCTCTACCTTTAGTCTAGTCTTCTGCTATGGTTTCTCTTTTAGTTGGGGGTAGGGTTCTCACAATATTGATTAGGGAAAGTAGAGAAGTGAAATTATGTGATTAAGCTATACTTTAACAAATTGTTTGCTATAATTAAGATGTTTGTGAGAATTTCTCTTGTGGAGATTATCCCCTTTCTTTATGTGTTCTTAATTATCAATTAGCATTTATTACAAGAATATTAGAGATAATCTAACTTCTCCTAATCTCTCAAAAAGGGTAGAGTAGTATGTGATGTAGTTCTTATTTTATATCGTTGAATTTATGGATTTGTATGGTTAAATAGGATTATGGTTTTATCTCTCTTTAAGTAAAGAAAGATTATTTTGTATTTGTAAATTAGGATTGAGAGAGGATAAATTGTTTGTGTATATAAGGCATAGCATAAGCTATGGTTTCTCTATCATGTACTATGAGAGAAGAAGGGGTTTTGCAAGAGTGTAAGAGATTAAAGAGAGCTTTCACTTATTAATTAGTAGAGAAGATGGTGTGCATGGGTAAAAAGGATTGTCTTCTCTTAATTTAGGTCTTGTTGTTCCTTCTTAGGGGGGCTATTTACATGTGATGGTAATCAGAATATTGTTTAAGTACCATAGTTACTCTTTTGAAAGCAAATTGTTAATTACTATGAGAATTTTCTTTGTCATGGGAAAGAATGCAAAAGGATTAAGTTGGTTATCAAAAATTTACAATGGTCTTTATGTGATGTTTATGTTAAAGAAGATAAAATAGAACTAATAATAAAGATTGGAATCATAGCAAATTGATAAGATGGATGAGGGTAGCAATTTTGGAAGCTTGGGATTATATAACATTATTGTTGGACGTCCTTACATGCGACAAAAGCGTGATTAGTACATGATTGGGACACTAATCAGATCTATTTACATAAGGGTGATCACACAATCAAAGTGGATTTGAAGATATGGAAGACACATCCCCTTGCACAAAATATTCTTTTGGATAAGTTGAACACAACATCAAGATCCACTACAATCAACATTTGTCAAACATGCAATAAAGGTATGATGGATAAGAGTTTATGTGAGTTGGAATTTGCACCTACTCTTGAACCGATGATTTAGAGAATTGGATGCACATATTGGTAGCTATGGACACTCTAAACCAAAAATTGGGAACACGGCTTGGGTGTCTTGACGGCATAGAAATCACATCGTTATATACAATAAGCACAGCCACCAATATTTTGAGTGACTTGCCTATTCATCATGACTCCACATCAAATAGCAATAATTTTCTAAATAGAAGAGACACGTGCTCAAATAAAAAACCCACGACATTAAACAAAACCAAAAAAGAAAGTATAGCTAGTGTTGTATTCAACGACATGGACAAACATTGGATAAGATATGTCCAAGCCTATCAAATCCCATGCTATCTTTACAAAAAAATGGGAAGTAGATCTTGGTCAGGTCTCCATACAAGTTAACACAGTGATGCCAAAGGGAGACACCAACACTATTGATACCACAAAAACTAAACTTTTACATTGGGCTAGGAGACAAAAAAAACAAAGCTTTAGTCAAAACCAATAAAGAGATAAAGGCAAAGCTCAAGGAGCTTAAAAATGAATCAGAAGAGGAGGATCTATACCTTGTGCTAGACTATTTCAAGTCCTATAACATCAGAGATCACATTGTTCACTCTGCAAAAAATCTCAACATATAGGACAAGGTAATAATGCTTCATATGATGGCCCCGCAGAAGTGAAAGAGACTAATCTTATCAATCCTGAGGAAGAACCGAGACCTGTGTTTATTGCTAAAGACCTCTCCCCCAAGAAGAAAACAAGTTGTTTGATTCAATCAAATAATATGAGGATATATTCGTATGGAAGTATACTAATATGAAAGGTATTCCTCTTGAAGTGGTCAAACACACCATTCTATTCATGTGGAAAGGTGCAAGCCTAGCAAAGCAACGGCCCTATCCAATGAATTTTCAAAATTAGCAAAAATGGTCAAGGAAGAGCCACAAAAACTCATTGATACAAGATGTATTTATGAGATAGAGCATATGGAGTGGGTCTCACCAATTGTAACTGTGCTAAGGAAAATGGCAAACTTAGAGTTTGTGTTAACCTTAAAAGGTTGAATGCAGCCATAGCTCGAGACCACTTCCCAATTCCATATACGGAACATGTGTTGGAAAAAGTTGTGGGAAAAGAGGCTTATATAGCTTCTTGGATGGATTTTTGGGATACAATCAAGTATTCATTGATCCAACAGACCAACACAAGATAGCCTTTGCAACAAAATGAGGTGTAGTCGCTTACAAGGTCATGCCTTTTGGACTAATAAATTCCCTAGCCACATCTCAATGCCTCATGTTGTGCACTACTTATAAAGATTATCTTAGAAAATTTCTTGAAATCTTTATAGACAATCTCTGTGTCAATTCAATGCGGAAAGAGCATTTAACATGTTAGGAAAGGTTTTTGAGAGATGTAGATTGTGTCGAATATCTCTCAATCCACCCAAATGCCAATTTTGGGTAAAACATGGAATTATCCTAGGGCACGTTGTCTCAAAAATGGCATCTCCATAGATGATAGTAAGATCAAACTAATTCTTGAGTTTCCACCACCACCACAAAAATTTAAATGAGTACAACGATTTATGGGCCATATCAGGTATTATAGACAATTCATATTTGTATATGTTCCTTATGCTTAACCACTCTACAAATTGTTAATCTTATTTGAATTGATTGATGAGTGCCAATGGGCATATGAGAAACTTAAAAAGTCCCTGTCAAGTGTTCCAATCTTACAAACACCACCACAGTGTAACATTGTGTTTCATGTTTACATAGATGCATCGGCATTTGCAATTGGATGTGTCTTAGAACAACCTAGGGAACACAACATGGATTTTTTAGTGAGTTTTTCTTGTTGACAACTTAATGATGCTAAGCGAAACTATATAACCACGGAACGAGAAGGATTAGCCATGGTATATGTAGTCAAGAATCATTGCCACACCACCCATTTTTATGGGATCATTAAGCATTGCTTTACCTTGGATCATCAAGTATCGTCACTACTTATTGGCTAATACCTTTGTATTTTTCTTGGAATTTGATTTTTTAATCACCATTAGGAAAGGATATACTCATGTACATGTAGATCACTTGTTACGAATTTCTAATGGAGAACCTCTAATCACAATTGATGATGATCTTCTAGATGCTCCATTATTCCAACTTGACTTAGTTCCAGAATGGAGTGAGGATATTACACATTACTTGGTTAATGGGGCCTTCCCAATGACACAAAAGAAAGCAATGCAAAATCAAGAAGTTTTTTTTTTAAAGCACCCTATTAATTGATAGCAAGAATGATATATAACCTTCGAAAAGATGGATTTCTTAGTAGGTGTGTTCATGAAGTTGAATTTGTATCACTTTTAGAACAAGCACATTTTGGGATTGCAAGAGGACACTTTGCTACATAACTCACTGTACACAAGGTTCTTCAAACAGGACTATGGTGGCCATCTTTATTCGGTGATGCTGCTATATTTGTAAAAGGAAGTGATGAGTGCCAAAGATTCATAACTATGCAAAACAAAGATAGAATGCCCTTAACACCAATCAAACTTCTTTTGGCAAAATTTCTTGTGGTGTATGGAAATTCTTGTGGTGGACAGGCAGAAAGAAAAAATAAAACTTTGTGTGCTATCCTAACCAAAACAGTTGAAGCATTGAGAACTGATTGGGAACACAAGCTACCAGTAGCTCTTTAGGCTTATCAAACAGCCTACAAAGTGGCAACTAATAACACACCATTTTAGCTAACCTATGGGATTAAAGTAGTAACTATAGCATTATATGGTAGTGATGTGTGTGAACACACTTAGGACCGGTGGGGCACTTTTTCCCTCACTAGGAGGTTTTTTTCCCCCGTGCGCATGTACACCCTCTTATCTACTCATTTTGGGGTGCGTATTTATCTTTTGTATCTGGCACACATTTGTTCATTCTAATCTAGTGAGTTTGTGTGCTCACAAGCTTCTCTATCTTGTGTGTGTTCATTGTTGCAACCCCCCTAACCGTAATTCTAATAATTGGTATCAGAGCTAGCTTCCTTGACACTTGATCTAGTAGTCTACCTCCCTCCTCACAACCCTATTTTTCTATCTCCGATTGAGATACCCTCTTAGCAGAAGAAGGTGTATACTGTAGTGTATTATATACGAAGTATACAAAATTTCGGGGTTCGCGGCATGATTCGGGAACGTGTTTTAGGCACCGCAAGGTTTCTACAGACGTTCTGGAGAGGCGTCATTTTGGATTGGTTCTACTCAATTCGTCCTGTTTCACAACTACCAGTGTAACCAGGTGCTGTAAGTACATCTGAAGTAGAATTCGATACAAATGTGGCTCCTCCACATGCACCACCAATACCTCCCACTGCTACTCAAACGAGATGGGATGGAAGAGATGCACAAGCACATGCATTGCTTACACTTTCTATGAAAAAGCGAATCATTATTCCTCATATTCGGTCATGTAAGACTTCAAAACAGGCATGGGATGCACTTGCTGCATTATACCAAGTGTGCAATGAAGCACGTATTGCATATTTGCGTAAACAATTGGAGTCTAAGCACATGAATGAGGGAAACTCAATGGACAGCTTCTTGACCAATATCAAATATTTCAAGGAGCAGCTTGCTAGTGTGGATGAGATATATCCTGATAGTACATTGGTGCCCACAGTTCTCAATGCATTGCTGGATTCTTATCAGAGTTTTGCCTCTACCCCTTAGACTTATGATGAAGGGAAATCCAAATGCCCTTACATTTGATGAGTTGGTTTCAGTACTCTTGCAAGAAGAGCAGTCTAGGCAAAACAGATGTAATATGCGAGTTGGTGACCAAGCTTTTGTTGCCAATCAGAAAGGCAAAGGTAAAGCTTCTTCGCAAGGTGGCTATAAGCCAAAATCAGAACCCTCAGGTAAGGATGCAGAGAAAGAAGGTGATAAGCCTAAAAAGAAGGATAAGTGTCTCACTATTGCAGGAAACCAGGGCACGACATAAATGAGTGCAAGAAAAGGCTAGAGAAGGAGAAAAAGAAAGAATCGAGCATGGTTGTGATGCATCTGCACCAAGTGCAAAGAAGAATGAATCTGCAAGTTTTACTCAAGATGATTGGGCATGGACTGTACATTACAGTTATGACCGTTTTGTTCATGATGTATGCACGTCAGTGGTAGAATCGGATGCTTAGTACTTTGGCAGTGGTGCTAGAAGCACATTACTTCACAAAAAGGTTTGTTCTCGTCTCTAGAATCTGTCCCAAGTGCAAGAACCATTTCACATGTGCAAATGGTTTCTCATATCCTATCAAAGGAGTTGGTAGAGTTGTGCTCATTGCTGCAAATGGGAGCACATTTACTCTTTCAAAATTTTTATATGTGCCAGGCATTAAGAAGAACTTGCTTTTGCCAATTTCAGCCTTAGCCTTGTCAAGCTTGACGGTGAAATTTGTGGATGACAGATATACAGTTCAAGATAGAAATGATAGTTATTCTATCATTGCCTCAGGTACCTTGTTTCATGGCCTATACAAGATGGATATATTTGAGAAGTTGCAGCATGATACTTGGTCAGTCTCTACGACTCGTGCTATGAGTAATGCATAATTATGGCATGCACGATTTGGCCATCTAAATTATGGCAGTTTGTTATGCCTTCAAAGGCATGATATGGTGTCTAAGCTGCTAACTCTTGAGACCCCTACTAGACATGTATGTGAGGGGTGTATTCTTGGTAAAATGCATCGGGCATCATTTCCAAAAGGATGGATCTATGAGAGCTGTTAAGAAATTACTGCTTATACATAGTGATATATGTGGTCCTATGAGGACACCATCTATTGGAGGATATCTTTACTTCGTCACTTTTATTGATGATTACTCTAGATATAGCTGGGTGTATCCATTAAAGTAGAAGTTAGAGGTTTTTATGTGCTTTAGGCACTTCGTATCCATGGCTGAAAATGCATGTGAATGTAAAGTTGGCACCCTTCATTCAGATCGAGGGGGGAGTATATGTCCAAGGAATTTCATGCATATATGGCTGAAAAATGCATAAGGAATCAATGTACAGTGCCATACACACCTCAGCAAAATGGTGTGGCTGAGAGGAAGAACAGGTCTCTCATAGAGATGGCACGATGTATGGTGAAAGCCCAAGATTTACCTCATAGTTTTTGGTTAGAGGAGGCAACTATGTGCGCAACAATGTGTTGAACAAATGCCCTACCAAGGCCTTGTAGTCTAAAACTCCTTATGAAGCTTGGCATAGCAGGAAGCCTTCTGTGGCTCATTTGCGTGTTTTTGGTTGTCTTGCTTATGCTCTTGTGCCTGAGCAACAACGCAGTAAGCTTGATGATAAGGCAATTAAATGCATATTTGTGGGATATAGTTCAAAAAGCAAGGGATATAGACTCTACCATCCGGCCTCAAAGCGGATTTTGGTAAGTAGAGATGTTGTTTTTATCAAAAACTCAGTTCAACCCATGCTTTCATGCAAAAAACTGCAGAATGTATGCTCACAAGACATGTTTGATTCGCTCCTATCTTTGTTTAATAGAGGGCAGCCATATGTAGAGCAATTGAATGCTCAACCAAGTGCTGAAATTCAACTTATGCAAGTGCAAAATCAACCTACAAATCAGTCTTTTGATGAGGCAATTATTGAGGATGTAGTGGATGAGGAGAGAGCAGCCATATAAGAATCTAGGCGTATGCCAAAATGGCTTGTGCAGACATTGAGGGATAGCAAGTTAGCACCTCCTTTACCTACTAGCCATATAAGAATCTAGGCGTATGCCAAAATCAGCCTTCTGATGAGGCAATTATTGAGGATGTAGTGGATGAGGAGAGAGCAGCCATATAAGAATCTAGGCGTATGCCAAAATGGCTTGTGTAGACATTGTGAGGGATAGCAAGTTAGCAGCTCCTTTACCTACTAGCAAAACTCGTGCAGGTTCTTATCATGCAGATTATTCTCATGTGGATCATGTTCTCATTTTTACTTTATGTAATGAGGAGGAACCTGTTTCCTTTGAGGAAGCACATGATGATTATCATTGGATGCATGCTATGCTGGATAAGTATGACTCTATAGTCAAGAATGACACCTAGTATTTAAGAGATCTACCTCAGGCAAGAAGGCCACTGGTACTAAGTGGGTTTACAAGTTAAAACACAAAGTAGATGGTAGCATTGATTGCTACAAGTCCAGACTTGCAAAGGGGTATGCCCAGCAAAAGGGCATTGATTATGATGAGATCTTTGCACCCACATCTCGTATGACCACATCTCGTATGAGATCTTTGCACCCACATCTCGTATGACCACCATTAGGTGTCTCATTGCTTTGGCAGCACATCATGGGTGGAATGTACATCAGTTGGACATTAAGACTGCATTCTTGAATGGTGATTTACATGAGGAGGTGTATGTATTGCAGCCTCCTGGTTTTGATGTGAAAGGAGAAGAGTCTAAAGTGTGCAGGTTGAAAAAAGCTCTTTATGGCCTTAAGCAGGCTCCTAGAGCATGGTATGAGAAGATTCATGCATACTTGGTTGCAAATGATTTTTGCAACATTCCAACTAAGAGTACCCTCTATGTGAAGAGGAGTAAGGACACATTTTTGGTCATTGTTCCTATACGTTGATGACATGCCTCTCACGGGACCCGATATAGATCAGATTTCAGCCTTTAAGGCTAATTTGCAATCATCATTTGAGATGTTAGATTTGGGGCCCTTGCATTATTATTTGGGGATTCAGTTTATATAACGCAATGATGGCATTGTTATGCTGCAGTCTAAATATATACAGAAGCTATTGAAGAGGTTTAATCTTGAAGACTCTAAACCTATGGCTACACCTATGGAGACATGTACTCAACTTAGTCTTCAAGATACAGGAGAATCTTTTGATGCTAATTTGTATCAGCAGGCTATTGGATCCGTTCTTTATGTATGCAACACAAGGCCAGATATACAATATGCGGTCTCACAATTGAGCAGATTTATGCATAGCCCAATTATGAAGAATTGGCAGGCTGTCAAGTGGGTTTTTCGCTATTTGCAAGGCACTCAGTATTTTGGATTGTTTTATCCAAAGGGGGGTAAGTCACAGCTCCATTCTTTTAGTGATTTAGATTGGGCTGGATGTTATGACACACGAGTGTCCACTAGTGGGTTTTGCAATCGCCTTGGTGATTCATGTATATCATGGCTCAGCAGAGCAGAGCAAGAAGTAGCCTACAATGGCCACTTCCAGCTATGAAGCTGAGTATAGGGTAGCTTTTATAGCTACCCTATACTCAACTGTAGCTTTTACAGCTACAGTAGTTGAGTGTGTGTGGCTGGAGACGTCTTATGGCTTATTTGGGTGTTGAACAGTCATCTAGCACTATGATTTTCACTGACAACTAGAGCACTTAGCAGTTGCGAGGAACCCAGTGTTTCATGCTTGCACTAAGCACATTGAGGTGCTTTACCACTTTGTCAAGGAAAGACTCTCTGCGCAGCAGAGATTAGCTTGGTCTTTGTGCCTACACATGACAACATGGAAAATTTTTCACGAAGGCTCTTCCTCATGAAAAGTTCGAAGATTTTTGTAAAGCTTTTGGCTTACTGGCTTTTCAAGATTAATCGGCCATACCCTGTACATGTTCACATTATCACTCCAGGGGGGATTTGTAGCATTATATGGTAGTGATGTGTGTGAACACACTTAGGATTGCCAGGGCACTTTTTCCCTCACACTAGGAGGTTTTTTTCCCCCGTGCGTTTGTACACCCTCTTATCTACTCATTTTTTGGGTATGTGCTTATCTTTTGTATCTGGCGTACATTTGTTCATTCTAATCTAGTGAGTTCATGTGCTCTCAAGCTTCTCTATCTTGTGTGTGTGCATTGTTGCAAACCTAACCCTAATTCCAACACTAATGCCCATGGAGTATTTGGTCCTAAGCTTATGCATAATAGCTAGACATAACATGCAAGGACATCCTCTAACAAACATTGTAGAAAGAATGATAGATCTAGAAAAACTATAAGAAAAATGACTCAATGCCACTTATGGCATGATGGTTGATAAATTACAAAGAAAATAATGGTTTAATAACAACATCAAGGAGAGAATATCAACATAGGGGATCTAGTCATTTTATACAGCGTGAAAAATGGGAAACAAAAATTAAAGTACAAAGGATTGGGAGCTTTTCATGTCATTAATATCACGCCTTAAGGTATAATAAAACTTGCTACCCTTGACAGAGTAGAGATGGAAGGTCATATAAATGGTAGCAAGGTCAAACACTACTATGGTCCTCTACTATGAAATGCTCTACTACACAAAATGCTCTACTATGAAATGCTTTCTACACGAAATGCATCATCAACAAAAAGAGAAAAACTTCTTTTTCAATTGCTAATTCTTGCCAATTCCCAATAGACAATTTTGAGTCTCACAAGAAGAAAAGGCAAGAAAAAACTTAGCACCAAAAAGTAGCCACTCTCAAATGGGTTCTTAAAGAGCAAATCATGAAGAGTTCTCTCAGCAAGGATTCACCAATGGTCCAGAACCTCGACGGATCTTTATTTGGGAAGGCCCATGTAAGAAATCTAGATACCAAAGAGCTTGCTCAAAGTACAAGGATACTATCAAGGGAAATATCAAATTTAGGTGCTAAAGCAATTTCTAGTCTAGATTTACCCTAGAAGTAACCAAAAGAACAACTTCCCCAAATGGGTATGGCAAGTCAAAACTAAGGAAGGAATTCCAACAACCCAACCAAAAGATAAGGAATCAAGAATATTCTTCAAAGATAGAAGCTGAGCTTGTTTCCATTAACAATTTTGTTTTTGGAATCACTATTAAACAATTGCCTATCTCTTACAACCCATCTTGGGAAACTCCCTTGGCACTACTCAGTCATAACAAGTGAGGTACAAAATCAAATGGTTATATCACCCTTATCTCAATAAGTCTCTCACGATAAATCTATTATGCTGGTGGAGATGCTTGATGTCTCACCAAAAATTCCACTTCACACATCTCCTCCGGAGGAAGAACCAATAAGCCCAATTTAGTCTTATGAGAGTCCCTTACGGTCACCATTAAGAATTGATGTCAACATTCCTATCATGCCAACTTCATCACACCTACCTCATCATCAAGGAAAATGTAAAAATTGGCTTCAAAAAGGCATACAAACAACTCTTTCTTTTTCTATCGGAGGCAGTGAGACAAGAGAAGATTTGGATGAAATTCCTAAGCTAAACAAGGTTTCCTAGGCTAAATCCTAAGATAGAGGAAGCTCTAATGTTAATAAAACAATAATAATTAAGATATTAGTAGCAGAATGGCAATGCTCATAAGAAAACCACACAATGTCGTTCCATTAGAGTTAATCCAAATACATCCTTTTATAGCCCTCATGGAGCTCCCAACTCACAAGATGTTTGCATCCTTGTGCCATCCATGTGTCCATAAATTCTCACATGCCCCGTTGTGCTTTCCATGTGCTACCTTTTTTACCTTTGACTTCACCTTTTACAAATGACCATACAATTCAACCTTTGGCTTTGGACCTTATTCTATTCATTTTCTAATATGCATGCTTCTCCTCTTGCTCATGTGACTCTCTCCCTACCTTTCTTATGCTCCATGGCACCACATCTCTCAACACATTGAAGGTAAGCCCATGCAAAACCTGCACCACTAGTCAAGAGAATGCAGGTGTGTTGAGAAATTAAGCATGATTAAGCTCATAGTGGATCAAACCATATGAAGGCACAAAATAGGATTAAGCTAATATCAAGATAATGATAATAATCAAGAAGTACACCATCTTAATCTCATTGCATTAGAGTTGATCCAAGTACATCCTTTTATAGCTCTCATTGGAGCTCCATCTCACAAGATATGTGCACCCTTGTGCCATCCATGTGTCCATAAATTCTCACACGACATGTGCCTCCTTGCACTTTCCATGTGCTGCCTTTTTTACCTTTAACTTTACCTTTTACAAATGACCATACAAATCAACCTTTGCCAATGGACCCTTAGTCTATTCCTTTTCTAATGTGCATGCTCCTCCTCCCCTTTCTCTACACATGTTACACCATCACACATTGCATTTCTCAACACCTCCCCTCAATGTGATGAGGGTCTAACACCTAACATGCATTGACCTGACCCACACTCCATAATCATATGGTTGGAGCAGTCGGTCTAATTTTCTCTATGAGCTATAATGTTGGCTTTGTCTTGAGTCTTTACACACTGGGAGAGTGGGGTTATAACCAGGGGTTAGGAGCCATGCTCCTCATATCATTTAGAAAAGATGCTCGATGTTGCCTCCATTCTGGGATGCCTCATCACTATCTTCCTTCTTTGTCATTACATTAGCTTCTTTAGCTCTCTTTTTATGCCAGCAATCCTTTGCTATGTGACCAATTTTGCTACAATGATAGTAGGTTATCTTTGTCCATGGTCCTTCTCTAGTTCTCGGTCCTGGTCCTCTTGAGAAGAGTGATTTATCCTCACTTGATGTAGCTTGAGCTATCTTCTCTCAAATTTACTCTTCTTCTCTTCTATGAGTGTTGCTTCCACTCCTGCAATGGTTGGATCTGGGTGGTTCTTCAAGGTAGCCACCAATGGGCCATACTCCTCAAGTGTCATGATTTTTATTAACAATATGACTATGGTATCCTCTTCTTCTATTGATGCCCCAATGCTAGCCACTTATACTCTTTATTTTGTTAAGATGTGCTGAAAGCGATTCACTATCTCTAATGTCCAAGCCAAAGAATTGCATTTTTAAGGTTATATTTGAATTCTTTTGTTTTGTCCCAAACAATTTCTCTAGATCATCCCAAGCACCCTTAGATGTATCTTGTGATGCAATATGATGAATAAATCCATCTCCCAATATGCAATGATGGCTAATCCTTTTTCATTTCGGCTTGACCATTTCGGCTTTTCATCCCTTTCATCCTTTGGACACTTTTCCCTTCCATTTATAATGCCCCATTGTCCATCCTTCATTAACCTAAATTTGATCTTAACTTGCCATGTGTGGAAGGACTCCCCTTTAAACTTATCAATCACAAATGAAATAGTCACTGAGGGTTGTGAGAAAGTATTAACACTTGAGCATCACTCAAGGTCAATGTCTAATCTCAGTACAAGAGAGATTTGAATGGAGAGATTAGAGCTAATGCAAGAGATTAAACATGAAATCCCAAAAACAAGCCCTTCTAATCAAGGGGAAAATTGAATGTGATGATATAGACTTGTAGAGCAACTCCCAATTTGTGATTTGAGCTCTCACTTGCCCAAAAACACCAAGAAATGAATGAGATAAAGGCATGTTATACATTTTAGAGCAAGCCACTTTTGATTTGTAGCTTGATTAGCTCACCAAAAGATATAAAAACTTGTAGGCATACACCTCTTAAGCTTAATTAGACAATGACGATCAATTTGTACCAATGATGAGTGTGAACTTCGATTTTTTCCTTCCTACTGGAATTTTCACCATTGCCTACTACTTAGTTTTGGGACCTTATAGCTTGATGTTGGTGACTCTTTTTATGATGATAAGCCTTGCCTTGAAGTCTCCTTAGCTCCACATAGCTCTAATGAATTTCAAATGAGCTGATTTAATGATGCTCTTCACTCAATGAGTGAGATAAAAGATAGGGTTAGCACCATCACCCCTATTTTAGGAGCTCCTATTGAAATCTACGAAGAGCCCTCAGACCACCATACAAAAAGAAGAGGTACACATAGAAGCGGGACAACTAACTCTACCACATCATGATTCCTTCTTAAAGTGGAAGTGCTAGGTGAGGAAGTAAAGTTATCAAAGGTAGAGAGCCCAAAGGCAAAGGATGGAAGGTTAACACATCGAGGAAGTCCAACTTGTAATTAAAGCCATGCCTGTACTACAACCTGACAAAGCCTCACCTTAAAAAGTAGCAGCAAGCACGTCTCAAAAACATGAGAGCTCTGAAGATGCAAAAGATCAAAGGTAGCCAAAGTATAAAGAAATTTTCAACTAAGGGACCTTACACTCTAGCCCACAAAGCCTATGTCTCCATACCAAACCAAGCCAAGCCTACTGGGATACATGTTAGCCTTCAAGCATTGTTTGGGTGAAAGGAATAAGGATGCTAGTTCTTACACAAGTCAACTGGAGTTTGACAAAAAGGTGGTTGACCTTTTGGCACATGAAGAAGAGTATGAACACAAATCATGTAGCATGTCCAGGAACTACAAACGCAAAGAGACGAGAATGAAAAGAAACTATAGTAGGAGGCAAATAGGACATTATAATTCCAAGACAAGCTCTAATAGGCAAAGAGACTTTGATGCAAGAAAGCAAAAACATGACTGTATAGCAAATCTTGGAGTTGTACAAAGACAAGGAGGTCAAAAAGCAACAAATATAATATCTTGGAAGGAAAGAGAGGAGCTCATGAAACAACATGCATAAGCTATCCTCACACATTGTGTAGTGCTAATTAAGGACAAGATGGCCATGATAATTGAGAGCCACCAGTAGTAGTCATGCACTTGACCACATCCCTCTAAGAAACCATGGTGGCTTTACAAACTAAGGAAGAGACGCTACAGCAAATGTCAACACAGCTAGAAACTCAAGTTCAAACAGCTCAAGAAGTGATGACTAAGTATGATACGCTTTTGCATGTAAGGGTAGTATAAGATGAAGAAATTATAGAACTCTTAACAGCAAAAGACCAAAGGATTTCCCAACTTGAGCAACAACTCAACCAATAACAAAAGCCACAATCGACAGCACCAATGAGCACTTAAAGAACCTCGTGGAGTGAGCATTGTAGTTGGTATCATTGCCATTGGTTCTTTGGGCCCCTCCACAAGCCTTTTGTTTTTTGTTTTCTACACTAACACTCTCATTTTTTCAATATGACATTAGTCTTAGTGAAGATTTAACATGAGGAGACTTTGCAATGATCCAACAAAATTTAGATAGGTAGGGATGCCAGACCCATAATCATCATGGTAATTTTTCATAATGATATATATCAAACAGATTATATTGCCATGTATAGATATATATACCATTTTGGATGATAGGGAAGAATTCTTAGAACTTTATATGCCACCTAACCTTCCCTCCACCCCTACTAATTTTGAAACCCTCACTAACTCTTTTTGCATGGTTCTAGACCCAGGGATGGGTAGAAGCTTATGATACATTTACTTATCTAGGCCTTCATGAATGTACATTATACTACCCATATGGGATCTTAAAACTTTATCAAAATATCTATAAACATCTAGAGAAGATATTGACCAGTCTCAGTGGTATATGACTTGACCGCAGTGATATATGAGTTTTCTATAGAGTATATTGAATATCTATAAACATCTAGAAAAGATATTAATCTTAATGGTATATGACTTGATCTCAGTGGTAGAGCATATTGAATATCCTATTGTTGTCTCTCAAGAGCAATAGCTAGATCTTAATAACTTTTTGAATATCACTAAGCCCCCTCCTCCCCAAAATTTTGAGCACAATAAAGAGGGGGAAGGACCCTATGCATATACATAGGCATACCCCTGGACCTACTAACACTGAAGGAGGGTACTAAAGGGCAAACTAACGTAGCATCTTCATCTCTACAACCTGAATTTCCTACTAACACTCTAGCCACCGAGGAACCACCAGCCCCATTGCCAATGGAAATAGGCTACACAAAGGTAAACCCCCAATATTTTCAATTAACCCTCATGATGACCTTTTGTTATAGTTATTGTACAATGATTATGAAGATCTCATTTGTGTGGTGTTAACCATCCGGTGGTTTGACTCATTTTAGCCCTAACTCCACTCATAAATGTAATATCCCTTGTTTGACATGGCTAATTTGTAATTTTTTCCATCTTTTATTGTTTGTAAGCGGAGTTGGATCTATATGACTACCCGCTATGTGTTTCATTATTCAAGGAGGAGAGTTACTCGATTGTAGAGCTCGAATCTTTGTTTTGGGCACTCTAGGGTGGACACACTTACTCTAAGTGTGTACACACCAAATTCATATATAAGTCATAATTTCCTCTCATAATATGAAACTCTCCCACTAGCATATTTGAGTTTTTCTCTTGTGTTAACCCTTTTCTAATCTCTTCTTAATCACATGCTAGGGAGTGTGGGAGTGAGCCTCGTTCACATACTTAGCACATTGTGGGCTTGTTTCACACACTTGTGGGGATTTTTCTAGCCACATGAAGCTATGGGTTATTCTTACTATTTTTACCCATCTTATGACTGACACACTACATATCATCTTTGTCATCATCGACATCACTTTATTTCCTTATCGGATCCTGATCATAGGGTTTCTGCCCATGCATTATCTTTATGGCTCTACGCTCATTATCACGAGTTGCCACACACTTGGGGTTGAGCATCACATATCATTTTCCACATTTACACATACCTTTGGCATATTGAGTCTTAGACCTCCACATCCTCACATGTCGACTTCTCGCTATGAATAGGCAGCTTACTCGTGTCATGGGTGGATGTTGGAGCTTGCGGGTTTGATACCTAGTTACCAGCGGCATTTGTTTGATGAAGGGGGGGGAGGGGGGTGTGTGCCACAAACGGTGACTTTATCTTTTCATTGCATGGTTACCTTGATACGAAGGGTTCGGCATTGTTCGTTATGGGATGAGTCTTCTTTCGGCTACTTACATGCTCCTTACATGAGTGTCCCACACTCTTAAGCTACCATGATTATGTTTCGGAGGATGCAGATTACACTAACACAGACACTTATGGTGATGATGATGTATTGTACACTTATACACATGATGATGTATCGCACACACATATATATGATGAAATTTATGTATCACACACATATACATGATGACATTTATGTATCGCACACACATGAATATGATCATAGTGAGATAAGTGCACATGATGCCACTGACACATATGCACATGATGATGATGTATGTGATAGTGATGTGTGTGAGTCATATCATATATGGGCATGATCTCGAGGGTAGAGATGGGAGCGAGCACACCGAGTATCAACACTTTTATGCCTATCGTCTTTCCTACGGATCATGTGGACACTCTAGTTGATTGTTGGAGAGACGGAAGACTCTCTACACTTGTAGCAAGAGTAGCATGATCCACGTATATGTTGCCATATATATATAGGTAGTGATGTGTGTGAACACACTTAGAACCGCCGGGGCACTTTTTCCCTCTTTAGGAGGTTTTTTCCCCCGGCTTCTATATACGCCCATCCTTCTAGGGCTAACTTATCTTTTGTACATTGACACAATCTAATACACTTTGTGTTGTGTGCATTCTTGCTTCTTCTTCTCCAAGCTTTGTGTGCTTTCCTACAACCCTAATTCCAACAATGATTTGTTGCCATATATATAGGCAGTGATGTGTGTGAACACACTTAGGACCGCCGGGGCACTTTTTCCCTCTTTAGGAGGTTTTTTTTCCCAGCTTCTATATACGCCCATCCTTCTAGGGCTAACTTATCTTTTGTACATTGACACAATCTAATACACTTTGTGTTGTGTGCATTATTGCTTCTTCTTCTCCAAGCTTTGTTTGCTTTCCTGCAACCCTAATTCCAACAATTGGTATCAGAGCAGGCATCTGCTCCCAGGGCTACGCCGCCAGCACCCTCCGACTCACGTTCTCCGATTGAGGTGAGCTTTCACAAGCACTTCCAGGTCCCTATACTCTGCAAATAAGCCCATTGGGCTTGGTGTTCTCAGAAATCGCATCTGAGGTCGTTTCGGGCTCCGTTTTTGCATTTCAAGTTCTGCACAGGTGTTTTCGTCATTTTCTGCAGAAATTTCGACAGTGTACTTTTCTGCAAAACAGGCATACGTACTCTATTGTGGACCGTGCTACATAGCACGAGTTGTTTTCTGTTCAGTCTTTGCTTCATTACAGGTAGCTTTTGCATCAATTTCAGTCAGTGTGGCCATGGCTGATAACAGCAATGATGTATTTCGTATGTTATCTACTGATGACAAATTGGATGGAGACAGCAACTACCCACTTTGGGCATACATGATGCAGCATGTTTTGGTTGCAAAAGGAGTGTGGAACATTGTGCAGGGTATGGATGTACGTCCAGGTTCTGTGGATGTAGGATCTGTTGAGGATGTTGCAGGTTCTGTGGATGTAGGATCTGTTGAGGATGTTGCAGGTTCTAGCAGCTCTACTGTTGGTGTTGTTTTACCCACTGCTGAACAAGCTCGTTGGGATGGTAAAGATGCACAGGCTCATGCCTTGATTGCACTTTCTGTCAAACGTAACATCACCCCACATATTCGTTCAGCTAAAATAGCAAAACAAGCTTGGGATATTCTAGCTGGTTTGTATGCAGGTCGTAACGAGGCAAAAATCGCTTACCTGCGTAAAGAGCTAGAATTGAAGATTATGCAAGAAGATGATGACATGAATGTTTTTCTTGCTGAGATTAAAGATCTCAAAGAACAGTTGATTTCTGCAGGTGAGATTATTCCTAATCATTCTCTTGTGCAGACTGTTCTTGATGCTTTACTTGAGACATATCAGACTTTTGCTTCCACGTGGAGACTTCTTACTGAGGACAGACTTGATGCTGTCAAGTATGATACTTTAGTCAACAAGCTCTTGCAAGAAGCACAGTCTAGGCAAAACAGGGCCAAGCAGCATGCAGTTGATCAAGCATTTATTGCTGCCCAGCAGCAGAGAAGAAGTGGTAAGGCAGCCCCTTCCACTGTTTCTTCTCCTATTAGTAGGTCTGCAACTTCTTCTCCTTCCAAAGGTAGCAACAATAAGTCTGAGAAGGCTCTTGATAAAGGCAAGAAAAAGACCAGGTGCAACTATTGTAAGGCAAATGATCATGTCATTAAGAATTGCCCTAAGCTAAAGGCTAAAGAGGCAAAGAAGAAAGAGTCAAATGCAGCCACAATAGCGGATGCTTCTACAAATGTAGATTCTGCAAATGTTGTGCAGGATACAGAATGGGCGTTTAGCGTGTATTGCCAGTATGACCCATCTGTACATGATGCATGTTTGGCAGTTTTTGTTGACTCTAATGTATGGTATTTTGACAGTGGTGCTACAAAGCACATTACCTCACATCGTGATATGTTCACTTGTCTTGAGGCTGTCTCTAATGGGAATACTGTCACATGTGCCAATAATGCTTCTTACCCAGTGAAGGGCGTTGGTAAAATTATGCTTACTGCTGCAAATGGCAGCACTTTCACACTTTCAGATGCTTTGTATGTGCCAGGGATAAAGAAGAATCTATTGTCTGTCTCTGTGCTTGCTAGACTTGGATTTGTAGTCAAATTTGTGGATGACAGATGTAATGTTCATGATTTGACTTCTGGTGATACGATTATTGCATCTGGCACCTTGTTTCGTGGGCTGTATAGGCTCAATTCTTATGACAAGTGTGTGGAAGATTCAGCAAATGCAGTTTCTGATGAAAAGGCAGTTTCTGATGCAAAACTATGGCATGCTCGTTTTGGTCATCTGAACTTTGCTAGTTTGCTACGTTTGCAGAAATTTGATATGGTTGCTTCATTGCCCCCTCTTGAGGCACCATTGAAACATGTTTGTGAAGACTATATTTTGGGCAAAATGCAGCGTTCTGCGTTTCCAAAGGATGGTTCTGTGCGGGCCACTCACAAATTGCAACTTGTACATAGTGATGTATGTGGGCCTATGTGGGCCTATGCAAACTCCGTCATTTGGTAAACACTTGTACTTCGTGACTTTCATTGATGATTACTCGAGGCATGCATGGGTACTGAAGGCAAAGTCCGAAGTGTGGGCACCCTCCATTCTGATCGAGGGGGGGAGTACTTGTCTAAAGAGTTTGATGCATTTCTGGCTAGTCATGGGATAAAACACCAATGTACAGTGCCATATACCCCTCAGCAAAATGGTGTTGCTGAGAGGAAAAATAGGTCACTTATGGAGATGGCACGATGTATGGTCAAGAGCCAAGCTTTGCCACATGCGTTTTGGCTTGAGGCTATCATGTGTGCTGCATATGTACTCAACAGGTGTCCCACTAAGGCCTTGCAGTCTATTACTCCATACGAAGCTTGGCATGGCAGGAAGCCTTCTATTGGTCACTTACGTGTCTTTGGTTGCTTGGCCTATGCGTTAGTGCCTGTGCAACAACGCAGAAAATTGGATGATAAGGCTGTCAAATGCATTTTTGTTGGTTACAGTGCTGAGAGCAAGGGTTACAGATTGTATCATCCACAGTCAAAGCGTATCTTGATTAGTCGAGATGTTGTGTTTGTGGAAGATGCTGTGCAGCCTTTGTTATCATGTACCAAAGAGACAGGTGTGAGCTCACGGGATGTATTTGATACATTGTTGCCTCTATTTATACAGGTGGGAATTCAAATGTAAGTCCTAATGAGGCAAATATTCAACCTATGCAGATTTCAAACGACATCATAGATCAGCCTATTTCTGATGCAGATTTACAGGATGTAATTCATGAGGATAGGGCTGAAAATGAGCAGGCTAGAGGTATGCCTAAATGGCTAGTGCAAACCTTGCGTGATAGTAAGATTGATGCAACTATGACTAGTCGTACTCGTTCAGGTTTTCAGCATGCCTCTTATACATCAGATTGTTATGCTTTGGCTGTGTCTAGTATGTGTGAAGAGGAAGAACCTCTTTCATTTGATGAGGCACAAAATTTAGAAAATTGGTTGGCTGCAATGCAAAGTGAATATGATGCTATAATGAAGAATGGTACATGGTCTTTGTGTGATTTGCCTATTGTTAAAAAGGCCATTGGATGTAAATGGGTTTTTAAGTTGAAACGAAAGCCAGATGGCAGTGTTGATCGCTATAAGGCTAGACTTGTTGCAAAGGGTTATGCTCAAGAAAAGGGCATTGATTTTGATGAGACCTTTGCTCCTACTTGTCGTATGACTACCATTCGTAGCATTTGTGCATTGGCAGCTCATAATGGTTGGAATGTACATCAGTTGGACATAAAGACTGCGTTCTTGAATGGAGATTTGCATGAGGAGGTGTATGTATCGCAGCCTCGTGGTTTTGTTCAAAGAGGGCAGGAAAACAAAGTGTGCAGGTTGAAAAAGGCTTTATATGGTTTAAAGCAAGCTCCACGAGCTTGGTATGAAAAGATACATGCATATTTGACTGCACATGGTTTTCAGAATAGTCCAACAGAAAGCACTTTATATGTTAAATGTGTGGATGATGTACATCTAATCATTGCTCTCTATGTCGATGACATGCTGCTCACAGGACCAAATGAAAGTTATATTGCTGATTTTAAGGCTGATTTGAATGCCTCTTTTGAGATGTCAGATTTGGGGCATTTGCATCATTATTTGGGGATACAATTTAAGCAGCAGTGTGATGGAGGTATTGCTTTGTGTCAGACAAAGTATATTGAGACATTGTTGCGGAGATTTGGCCTTGAAGACTGCAAGCCTATTGCTACTCCAATGGAGACAGGTTTGAAGTTGAGTCTTCATGATGCTGGAGATCACTTTGATGTCACACTCTATCAAACAGCTGTTGGTTGCCTCATTTATGTATGCATTACCGGACATTCAGTTTGCAGTCTCACAGGTGAGTAGGTTTATGCATAGCCCAGGGTCTCAGCATTGGAAGGCAGTTAAATGCATCTTTCGCTACTTGAGTGGCACCATACATCTTGGGTTGTTTTATCCCAAGGGGGGATCGTTGCCGCCAGATTTACATGCTTTTTCGGACTCAGATTGGGCTGGTTGCTATGACACAAGTGTGTCCACAAGTGGTTTTTGTTTCATGCTCGGTAGCTCATGCATATCTTGGTTGAGCAAGAAGCAACCTACTGTGGCCACGTCTAGTTGTGAAGCTGAGTACAGGGCAGCTTTCACAGCTACGGTTGAGTGTGTGTGGCTCAGACGGCTTATGGCTGACTTGGGTGTTGGACAGGAGTCTGCCACCTCTATCTTCACTGACAGTCAGAGCGCATTAGCAGTTGTGAGAAACCCAGTTTTTCATGCTCGCATAAAGCACATTGAGGTGCATTATCACTATGTCAGGGAGAGACTCTCAGCAGGAGAGACTCTCAACAGGAGAGACTCTCAGCAGGAGAGATCAGCTTGGCCTATGTACCAACACAGGACAACCTCGCCGATCTTTTCACAAAGGCGCTTCCTCGTGAGAAGTTCGAAGCTTTTTGCAAAGCTTTGGGCTTGCTCCCCTTTGTAGACTGATCTACTTCGGGCATGGCACTCCTCTATACATGAGTGCCAGCTCTCGTTCACACCATCACTCCTACAAGGGGGATTTGTTGCCATATATATATAGACAGTGATGTGTGTGAACACACTTAGGACCGCCGGGGCACTTTTTCCCTCTTTAGGAGGTTTTTTTCCCCGGCTTCTATATACGCCCATCCTTCTAGGGCTAACTTATCTTTTGTACATTGACACAATCTAATACACTTTGTGTTGTGTGCATTCTTGCTTCTTCTTCTACTCAAGCCATGTCTTGCCCATGGATAAGCTACAAGCTATAGAGAAGCTTAAGCTTGAATCCACTACCACACAAGCCTAATAGATAATCCACAAGCATCAACAAAGAAGCATGCACACTAGAGAATAGAGATGAGAAGAGAGAAAAACATCATCTCTTTGCATTGAATTAGAAGAGCATTGCTCATACAATAGTGTAGATGGGGAGAGAGAAGAGCTTGCACCTCTATGTGAACAAGAGGGAGAGCTAGTCTCAAGAGAGCTCAAGCATGAGTGTAGCCCAATGTGTGTGAGCTCTCAAATGAGCCACTTTTTATACCAAAACTCCTAAAACTCCCAAAACTTCCCATGTGGGATTATTCTCAAGCCCACTCCCACACTCACCTACAACTTGGAACTCTCTACAAGAGCCCTAAATAAGAATGTCAAGTCTCTTGTTTTCCTGCTTCCATCTTTGTGTTGCATCCTTGCCTTGATCAACCACTCGTCACGCAACATTCCCCCCTTCCTATTTTGCGCACGTCCTTGAGCACGTAGATGCCAAGGAAGAGTAAAATCTCCAGTGTGTACCTGCAAGCAAAATGATGGTGGTTTGTGTGTTCTTTTTTTTTTTTTTTGGAAAGCAAAAGTACTGTGAGACAGACAATAACATAACAAGCAATTTTACTGAATAAGACATGGCAATAAACGTCCAATTAGCTAGAGGAAGGAAACATTGAAGCAGTGTAGAGATTGAATAGGTTTGTTCAAGCCTTAATAATTACTATCTGCAGCAGCAGCAGCAGCTAACTAAAGTAAAGAATGTTTTATGTCAAATGTATTGTTCTTTTCCTAGAAAGCAAAAGACAACAGTTAATCGAGGGACTATCAAGTAGTAGCCTATGCTAAGTCAAAGATGTTGGTTCAACATTAATAAATCTAACATAATTATGTAGTGGTAGACTCTTGATATTGCTTAGTGTTTGGTTTAATATTTTAAGCACAACGGCGACCATCCTGGATTAGACAAGCATTTCTCTTGGTGCCTTTTTGTCATTTTTTTTTTTGGACAGGGCTCTCTTCAAGAGTATGTTTGCGCACCCGTGGTATGGCTATTCCTTGTTACACAAGGCATTGGTCAGGGAAAGGTATAGACCTCCCTCGCCGCCTACCATGAATAACAAGGCAATAGGCCACAAACATATACACTTTTCTTTTATTTTTGTCATGCCAATTTTTGTTATGGAAGGTTTATTAGATTGTCCCTGAGCAATGTCCTAGTAAGGGCAAGATATCCACTGACGGTCCTATGATTAATTTAGTCTCTTTGTCCCAGGTCTGGAACTCTACCTTTAGCACAAAACACTAATTACTTTGTATTGCTAAACGGGTAAAAACAATTACGGTCAAACTTACACTATCAAGTCTAAAGCTACTAAAATGCTATCCCTACTCTAGACCAAAGGAGATGCATATTGCCATGCTTAGTAAAGTGAAATTTATAAACAATCAAGCAACAAGAAAAATACAGAAAACACTAGAGATTGGCATGAGTTCACCTGTTTTTTTTTAAGCGTGGTTGGTGAAGAATTGTTTGCACTTGATTGTATGACTGTCAGTTGCGGTACTGAAGCGAAAGATGTAGTTTGGTGCTTGTATCTGTTTTATTCCGACAAAACAAACTAAACAGAAAGAAAATAAAAAAGACAAAAAATAAAAAACATTGGTGCTAAACGCCGGATTTGGCCGAGGGGAAAAACCCAATGGGAAAAAGTGCCCTGGCTTCTAGTTCTTATTAAGAGAGTACAAGTGCTAGTCTTGCACTGGGGGTGGATGTATGTCTGCATTCTCAAGTGGGTGGACATCAATAGCTTCAGGATGTAAAGATAACCCAGAACGTAATCCTACCCATGGAGAAGATGGCAAGGGAAGAAGTGCATCTTCACTAACATATGGTATGGGCACAATAGGAAGGCTAAACAGGCACCTATGGTTTTGAAACCGTTCTAAAGACTCACTCACATTGAGCCAAAACTGACATGTAGATTCATGGGGAAGAAGAACCTGCAAAATGGGAGGGGTTAGCAAACGAAGGGTGTCCTCGCGCCATGTTTGAGCTCTTTCCTCTTCCGGGAGTCTTTGTTGGTTGGGTCCACGTTGCGGCATCATAATTACCCAGAGATTATGTCGTTGAGGTGTGACCCCCATGATCTGCTGCATCATACCAGTGCCATAGCGACGGAAGTATGTGTGACACTGCCAACATATATGGGAAGCATTCCCCAATACCATACGAGCAGAGTCGCAGCAATGTGGAAACGGATGATGTTGCTGGTAGTATAACTCCACAAATTGTCTTCCACAGCAATCCCCACCCACTGGGGCATAAAAATATCGGGAGTGCGTCTGAAAAGGTGCAATGTTGTAGCCCCCTTGATGGTCAGGGTGAGTGCTATCTAGGTCCAAAGATGGACTGCATGTGTCCAGCCAAGTCTCCATTTGGTTATTCTACATAACACATAAGGGAGTGTTCAGATTTTAATGCAATTTGAACGAAGAATGCTAGTATGTACAGGCATGACGGAAATAGAGCTAATAGATTCGATAGATGAATTGCCAAAAAGTAGCTTTTGTAGCATGATAGCTCTTTCAAGAATGAGTTTGCTTTTGGATGTAACATTATGCAAATTATTTGTGGGGTGTTGACGTATGGCACAGGTTCCTTTTTGTTGGACTCTTTTTGGTACCCATTTCAAAGTACGTGCAAGAGATTGAAGTTTAGTCGGAGGTGAGATTTTAGCTATAGGCATAGGAAATGCATTGGGACAAATAGGAGGAGGTTTGAATGGAGATGTTTGAACACTTCTGAGCTTTGGCAACCATATGGCAGCTGTGTTCTTGCCATCTCATTGGGCTTTCCAAATTTTCTTGGGTCTTCAAAGTGCCCAACTCTAACACCTATGCTTGTAGACTTATGGCTAGTAATGTAATTTCATTAGGGAAAGAGTAGAATACCGACGACATTCCAAATAGTTGGAGTTGTAGAAAGAACGCTCTTTCCTTGATAGTTAGGGAGTCTACTTGTGTAGGAGCCTGATTGAAAGTTGTCGGCTTTGTAAGACAAACTTTGACATTGCTTGTGTTTTGAGGAATAGACTCTGAACTTGATTCGGTTGCAATATCCTCCTTTTGATGTGTTGCCTCTGAGATAGAAGTGAGTAAAGGTACCCACTTGCCTTTTTCTTCCCACTTCAATTTGGAGTATCCCTTCCAGTTCAAGACCTTCTGCTGATGTCCAATTGACGTGTCAGCTTGTGTTTCCACCTGGACTCTTTCAGGCTTGGTAAGGTGTGGTTTCTAGTATTGATTTGGTTTCTGTAAGTGAGGTGGTATTGACTGCTTTTGTTCTTGAGTAGATTCAGGTACATAATTATGTTTTGCTGCAGTAGTTCCTACATTCTTTTTTGGTAGCCACAAGGTAGTAGCACCCTCGTAGTAGCACCCTCGTAGTAGCCACAAGGTAGTAGCACCCTCGTAGTAGCCTTGTGCTTGCAGAACCTTCTTTGGGATCCACCGCCGTTGTTGAGTGGTCTTGTTGGAGGTGGAACTGTTGGTTTTGGGGAACCTCCTCTTTAGCTTTGTATTCCTTGGATGTTCCTTGGTAGCATTGGGGTCTTGGCTTGCGAGCTGCTTTAGGTAACCAGATTTGAATTCTAAGTGCTTCCCCCCTTCCGTAGCCTTGTGCATATAAGAGAGATGTTGGCACATGCCATCCTTGTGTATTGTCATTGGTTATTATTCACCCAAATCATTGGTTCTTTTGAGGTTGTCTCTATCTCACAGTGGTGATGGTCTCCACCTTTTGAAAAGATGGGAGTGCTGAAGCACTTGATCCTGTAAGGTGAGTAGAATTTACCAACAAGGTGTATTGTCATGAGTTCCAATCTATACCACATCTGGTGGTTCTAATCCATGATCTGCCTAGAACAACATCCACCACTGCTTGGCTCTTGTTAGAAACATAAAAAGTCACATGCATGGATTGATCCTGAATGGACATATTAATACAGCACTTGCCTAGGGCTGGGGTTTCATCACCAGAGAAACTCTGGAAGTTCAATGATGCATTGGTGAGCAAAGGTTGGCCTAATGATGTCCACGCTTCATAAGACAAAACATTGCAATCAGCTCCTGAATCTATAAGTGCAGACGCTACAAAGATTGCTCTTTGAGTAGGGATCCTTACATCAATATGAAAGGGATCTACAAAGTCTTCATCATCATTCAAGTGAATGGCCATGATAGCTGCCTTGCGGCGCTCTCGTGTGCTAGTGCTACTCTAGCCTTAGCTTCTTCTTTTGGTTTCCGTTTCCTCTTCTTCTTTGGGTTGTCACTCTCCTTCTCGTTTAGCTTTTGCACTAATTGAAAGCCGTATCTCCATTTCATCTCGTCTTTGATGCAATCATCAGCTCCCAAGTAGTACAAGTACTCGTTCTTACCTAAAGTCTTCTTTATCCACGTCTTCTCTTTCTTTTTGTTGTTGTTGTCTCTTTTCCTTGACTTCCTGTTTGCGAAACTTCCGGTGACTCTTGCAAAACTTACGTTTCGGTTTGTCACTAGGAATACTCAGCAAGACCTCTCTACCCTTTAACAACAATCTTATCTTCTTTAACTCTGATTCAGGTACTATGGCATCGTCATCAGAATCCTTCCCATCAGAGGATTCGAAGCATCTATCCTCATCTCCTTCATCAGCTGAGCTGTACTCAAGAGGGGATACTTCCTCTACATATACCATATCTCCTAGCCATAATGATTTGTTTGCTTCATACCTAGGGGCTTCTTAAGGTTCCTCTGCATAGATCGGTCTTAGCATTCTTACGAGAATAATGTCATGCCCATCTGGATCATAGAACTGTGTTTGCCTTGGCAATGCACAAGTGTCTATGGTAGCTAAAACATGGTTCCATTCTAAGGGATCTATCAAGTTCTCAGGAAAAGGTATTGGGATATACGCCTCATCCATCACACTTCTGTCTATGGTAACATTTCCAGGTTGCAAGTCTCGACAAGATGCTCCACAGATCCATAGATCAGCTCTTCCTTCAGACATAGTTGCTCCCGATGCTTCTAAAGAAGCGGAATCAAACTCATCCAACAGAAGAGTGCATCACATCTCGATAAGCATGGTTTTTCAGATTCACCCTTGTGGTTACATTCTCATGTCTGCGGTACAAGTAATTGTAACCCCAGTCTTGAATCATTTTGAATTGGCGCATGAATGGCCTTCCTAGGATCACTTCGTAATTTGTGTTCTTGCCAAAGTCTACAATCGCAAAGGTATGTCTGTACTCAATGCCACATGACTTGACTATAACGTTCTCAAGCAATCCTATGGGACTCTCTAGATTTCTGTCTACCAATTGCAAACTCATCCTTGTACTTCTAATTGCAGGTTTTCCCCACATTTCCCATACAATTTTTGTTGCTATACTCACCCTGCTCCGCTATCTAAAATAGCTATAGATTCAATCTTGTTGATCTCCACAGGAAGCGTAGTATTTCCTTCATCGTCTTCACAATGCTTGCCAACTTTGTTCACAGGAACCGGAATTGTTTGCTTAAGCATTAGCTCAGAAGCCTTTGCCTTCAACAACTCCTTAACCTGGATGTTCTGGTTCCACAAACCTTGCTCAGTTAATTGTGTAGCCACTTCTCCCCACAATCTTGGCCTAAGCTTTAAGAACTCCGCGAGTGGAATGGTACACGTAACTGGTGCCGACATTAAAGCTTGTAAACTCCCTATGTCTCGTTCTTGATGAGGTTTTCGTGTCATTGATGGTACTCGCATGATTTGGCTATGTGCTTCGTACAGTCCTAAATATGAGGGCAGTGTCTTGCATGTGAGCTTGTGAGAACGGTGGTGACTTGTCAGAAGATGCTAGATCCTCAACTTGTTTTTGCACCGCTTCCCACATCTCCCTTGCTACTGCTTCCTCTATTTCATGAACTTCATCTCCAAAATCCGCGATAGTCAATGGTTTTGACTTGTCTGCATTGGTATGAGGTAAATCATCCCCTTCAGGCATTTCTGAAAAATGTAGAGATACAACTTCACTTCCCTTTTCCATGCTTGGCGTGGCTTCTGGTATCGTCTCTAAGTTAGGCTTCAGAGAAGCAGGTCCTTTTGCGTACATAGGTGGTGGGCCGTCTATTAGAGTTTGAGTATCCCTAATCAAGTGCTTATGGATAGCCAAGTTGATTGTCTCTTCACGAGGGTTGGGATATTCTTGCAGCTTCTTAGGCAGCTCGGTCTCAGAGCTATGATCCTACTATTATACGCTTAAAGCACTGCATCTAAAGGCTCGTACACCTTGTCCAGAAGGACTGATCCTCCTGAGCTTTCCTCAGACTCGGATGCTTTTCCCTTTTTGCTCAATTTGAGTTTTCTCTCTTGTTTGTTTTGTTTTCAACATTCCTTCTAGCTCTTTTGGGATAGAGTTTCCTCCATCAGAGCTCTTCTACTCCTTCGACTTCTTACTCCCCTTGCTGCGTGGTTTACGTCGAGTTGATTTCTTTCGCTCTTTTCCATCTTTGGATAAAACCTTAATCTCAGAGGGCTTCTCAACAACCTCTTTGACATTCTTTTGCGCTTGGGCTCTAGTCACTACTCTTAGCGACACTAGTTCATTCTCCTCCTCAGATGTCGTGGGTGATGGAATCACTTCAACATAGTTGAGGGGAAAAACCAAGGGTGTAGCATTGACCATCCACAGGCTTCAACAAGCAATCCTTTGGTAGATGGTCAATGCTACACCCTTGGCAAAACCTCTCTATAGGTGGAAACGTAGATGTTGTGCCTATGTTAGCTAAGAGGGGTCGTTTCTTGTTTGGACATTCTCTCGCCCAATGTGGTCCACCACATTCGTAGCATGGTCCTGTCTGTTGCGTGGGGTATAGTCTCTTTGTAGGATATGGTCCTGGATAACCTTGAGTCTTGGTTGGCTGAGATCCTATAAGCATCAAAGAGCTTGGGTCTCCATTAAAGTCATGAACTAGGCTTGGTCATGAACTAGGCTTGGGTCTCCATTAAAGTCATGAACTAGGCTTGGTCCGGTTGGGTTCTCAAAGTAGGGTTCGACAAGAGGATGCTCCATTTCGATGTAGCATGGTTGAGAGCTAACCATCTCCATACCTAATTCAGGATTCTCATATTCCACATATCTAAAGGAAGCTATGCCAGGTGGAGGAGGTTGAGCTCCTAGCACCGGCCGTGCTTCCTCTTGAGCAACTAAGGTTCTCTCATGGTTCACAACTTGCTGTCTAGGTGCAGAGTTGGCTTCTTGTTCCCTTTGTATCCTTGCAATGTGATTGCAGTCCGAAGTCACATGTGTGTAGTTCCATTTACAAAGCTGGCACCACTTCTTTGTTGGTTGATTGCCAACCAATGGTGAGAAGGTTGGACACTGCTCGGTTTTATGGCTACCTCCACATCCTTCACAGACGTAGGGGCCTGTAGGTACAGTATACATGTATGATGGTTGGGGTCGGTAGGAAGGTCTGTAGTATTGCCCTATCTTTTTCAAAACTATCTCGGCAATCTGATCTGGATTAACTAATGGCACACTAGAGTCAGAGCCCTTCCCAGAGCTACGTTTATCATCCAGATGACTATCTTGGTTTCCCATGCCAGTCATGTTAAAGTTGTTACCATATTATAGTAGTGATGTGTGTGAACACACTTAGGACCGCCGGGGCACTTTTTCCCTCACTAGGAGGTTTTTTCCCCCGTGCATTGTATATACGCCCATTATCTTCTAGGGCTTGTTATCTTTCATTTTTGGCACTCATAATACACTACTGTGTTGTGCTCAAGCTTCCTCATCTTCTTGAAGTTGTGTGTGCATTCCTGCAACCCTAATTCCAACAATTGGTATCAGAGCAGGCTTCCTCCTCCCGGGCAGCATCACCGGCACCTGCCGCTTCATCTCCTCCGATTGCGACGAGGTTTCACGAGCGTCTGCAGGTTAGTATATGCCGTGGGAAAGCCCGTAGGCCTTGTTCGTTTCAGAATTTTGATCTGAAGTCATTTCGCCCTCCGTTTTTGCATTCCAAGTACTGCGCAGGCAAAATCGTCCTACTGTGCAGATTTTCTGTCAAGATTAAAATCTGCAGGACAGGTGCCCATTCGTCTGTTTTGGGCTGTGCTACATAGCACAGGTCGATTTTATACAAGTTTATCTCTTACAGACAGCATTTACATCTAGTAGTACAGTCATTGGCCATGGCTGACAACAATGATGTATTCCGCATGTTGGCTGCTGAGGATAAGTTGGATGGCACCAACTATCCATTGTGGGCATATATGATGCGACATGTATTGGTAGCAAAGGGGTTATGGAACATTGTGCAGGGTATTGATGCACGTCCTATTGTGGCTGGGAATGCTGCAAACACATCAGAAACAGGTACTGTTGATGATGGTGCAGGCACAAGTGCTGTAGCAGCTGTTCGAGAACCACCACTTTCAGCAGAGCAGATTCGTTGGGATGGTAGAGATGCGCAGGCTCATGCCTTGATTGCGCTGTCTGTCAAACGTACCATTATCCCACATATTCGCTCCTGCAGGACTTCTAAGGATGCTTGGGATGTACTTGCCACATTGTATCAGGCAAGAAATGAGGCTCGTGTTGCTTACCTCCGAAAACAGTTGGAGAGTGAGCATATGAACGAAGGTGATTCTATGGATAGCTTTTTGACAAAGATCAAGGATCTCAAAGAGCAGCTCATTTCTGCAGATGAAATCCTGTCAGACAGTTCACTTGTGCAGACTGTTTTGAATGGTCTACCAGATTCTTATCAGGGTTTTGCTTCCACTCTTCGCTTGATGATGAAAGGCAATCCCAATGCCTTATCATTTGAGGAGTTAGTTTCTGTTTTGCTGCAAGAAGACCAGTCAAGGCAAAACAGGAATATTATGCGTGTCGCAGATCAAGCTTTCGTTGCTAGTCAGAGAAGCGGGAAAGGTAAAGCTGGCTTTTCTTCTAGTAAGCAGAAATCTGCAAATGCTGCGCAACCAAAGAAGGAAGACAAAGATGAGAAGAAGGGTGACAAACAGAAGACATTTTGCAAGTACTGTAAGGGAAATGATCATGTCATCAAAGCGTGTCCTAAGCTGGCTGCGAAAGAGGCTAAGAAGAAAGAGGCTGGTATGGCTGTTGCAGATGCCTCTCCTTCTAACAATGAATCTGCTAATGTTGTTCAAGATACAGAATGGGCATTCAATGCGCAGTGCAGTTATGACCCATCTTTGCATGACACATGTATGTCTGCAGTAGATTCAGATGTATGGTACTTTGACAGTGGTGCCACTAAGCATATCACCTCGCAGCGCAGTTTATTCACTTTCCTTGAGTCTGCTCCCACAGGGAATACTGTCACTTGTGCCAATAACTCCTCTTATCCCGTTAAAGGAGTTGGACAGATTGTGCTGAATGTTGCAAATTGCAACACCTTTACACTTTTTGATGCATTGTATGTGCCAGGGATCAAAAAGAATCTGCTGTCAGTTTCCGCATTTGCCAAAACAGGTTTGGTTGTAAAATTTGTGGATGACAGATGTACTGTTCATGATCTCTCTTGTGGTGACATCATTGTAGCATCTGGTTCACTATGTCGAGGGCTGTATAAGCTCAATATGGATGGCAAATGTGTAGAGGATTCAGCATGTGCTATTATGGATACGCAGGCTATTTCAAATGCAAAACTGTGGCATGCACGTTTTGGTCATCTGAATTTTGCAAGTTTGCTGCGCCTGCAGAAATCTGAAATGGTGTCTTCTTTGCCTAAGCTTGAGGCACCTGTCAAGCATGTTTGTGAGGGCTGCATATTGGGTAAAATGCAGCGTGCTTCCTTTCCCAAAGATGGATCAGTGAGAGCTGAACGCAGATTGCAGCTTGTTCACAGTGATGTTTGTGGTCCCATGCAAACTCCATCATTTGGAAACTACCTTTACTTCGTGACTTTCATTGATGATTTTACCAGGCATGCATGGGTATATCCTTTGAAGGCAAAGTCCGAAGTGTTTTTGTGCTTCAAACAGTTTTTGGTTATGGCTGAAAATGTGTCAGAAAGTAAGATGGGCACCCTCCGTTCAGATCGAGGGGGGGAGTATATGTCTTCAGAATTTAATGCATTTCTGGCTGAGCGTGGGATAAAACACCAATGTACAGTGCCGTATACACCACAGCAAAATGGTGTGGCTGAGAGAAAAAACAGGTCTCTCATGGAAATGGCAAGATGTATGGTTAAGAGTCAAAGTCTACCACATGGTTTTTGGCTTGAGGCTGTCATGTGTGCCACTTATGTACTAAACAGGTGTCCCACCAAAGCATTACAGGTTGTCACTCCATATGAGGCTTGGCATAGCCGCAAGCCATCTGTTGGCCATTTACGTGTTTTTGGTTGCCTGGCATATGCATTAGTGCCTGTGCAACATCGCAGAAAATTGGATGACAAAGCTGTCAAATGTATTTTTGTTGGATATAGTGCTGAGAGCAAAGGCTATCGTTTGTATCATCCACAGACAAAGTGCATTTTGGTTAGCCGTGATGTTGTATTTGTGGAAGATGCAGTTCAGCCCTTGGTTTCATGTACTAAGGAGACAGATATCAGCTCACGTGATGTCTATGATACATTGTTGCCTCTTTTCAGTGGTGCACAGTCAAGTGCAATACCTCATGAGGCAGTTTTTCAGCCTATGCAGGTTTTAAATGATGACACAGATCAGCCTATATCTGATGCAGATGTGCATGATGCACTTGAGGATGAGAGACAAGAGATTGAGGGCTCTAGGAACATGCCTAGATGGCTGGTGCAGACTTTGCGTGACAGCAAGTTGGATGCCCCTTTGTCTAGTCGCACTCGTTCTGGCTCTCATGGTGCCTCTTATGCGTCAGATTGTTATGCATTGGCTGTTTCTAGTATGTGCGATGAAAGTGAGCCTGTTTCATTTGATGAGGCACAAAGTTCAGAAAATTGGATGGCTGCTATGCAAGCAGAATACGATGCTATTATGAAGAATAGTACATGGTCTTTATGTGACTTGCCCCCTGGCAAGAAGGCCATTGGCACTAAGTGGGTATACAAATTGAAGCGTAAGCCTGATGGCACAGTGGATCGCCATAAGGCTAGGCTTGTTGCAAAAGGTTATGCTCAAGAGAAGGGCATTGATTTTGATGAGACTTTTGCTCCCACATGTCGTATGACCACTGTTCGTAGCATCTGTGCATTAGCAGCTCATAATGGTTGGAATGTACATCAGCTGGACATAAAGACTGCGTTCTTAAATGGAGATTTGCATGAGGAGGTGTATGTATCGCAGCCTCGTGGTTTTGTTCAAAGAGGGCAGGAAAACAAAGTGTGCAGGTTAAAAAAGGCTTTATATGGTTTAAAGCAAGCTCCACGAGCTTGGTATGAAAAAATACATGCATATTTGACTGCACATGGGTTTCAGAATAGTCCAACAGAAAGCACTTTGTATGTTAAACGTGTGGATGGTGTACATCTAATCATTGCTCTCTATGTCGATGACATGCTGCTCACAGGACCAAATGAGAGTCATATTGCTGATTTTAAGGCTGATTTGAATGCCTCTTTTGAGATGTCAGATTTGGGGCATTTGCATCATTATTTGGGGATACAATTTAAGCAGTGTGATGGAGGTATTGCTTTGTGTCAGACAAAGTATATTGAAACATTGTTGCGGAGATTTGGCCTTGAAGACTGCAAGCCTATTGCTACTCCAATGGAGACAGGTTTGAAGTTGAGTCTTCATGATGCTGGAGATCACTTTGATGTCACACTCTATCAGACAGCTGTTGGTTGCCTCATTTATGTATGCATTACGAGGCCAGACATTCAGTTTGCAGTCTCACAGGTGAGCAGATTTATGCATAGCCCAGGCATTAAGCATTGGCAGGCAGTGAAGCGTATCTTTCGCTATTTGAGTGGTACTCGGCATCTTGGGTTGTTTTATCCCAAGGGGGGATCATTGCCGCCAGATTTACATGTTTTTTCAGATTCTGACTGGGCTGGTTGTTATGACACACGCGTGTCCACGAGTGGTTTTTGCTTCATGCTTGGAAGCTCATGCATATCATGGTTGAGCAAGAAGCAGCCTACTGTGGCCACTTCTAGTTGTGAAGCTGAGTACAGGGCAGCTTTCACAGCTACGGTTGAGTGTGTGTGGCTCAGACGCCTTATGGCTGATTTGGGTGTTGGGCAGCCATCTGCCACCACCATCTTCACTGACAGTCAGAGCGCATTGGCAGTTGCGCGGAACCCAGTGTTCCATGCTCGTACGAAGCACATTGAGGTGCACTACCATTATGTCAGGGAGAGACTCTCTGCAGGAGAGATCAGTTTGGCTTATGTGCCAACACAGGATAACCTTGCAGACCTTTTCACAAAGGCTCTGCCTCGTGAGAAGTTCGAAGCTTTTCGCAAAGCTTTGGGCTTACTTCCTTTTGTGGATTCGTCCACATAGCTAGACACTTCCCTATACATGAGTGCTAGCTCTTGTTCACCGCATCACTCCAGGGGGGATTTGTTACCATATTATAGTAGTGATGTGTGTGAACACACTTAGGACCGCCGGGGCACTTTTTCCCTCACTAGGAGGTTTTTTCCCCCGTGCATTGTATATACGCCCATTATCTTCTAGGGCTTGTTATCTTTCATTTTTGGCACTCATAATACACTACTGTGTTGTGCTCAAGCTTCCTCATCTTCTTGAAGTTGTGTGTGCATTCCTGCAACCCTAATTCCAACAAAAGTTATCATCATAATCCATGGCATCCATGCAACACTCATTGAAGATGACATGCTTCTTTGCGTACAAGTGAGCGTAAAGCGTCTTGTTTCGTAAGCCTTCCAGGAAGATAGAAATTAATCTCCCTTGGCTTGGCTTCTCATCATCAGGGCATCGATTGATGTATTGCTTTAGCCTATTTACACAATCTCGCACAGATTCTTGATCTTTTTGCTTAAAAGCATAAATTTGAGCTACCGCATTGTGCTTAATTCCCATTTTTGAAAATGCAGCTATAAAGCTCTTTTCCAGCCCATCGAAAGATCGCTTTGCCTCAAGCTCTAAAGTTTGAAACCATGATAAAGACTTACTCTCTAGCGTCAAGCCAAATCCTTCGATTTGCGTATGCGTATCCGTGACTTGCTCCGCATGTATAGCTTGCTTAAAAGCTGCTATATGGTCATATGGGTCACCGGATCCATCATACTTCTTGACAAGCTTTTGCAGCGTAGATGGTCTCACTTTTCTAGAATATTCATCGTCATGTCTCCTATATGAGTCTCGGCCTCTAAATCTAGGCTCTTCAAATGTCAGTTCACTTGGTCTATGGGGTTCTCTTGGAGGTACATATCCACTTGCTCGTGGTCTTTCTTCTCCCCTAGATTCCACTTTTCTAGAATATTCATCGTCATGTCTCCTATATGAGTCTCGGCCTCTAAATCTAGGCTCTTCAAATGTCAGTTCACTTGGTCTATGGGGTTCTCTTGGAGGTACATATCCACTTGCTCGTGGTCTTTCTTCTCCCCTAGATTCTCTAATAGCCCCGGGTCTCCTCGTAGGATCAATCGTTGGAATAACTGGTCCTTTAGCAGTTGTTCGCATGGAAGGTGCTGGTCGAGCCACACTTGGGGTTCTAGCCCATGGTGGTGCTAGTGTTTCTCCTCGAAAGGCAGATTCATCTGGACGTGCCATGTCTAAGGTAGACACCTCAGTGTGAAAAGGGGCCTTCCTTTCCATGTCATTTCCCTAACCTCTGGCCATTCAAGGGTTCTAAAGTCATTCCCCCATCTATCATGAACACGCTTAGTGAAACCTTCTAGATGCTCTACAGTTATTGTATACGTGACTGGAAGCTCTAAGCTGCTCGGGTGCTTAGTGGTTGCATAGTAGGTTTCTACCACATCCCTATACACCTCTTTAATTGGGTCGTCTTGATAGATTTTAACTACTAGAATTTCTTTTACTATGTCCCATGGGTTTTTCTTGGTCTCTTTTTCTTTTCCTATTTTTCTATCCTCCCAATTCCTGTCGAAAAACAATTCTTCAAGTAAAGAAATGGGTGTACCAGGTCTGCGCGATGTTCCTAGCACATTTGGGTCCGATGGAAGCTCCTTTTTCTGCTTTGCTTGTGCGCTAGGTTGAAGTACACCCATAGCATCCACTTGTTCAGGATTTTTGGTGACCTCGTAGAGCGTACTCCATTTCTACCCATGTACATATCGTCTTGGTAGTTTACCCATGGTGTTGGTTCAAATGCAGAATGAATGTCTGCAATTTTAACAACAAACCGGCTCATTGGATCTTTGTAGATCTCACCACCATGCGCGTTTGTATACAAGAAATGGAGTCTCATGTTGTCAATCAACTCCCCCTCTGGGATTTCAAATGGATTAGCAGAATCTGCCATACCAATGGGTGTGGATGGTCTATTCATGCCAAATGACTCGTTTATGTCCATTGAAATATCACTCTCAGTTCTTGAGAGACTCTCTGTTTGAGACTCCGAAGATGTCTCGAGAATGCTCTCCAAGTTGCCAACAACCGATTGAGTGCCGCTCCCTTGAGTGGTTACCCTAGATGGTGCACTAGTGTAACGTCCCCCTAGTATTATTCCCGAGCGTAGGTTCATATGCTATTTTTAGCTCGTAGCAGTGTCCAGTTTTCGAATTTTATATATATATATATATATATATATATATATATATATATATATATATATATATATTTAAACCTTACCTAACCACTAAATGCAACTAACATGAATATGTGTGTAAATACTTTTTTTAAATAATTACACAAAAATACGAATTATGCTAAAAATACCAATTATGCAAATTACACTAGTTATGCAAAAAATTACAAAAATTTAAAAAAATGTAAAATATGCAAAAAATGTGGACTCAAAATAAAACACATAATTTATAAAAAAAAATTATTTATTTTTATTGTTTTATTTTTTATCTTTTATTATTATTATTATTTTTATTTTTTAAATTTTTTTTTCAAAAAACATGAAAATTGGTATGCAGATTTTAAAAAATTAAAAATCAACAAAAATAAATAAAAAATAAAATACTTACCTTATCCACGCGCAACCTTATCGCCTCTGAATCGTACGGCCCCCTTCGCCTTCTCCTTCGGCCACCTTATCTACTGCAGATGCTGTGGATGCCCCTTCGTCTTCTCTTCGCCACCTTAGCTGCAGGCGGCCCTTCGCTTCCACACCTCCGACTCGCCTGCTCTCTCTGGTGCGTTTAGCGGCCCGCCGGCCCTTCGCCTTCTTTGCGGCCACCTTTACCTTCTTGCTGTCAGCCTTCGGCCACCTCTCCCGCGGGTGAGCTGACGCCACCGCTTCCTTGGGTGACCGCCCTCGCTTCTCTTCTGCTACAGCCAGCCACCTCCGCCCTTCACAGCTGTAGCAGCCGCCTTTCACAGCTGCACCTTCGCCTCCTTGCGAGGCCGTCTTCTTCAAGTACTTGCTCCAGATACTCAACTCCAAGCGCCCCGACGCGGGGTGCCCGACGCACTTCCAAGAGCTTCTCGACTTCTACTACTCCAGCGAACCGCCGTGCCAAGACTGCACCCACCACCACGTCTCAAGCTGCGAGACACCTAGTTATTACCCCTAGCCGCATGAAGAGAGAAGGTACTCCTGCAACAACAGCAGCTGCAGCAAGCTCTCCTCTCGTTTGCTGCTGCTGCGGACCTTTGTTGCCGGCTCAGATGCTGCCTCCTTGCTCTCTACGTTGACTACTACAGTTAAACTGCTTAGTTAGCCTTCTTTATCGTTCTTTTGTACTTCTTTGAATGGAAAATCATGTGCCGATTGAGATTAAAATACACAAAACAAAAAATAAAAACCCCCTGCGGCCTTATCCGGCCCCTCCTCTCTCTTTGTAATCTACTTTTTCTCTTCTAATCACTAGCTCCGAGATTCCACACTCGTGCTAACCCAACTAAAAACAAAAAGAATTAGTGGTAGTAATGCAAGCTTCTCAACCGGTTTTGAGTCTTCTCCCTAGCAGCGACGCCAATGGAGAGACGGAAGACTCTCTACACTTGTAGCAAGAGTAGCATGATCCGCGTATAGCTCAATCCAATGGGATTTGCATCCCTTTCGGAGCTAGGGATTCAATCCGTACCGGTGCACGGAAGCTTATCCACGAATGGAGAGAATGCTATGAACACCACTACCTTGACATAGACTTTACACACAAGCTCAATCTTGCTTATTTCCCTAGCATGCACACAAACCTTGAAGCTTAATGGAACTTGAAATAAACATGCATTCTCATTCACTACTCAAGCCATGCCTTGCCCATGGATAAGCTACAAGCTATGGAGAAGCTTAAGCTTGAATCCACTACCACACAAGCCTAATAGATAATCCACAAGCATCAACAAAGAAGCATGCACACTAGAGAATAGAGATGAGAAGAGAGAAAAACATCATCTCGTTGCATTGAATTAGAAGAGCATTGCTCATACAATAGTGTAGATGGGGAGAGAGAAGAGCTTGCACCTCTATGAACAAGAGGGAGAGCTAGTCTCAAGAGAGCTCAAGCATGAGTGTAGCCCAATGTGTGTGAGCTCTCAAATGAGCTACTTTTTATACCAAAACTCCTAAAACTCCCAAAACTTCCCATGTGGGATTATTCTCAAGCCCACTCCCACACTCACCTACAACTTGGAACTCTCTACAAGAGCCTTAAATAAGAATGTCAAGTCTCTTGTTTTCCTACTTCCATCTTTGTGTTGCATCCTTGCCTTGATCACCACTCATCACGCAACAATTGTGATGACACTCTAGAGGATATTGTGCATTTGATTAGTGATGTATCCATTAGCACACTTGAGGTTAGTGGTACTTCACATACGAGTGACATAGACACCTATGAGCATAGACCTTGAGTTCCTACTAGTGTTAAATGCATCAGGCTATTCTTCTAAGATTTCTATTTGTGGAGATATCACTAATATGACCACTACTCTTAGTATTCACAGCATTCATGGCAGTGTTTGTGTAGATAGAGTTCATGTATTTGAGTAGTCAGGGATAGTGCATGAGAATAGTGATGATTTCATTGAGATGAGACATCATAGTAGGATTATGCATATTGATCATATCCATAGTAGATCGTATGGCATAGACCATGAGAGATTTGCATTTGATCTAGACATCTCCTTAGATCCTGTATTGTTGGAGATTGATTTATCATGAGATGTAGGTTACATAGGGGAATCATTGATGGAGATAGACCATGTTTATGAGAATGACCTTGGAGGCCTTGGTAGATGATGATTTAGGAGATGATACCATTTATCTTTCATGTGGGGATACCTCTTCCTTTTTCAGTAATGACTATGATGATGCTGATGATCATATTGTTGTTTTGAATCATCATACACACATAGAGGCTTTTGCAACATGAGGAGATAGTGCATGGTTTGGCTCATGCCCATATACCTATTGATGTAGTGGATCATGTCTTTGACTTTTCGAGAGATGCTACACGTGATGATGGCATTGGTTCTCTCTTACCCTCGTCACTTGATGCCAACCTTGAGATATGTTCTTTTGGCTCCTATGGGTGTCAACATGATCCTATCTTCTTTGGATCTAGGACATTTACTTTTGGATGTAGTATATGTCATTTGGGATGCATGTTATTTGATTATGTGGCACATTATGTGGATTTACATGCATCGCATCTAGATTTTATCCCGAGTAGTTATTTGGACCATGGATTTGATGGTATTTCTTGTGGTTATCTAACCTTGGACAAGGGGCTTGGATTCTTCTTTCTTAATCTAGGTGGTCACACATTTGGTCCCGTGGTAGGATGGTTTACACTTTTGCTATTCATTTGACCGATGTAGATATATAGCAAGATATGTCATCGACATGGGTGGCTATCCATTTGATCCAGGAGGATTGGCCAGTCAGCGTCACCGACATTGGCTCTCTAGATTTTCCATTCGATCTAGGCGGTTTGAGAGCCATGGCTTTAGAGTCTATATGGTTTGGATTTACATATCATTTATATAGTGGGACAGTTGTATATATTACCTCATCTTCGAGGTGACACTCATATCTTTTCCATTTGATCGTGGAGGATACCCAACTAGCCTCATCATGATAGGAGTCCTTTATCTTTTCCATTTGACCCTGGGGTTCATGAGATTCATGTATTGGTATTGGTGCTCTATGATGGTGACACTTAGTCATGTATTTGTCTTTTGTATATAGCCTTTGTATTTGTCTCTAGCAAGCGATTTTTGGGAATCGGGCGAGCGGATTCCAAAAATATACCCTCCCCCCTCCATCAAGAGACAGAGGGGCAAAGAGAGTTGGAGAGAGTTTCATGACATAATTATTTGAAAAAAGAGAGAAAGAGCGATAGAGAGCCAGAGGGAGTGAAAACATAAAACATGACAACATCACATCCTCTACATCGAGGTTATTACTTCAAACAGAAAATAAAAACAAGTTCATTCAAATACTTCCAAATACAAAAATGTGAAAACCATCATCTTTACTACTATGGTGTCCTTCGAGGTGAAGACACAAAGTAAACAAACGATGTTCGTACCCTTCCATACTTCCTCTAACAAGACACGCTCAGATGATTCATCAATAAAACCATGGGCTTGCCATATTGCACTTAAGCCCACCACTTTGGTCTTCACTTGAGAAATAGCATCATCATTACCACACGAAGTGGAAAGAATGTGAGATCTTTCCATGCTTGTGCACCACCTATGGTCTTCTACGTGACCTCCACATTGGTGGCCTCCCTCTGGATATGCGTAGCAACAACTTCAATGTTAATATTAAATGAGGCCATTATAAACAATATGAAAGAGGGTTTAGGGTGGTGTACTCTACTAACAAGGCTTGATTAACAAAGTGCTTTTTTACTTGCTTCAAAATGCACAATCCACAGTGAGAGGGGGAAGAGGGAGGGAGGTAGGGAGAAAGATATTGCATAATCAAACCCTCTACAATAAGGTTGCTTCCACATAGGTTACAAAAGTCCCAAAATACTATTGGTGGTCAATTGATAATCCATGCATTCAATTGTCTAAATTAGGGTAGATTCTCCTACGAGAGACAAGGCATTGTAAAGCTCAAGGTCCGATAGGATAGGTTGGTGGATGAACATATTCTCATTCTGGCTCAAGCCTAGCACACGCAAATAAATGTACAAGTACTTGCATGATGCAAGATGCAACTTCTTCTTGGATTCTCTATCTGTAAAATCTCGACATGTACAACACGGTTTGTCTTTCACATACACATCATATTTCCCACGTGTGCATCATCCTCGTGCGATTTGATCTTGAAAAATTCATACTTGTGCTCCAGTCTCTGCACTTCTTCTACCACCATAGCTTTCATTTTCAAATTAGCCTTTATTTTTTTTGCTGCTTCCTTTGATATCGATGTGTGGTACTTGACTCTTATGCTATTTCGCATGCTTGAGCCACCATCCTCGGTGTTAGTAGTGGACCCATATGGTGGTTCTTTGGAAGTTGCAGTTGTAAAGAACCTTGAAGCCCCACCGCTACTCAGTGGGGTGGGCATAACACCTTCTAAATTCTTGCTCTCCACCTAGTATCCACCTTTACATTAATGAATATACCTCCTCGTCTCTGTGAGGTTAGTTCCTATAGTAACTGGCTGGATTGGGCTTTAGGTCTATGTTGGTGTCCAAAATATAGCAATGAAGCACGTGGTCAGGGCAGAACCACATCCATTGTCTAATGAGACCATTAGGGTGCTTACGATAGCCTTCAAAAAAGATGGTGCAAGCACACCCTTGTCTAATGAGACCATTAGGGTGCTTACGATAGCCTTCAAAAAAGATGGTGCAAGCACACCCTTCACTCGCAGATCGGGCTATGTGTTACCTATAAGTCTTATGCCCATGAGGCGTTGCGCTGCATGTGACCTTGTTGCCAATGCATGTCCTTCGGATTGCCCACATTGCTTCATTCACCTTGCACTCAATGACACTGCACTCTATGACTTTTGCTGTTTTTTCTAGAGTACTACTTGTATTGACTTTTGCTGTTTTTTCTAGAGTACTACTTGTATCATACTCCTTAAAAATGATCTTACGTGGCCTCCTAGCATACTTGTGGTCTCATACATGTGCGTTATACTTTGGTTGATGTATGACCTTATCACATCAATATCAATGGCCACATCCGGTCTCTTGTGACGTGCACTATCTTTGTCAAATCGGTGAGAGGGGTAGGCACCTTATACATGGGTGCTCCTTCAATTGCCTGATTAACTATTCAAACCACTTGGGCTAGGCTTGTAGACAACTGTTCTTTTATTTTCTCCAAGCTTGGTCCTCTCCCTATGTGCTTGCCTTAAGAGTAAGATACTACCTTAGTGCTTTGCAAAATTGCATTTACCATATCAGTAATACATGCATCATAAAGAGAAATCTTGCATCTATATCCTTCCCCTACAAGCCAACCTCCACGCTTGCTTTATGCTAGGTTTGTTCTTGGGGTATTTGGACCATCATTATCTCTCTCTATTGTTGTCATTGACTAAACCCCAATGTGCTATATTTGCACCTCCCACCAGCTCAACCAAGAGTCCATTTGCTGACATATTCCTATCCATCACATGACCATTGCGCCAACATTGACATATCAATCGAGCCTCCACAGATGTAACTTCATTGGTAGGAGCCATGTGCCACTTCTTGCACATTACTTTGTACTCTCCTTAAGATGTAATGCACACATACTTTTTTGTGTGGGAAACCATGATCTACTCCCAATGAAATAGGCAAGACCTCTCCCTATCTGTCAGGATGTTATTTTTCCCACCATTAAACACATATTGAAATGCATTCCAATTAGCCTGAGCCTCGTCTGCCATGAAACCAAAGAAATTTTCCCTTTCACAACCATGGCTTGCCATCACTTCATTAATTCATTCCTAGAACATACATTGGGCCTCCATATGCTCCTCTTTCATTTCACATGTTGCAATTGTTAGAAGATCCTACATGCTGCATGAAAACTCTAGTCATTTATGATGTAACACACTTGACTAGATTTGACTACTTTTATACTCTACATTTGTAATATGCTACCTTGGATCATACACATGACAAGCCATGGTCACCCAATATGATGTTCGTTTGTGGGTGTGGTCGAATTGTATCCATGCATGTCATAGGTCATCATAGCCGGTCCCTCGCATTCAATTCACCAAATCCGGAGTATATTACCTCCTTGTGTTTTGCTTGCAAATTTTAGAATTTTTTGGTGTTCCTCTCTCCTCTCTCCCCTCTCCCCTCTCCCCTCCCTCTTCTCTCTCTCCCTCTCTCCCTCTCTCCTCCCTCCTCTCTCCTCTCTCTCCATCTCCTCCCTCTTCTCTCTCCCTCTCCCTCCCTCATCTCTCCCTCCCTCCCTCCCCCCTCTCTCTTAAAGGATTAATAAGTCTTAAGACATGATTTCTTGCTCATAAAGGACTCATTCTTACTTGATAAATGCTATAGATGGGCCATCTTCCTAAATAATAATATGCATAAAATGGCATCAAGTTAAAGCTTAGTAGATGTGCCAATGGAAACTTATAGATATCTTCCTTATCTAGGGAAACACAAGAAAATAAAGATGGAATGCCAATAAGAGGCATGATGGGTTAGAATGCCATAAAGAAAATAAAGATGGAATATCAAGAAGATACATGATGGAGCTAATTGCTTCACTTCTTTACATCAATGACAAGTGAATTATGAATGGGATCCACGAGCATAATTATATCACTATTGAGAAAGAGAATTGTACCCACACCCTAGGCCAAACCCGTGTGCATACTATGCTCATTATATGCTTTGGTGAAGACACCTTAGAGTGTTATCAACCATGCAACACCTTTGCACATGCTCTGCATGTCTACCCTATTATGCATATTATGCCCATTAACGACACCTTAGAGTGTTATCAACCATGCAAAACCTATGCATATGCTTCCCTATCTACCCTATTATGAGTCATTGGCATTTCTAGCCTAACTAGTGCATCCACCAATAACGGTGGCACCTGACAAGCCACAAATAGAGATTTTAAATGTGTCCAATATTACCTTAATTTATCTTGCCACCCTCATCCATAGCACCAAAGGTCAACCTAATTAATCAAGGGATGGTATGACTCATATTAGATGGTGGGAACATCTCTCTCTCTCTCTCTCTCTCTCTCTCTCTCTCTCTCTCTCTCTCTCTCTCTTTCTCTCTCTCTCTCTCTCCTCCCTCTTCTCTCTCTCTCTCTCCACTACTGCCTACATGGATAGCGCATTACACATGGCATGCCTACGTGGACAGCGCTTTCCATGTAGGCATGCCACATGTAATGCCTGAGCTTGGGCATTACACATGGCAGCTACCATGTGTAAATGCCCAAGCTCGAGCATTACCATGGTGCCAATGATTTGGTGCACGTGTAATGCTCGAGCTCGAGCATTACACGTGGCATGCCTACGTGTGGACAGTGCAGCCCACATAGGCATGCCATGTGTAATGCCCGAGTTTGGGCATTACACATGGCAGCACATGTGGGATGTGCATGCCACACACATGTTGTTATATGTACATTATGTGTGCTATGTTATATACACATTATGTGTGCATATACTAGGAGGCTAACCCATATTAGGCTTGTGAGCATGGGAGCATGGGAACAAGCTCTAGTGGAGCATGGGTTAGGACTAACCTTAAGGGTTAAGGTTAGGGTCAGGCATCCAAGGGTCACACATGAGGAATGGAAAGTCAAGAGTCACTTGAGGGCCCTCCTATATAATAGGGGCATGGGGCACACTCAAGGGAGCATGGGGCACACTCAAGGGAGCTTGGGGCTTGGAGGCTAGGAAGCTTGAGGCTTATGCTATGGTCTCTTGTGTAGAGATCCATATCTACTCATCTACCATTTCACACTATAGCTACATGCTATTGGATTGGAGTTATACCTCTTGATGGTATGGGACATCAAGGTAGAGGTATGATGTATTCATTTATGATTCATGTATGCATCCCTTGGGCTCGGGGGTGGTTGGGTGGTTGAGTTTATGCCTGATTTATGCATGTTTATGCATAACAATTATCTAGAGAGATCTTAGGGTTTTAACAGTGGTATCAGAGCAATCTCTATTTAATTGTTGTTGATTTTTTTAGTAAATTTTAATATTTACTAATAAAATGTTATTTTTTGTTGATTTGTGTTGATGAATTGCACATGGATCATCGATTTGGTGATTGGAACATGTGTTACTACAATTCAATGGACGAATCGACGTTGCGGGGAAATTTCGTGAGTTAATGCTATTTTTCTCTATTTTTTATGGCTAAAATCGAGCATTAATGGAATTTTTACAAAAATGCCATAAAGTTTATGGTGGATATTTTTGTAGGATGGATTCCCTGAATTTCTAGAATTTTTAGAAATTTTTCCTAATTTTTTAGGAATTTTTTGAGCATTTTTTGATTTAAAATGTATTTTTATACATTTTTTGCGGGTTTTTTCCGCGAGAATGCGATCAAATTTCTGTCAATTTCTACTGAAATTCAGTAGGGGACAGCGTGTTGATGCATGAATTGCTCTCCCGTGTGCGTGGGGTTCTCTCCGCCTCTCAAATCTGATTTTTCTTTCTCTTTTCCGTGAGAAAATCTCTTTAAAATGATTTTTTTAACATTAATCATAATTATGATTAAGATATGTTAATTAAAAACTTAATCATGGATTAAGTTAATCTCTCTCATTAACAGAGAGAGAGAGAGAGAGAGAGAGAGAGAGAGAAGAGATGGGAGGAGAATGAATTGGAGAGTAAAGGAATGGAGAGGGTGGAGAGGGTGGAGAGAAGAGACTCCATCTCTCTCAGGGTTCCATGCGCAGGCGACGGGAGGGGGGGGCTGCGCAGCAGCCGCCGCGCCGCCGAAAAAACGCCCCCCCTAGAAAAAATCAAAAGCTTCAAAGCTTAAAAATGCTTTTTTTTCATTTTTTTAAAAAAATGAGTTTTTTAGTTAAAAAAAGCTTTTTGAATTTATTTCAAAAAAAGCTTGGAAAAAGCCTGGAAATTTCTGAAAATTACTGGATTTGAGTAAAAAAAATCTGTGAAAATTCCTGGAAATTTCTTCTTGAAAATTTTTGGCTTTTCATCTTCCGGAAAACCTTTGGCTTTCCGTTTTCCCGAAACCTTTTGGCTTTCCGAATTCCGGAAAAACTTTTGACCTTCCGTATTCCGGAAACCTTTGACCTTTCACATTCCGATTTTTTTTGTCTTTTCATTTTCCCAAAACTTTTGGCTTTCCGTATTCCGGGAAAACCGTTGGAATTCCGAAATTTTTTGACCGTTCGTATTCTAAATGCGTTCGGGGTTGATTAAAAATTTTAAAAAATTCCTGAAAATTAGTGGAAAATTAGACAAAGGTTATTTTAAATTTTGGAAAAATGTGGGGTTGGTGTTTGGCATGTGGTGTGTCCATTCGGGCGCCCGTGACCATTCAAATTCCTTTAAAATTATATTTTTTGACCCAAAAAATTAGAAAAATCCATTAAAATTAAAAATTTTCATTGGATTTGAGAATTGTCGGGCGAAATTGGAAATTTCGTGAACGATGGGATTTTCAGGGAAAATTAGAAAATTTCTAGAAATTATTTTTAGAAATCCTAAAAATTGGTATTTTTAAAATATCAATGGTATTTTGGCAAATTAAATTGCTAAAAATTTTCTGGAAAAATATAGGTTTGGAATGCCATAAGATAGGTTTGGTGGAATTCAAAATTATTATATTTTGAGGCCCTATAAGTTAGGAAAAATTAGAAAAAATCATGATAATTCTTTTTCTCGAGAATTTAATATTTTCGAGGGTTATTTAATGTTGAAGTACGTTTTCTCGTACTGACATTAGATAGATGCGTGTTATTCGCATATTATTAATACGATTATATCTCGTATTAATGGATATTTATGTTTGGATTAATTCTAAACGATGTATTCATGATTTTTTACCATTGTTTAGCCATTCTTTTTGGACATGTTCCTTAATTTCTTTTGATGGCTATAATTTACGTTCAAAGTGTGTTTTACCTTTGACACTTTTCCATGATAATTTATTTTGCACTTATTTAAGGGTGGCTTGTGCTTAATTTCTTAAGCCTCTATCGTGGGTTAGTTGATCGGTTTGTTTTGGTGGATTTTTATTGGATGTTTTCCAAGTTTTATATAGACTCATCAGGTTCTGCCTAGATCACTTGTATCTAGGGGTTTTCTTATTGAGTGCTATACACATGTGTTTCACTTTTTTACTTTGGAGTTTTATTTGAACAACACAACGTTCATATACTCCGGATTGATGAGTTGGCCACCAATTTAAATGCTTCTTTTGGCATGATTTATGTCCATTAGATGGTATGCATTGATTTTTATGATCAACTATGGTTTTTATGGATTTAAGGAGCTTCTATACTTTTATCCATGGTTTTATAAGGATCTTTTGATCTTTTGAATAATTACATGTGCTTTGAAGGTAGCATTTGCCTTCATTTTTTGCACGTAATTTTGGAGTATATTTTTTGTACTCTTGTACATATTCTAACTCGGATACCTAGTTACTTATAGATCTAGGTGAGTTATTTTTCTACCCCAACTTTATTGTGTTTTGGGTAGTTTATCATTAGAAAGGCGCCAATAATTCAATTTCTTTTCTAATGATGTACTCAGAATGGTTTATTCCTTGATGTAGTCTCAGTATATAGAGACAGGTTTAGTATGTGAAAGTATGGATAAGGCCATCTTATTCCTTTTATACAGGATTTTATTCATATTTCCTAGACAGCATACTAAGGAGTTTCAAATTGTTAAGATATGTATGAGTGGTATCATGGTGGTATGGGACGCTAGTGATCCCTCACATATATTATCTTATGGGATAATTTGGGCTCAAGATTGTTGCTTTGCTTACATCACTTAGCATGTTGACCTCAATATTCAAAGACAGTCTTATTTTCTAAATTCACTAGAAGTTATAGTGTGGGCATTCTCTAGATAAACTTCTTTTATCTATAGCCTGCATGTTATGATGAGGGTAATCTCATCGGCATTTTCACTTGTTGAAATCTCTTTCTTTAGAGTTCAAACAAGTTTATCTTGTTGTGTTCGGATAAGGAAATTTGGATTCTTCCTTTGTTGGCATTTCTTTCTCTAGTTCCGTACTTTAGGTGATTTACACAATCAACCTGATAGGTTTACGGATGGATATATGTGACTCATCGAGACGTTGATGATTCTCTATGTTGATATGGGTAACTCGAGACGTCGATTATTCTATATGCAGATGTGGGTATGTCGGGGCGCCGATGAATCCCTGGTTTCTACTGTTATAATGCCATGCTTTCCTACTTTATTCCGAATGGTTTACAATGAGAAAGTTACTTTGAATGTGAATTACTCTGATCATCCGCAGTCTGATGGGAAAACAGAGTGTATGAATCAGATTATAGTGTATATGCTTTGTGCATATGTCTCTAGAAAATCATCATATTGGAAAATATCTTCCAATGATGGAATTTGCCTATAACAGTTCTAAATTTACGGCTATTATTTTAGTCCGTGCATACTTATGTATGGGTATCAACTCAGGGCACCTATTGATGTCGGTCTTAAGGACATCGAGCTTGATGCATCGAGGGATTTCTTGCGTGATATGTAGGAAATTCTGACCGAAGCTCGGGATTCTATCAGGAGTGCTCATGATAGGGCACGGTTTTATACTGATAGGGGACGCTCATCTCGGTCTTTTGAACCAGGAGCATTAGTTTATTTTAATGTTCCTAAAGATTCTCAGACTATGTCAATGGAAAAATGCTCGAATTTATCTCCTAGATATTGTGGTCCATTTCGAGTTATATATCGGATTGGCACGGTTGCGTATGAACTAAAACTATCTCTAATTGTTAGAGTTTATCCAGTCTTTCATATCGATAGATCGAAAGGGAAACTGGGAGGTGAGGATGACACAGTCACTCCTCAAGAACTCGTTGAAGTCGATGAATTATCCTATGTTCCACATAAACCTGATAAGGTACTTGAATTCAGGGAAAGAAAACTTTGTAGTTGACTAATCCTTGAGGTTAAAATAAGGTGGAAAGATAAGGAAATTGAGAATTCGACTTGGGAGTCGGTTGAGATTGTTCAGCGCAGTTCTCCTTCTTTTCATTGCAAGAGTGCAATGTTTTGAGAGAGGGGAAGTATGTTATATGTACATTATGTGTGCTATGTTATATACACATTATGTGTGCATATACTAGGAGGCTAACCCATATTAGGCTTGTGAGCATGGGAGCATGGGAACAAGCTCTAGTGGAGCATGGGTTAGGACTAACCTTAAGGGTTAAGGTTAGGGTCAGGCATCCAAGGGTCACACATGAGGAATGGAAAGTCAAGAGTCACTTGAGGGCCCTCCTATATAATAGGGGCATGGGGCACACTCAAGGGAGCTTGGGGCTTGGAGGCTAGGAAGCTTGAGGCTTATGCTATGGTCTCTTGTGTAGAGATCCATATCTACTCATCTATCATTTCACACTATAGCTACATGCTATTGGATTGGAGTTATACCTCTTGATGGTATGGGACATCAAGGTAGAGGTATGATGTATTCATTTATGATTCATGTGTGCATCCCTTGGGCTCGGGGGTGGTTGGGTGGTTGAGTTTATGCCTGATTTATGCATGTTTATGCATAACAATTATCTAGAGAGATCTTAGGGTTTTAACACATGTCGCATGCCATGTGATGCTTCCTATTGTTGTCCAATGGCTTTTAAGCCGTTGGACAACACGATAGGAAGGGCTCACAACAGTCCTCCCCCCTTTAAAGAGAACTCGCCCTCACTTGCCCCCCCTCAACATGCCCCCCCTTTTCAAAGAGCACTCGCCTTCACGCGCCCTCTTTCTCCATGGCATGTCCTTCAACGCAGTCTATTTCAATGCAAAATGCCTCCCGGGACACGATTAGGGCTTCACCAAAAATCAAGATGAGATCGGAGTATCGCAAGAAGTGGGCATGTTGCAAGTGGCCACATCAAGCGAGGTAACCAACACCTCTCAATTGCAGTTGGCTTTGGGGGCTACTTCTTCAACGCCCGCCAACAATCATGTTCCCAGTAGTAGTGCCACGATTGCCGAAAGTAGAGGAGTCCATAAAGGAGAGTTTCGACCGAGTGGTTGATCGACACATATACATGAGTTGGGTGGAGGGGACCACTTAGTTCATGATCATAACCGACTTCCTAGAGTGCCTCTTTGTTGCCTCCTTGCAAACCCAATAATTCATACGAATGAGAATTCCATCGAGGGGTTAATTAGAAGCATGGAATAGAGCACATACTAGTCGATGGCGACGTTCATTGTATCTGAGGGATTGTATCTGAGGGATTCCCTAGCCAAGAGCCCTTTCTATTTGATCATCAAAGTGCAGTCGGTCACAACCTATTGTTGTCAGCAAAGTTTGACACGATACTAGAGGAGATGGAAGGATAGCAACACATGGTTGGGAAGATGTTTGTTATCTGGGATGGCAACCATCAACTCAAAGCGTCGCAAGAATGGGCAAAAACCAATCGAGTTGAAAGAGAGAAGGTTCCCAAGATGATTTTCCTTGAGGAGAAAGAGGCAGAGTTCTTATTGGTGCTACGCATGATAAATAAGTAAGTATATTATATCTTGTTTTTTTGTGATTCAAATGAACAAGCATCTTATATGTCATCATTTACCTTATTTTATACGCATGCAAAATTGCCAGGGTCACCACCATTCATGTGTCAAACACAATGGCACATGATATATTTATGATGCAGCGTGTGGGCCTTGTCGATCCACAATCCTTGTTGTTAAAGTTTAATGACGCGGATTGTGCATGGGCCAAGAAAGCTATTACTCATTGGGGACCTAACAGATCAAAGTGGCTGAAGCTTCCCATGGCACTCCTCTTACACTTGGTTTTCAAGATATGTGCATGGCTCATTCTCAGACCACAATAAAGCCATGTTCTAATTTTGAAATATGTTTCTTAAACATAAATGCATTGTAGTTGGAGTTCGATGACACGTACCAAGTTAAGGTGAGTGGCTTGCCTGAAACAGAATACTTTCTAAATGTAGAAATGTTTGACAAGAATTACAAAGATGCCCTAAAGGACACGAAGGCACTATTTACTGAGAGGGGATATGAGCTCACACAAATTGCCAATCTTGACTGTGCAAAGAGTTTTTCAAGAAAGTGATCTTCTACCAGGGCTAGGGTGAAAAGGCTAGCAAATTCACTACTCCCAAGCTAGCAGAGATTGTTCGAGCACATATTCCAAATGGAGAGTAAGATCTCTAACTCTCTCGATGCATTAAAATATTTCTTATACATAGATAGAAACATAACGCTGGTTCTCAATGCTAGAAATATAGGCTACTTGGTATATTGGCGAGTGGCGAGTTTTTTATGAGGGACACCTAGATTCCACCATCCGACAGAGCATTCTTCGTGTGGTTCCATTGACACGTGTACTGGTTTCAATTGACCGAGTACACGCTACAATCGTACGTGAAGTTAGAGATGGGCTCACCCGCCGCCGGCATATGAGAGAGCCACAATGGACTCTGGGGTAGGTATCACGGATGCCCTTAAATCTTACAAGAAGACTCACTTTGAGAAGGCGTTTGTAAGGTGGAAAGGGAAAATATGTGCCACCTTGGATCTTGACCAACAACCACACCTGCCGTGTGCACGACACGACGTCTCTTGTACATGTATGTAGTAGCATGCCACAATACTATTATTGTTATTTTATCGCATTACATGGTGGAGAAGTCGTTATTGTTGGAATTAGGGTTGCAGGAATGCACACACAACTTCAAGAAGATGAGGAAGCTTGAGCACAACACAGTAGTGTATTATGAGTGCCTAAAATGAAAGATAACAAGCCCTAGAAGATAATGGGCGTATATACAATGCACGGGGGCATATAAAGCCTTTTTTAACCTGCACACTTTGTTTTCCTGCCCTCTTTGAACAAAACCACGAGGCTGCGATACATACACCTCCTCATGCAAATCTCCATTTAAGAACGCAGTCTTTATGTCCAGCTGATGTACATTCCAACCATTATGAGCTGCTAATGCACAGATGCTACGAACAGTGGTCATACGACATGTGGGAGCAAAAGTCTCATCAAAATCAATGCCCTTCTCTTGAGCATAACCTTTTGCAACAAGCCTAGCCTTATGGCGATCCACTGTGCCATCAGGCTTACGCTTCAATTTGTATACCCACTTAGTGCCAATGGCCTTCTTGCCAGGGGGCAAGTCACATAAAGACCATGTACTATTCTTCATAATAGCATCGTATTCTGCTTGCATAGCAGCCATCCAATTTTCTGAACTTTGTGCCTCATCAAATGAAACAGGCTCACTTTCATCGCACATACTAGAAACAGCCAATGCATAACAATCTGACGCATAAGAGGCACCATGAGAGCCAGAACGAGTGCGACTAGACAAAGGGGCATCCAACTTGCTGTCACGCAAAGTCTGCACCAGCCATCTAGGCATGTTCCTAGAGCCCTCAATTTCTTGTCTCTCATCCTCAAGTGCATCATGCACATCTGCATCAGATATAGGCTGATCTGTGTCATCATTTAAAACCTGCATAGGCTGAAAAACTGCCTCATGAGGTATTGCACTTGACTGTGCACCACTGAAAAGAGGCAACAATGTATCATAGACATCACGTGAGCTGATATCTGTCTCCTTAGTACATGAAACCAAGGGCTGAACTGCATCTTCCACAAATACAACATCACGGCTAACCAAAATGCGCTTTGTCTGTGGATGATACAAACGATAGCCTTTGCTCTCAGCACTATATCCAACAAAAATACATTTGACAGCTTTGTCATCCAATTTTCTGCGATGTTGCACAGGCACTAATGCATATGCCAGGCAACCAAAAACACGTAAATGGCCAACAGATGGCTTGCGGCTATGCCAAGCCTCATATGGAGTGACAACCTGTAATGCTTTGGTGGGACACCTGTTTAGTACATAAGTGGCACACATGACAGCCTCAAGCCAAAAACCATGTGGTAGACTTTGACTCTTAACCATACATCTTGCCATTTCCATGAGAGACCTGTTTTTTCTCTCAGCCACACCATTTTGCTGTGGTGTATACGGCACTGTACATTGGTGTTTTATCCCACGCTCAGCCAGAAATGCATTAAATTCTGAAGACATATACTCCCCACCTCGATCTGAACGGAGGGTGCCCATCTTACTTTCTGACACATTTTCAGCCATAACCAAAAACTGTTTGAAGCACAAAAACACTTCGGACTTTGCCTTCAAAGGATATACCCATGCATGCCTGGTAAAATCATCAATGAAAGTCACGAAGTAAAGGTAGTTTCCAAATGATGGAGTTTGCATGGGACCACAAACATCACTGTGAACAAGCTGCAATCTGCGTTCAGCTCTCACTGATCCATCTTTGGGAAAGGAAGCACGCTGCATTTTACCCAATATGCAGCCCTCACAAACATGCTTGACAGGTGCCTCAAGCTTAGGCAAAGAAGACACCATTTCAGATTTCTGCAGGCGCAGCAAACTTGCAAAATTCAGATGACCAAAACGTGCATGCCACAGTTTTGCATTTGAAATAGCCTGCGTATCCATAATAGCACATGCTGAATCCTCTACACATTTGCCATCCATATTGAGCTTATACAGCCCTCGACATAGTGAACCAGATGCTACAATGATGTCACCACAAGAGAGATCATGAACAGTACATCTGTCATCCACAAATTTTACAACCAAACCTGTTTTGGCAAATGCGGAGACTGACAGCAGATTCTTTTTGATCCCTGGCACATACAATGCATCAAAAAGTGTAAAGGTGTTGCAATTTGCAACATTCAGCACAATCTGTCCAACTCCTTTAACGGGATAAGAGGAGTTATTGGCACAAGTGACAGTATTCCCTGTGGGAGCAGACTCAAGGAAAGTGAATAAACTGCGCTGCGAGGTGATATGCTTAGTGGCACCACTGTCAAAGTACCATACATCTGAATCTACTGCAGACATACATGTGTCATGCAAAGATGGGTCATAACTGCACTGCGCATTGAATGCCCATTCTGTATCTTGAACAACATTAGCAGATTCATTGTTAGAAGGAGAGGCATCTGCAACAGCCATACCAGCCTCTTTCTTCTTAGCCTCTTTCGCAGCCAGCTTAGGACACGCTTTGATGACATGATCATTTCCCTTACAGTACTTGCAAAATGTCTTCTGTTTGTCACCCTTCTTCTCATCTTTGTCTTCCTTCTTTGGTTGCGCAGTATTTGCAGATTTCTGCTTACTAGAAGAAAAGCCAGCTTTACCTTTCCCGCTTCTCTGACTAGCAACGAAAGCTTGATCTGCGACACGCATAATATTCCTGTTTTGCCTTGACTGGTCTTCTTGCAGCAAAACAGAAACTAACTCCTCAAATGATAAGGCATTGGGATTGCCTTTCATCATCAAGCGAAGAGTGGAAGCAAAACCCTGATAAGAATCTGGTAGACCATTCAAAACAGTCTGCACAAGTGAACTGTCTGACAGGATTTCATCTGCAGAAATGAGCTGCTCTTTGAAATCCTTGATCTTTGTCAAAAAGCTATCCATAGAATCACCTTCGTTCATATGCTCACTCTCCAACTGTTTTCGGAGGTAAGCAACACGAGCCTCATTTCTTGCCTGATACAATGTGGCAAGTACATCCCAAGCATCCTTAGAAGTCCTGCAGGAGCGAATATGTGGGATAATGGTACGTTTGACAGACAGCGCAATCAAGGCATGAGCCTGCGCATCTCTACCATCCCAACGAATCTGCTCTGCTGAAAGTGGTGGTTCTCGAACAGCTGCTACAGCACTTGTGCCTGCACCATCATCAACAGTACCTGTTTCTGATGTGTTTGCAGCATTCCCAGCCACAATAGGACGTGCATCAATACCCTGCACAATGTTCCATAACCCCTTTGCTACCAATACATGTCGCATCATATATGCCCACAATGGATAGTTGGTGCCATCCAACTTATCCTCAGCAGCCAACATGCGGAATACATCATTGTTGTCAGCCATGGCCAATGACTGTACTACTAGATGTAAATGCTGTCTGTAAGAGGTAAACCTGTATAAAATCGACCTGTGCTATGTAGCACAGCCCAAAACAGACGAATGGGCACCTGTCCTGCAGATTTTAATCTTGACAGAAAATCTGCACAGTAGGACGATTTTGCCTGCGCAGTACTTGGAATGCAAAAACGGAGGGCGAAATGACTTCAGATCAAAATTCTGAAACGAACAAGGCCTACGGGCTTTCCCACGGCATATACTAACCTGCAGACGCTCGTGAAACCTCGTCGCAATTGGAGGAGATGAAGCGGCAGGTGCCGGTGATGCTGCCCGGGAGGAGGAAGCCTGCTCTGATACCAATTGTTGGAATTAGGGTTGCAGGAATGCACACACAACTTCAAGAAGATGAGGAAGCTTGAGCACAACACAGTAGTGTATTATGAGTGCCTAAAATGAAAGATAACAAGCCCTAGAAGATAATGGGCGTATATACAATGCACGGGGGAAAAAACCTCCTAGTGAGGGAAAAAGTGCCCCGGCGGTCCTAAGTGTGTTCACACACATCACTACTATAATATGGTAACAGTTATTGTTATTTTATTGGTTTCTTAGAGAATTAGATGATGGAGAAGTAGTGTGTGTGATCGAGTATATATTCCCGAGCACCCTTCACATGCATGGGTGCAGTCCAAGACAGAGGAGACGGTATCATACCCTTAGGAGTGGATCAATGAGCTACAGGGCAAGGACACTTGGATACTATGCCCATGGTGGATAGACTACCCAGAGGGGGAGTTTCCTCCAAAGGAGGCTGAGCACTTTTAGAGTACGTTTCATTGTGTAGGGTAGAACATTTGTATGAACTATGAAGCTTGTTTTTTGGGAGTTTAAAGTTACTATGTTGGTTAAATGCAAGAGCGAAGAAGGGTAGAAGCTTGGCACCGAGAAATAATTGGCCCCCCCCCCCGAGAGGAAAAGGGGCAAGAAATCAACAAACGAGGAGCCTCCATCATCCACAACCGTGCCAGCACAGCAACGCCTAAAAAGAGGTCACAACTAGAGTGGGAAGGGAATGACATTAATGAGGATGCTGAGGATAGCCACTCTAAGGATGATGAGCATGAGTCCCACGCGCATAGGGAGATGAGCAGGTGACCCCGCATGGTAAGAGCAAAGAGCAGGGGTTAGAGAGTTCAAAAGAAAATGACGTAGCCCTCTAGGGATCTAGTAAGTGAACTTAACATGTTTGAATGTTCATTAGTTCATTTATTGAACATCAATAATAACACGTATTTGGTCTTGTCTAAATAAAGAATATCGTCCACATGTGGTGGACCCTCTGCACTTAGTTCTTAGCTCCAGCATTGATCACCTCCATCTCACACTTTTGGGAAAGCAAAAACACAGGGATGATCTCTAACTCGTGATAGTGACTCTCTCCATTCGTCGTCATTATATAGTTTGCAGTCCCTTTTATATGCTTTGTTGGTCCAAGTCTCTTGCAGCATTGCAATGATTCATAGGGATGATCTCTAACTCGTGATAGTGACTCTCTCCATTCGTCATCATTATATAGTTTGCAGTCCCTTTTATATGCTTTGTTGCTCCAAGAATCTTGCAGCATTGCAATGATTCATGGGACCTCTTATACGAGGTGGGGAAGTATGAACGCCGTCAATAGCCTTGGAGGCCTGCGCTTGGTGTGGGCCGATTTTCCAACAAATCTCTCTCTCTACAAGGACGAGGTTGTGGTTCCTCGATGGAATGTTTTTAGGGAGGTACTTGTGGAGTCAGCTTTTGCGCTTCCTGTGCAGAGTTCCTATAGGTCGACTGGTGTGCGAGAGGCAGGGACTTAGAGCTTCACATTGCAAAGGACTTTGTTCTTATGCTTCCCTGCGATACTTGTATGTCATATTAGAAGATGGTCAAGAAGAGGTGAGTGAAGGAGTGAGTGGTTTTTATTAAAGTGAAGCTCAATGATCTCCCTAGCGTTCTTACTAGTGTGTGCACATAGGTCACTGTTTTGGTCATCACCATCTTCATGCACCCCAATGAGAGTACGTCTAGTCGTCTCCAAAGTATGACAGGCAATGGGGAGGTGAGGTAGCTGCAGATTGTTCAGGTTTCGAGGTGGATGATGATATCTTCCTGGAGACAAAACCACAAGAGGGAACCTTGCCATACCAGTTGGATACGAACGGGGATCCCATCTAAGATGTTGTTGAGTATAGCGAGCCTTTCGCAAGGTACGTATAGCACTCACTTCATTACAATTCGATTCGAGTAGTGTAATCGTTATATAGTCATTGTCTTTTATATTGTTATCCATTTATATATATGCCAATTGTGAGCGTAGCATGCCTTCGCAAGGTAATCACAACACTCACTTCATTACAATTCGATTCGAGTAGTGTAATTGTTAAATAGTCATTGTCTTTTATATTGTCCTCCATTTATATATGCCAATTGTGAGCTTGTACTATGGCACGTGGTTACTCGAGACGTTCACTAATCGTCACACGGGGATGTTGTCTTGGATTGCTTTGCCAATACTAGGACCTTGCCTAGAGCATGCAAGATACTGCAAACAACATTGCGTCAACATGGAGAGCGACAAGTTGTGCCTTAGTTCATGTCTACGACCACTTATATACGTTCACGATGATTTGGGTCAACAATTTTTCAAGGGTGAGGTCAGTGAGCATGCTCGATTTAAAAGAGAGAGTGTGAGTGAAAGAGAGAAAGAGAGTTTGACTGAGACCTTAAAATAATTGTTTTGTGTTTAAAATAGTTGTTTTTATGATTTTAAAATTAGTTATTTCTATTTCTGAGAAGTTAAAAATACAGTAAAGATTGCCATGTTCTAGTACTCTTCTTCTAGGCACACATCCAACCCCACCCTCCTCTTATATCTTCATATTGCAATAGGCTGCGCATAAACTCTTTTATCATGGCTTCATCTAGCAATACCTCTAATACTACTATGTTTGGAAGCATTAAGTAAAGCTCATTAATCTTTCATGCACCTCAAAGAGAAAAGGAACCTATATCAAATGCCCTTATGGAAGCATGTACAATAACATTTGAATTACAGGAGCTCTACAAGAAGCTCACAACAAAGAAAGTAGTAGACCTTTTAGACAAGAATAAGCTAAAGGTGAAAGCAACAGCAACCATTGGGATATGGAGAGCTTTTGGCATCATTGAAGAGGCAAAGGAGGCTCCTCTTTGAGTAGAATTTGCCACCTTCATTGCAAATTTAGGATAGACGGAGAAGGCCAAGATGATAGTCAAGGCCCAAAAAGCTTTCATATATTGTTGCATGTGTTCAATATATTCATAGGTGTTTGTCATAATATGCTACATTATTGTAATTTTTCTTTGAAATATAATGAAAGTTGTATCTCTCTATGGTGTCTTTGTGAAGAAGTAGGAATGATAGTGTCCCATGGAAGTAAAGAACATTGTGTACACCCTTGCTTTCATGTATTATTGCGTGTGTTCAACATCTCAACCAGAGTTTGTCATGTAATGCTGTGGTCTTGTAAATTTGCTTTGGAATAAAATGCAAGTTTTAGATCATAATATGGTGTCTTTGTAAATGAGCTGCAATGATAATGGTTGCAATGATAATGGCCCATGGAAGTAAAGAACATTGTGCACACACATGCTTTCATGTATTGTTGTGTGTGCTCAACATCTCGTAGGTGTTTGTCATGTAATGCTGTGGTCTTGCAAATTTGCTTTAGAATATAATGGAAGTTTTAGATCATAATACTCCATAATATGGTGTCTTTGTAAATGAGTTGCAATGATGGTGGCCCATGGTGTCTAGTGATCAACATCTCGTAAGTGTGACAGTAGAGAGAGAGGAGTAGATGTATACAAGAAGGGTAGAGAGAGGAGTAGATGTATACAAGAAGGGTAGAGAGAGAAATCGCTCACCTCAACACCAAAAAAGCACTCGCTCAAAAATGTTCACCAAAAAAACACACCCTAGTACGAAGTGAATTTATAAGCTTAAGTGTAAAGCTGATGGTAGCAGCACAAGGCAAGGCTTATTGCAATGGGTTATGCTCAAGAGAAGAGCATAGATTACAATGAGACCTTTGCACCCACATCTCATATGACTACGATTAGGTGTATTATTGCATTGGCAGTGCATCATGGTTGGAATGTACATCACTTGGATATTAAGATTACCTTTTTAAATGGTGAGAAGGCGTGGAAATCTAAAGTATGTAAGTTAAGAAAAGCTGTATATGGCCTTAAGAAAGCTCTTAAAGCATGGCATGAGAAGATAAAAGCATACTTGGTTGCAAATGGTCTTTACAACCAAGCTTTATATGGCCTTAAGCAGGCTCCTAGAGCATGGTATGAGAAGATAAACGCATACTTAGTTGCAACAATCCAACTAAAAGTACCCTGCAATAAATACTATTTTTTTCTCATCGTTTTATACGCGTTGATGGCATCCTACTCTTACAGACCCTAATGAGGAGAACATTTTAACCCTCAAGGCTGAATTACACGTGTCATTTGAGATGATAGATTTGGGCTCATTGCATTATTATTTGGGCATATAATTTATGCAATGTGATGATTATATTATGATGTTGCACTCAAAATACACATAGAGGCTACTTAAACCAATAGAGATAGGTGCTAGGCTTAGTCTCTAGAATGCACATGAATCATTTGATGTATCACTTTATCATCAGTAGGTTGTTGGGTGCCTCATCTATCTATGTAATACAAGACCAGACATTCAGTTTGGGGTTTCCCAATTGAGTAGGTTTATGCGATCCCAAGAAATAAGCATTGGCATGCTACCAAGTGAGTATTCAGATACTTGTAGGGCACCACTTAGTCCCTTAACATATTCTATGCTAAGGGGGGTGATGTTCAGCTACATGCTTTTAGTGATTTCGATTGGGTTGGATGTTATGACACACATCCACTAGTGGCTTTTGCTTTCACCTCGGTGATTTATGTATATCATGGCTCAACAAGATAGTGGCCACTTCGAGCTGGTAAGCTGAGTACACAGCAACTTTTACTATAGAGTGCATGGCTCATATGTCTTTTTATCAACAGACCCTGGTATTGGACAACAATCCCCCCATCCATCTTCACTGATAGTAGCCATAGTGCATTAGACGTTGGTGAGGAACCCAATGTATGCTCGCAAAAAGCACATTGAGGTGGATTATCATTATGTTAGGAAGAGGCTCATTGTTGGGAGAGATTATCGTGATGTATGTCTCTACACACGATGACAATGTGGCAAATATGTTTGCGAAGGTTCTCTCATGAGAGAAGTTGAAGCTTTTCACAAATCTTTAGGTTTATTACCATTAAGGATTGATTAGCCACATGATCCCTATACATGTTCAAATTATCATGGTGACAGGGGGATTTATAGCCATTTATATAGTAGTGATGTGTGGACATAGGCTAGTAATGGACCGGGCCACTTTTTCCCTCTTTAGGAGGTTTTTTCTCCCGACTGTATGTATGCACTCTTATGAGTGCATGTAAGTGACCTTATCATGTCAATCTGCTTGAATTTCACTCATTCTCATCAATCTACTTTGAGTGTTGTGCTTCCATCTTTCTTTTCTTGCTTGCTGCATCTATGTGTGGGGTGGTTACTTTGATCTCCACTCCAATGTAGATCTACCCCATTCCTCCCTCTTCCAGATGCATCTGCTAAGGTGGGCTAGATAATACTTAAGGTAAACCCATTAGATCCACCCCATTCCTCCCTCTTCTAGCTATCCATCTGCTATGTGGGATAGATAATACTTAAGGTAAACCCATTAGATCCACGCCATTCCTCCCTCTTCTAGTTGTCCATCTTCTAAGGTGGACTAGACAAGACTTAAGGTAACCCATTAGATGTACGCCATTCCTCCCTCTTCTAGATGTCATCGGTACCTTCATGTTCCTAAGTTCTCCTCTTCCTACCTATTTTAACTAACATAGAAAATATATCCCTATACAAATGCTCATGGTCTTAAAGGAATCCAAGTGTTGAGTTTCATTGGCTTGCTTAATTTTTGCTTGCAAAATTGGGTGATTGTGTGCAAAGTGAAGCCTATGTAAGAGGTGTGTGAATGTGAAAGGCATTCAAGTGATGTGTGATGATGTGGGATACACTTTTGTGGAGTATATGATGATGTGGCATACACTTTATATGGAGTGTGATGATGCAACATACACTTTTATGGAGTGTGTGATGATGTGCACACAATTTTATGTGGTGATGTGGTGCACAATTTTGTGGTGGTGGGTGTGTGATGATGTGTCAATAATTTTTGGTTATGATGTGTCATGTAATTTTGTGTGATGACATGGCACACAATTTTGTGTCGTGATGTGTGACACAATTTTGGATGATGTGGCACACACTTTTGTGGAAAATGTGTGTGTGTGTGTGATGATGTGGTACACACTTTTGTGGAGTATGTGTGAATGATTTAAGTTTGTGTGGAGAATAAACCAAGCCTTCCACTCTCCTCTCTCCTTCACCCTTAGGACTATGAGTCTTCTAGTGCTTTCTCTACTCCAAGCTACGTAAGGAAAGATACATTCTCATATAACCCTTTCCACAAACCCACTCTTCAACCCCACACTTCCTCTTGCTATCCCTCTTCCTCTCACAAGCCCATTTCTCTCTTCTCTTCCTAGCTCCACATACTTGAGCTTCACTCCACACTAGTATGATATTTTAACCCCAAGCTTGCACTCAAGAGAAACTTGTGCTTGCACTCAATAGAACCCCATGCAAACTTTGTAGGCTCACATAGATCACAAATCTTAAGCAAATTCACAAACTTTTATAACTCCTTATTGTCCTAGCTTCTAAATCAATAAATAAGATGTAGGCACATCTTTGGGCATACATTATTGTCTTGGCTTCTAAATCGATAATTAAGGCCTAAGCACATCTTCAAACATACCTTAGTGCCATCTTAGCTATCTAATAATACAATTACCCATTTACATGAAGATCCATGTTTAGCCTTAGAAATGACACTTTTCACCATGTGGACTTTGTCTTTGGCACCACACATCCATGAGTTAGAGGCTATCCATAAGCTTAATCTCTTTTGCTGAAGCTTGGACTTTTACACATATTGACATTGTAGTTGATCCTTGCATCCTTGACGTGTTCAGCATCTTCTTCCTTATTGACCTTGTATAGCTGATTCTTGCATCCTTGACATGTTCGACATCTTCTTCCTTATATTGACATTTGACTTTCATTGAATCTTGATTCGTCAAAGCATTGATCAAGTTAATAGCCTCCAAGGGGAAGATGACCAAGGCATTAAAAGGCACTCAAGTTAGCCTTAAATTATGGTTTCTAAGAAAGTCACAAGCCATCTCCAGAAGGGGAGATTAATTTGAGCATAGGAAGATAACAAATCATGCCATGGAAGATTGGTCTAGCAAAATAGAAGCAATCAATTTACATGGTGGAAGAAGATCCTAAAAAATAGCATGAAAAATTGGCAGCATGGAAAAGGCCTTAAGAAGAATTAATGGAGTTGTAGATCATAGCTCTAGGAAGTGCAAAGGTAGTTGAATAAGACCCTAAAAGGTATGGCTTAAGCCTTAATGAGGTTAGAATAGCATCAATTGAATCATGATGCTAAGCACCACTATTTATAGAGGTTGACCCCAAAGGAAGCTGATTGAGGGGGAGCATGGTCATTTGTTTAATTGTGTGTTTGTTGGATGGTCCTTTGTTTAGTTTTGTGTTTGTTGGATGGTTCACTGGCAAAGTTTTTCAGTGTCAAATGTAAAAGGGAAGAGGTGTTGTGTAGTTGCGTTTATGCATCACCTCAACTAGACACATGTTTGATGCTAGTCACATGTATTGTATGGGATCACATTATTTGCACTAGAGGGTAGATCTATGCCTCCTACTCAAGTTGTACATAACTATGGTAGTTCTTCACACAGTAGTAGCATAGCTTCTTCACTACACAAACATCAATGGAAAGCTGTTTTAGCTCTCGAGATTCAGCCCAGATCCATTCCTATTAACCTAAAGTAGCTTAGCATAAGCAACCTTACATCATGAGACCTACAACATGTGCTCACAAGTCCATTCATTTGGTAGTTTCCCCATGACCTAAAGTAACTTGGCATAAGTGACCTTACATCATGAGATTTGTAGAAACATCTAAGCACTCTGGTTAACATGGTTTCACTTGCCCATCCTACCGTAAGGCACTTTTCCATCTTACCTTACATCATGAGACCTGCGGCGGGCGGCAACATCTACCCACTCTAGTTAACATGGTTTCGCTTGCCTATCCTACCGTAAGGCACTTTTCCATCTTACCTTGCATCATGAGACCTATAGCAACATCTACACACTCTAGTTAACATGGTTTCGCTTGCCTATCCTACCGTAAGGCACTTTTCATGTAACAGAAATTATCTTTTGTAAGATGGCGTTAGAATATATGAAGTGGCCTTGCTTTGTGCTTTTAACTTGCCAAATGGGGAAGTCTATGACTTCATGTATATACTTGCTTAGGCTAGACATAACGGCCTTACTTTGTGCTTAATGCCAAACGGGGAAGTCTATAACCATGTATTTAGTTGCATAGGCTAGACATAGTGGCCATGGATTATTTTTAAGTTATGGTCGACCAAGTGTAAAAACTAACTATTTGTATATAAGTTAATTTGTAATAGAAGAGCTCTCTATCATTTTCTGCCTACTCTCTTTGTTGAATCCTTGCTAGATAGATACATGTTTGGGTAGGAACGTTTATAGCATCTCTCATGAGCTTCCCCCCTCTTCCTCCACACCCATGCCTTTGGAGCTCTCCAATCTGGAGGATGTAGACGACGCGTTAGCACACCCATAACTGGTATGTTAACCACTCTGATTAACAACATGCTCGAGTAGTAGTTTGTTCAAAGGATTCCTAGTTATCTCATTTAGAGTATTAGGATCGAATCCTAAGGGTAACCTTAGAGGCATGTGTAAACAACCGTTAAAATAAACACCTTGTTCGTTGAAAGTGGTTTGAGAAGGCTCACCATAACCCATGTTTCCCAAAAGGTAGTTTCATCTGTGTAAAGGGTACATTTCTTGCGCACACTTAAGGGGTTGGTCACATGCATAAATCCTTACATCCTTTGTATGCCAAGGCACAAATCCTTTATGAAAAGACACATCAACAAGCATTAGCCAACAATAAAAGCAAAAAAGGTGAGAAGTCCCACACTTCTCTCCATTGATTTCTTGTACTATAGATTATAGATTATAGATTATAGATATGGAAGCACCACGTACTTTTTTAAACCAAAACTTCAAACATCTTGGCACAACCACCTAAATGAGAGGTCTACATATGTGTGTGTGTGCATTGATTTTTTGTACTATAAATTATTGATGATTAGATACGGAAGCACCATGTACTTTTTTAAACCAAAACTTCAAACAGCCTAGTAACCACCTAATGAGAGGCCTACATGTGTGTGTATATGCATGTATATGTATGTATGTATGCGTGCATACATACATATAAGTATAGACATTGTTGTGTGTATCCATATAGATATGAACGCACTGCACTACGTACTTTTTAAACCAAAACTTCAAAGGCCAACATATGTGTGTATGCATTGATTTTTTGTACTATAAATTATTCATTATAGATATGGATGCACCATGTACTTTTTTAAACCAAAACTTCTAACATCCTAGCAACCACCTACATGTGTGTGTGTATGCATGTATATGTATGTATGCATGTGTGCATACATACATATAAGTATAGACATTGTTGTGTATATGCATGGAGATATGGAAGCACCAGGTACTTTGTAAACCAAAACTTCAAACATCCTAGCAACCACCTAATGAGAGGCCTAAGTGTGTGTGTGTATGCATGTATATGTATGTATGTATGTGGATACATACATGTGTGTGTAATGTATACATGTATTTGACGTGGCAACAAAATTGGTGGATGGGAATGACTCGAGGATCGGATAGAGAGAGAGTGTAGACTTCTCAACTTTCTGTGGGCAGTTTCCAGGTGATTTTCAGACAGTAAGTTACACAAAGCTCTGCAGATTTATCGATTTGTGGTGTTGAGAGGGTTTTTGGTTAGACCCATCGCACTGTGAAAGCACTCGGTTTCCGAATTTTCCATTTTTCTGCTCGCAGGTTTCTGTCAAGAACGTAGCTTCAAACGCTCTTCTCTAATATAATGCACGGGGTTTTAACTCAGAGAAGTTCATCAGGCCTGAGTAATGCTACCTCGATTTCTCGCTTTTCTGAGGGAGTCATACACACTCCCTTCTGGGCGCGCAAAAGCCATGGCAAGGTACCCTCTTTGGCACACAGATTTTTTTTCAGTTGTAGCTAAATCAAAAGAAAATGTTTTTAGCAGACTTCATGCATTTTTAACAGTCACCCGCTTTTTGTAAAACATCACTTAGTTCTCAAGTCAAAAGAGTGCCTCTTTTTGGGTTGTTAAAAACCATGGGAAAATCTTGGGTCCTTAAGAACTCTGGAAAATGTGGTGCTTGCCTGCCATCAGAGACCACAGGAAAGGCAGAATGGTTCCTCCACCATTCAAGGTCCTGAGTAGCTGCTTGTTGTCAGAAAACCCCTTCTGACATGTCTCGACAGATTGTCCTGTCTCTTTCAAACGTGGATTTGCAGATGCTGCACAGATTTAATCATCTTCATAGTGCAGAATGTGACAGCAGCTTCTGGGGACCTTTATGAAGGTGAAAGGATGTGAGCCGTCTTTTTTCCTCCAGAAAAGGGCTTTCGGCTCTGCCAGGCACGTGTAGGTCCTTTCCCCCATTCATCCATACTCTTCAGTTTGTGATTTTGTGGGACAAGAAGAGTAAGAAGAAGATACATAATATGGTTTGTTTAGAAGCCATGGGAAGGCCCTTTGTGTTTATCTTTGTCAAGTGGTTGCAGGGAAAAGTTAAGTTCATAAAGTGTAGATTTTGGGACAGGTACGGCAAGGTATCTACTCCAAATATGGCCATGTGTAGGAGTAACTGGCCAAGCCGCCAATGTGTTTCAGGCAGACACAGAAGAGTATTTGCACAGTAAAGAACTTTCTTTAATTGACTATAGAAGTGGTTCAATTGACGTATAGCGACTAGTTTTAGTATTGTGGGAAGCCTAAAATTATGCATTATATGTAGAAGTTAGGCTCTTTCTCTGCCAAGCTTTAATGATGAAGTGTGACCAGTGATTTTGGGCTGCCTATTGGGGTGAATGGGTCTTGCATTCAAAACGTTAACTGTCTGCCTGCCTTGGGAGATGTTGTTTTGGGGCATCAACTGTCGGAATACGCAGCGGATATGAGTCAAACAACTGAGAGCACACGCAGCAAGACTCCACGATAAAGATGAGCAAACGCAAGAGAGAACGACCAGCCTGAAAACGCAGAACTGAGTGTGGAAGAGCAAACGCAAAAGAGAGAGAGAGAAGCTGTATAAACTCTGCTATATACAATAGATCCGGTACAACTACATGAAGTGGGGGTAGGAGTGGTATTTATAGCACCCCCCCATGCTGGTCGGCCAGCAAAAAGGCAGCCGACTGGCTGCTGGACAAGCTCGCGACTGCATACAAGCAGTCGGCCAGCAGGGGACAGTCGGCCAGGTACAAGGCTCAAGTCGGCCAGTACAGCTCCAGGCGGCCAGCAAATAACAGACCCACGACCATGAAAAAACAGGGAAAAAATACAGAAAGTGCGGAAAAATGGAGGAACACCTAAATGGGCGGGCACACCCACAACAGAGGCCCTTATGTGTAGTGTACAGATGAGAGATGACTGCGAACACCCCCTCTCAGCTCCTGGATGTGGAACCAACCCTAGTGAGCTGGAGTGCTACCGGAGCATCGCCTGAGGTAGAGCCTTCGTGAAGAGGTCTGCCGCATTGTCCTCCGTCGAACAAAACTCTAGCAAGATGTCATCAACAAAAAAACTTCTCACGAACAAAGTGACTATGGATGATCGTGGGTTCCTGCTATGGAAACCCAATCTCACCAAGCGACCTCTGCAACCTCACCACCTCGCAAGTAGCACCACACGCAGTCTGTAGAGGACAAGGCAATAGTTGGCTGCCTCTTGGTGCTCCATGAAACAGCTCCTAAGCCAAGGGTAAAACCATAGCGTGATGTAGATCTCCTCGTGTCGGAATCTCGTCCCCAATCTGTCACTCCAATCGTGGAGTCTGACTCCATCCGTCGTTCCCCCTCTAGTATCATAGAAGAGTCCAAGATCCTTCGTACCCTGCAAAAACCGCAAGATCCGCAATCTTGCATTCCAATGAGTCTTCAAAGGCGTCTGCATGAATGAGCTCAACAGCCCCACTGGGAAGCTCAAGTCCAATCTGGTGTTCAACAACCAAATAAATGAACCAAATCGCTTCCGAAACAAAGAGACATCAACCTGTGCACAAGGATCATCAACTGTAACTTTGGTATGCCAAGTCTTGGGAACTTGTGAAGACCATACAAGGCCTTCTAGAACCTGTAAACCACCCCCTTTGAACCCGGAACCTCAAAGCCTGGAGGTTGCTCAACATCCTCCTCCACTTGCAAGTCACCATTTGCCACTTGCTTGGCTTTCCTACAAGTCCCTTGGGAAAGAGCTTCCTCAATTGTAGGAGGCTCTTTGTCCCGAATGATACGAGACATCAAAGCATAGTTCACCTGTAAGGGCTCCTCTGACTGACGAATGAAAGAACTGGAATGTCCTTGCCTACTGCTGCCAACATCGGGCAAGCCATCCACCATTTGGTCCCAGAAAGCCTGCTGCAGCGTATCCACATTCAAGTGGTCATGACGAAACTGCCACACATCACCTAACTGAGAACCTGGAAGAGAGAGTGCCGAGAGTTTGTAGATTCCATTCTCCACTCCGCCTTCCCATACAACCGGGCTTGTCACTTTGCTCCATAGAGCAACAAAATGCTCCTCAAACTCCACCCGTACACAAGTCTTGCAAACCTCATGCACTAACAACAAATGAAAACCAAGAGATGGGACAAAAAGAACCTGGGAGAAATGCTTCCCCCCTCTGCCATCGGAACGATCTCTAACCTGCCCTCACTGTGAATAGGTATAGTAGACTCGTCACCAATCAGGATGTGACCTGTGTGCCTTCGAAGATCCCATAATGACTTCTATGAAGGAGTCATGTGCCTGGAAGCACCATCGTCTAGAATCCAGTCCTGAGTGTCCCTAGTAGTGAGTCCAACCACCTCCCTGCTCGAAGAAGATGAAACGCCAGTGTCCATAATCTCCAAGTGCACAAAAGCTGGAGTCTTCACGGTTATTGTTGAGGAATCTGTACCCTATTCGGGACTCCGCTTAGGACATGCTGAATGCTGAACTGCTGCATTTTACTGATGCAAGATGGCTGAAAGCTCATGTGTTGAGGCGTCTACTATTGTAGGAGGAAAACGCTGAGATGAGGAGGCTGAAAACTGCAATCGCTTGGCTCCTTGTGCTGAAGATGCTAAGCTCCTTGGCTGAATATGAATGAATGAATAGATGATTATGCAAAGCCTCTATTTATACTAGTGATGTTGCTAGTCTGTTGGCACTAGATGCTGGCCGATTGCTATATAAACATTAAATGCTTAATGATGATGCATAAATGCTGAAAATGATGGGAAAAATACCAAAAAATCCCTAGATAAATCCTGGATAATTCCTAGATGCTATAAGAGGTTCCTGAGGTTCATGCAATGGTCTAGATGCTATGCAATATGCAGGATGCTTTCTGATCTGATTGTATATCCATGAATGTGTCTCTTTAAGTGGGTTAAGGGACTTAGACTGACTGACTATGGCTGAGAATGACCTACGTAGCTCGTGCCTAACTTATCCTGGACTGAGGATATACAATGGGGTAACGGCGTACGACAAATATCATCCTGAATGGAACTAATACTGTACAAATGTTGCACTGCTGATGATGAGCCAGCTTGTCACCATGCACTACAGTGTAGAGTGCATGTGACAATCCATCCCTGCCAGCAATGCCTCAAAACTTTTGGGTACTCTCAAATACACAAGCATTCGATGAGATGGATGAAGACTGTGTCAGGTGAACCGTGAAACAAAACCAGAAGACCCTTTTTTTTTGGTTTTTTTGTTCGTCTATTTGTTTTTTTATTAAGAGGAACAAGCCCTTTTTATACAACTTTAAGGCAACTTCACACCTATATGTATATGGGATAACTCACACATGCACATCTTCTCTCTCCTTTCTCATTACAACCATGATTGCAATTCATATATCCAGGCAAACCACCCTACTACATATGGTACATATGTGACGCCAATGATGATTTCGATGACGAGGAACACATTCATGGACGAGGAGCATCCATGTAGCAAGAGGTTATTTTTATGCCATAAAATTTGTAGGCTCACTTATGAGGCAGAGGATAGAAGATAAACCATAATGCCAAATCAGACAGAGATAAAGAAAAGAATATCCACCACAAGATATAAAGAGAGGGAAAACTCCTGCGCTGAACACTTCTACCAGCATAAAACTGTTAGAAGTCATCTCCTGTCTAGATTTATACACCAGGGCCTTTGTTGTGGGTGTGCCCGCCCTTATGAGGTGTTTTCCCATTTTTCCCCCCACTCTCTGTATTTTTCCCCTATTTTTTCCCATTTTTCTGAGGCTTGGGAGGGCTGCCAGAGGGTGCCAGGAGCAGTACAGTGCTGGCCGACTGGATGTTTATCAGTCGTGGGCACTCTTACTGCTGGCCGACTGGTTTTGATCAGGTTTTGGCACCAGATAGCTGGCCGACTGCATTTATGCAGTCGTGGACTTCTTTTATCAGTCGTGGGCTTCTCTTATGCTGGCCGACTGCCCTCTAGGGGAGTATATATAGGTCCTCAGCCCCCATACCTCATTTGTATCATATTCGGGATCTTCTTGTGTATATCAGAGCAGAGTTACACGCCTACATCTCTCTCTTTTTGTGCTGTTTTTTCTGCCTGCGTTTTTGCTCGTGTTCCCAGATTTGGTCATCATCTCCGCTGCATATTCTGACATGGTATCAGAGCCTAGGCTCTAGATAGGTCTTGGGATTTGTGTGAGCAAGAGGGGGGCTGTTTTGTGGCTGATTGGTGGACTGTTCTGGACTGTTCGGGAAGAGGAGAAGCAAGAGGAAGGCGGGCTGATTTGCTGGACAGCCACTTGCAGGTATCAGTTCTTCTTTGTTCCCACCCACCCACCCTTTTCAGAGTACATCCCCGCTATGGCAGATCTGTTTGAGATGGCCGAGAGACATGTGAAGATCCCGACACTCCCCACGTTTCCGGTGGACCGTCAGTTGGACGGGAGCACCTACGGCATATGGAAGGTGATGATGGAATCCGTTCTGGAGTCCTACGATCTCGCCGATTTCGTCGTTGTTGGTGTTCCACGGCCGGAAGTAGAGGAAGGGGAGTTACCGTCAACCCGAAAGGACCGGGAGGCCCAGACGCAGATGTGGGATCGCGTCAACGCCAGGGTCCGTTCGTTTATTTTCCTCAACTGCACACCGCAGGTAATCAATCATGTCAAGCACATGACGCTGGCCAGAGGTATATGGCAGCATTTGGCCTCACTTTATAACAGGGTATCGCCCATGAAGAGGATTTCCTTGGAAGTACAGATGCGGGTTATGAGCCCTGCAAAGTCGTCGACGATGCGGGAGCATATTAACAAGCTGCAGGCTCTTCAGCAGGAAGTTCTTCAGGCTGGGAAGGAGATATCGTCAGAGGACATGGCCATCACGTTGCTGTCACATTTGCCCTCTTCGTACTCAGCATTTTACTCCTCTTTGATTACCAGTGGCAGGCTCAGCACCATCACGTGGGAGGAGCTTGTGCCCATGGTCCTGGACCAGGAGGAACGATTCACGAACCCTCCTCAGGGTGGAGGTTCGGAGGCCTTTATTGGCCAACGGTCGAAAGGCCGTAACTCGGGCAAGGGGAAGGCTTCATCGGAGAAGTCTTCTGAGAAGATGTCCGACGCTGACCGCGAGAAACTAAAGGCAGAGAGGACCTGTAATGATTGTGGCGAGAAAGGCCACTACTGGAGGCAGTGTCCCAAGCGGAAGACCGAGAAGGGTGAAGACTCCTCAGCAATCATGAAGACTCCGGCTTTTGTGCACCTGGAGGTGATGGACACCGATGCTTCATTTTCTTCAGGCAGGGAGGAGATTGGAGGATTCTCCGCAACGGATACTCGGGAGTGGATTCTCGATAGTGGTGCTTCCAGGCACATGACTCCTTCCCGTTCCGGTTTACAGGATCTCTGCAGGCTTTCTGGTCATATTCTTACTGGGGATACGTCCACTATCCCAGTTCACAGTGAGGGCAGGATGGAGATAGTTCCCGATGGCAGAGGGGGGAAGCTTTCCTCCCAGGTGTTGTATGTTCCGGCACTAGGTTTTCATCTGTTGTCAGTGCATCAGGTTTGCAAGACTGGCGTACGGGTGGAGTTTGATGAGCATTTTGTTGCTCTCCGGGACAAAGCAACAGGCCAAGTGGTTTGGGAAGGTGGAGTGGAGAATGGAGTCTACAGGCTTTCAGCACTCTCTCTCCCAGGTCCTCAAGATTGTGATGAGTGGCAGTATGGTAATAGCTACTCAGGTGTGGATACGCTGTAGGTGCGGGCTTTCTGGGACCAGATGGTGGATAGCTTGCCAGTAGATGGCAGCAGTTGGCAGGAACTTTCCAGTACTGAGGTTGGTAGTTCTTGTGTTCGTGAGTCAGAGGAAGCTGAACAGGTCACTTATGCTCTGATGTCTCGTCGTGTTCGGGACATAGAACCTCCAGTAGTTGAGGATGTTCTTTCCACGGGGACCTTTCGGAAAGCCAGGCAGGTGACAGGTGCTTACTTGCAGAAGGAGGTGGTTTCTCCAGGCTTTGTGGTTCCGGATTCAGAGGGGGTGGTTGACAGGTTTCATCAGGTTTCCAGGACTTGCTTGTGCACCGTAACAGGTGTTGATCCTTGTGAGCAGTGTGATGTCTCTGTGACTCAGAAGCTGTATGGTTCATTGATCTGGTTGATGGACACCGGATTGGACGGGAGCTTCCTGATGAGGCAGTTGAGCTCTTGGTTGCAGATGTCTCTTTGGGAGGCAGGATTGCGTTTCCTGTGGTTTCTGCGGCATGCGAAGGATCATGGACTCTTGTACACAGGAGGGGGATTGTTGGATGGAGTCCGACTCCACGGTTGGAGTGACTCAGTTTGGGGAGGAGATCCGGACACGAGGAGATCTACTTATGGCCCAGGAGCAGTTTTATGGAGCAGGAGGAGGTTACATTGCAGGTTTGGGCTTCCACTGGAGGAACCCATGGTCATCCAGAGGCACTTTGTTCGTGAACAGATCGTTGCTGATGACATCTTGCTGGAGTTCTGTTCGACGGAGGACAGTACGGTGGACCTCTTCACGAAGTCGCTCTCAGGATTTGCTCAGGCGGCACCCCAGCTCCCAGTGGTTGGTCACACAGCCAGGAGCTGAGAGGGGGTGTTAGAAGTCATCTCCTGTCTAGATTTATACACCAGGGCCTTTGTTGTGGGTGTGCCTGCCCTTATGAGGTGTTTTCCCATTTTTCCCCACTCTCCGTATTTTTCCCCTATTTTTTTCCATTTTTCTGAGGCTTGGGAGGGCTGCCAGAGGGTGCCAGGAGCAGTACAGTGCTGGCCGACTGGATGTTTATCAGTCGTGGGCACTCTTACTGCTGGCCGACTGGTTTTGATCAGGTTTTGGCACCAGATAGCTAGCCGACTGCATTTATGCAGTCGTGGACTTCTTTTATCAGTCGTGGGCTTCTCTTATGCTGGCCGACTGCCCTCTAGGGGAGTATATATAGGTCCTCAGCCCCCATACCTCATTTGTATCATATTCGGGATCTTCTTGTGTATATCAGAGCAGAGTTACACGCCTACATCTCTCTCTTTTTGTGCTGTTTTTTCTGCCTGCGTTTTTGCTCTTGTGTTCCCAGATTTGGTCATCATCTCCGTTGCATATTCTGACAAAAACTACCCTCTATCCTGAGCACTGCTAATAGAAGCGTGTGTGACCAACATCTCCTGCATATCCATGAGGAAATCACTAATTGCATAAACTTGAATACCCTGTGAAGTCTGTTAGAAGTCATCTCCTGTCTATATTCATACACCAGGGCCTCTGTTGTGGGTGTGCCCGCCCTGTATAAGGTGTTTTATCATTTTTCCACACTCCCTGTATTTTTCCCTATTTTTTCCCATTTTTCCTAGTGGTGGGGAGGGTTGCCAGAGGATGCCAGGAGCACTCCAGTGCTGGCCGACTGCATGTTTATCAGTCGTGGGCTACTGGGCTGCTGGCGGACTGGAGTTTCTCAGTCGTGGGCATTCATCTGCTGGCCGACTGCATTTATGCAGTCGTGGGACCATTTTCAGTAGTCGTGGGCACTTCATATGTTGGCCGACTGCTCTTCCAGAGATGTATATATAGGCCCCTTGCCCCCACCACTTCCTCATTCAGTTTTCTCGGGATCTTGTGTATAGAGAAGAGTTTACACACCTATCTCTCTGTGTTTCTTGTGCTGATTATTTTCTGCAGTCTGCTTGCTCGTCTACCCAAGTTTGGTTATCATTTCCGCTGCATATTCTGACAGGGCACTGATGCCCTGTCAGAATATGCAGCGGAAATGATAACCAAACTTGGGTAGACGAGCAAGCAGACTGCAGAAAATAATCAGCACAAGAAACACAGAGAGATAGGTGTGTAAACTCTTCTCTATACACAAGATCCCGAAAAACTGAATGAGAAAGTGGTGGGGGCTGAGGGGCAATATATACATCTCCATGTGAGCAGTCGGCCAGCTACAGATGGTGCCCACGACTGAAAAAATACCCACGACTGCTGAAAAAGCAGTCGGCCAGTAATCTGATGCCTACGCCTGAGCAAAGCAAGTCGGCCAGCACTCCTAAAGCCCACGACTGATGTAGATCCAGTCGGCCAGCAATAGGGTGCTCCTGGCATCACCTGGCAGCCCTCCAACCACTAGGAAAAAATGGGAAAAAAATAGGGAAAAAATACAGGGAGTGTGGAAAAATGATATACGGGCGGGCACACCCACAACAGAGGCCCTGGTGTATACAAATAGACAGGAGATGACTTCTAACACCCCCTCTCAGCTCCTGGCTGTGAAACCAACCCCAGGGAGCTGGAGTGCCGCCTGAGCGTAGCCTGAGGTAGAGACTTCGTGAAGAGGTCCGCCGCATTGTCCTCCGTCGAACAATAAAGTAGCAAGATGTCACCCGCCAAGATCTTCTCACGAACAAAGTGATACTGTATCTCTATATGCTTGGTCCGGGCATGGAAAACCGGGTTCCGAGCAATAGCTATACAACTCTGGTTATCACACTGGATGACTGTGGGCTCCCTCTGTGGAAACCCAATCTCGCCTAGTAGCCTCCGCAGCCATACAACCTCACAAGCAGCACCACAAGCAGCTCGATACTCTGCCTCTGTCGAAGAAAGGGCAATAGTTGGCTGCTTCTTGCTGCTCCAAGAAACTGCTCCTGAGCCGAGGGTAAAAGTGTATCCTGAAGTAGATCTCCTCGTGTCTGGATCTCCTCCCCAATCTGAGTCACTCCAACCTTGGAGCTTGACTCCATTCCCTCCTGTGTAAAAAGAGTCCCAGATCCTTCATACTCTGCAGATATTGCAAGATCCGCAATCCTGCGTCCCAATGAGTCTTCAATGGCGTCTGCATAAAAGAGCTCAACAGCCCCACGGAGAAGCTCAAGTCCACTGGTGTTCAGCAACCAGATCAATGAACCAACCAACGTCCGGTACTGCGAGGCATCAACTGGCTCACAAGGATCTGTAACGTTTAACTTTGTGTTCGGGTCCATCGGCGAAGTAATAGGCTTGCAGTTCTCCATCCCAGAGGCCTCAAGCAACTCATGAACATACCGCTGCTGAGAGACGAAAAACCCCCTCTGGGTCTGCCAGATCTCCAATCCCAAGAAGAAGTGGAGTAAGCCTAAGTCGGTCATCTCAAACTCCTTTGACAAGGCAGCCTTCGTCACTCCAATGTGCTCCACATGACCGCCGGTGAGAATGAGATCATCCACAGAAAGGATGATAAGGGTGACCATGCCGCGTTCCCGAAAGAGATACAGGTTCGGATCTGCAACCGATCTCTGAAATCCAGTCCGAATGAAGAAGGAATCAATCTTCTGATTCCAAGCCCTCGGAGCCTGCTTAAGACCATACAAGGCCTTACGTAACCTGTAAACCATCCCTTCCGATCCTGGAACAATAAAGCCTGGAGGCTGCTCAACGTACACCTCCTCCTGCAGGTCACCATTAAGGAATGCAGATTTTACATCCATCTGGTACACGGGCCACCTCTGAGAAGAAGCAAGGGCAAGAACGGTCCGAATCGTGGTCATCCGCGCTGTCGGTGCAAAGGTATCCTCGTAGTCGATGCCTGGCCGCTGAGCATAACCCTTAGCCACGAGCCTGGCTTTGTGTTTGTCCACCGACCCATCAGCCGCGTACTTGGTCTTAAAGACCCATTTGACACCAATGACTGACCGCTTCGACGGCCTCGGTACCAACTCCCATGTGTTGTTCTTCTCGATGGCATCAAGTTCCACCTGCATGGCTTCCCTCCAAGTATCCTGTGAAAGGGCTTCCTTTACGGAAGTGTGCTCTTTATCCCGCATGATACGAGACATCAGAGCATAGTTCACCTGAAGAAGCTCCGCCGTGTTGCTTTTATCTCGGACTCGATGTGATCTTCGAGGGCCGTCCTTTGTGGTCCACTCGGAGGGTAGCTCCGTGACACTTGACTCCCGAAGGGTGTCTAACAACCACCTAGGTACTCGAACAGATCGTGGAGCCTCCTGTGGTCGCGGGGGCTCAACTCCAGCTGCGGGCTCAACCTCCTGTGATGACTGAGGTGGATCAACTGGAGTGGTAGACTGGGAATCATCATCAGACTCCTCTGGATCTCCAAGAAGTGGCGGCTCCTCGACAGTGGATGCTGGAACATGCTCGTCAAAGACCACATCCCGGCTGACAACAATCTCGTTCCTCTCTGGATCATACAACCTGTATCCCTTGGAAAGAGAGTTATACCCCACAAATACCAGCTTGCGGGACTTGGAGTCAATCTTCCCCCTCTGCTTCTTCGGAATATGTACATACGCGTCACTCCCAAAGACACGGAAGTGCGAGACATCGGGTTTCCTGCCAAAATATGCCTCAAATGGAGTCATATGGGGTACAGAAGTCGTCGGAGAGCGGTTAATGGTATGGACAGCTGTTGCCACAGCCTCACCCCAGAGTGGACGAGGAAGATCACGATGCTCCAGCATGGTCCTCGCCATCTCTACCACAGTCCTGTTCTTACGTTCAACAACTCCATTCTCCGAAGGCGATCCAGTATTGGCCAATTCCCTCTTGATGCCATGATCTGCACAAAACCGAAAAAATACAGTCGAGGAGAATTCACCTCCTTTGTCAGCCCTGAGAGTCTTGACCTGAAATCCAGACTCTTTCTCCACCATCACGTGCCAATCCTTGAACCGAGCAAAAGCTTGGTCCTTCTGTGAAAGAAAGTAGACCCACGTGAATCTGGTACAATCATCAACAAGTAGCATGAAGTAGAGAGATCCTCCCAAGGATGGTATCTGCTGTGGTCCACACAAGTCAGTGTGAATGAACTCCAATGGTTTCGAAGCCCGCCTGGAAGCCTGCTTCGGAAAGGATTCCCTGTGCTGCTTACCACGTATGCAAGAACTGCAGCGTCCTTGCCTACTATCAACATCTGGCAAGCCAACCACCATCTGGTCCCGGAAGGCGCGCCGCAAAGCATCCACATTTAAGTGACCAAAACGAAAGTGCCACAAATCTCCGACTTGAGAGCCTGTCAAAGAGGAGTGCAGAGAGCTTGTAGATGCCATTCTCCACACCGCCTTCCCAAACAACTTTGCCTGTCTCACGGTCCCTTAGAGCAACTGAATGCTCCTCAAATTCCACCCGAAAGCCAGTCTTGCATACTTCATGCACTGACAAAAGATGAAAGCCCAGAGCAGGGACAAAGAGAACACGGGAAGCATGCTTGCCCCCCTTGCCGTCGGGAATAATCTCCATTCGGCCCTCACTATGTATCGGAATAGTGGAGTTATCGCCAATAAAAATACGACCTGACTGCCGTTTCAGATCCAGGAAGAAGTCACGGGATGGAGTCATGTGCCTGGAAGCACCACTGTCGAGAATCCATTCCCGGGTATCCTTTGCGGTGAAGCCAACTGCCTCCTCGCTCAAAGATGATGAAGCATCGGAGTCCACCATCTCCAAGTGCACAAATGCCGGAGTCTTCGCAGCTGAGGCTGAGGAACCAGCACTCTTCCCTGTCCGCTTAGGGCACTTCCTCCAGTAGTGGCCTTTCTCGCCACAATCATTACAAGATCTTTCGGCCTTCAGCTTCTCTCGTTCTGGATCAGGCTTCTTCTCGGAAGACTTATCTGGTGAAGCCTTCCCTTTGCCCTTGTTGGTATATCGGCCTTTCGACCGTTGGCCAGTTAAGGCCTCCGAACCTCCGCCGTGAGGAGGGTTCGTGAAACGTTCCTCCTGGTCCAAGACCATTGGCACAAGCTCCTCCCAAGTAATGGTGCTGAGCCTGCCACTCGTGATCAACGAGGAATAGAAAGCAGAATACTGACCAGGCAAGTGGGAAAGTAACGTGATGGCCATATCTTCGGATGATATCTCTTTCCCAGCTTGAAGGACTTCCTGCTGAAGGGCCTGCAGCTTGTTAGTGTGTTTCCGCATCGTCGAAGACTTTGCAGGGTTCATAACCCGCATCTGCACTTCCAAGGATATCCGCTTCATGGGTGACACCCTGTTGTACAAAGAAGCCAAGTGCTCCCATATGCCTCTCGCCAGCGTCATGTGCTTCACATGGTTGATCACCTGTGGTGTGCAATTGAGGAATATAAACGACCGGACCCTGGCGTTGACACGGTCCCACATGTGTGCCTGTGCCTCTCGGTCCTTCCTCGTCGATAATAACTCCCCTTCCTCAGCTTCAGGCCGTGGCACCCCTTTGATAATAAAATCAGCAAGGTCATATGACTCCAGTACTGACTCCATCATGACCTTCCAGATGCCGTAATTGGACCCGTCCAACTGACGATCCACTGGGAACGTGGGGAGAGTCGGAATCTTCACGTGCTTCTCAGCCATCTCTAGTAAATCTGCCATCTCGGAGAGTAACCTGAAAGGGTGGGTGGGTGGGAAAAATCTGAAAATCTGAAAATATGCAAGTGGCTGTCCAGCCCCTTTGCCCGCCTTCCTCTTGCACCTTCTCTTCCCGTTCAGCCCGTAACAGTCCACCGATCAGCAACCTGTTGCTCCCCCTCTTGCTCAGAAAAACGCCCAAGATCTCCTAGAGCCTAGGGCTCTGATACCATGTCAGAATATGGAGCGGAAATGATAACCAAACTTGGGTAGACAAGAGCAAGTAGACTGCAGAAAATAATCAGCACAAGAAACACAGAGAGATAGGTGTGTAAACTCTTCTCTATACACAAGATCCCGAAAAACTGAATGAGAAAGTGGTGGGGGCTGAGGGGCAATATATACATCTCCATGTGAGCAGTCGGCCAGCTACAGATGGTGCCCACGACTGAAAAAATACCCACGACTGCTGAAAAAGCAGTCGGCCAGCAATCTGATGCCTACGCCTGAGCAAAGCAAGTCGGCCAGCACTCCTAAAGCCCACGACTGATGTAGATCCAGTCGGCCAGCAATAGGGTGCTCCTGGCATCACCTGGCAGCCCTCCAACCACTAGGAAAAAATGGGAAAAAAATAGGGAAAAAATACGGGGAGTGTGGAAAAATGATATACGGGCGGGCACACCCACAACAGAGGCCCTGGTGTATACAAATAGACAGGAGATGACTTCAAACAAGCCCTAGGCTCTAGTCAGATCTTGGGCGTTTTTCTGAGCAAGAGGGGGAGCGTTAGGCTGCTGATTGGTGGACTGTTTTGGGCTGAACGGGAAGAGAAGGTGCAAGAGGAAGGTGGGCCAAGGTGCTGGACAGCCACTTGCAGGTTTGCAGATTTTTTTTCCCACCCACTCACCCACCCTTTCAGGTTACTCTCCGCGATGGCAGATTTACTAGAGATGGCTGAGAAGCACGTGAAGATTCCGACTCTCCCCACGTTCCCAGTGGATCGTCAGTTGGACGGGTCCAATTACGGCATCTGGAAGGTCATGATGGAGTTGGTTCTGGAGTCATATGACCTTGCTGATTTTATTATCATCGGGGTGCCACGGCTGGAAGCTGAGGAAGGGGAGTTATTATCGACGAGGAAGGACCGAGAGGCACAGGCACACATGTGGGATCGTGTCAACGCCAGGGTCCGGTCGTTTATTTTCCTCAATTGCACACCACAAGTGATCAATCATGTGAAGCACATGACGCTGGCGAGAGGCATATGGGAGCACTTGGCTTCTTTGTATAATAGGGTGTCACCCATGAAACGGATATCCTTGGAAGTGCAAATGCGGGTTATGAACCCTGCAAAGTCTTCGACGATGCGGGGAACACATTAACAAGCTGCAGGCCCTTCTGCAGGAAGTCCTACAAGCTGGGAAAGAGATATCATCTGAAGATATAGCCATCACTTTGCTTTCCCACTTGCCTGGTCAGTATTCTGCTTTCTATTCCTCGTTGATCACGAGTGGCAGACTCAGCACCATTATGTGGGAGGAGCTTGTGCCAATGGTCTTGGACCAGGAGGAACGTTTCACGAACCCTCCTCACGGCGGAGGTTCGGAGGCCTTAAACTGGCCAACGGTCGAAAGGCCGGAATACCAACAAGGGCAAAGGGAAGGCTTCACCAGAGAAGTCTTCTGAGAAGAATCCTGATCCAGAACAAGAGAAGCTGAAGGCCGAAAGATCTTGTAATGATTGTGGCGAGAAAGGCCACTACTGGAGAAAGTGCCCTAAGCGGACAGGGAAGAGTGCTGATTCCTCAGCCTCAGCTGCAAAGACTTCGGCATTTGTGCACTTAGAGATGGTGGACTCCGATGCTTCATCATCTCCGAGCGAGGAGGCAGTTGGCTTCACCGCGAAGGATACCCGGGAATGGATTCTCGACAGTGGTGCTTCCAGGCACATGACTCCATCCCGTGACTTCTTTCTGGATTTGAAACGGCAGTGAGGTCGTATCTTTATTGGCGATAACTCCACTATTCCGATACATAGTGAAGGCCGGATGGAGATTATTCCCGACGGAAAGGAGGGCAAGCATGCTTCCCGTGTTCTTTATGTCCCTGCTCTGGGTTTTCATCTTCTATTAGTGCATGAGGTATGCAAGACTGGCTTTCGGGTGGAATTTGAGGAGCATTCAGTTGCTCTAAGGGACCGTGAGACAGGCAAAGTTGTTTGGGAAGGCGGTGTGGAGAATGGCATCTACAAGCTCTCTGCACTCTCCTCATTGACAGGCTCTCAGGTCGGAGATTTGTGGCACTTTCGTTTTGGCCACTTAAATGTGGATGCTTTGCGGCGCGCCTTCCGGGACCAGATGGTGGTTGGCTTGCCAGATGTTGGTAGTAGGCGAGGACGCTGCAGTTCTTGCATACGTGGTAAGCAGCACAGGGAATCCTTTCCGAAGCAGGCTTCCAGGCGGGCTTCGAAACCATTGGAGTTGATTCACACTGACCCAGATTGGACTTAAGCTTCTCCGTGGGGCTGTTGAGCTCTTTTATGCAGACGCCATTGAAATCTCATTGGGACGGAGGATTGCGGATCTTGCGGTATCTGCAGAGTACGAAGGATCTGGGACTCTTTTACACAGGAGGGAATGGAGTCAAGCTCCAAGGTTGGAGTGACTCAGATTGGGGAGGAGATCCAGACACGAGGAGATCTACTTCAGGATACAGTTTTACCCTCGGCTCAGGAGCAGTTTCTTGGAGCAGCAAGAGGCAGCCAACTATTGCCCTTTCTTCAACAGAGGCAGAGTATCGGGCTGCTTGTGGTGCTGCTTGTGAGGTTGTATGGCTGCGGAGGCTGCTAGGCGAGATTGGGTTTCCACAGAGGGAGCCCATAGTCATCCAGTGCGATAACCAGAGTTGTATAGCTATTGCTCGGAACCCGGTTTTCCATGCCCGGACCAAGCATATAGAGATACAGTATCACTTTGTACGCGAGAAGATCTTGGCTGGTGACATCTTGCTACTTTATTGTTCGACGGAGGACAATGCGGCGGACCTCTTCACGAAGTCTCTACCTCAGGCTACGCTCAGGCGGCACTCCAGCTCCCTTGGGTTGGTTTCACAGCCAGGAGCTGAGAGGGGGTGTTAGAAGTCATCTCCTGTCTATATTCATACACTAGGGCCTCTGTTGTGGGTGTGCCCGCCTTGTATAAGGTGTTTTATCATTTTTCCACACTCCCCGTATTTTTCCCTATTTTGCGTATCCTTCAAAACCTGATTCACCCTCTTTGTTTGCTCATCAGACTGAGGATGATCAGCAAATTCCTCCCTCTCCGAGAATCATATAAGTATCACGTATTTTAACACTCTCATCATGAGTAACATTAGGGAATACACTCATCAAGACCATGTTCAAAACAAAACACCTTGATAAAACATATCAAGCACGTGTTCAAACCAGAACACCACTGATAAAACCCTCTAGTCTGAGCCAATATCTGTTAGTGCACATTCATGCAACGACTATGCAATAAGTCGTCGGCCCTTTACCACGGTTGATTGCTCCTAGACTCATACCTTCAAGTTCTAAAGCCTAAGAGAAATTCAGGCATCTAGAGCCTATACTAAACATGACCTAGGAGTCATATGCTCAGCATAATCATAGGTAATTTTGACCAACCAAATGGTCTCTTGGTGTCCAAATGCATATAACATTTCACCAAGATTTGATACATTCTCTTTGCTGAGTGACAGACCGAGGACAATCAACAAGAGTAGCAACTCAACCTAACCAATCAATGACTATTGAAGTGTCCAAAACTTCTAGTTTCAATTTCCTTTCAAACCCTATGTTAAGGTAATCAATTGTGCTCTTCTGGGACCGGGCAGATCTAGAATAACCCCAGCAGTCAACACATTGAAGCTTTAGGAGCAGTGTATCCAGAATCAAATCTCTAGGATGCACAAGCAGGAAAAGCAAGGAACCAAGTGGAATGACTTATTTTGGAATTTTTTGGAGAATGAGCTTGTAGAGGATTAGAAAGAGATGCAGGCACTAGATGCAACTTTGACAACCGTAGAGTTTAAAGACGGAGGCATAGAAGTGGAGACTTCACATGAGATTGAAACTCAGCAGAAGGGAGTTTCAGAGGTTGCTTCTAGGAGAGGAAGTCGCATTGAAGACTGTTTCCCATGTAAGGAGTGTAGACCGGTGGGCGAACTCAAGTAGTAATGTTGGTAGTGGTCAATTTAAAGCAAGCTCATGAATCATTCTTTGAAGACCAACAATTGCCTGAAGTGCAGATGCCAGAGGTAATGGATCTTTTTGAATCTTGTACAGAGAAGGATGAGGTCAACATGGCATCGGTTCTCGAACCAATTTGCGAGGATACTATATGGGTCTTTCCAAATCCAAAGCAAAGGAGGATGAGACTGCGAGTGATGCAGCAATTTTATTGGTGATTGAGTTAGAGCAAGAGCCTACCAATCGACAAGGCCGGTGAAGCAAAAGAGGGTGTAGCAAAAGTGCATCATGTGTCCTGGTGCTCCAAGTTTAACAAGAAGGGATTCCATGTACACACCTTAATTCGGTGTAACGTGGATATGCTTCCCACTTGAGGACCTACTATCAGATTCCTATATAAAGTCAGGTCATGGGTCATTTGAAGGCAACAACGTTAATTTCTCTTGTGCTTAGCGTTTATCACAATCAGACAAATTCGTTAGTCTGTCCAGAGGGCCCCACCAAGCCAGAGAGTCGACAAATGACTGATGATGACAAACTAGACCTCGTGATCCTTTGCTTTTATGCAAATGGGTGTTATGAGAGAGAGGGTGGTCTCCCTCCAGAGATTCAGACACCCCCCTCGTCAGAGATCCAAACCTGCCAACTCTAGATCCAGGGCATTCTTTGGCACCACAGAGAGGCACCAACACATGTATTGGGTATTGTGGCCTTGAACTATGTGCATGCAGAGGATGACAGATGATGAGCCTGGACACATGAGGGTGTTCTACTTACTTCATTGTATACACGGAGCCTGGGTAGTGCGTAGGCCCTTATTTTCTTTTGATGGCTAGGTTTTCTTTTTCATGTTGTCTTGACACCCAGTTTACTCATGGATCATTTCTAAAATCTTTTTGGTCTCATAGACCCTTGGATTTTTTGTAGATGTTAATGCAATCTCTCTCTCTCTCAGGAGTATATGTTCAACAAAGGTTTACATGCATGGAAGCGCCCTTACACATTGTAAAATTATGTTAGTTCTGACTAAAAAGGTGGTCTTTGCAAGCGGGCATGACATGTGAAAATCATACCATTTTGGGGGAAATATTGCTATGATGAGTAGTTCAGTCAATTCTAGCACTGCCCCTTCAGGCTGATATTGTTACAAGTGATTTTTGGTCTCATTTTTTATGCTGGCAGACCCTTGGTTTTCAGAGAAGGTGGTTGGAGAAACATGTGCCTAGTAGGCAGACCATAGGTAATGTGAGATCCGTCGTCGTGAAAGCAGATGCCACAACTAATGACAGTGGTAAGCGCATTGCTCCACTGAGACCGGAATCACCAACTGGACAGTTTTTGGTCGAATTACTGCACAGTCACCCCCACCTCTTTTCTGCTGCTGCTGAACAACAACTGGAGAAGCTAGCAGAAGATAGAGAGACTGCGGAAGGCAAGGAACACCCAATTACTGCAGGCAGCGAGCTGGTTTTGTACAAGTAAGGACTTGAGCCACTCTTGTTTTAATGATGCTTTTACTTGCCTTTTGTTTTTACAGACATTTTCCAACTCCTATTTTGTATCAGGAGGATAGCAGAATTGAGAGCGCAAGAAAGGCGTACAACAGTTGAGGAAATCATGTATGCACTTGTTTCCCAAAGGTTTCTGGAGGCTCAGATCTCAATGATACCTAGTATACCTTCACTTTTAGGAAACCAAAAAGTAGACAATTGGCCTGCACAGGACAAGGAGCTCGAATCTGTGCACTCAAGCGAAGCACTAGAGATGGTGTGGGAGCACTTGGCCTTTATCCTGGGAGTGAAAGGTGCATCAGAATCTCTTGATGGCAATATTATGGTACAGATTGGTAAGCTCCACATGGGCCAGGTCTATGCAACTTCAGCAGTCTATGGCTATTTCTTGAGAAGGGTGGACGAAAAGTTTCAGATGGAGAAAACGATGAAGGTTCTTTCCCCACATTTGTCTGAGTCCGAGCAGTGTGTACAGGGGTCAAGAGATGCCAAAACGAGCCAAGATGATGTCTTCACTTCGGAAGTAGTTTCTGCCATTTCAGCTATGATGGGAGTAGGTGGGTTGAATCAGGATATAAGTTTCACTGGCAATGGGCAATCCACCAACCTCTTGCGGAATTATGTGATGTCTTTTGAGGCTGATACTTTGTACCGCTGTGCTACTATTCGGTCAATGGAAAGTGCTAACGTCATTGAGAAACACACTGAAGCTCTTTTTGGTAAGCCAAATTTATCAGATGACCCCATGGCTACGGGAAAAGAAAATGCCATGATTCTAAGCCTAGCAGGGCTCAAGAGGTTAGTTTTAGAGGCAGTTGCTTTGGGAAGTTTCCTTTGGCATGCAGAAACATATGTTGACAATCATTACAACATTGTGGTACCTGAGATCCAGTAGAGTGGCCATAAACACTTTCTGTGGTCTTCAAGATCACCTCCCTTTTTTGGGGGTTCGCCTCCCACCGGTATGCTAGTCACATTCCACCTGACAAACCCATGCAATATATACCAGTTAACTCAGTGAGGGGGCGAAGCACAAGTTTGCCTCTCTTTTGTGATTTTAAGCTTGATTTCATTTGAGGGGAGAGCTTGGAACACTTGTGTAGTATCTTGACATCTTTGTGAGTAAATTTAAGAACCTGTACAGCTGTTTTTGTCGTTCTTGTAAGCTTTTCTCCCCGAGCTTCATGCTATCAAGGAGTTAAACGTTAAGAATCTTATGGAGTTAAGGAGCTGAACCATAGAGCGTTTGAGATCCCCCCCGCTGTTTATGTTCTCCAAATCAAATGTTTATGTTTACAAGCAGGCATCCAATCCATGGTAGCAGTCATGTCTTCTTGTCTATATGCTGTCACTGAATGGCAAGTGTCTTGACTGCAAGGGTGTTTGTAAACAAGCAAAAGCAATTAGGGACATTCTCTGAAAGTAGTCGGTCAGTTGTAACTACCTAATTGTTCTGGAGAATTGCAAGAGTAGGAAAGTCATTTATGACTACACTTACGAAATCAGATTGGGACGCACCCCCCGACCCCCCCCCCCCCCCCCCCCCCCCCCCCCCCCCCCGTGGGTTTATTTTCTTGAAACAACAAACAGGAAAATTCTCCACATCTCGGACGTGTGTTGCCATGAGGTGCAACTTTACTATAGAGAGCCTTGTGCTTAAATTCATGACATGTTCATATTAATCAGAAGCTGTTCCCGCATTTGTTATGTCTTCAATTAGAGCTTCCTGAGCTTAATGCTAAGAGGAAGGTTATAATCTTTTGAGGTTAACCCAACGTGATTAATAGTGCAATTAGGGACCCTTCCCTTGTTTATGCTTTGCATATAAAATGTTGTATGTTACAAGAAGGCACATCCAATCCACGGCTTTAAATGTTACTGATATTGTGTCATGGATGCTGCTTCTCCATGAGCTTTGTTAATGGATGGCAAGGGTCTCTGAGTGCATGGCTGTGTCCAAGCAAGCAAAGCAATTATGGTGGTAAATGTTAGAGCTTCCTGAGGTTCATGCCAACAAGGAGAGGAGGGGCAAGAAATAAAGGAGTGGTATGCACTAGCAATCACTTCCTCTCGTCGTAATTAATGATGAAGCACACTCTTATTTACCCCTCTTATGTGCATAGAATGGTTGCCTAGCCATGTGAAGATTAACTTGCACAATTATCAACTGTGTGATCAGTTGATCTACTTGACTTCTCTTCCACAGCACCTCTTTAGAATTAAATTAAAATTTGTTTTCTTCAATATTCAGTCAATATATACCACTCTTAGCATTTTGCCTATGTGACTATGATTGAAGTAATCCTGAAGACTTACCACATTTTTGAAGCAATTTTACAAAAGTTATCAGCATGCTTTATAATATAAACCAAGAAGGAAACAGAAATTTGGATCATTGTCTCAAACAATGCGCATAGAAAGCGATCAAACATAATTTAAATGGTGATCATTGTCTCAAATATAATTTTAGTGATCGTTGTCTCAAACATAATTTCAGTGATCATTGTCTCACGAATGACCAATATTTGCCCATCCACGCTATTTGAGGTGTTTGCATCCACGTCCAAAGACACAACTTTGGGTGTGATGGAATGGAGAAACTTTGTATACAATACTACAGAGGGAAGTTTGCACATTGCACACATAAGTCCCGAGCTTACTATTGATGAGTCCTAGAGGTGGTGGTCTTTTAGAGAGCTATGCAAGGCATCAAGTAGGCTCCATTGGGTGTATTATGGGCTATAAGACCATAGATAAAAATGGGCTTTTAGAGAGTTATGCAAGGCATCAAGTAGGCTGCATCTATCGGCTATTAGACCATAGATAGAAATGTAAAGTTAGTTTACATGCATGCTCAACATGGATCTTATGCACAAATGAGTGTTTAGAGTATGTGAAAGTTTTATCCATGGTTGTTTACACGTATATGGTGGCTCCTCCTTTCTCATAGTTGGGTGTTGTTGTGGTTGCATGCAAGCATATTATGATTCTTCACTTGCATCTTGATGTTATTAATGAACGAACATAGGGTTGTTGGTGGCAAGTGTGTGATCACGTGTGCACATGTACCCGTGTGCATGTGTGGTTCTAATTATGGATGTTACATGTATATATTTTATCATATTTTTAATGAATTAATAATCGTAGAAAAATATGTTTGAGTTAATGTGTACAAGAATCGCCTTAGTGGAATGTGCAAATGTGCACAAGGTTATTATATATGTACGAGTGTGCACAAAGTTATTTTATGTGTAAAGGTCCAATAGCATTTATATTTGGGCAAAGACTTTTATATGTACAAACCTTAGGAACTTTCATATGGTTGATAATATGTAAAGAAATACCCAAAAGTGGGAAAAGCTAGCTCAATTTGTACGCACAACTATTATTAGCTCCTCGGGCTATTTTTATAAATACAAATTCTCTAAATACTCATGTCGTGGAAGTGGACCTACATGCATGGGAGGGGAGATTGCACCCAATCTTGTCTTGATGGTGATGTTATTCTGCTTCTCTTGTCTTATGCTATACAATGCAATTTGATTCAAGTCTTTGTTTTAATTCTTGATGTATTTATGAGTTTTAAATTATTTCTTCAAGAAATACAAAAGGGTCCCGTGACAGTGGCATCAGAGCTTTGGATTAATTCAAGCTTCTTGAAATCGGACAAATAAATCAAAAAGCTTTCCGACAATAAAAAAAAACCTGAAGAATTCTTATTCGACATTGGAAGCATTTTTTAAAGCTCTACAGATCATGAGTTCAACTCGACACTTTACAAGCTAAGCATCAATACTTGCAAATTATTGTATGGATATTTTATGTCTTATCTACAACTCAAGTCAACAAGCTTTACATAAGATAAGTATTGCAAATATCTATATATATATTTTCGATTCTAATGCTTAATACATGTATTTTGTTACAAGTGTATATCTTCACAATTCAAGCTAAGTAATAACTACACTTCCTAAAATTTATAAATTGATATTATATTATGAATTCAAACTAACCTACAGATTATTATATGCAAAATCTCCAATGCTTTTACCAGTTAAGTATTTATCTTGTGTAATTTGATTACTTGCATAAAATAAAATTGTTACTCGTCAATTTGTTTTCTTCTAACTGATATTTTACAGTCCAACCTAAGTGAGTTTCTCCATTTTTTATAATTTTAATCATCACAACAAATTAAAACACCGCATATGCTTGTGATATTTATGTCCTTTTGATCACGAGTTCAACTCGACACTTTACAAGCTAAGTATCGATACTTGCAAATTATTGTATGGATATTTTATGTCTTATCTAATCATTTATTTTACAACTCAAGTCAACAAGCTTTACATAAGATAAGTATTGCAAATATCTATATATATAATTTCGATTATAATGCTTAATACATGTTGTATTTTGTTACAAGTGTATATCTTCACCTAAAATTTATAAATTGATATTATATTATGAATTCAAACTAACCTACAGATTAGTATATGCAAAATCTCCAATGATTTTACCAGTTAAGTATTTACCTTGTGTAATTTGATTACTTGCATAAAATAAAATTGTTACTTGTCAATTTGTTTTCTTCTAACTGATATTTTACAGTCCAACCTAAGTGAGTTTCTCTATTTTTTATAATTTTAATCATCACAACAAATTAAAACACCGCATATGCTTGTGATATTTATGTCCTTTTAATGATGTATTTTGTAGCAAAGCTATCCGATACTTATAAGTAGGTTACCACCCTCTATAACTTAGTAAATAATTCTTCTAATATTTTTATGTAAGTTTTATTTTTCGGATAGTGATTCGAGCACCTTCCAAGTAAGCTTCTCATTTCTATCCTTACAATAGTGATCATCCTTAAATATTTATGCGTAGAATTTCAAACTATATTACTACAAGTTTTATTTCTTATAAGATCATAATTTAATATAACCCTACTTAGGTTTGAAAGAATAATTATATTTCAATCCATTCGCATTGCTTTCTTCTTTTTTCGATGCATACTTCTCTAAATTTCTGTGGAATAATTTCTGGTGGTATGAGACACTAGAATTTATTACACATAAAAGCTCTTGACACAATGTATTTTCTTATAATTAGAAAAGATACTTGAATTTATATAGTATACGATAATTGATCTTCTTTGCTCGCAATAAGCAAACACACATCTGAGGTCAGTTGCTTACCTAAGCAAGAGGGATGTAGTGTGCTCTTGCAGCAATGGTGTGTCACTCACCGCTCAGACCGCCGTCGTCGTGAAGGATTCTCGCGCCGCGATGAAGGAGCCGCCGCCGCCGCTGTACCGCCTCGCCGTGCCGTCACGCAATGCTCGATCGCTACACTCTCTCTCTCTGTCTCTCTCACCCACACACACGCTGGAGAAGGAGATGGAGAAGGTGAAGCAAGAGCACTCCTTGTATTCAACACTCAGAGAATGAGAGGTTTTAGGTTACATTTGACTTTTATGTGACCTGGCCGTTCACACATGGGCGCCCACACATGGCCGACCGATCCTCACCCTTATCCTGATGAAATTCGAGGTGCGCCTCTCATCGGCGATCACCCAATCCCCTTACCCTTTACATGTGGTGCCGACAAGCCCGGCCCATGACTCAGAATACGTAAAATAATTATATGACATAAAAAGTAATACCTCTCAATGTCCGCCATAGATAATGTCCATACACCCGGACACTAGTGTACAATCCTAGTGAATTGATATCCTAGTGAATTGAGATGTAATAAGTAGTGCCATGCTTAACAACTATATTGTAGTCAAAGTTAAACTAGTAGACTATGCTAAACAACTGCACACGGTCGAAGTAAAACAAGTGATTTATACAACTAATGCACCATGCTCTTGGAGTGTAACAAACAGTAACTCGCACCATGCTAGATGATATGTACATAATGATACTCTCATCATAGTGAAACAATTGATAAATATATGTTGTGTGTGCATATCAATGTTTTATATTGAGATTAATTATACAGAAGAATTAATTAGAACATTTTTACAAAAAAGATGATGAGTAGTGCGTGTGCCACATAAGAGATCTTGTCTATATTATATTATTCCGTATTATTCATGATTTAATAATAAGTGCGAGGATTACCAATTTAGGTGTCCCACAAGTTTTCTTGTTGGAGTCCATGTTCACCCGAGTCTCACACACAGACGGTTCACGACCTATACAGTTCTAAAATCTTCAGGGGACACTATGGTCAATATGTATCGAAATTCAAGAAAAAAAAAAGGACAACTGTAAACAACACTAAAGAAATCCTTTCAAAAACGAGAATGGTATCTCAAATCAGAGCAATCAGAAATTGAGACAATACCCCTTCTTAATAATAAGAAAATGCCCAAAACAAACCACCAACATCAAAGGTGTTTCCACCTAATATTGATTAGTCTTCCATCACAACATCATGGATGCTTAATTGGTGAATAAATTGGGTATCCATTCTGTCCAAGAGTAAATGGCGGACAGTCTGCAATTGGTAGATGAGGGCTTTGCATAGGATAGCCAATGAAAACATCCATCCCACTTTGCAATCCGTTGGTGCCTGTGGTCACCGGCAAATCACCATGAGGACCTCGCCAGTGGTGCGCAGGCATGGCCTCCATTAATCCACCATGATGACTTAATGAACGCCTCAAAGGAGAGTGTGCATAAGGGTGTAGCTGGATGCTCTCTCCAAGGCCACTAAGAATGCCCTCTGGAGGATTGGGAAATTGTGGAACTCCACCATTATCACAAGGCATACCTCTGTCACTTCTTTCAGCCGCATTGCCATGGACAGGAGTCATTTCCAAATGCATTTGACCAGCATACATTCTTTGAAGGTCATGCATGGTAACAGGGGACTGGAAACTCTGATTGCCAGGCTGTTGTAGGAAAGCATTAAGGGCTTTTGCGCCTAATATCTTGTCGTCATCTAACAATTCATTGATGATATCAAGATGAGGAAACTCCTCTGACATCACTGCACCAGGGGTAGCCATTTCTGCCCCTGCCTGCCTAACCTGCCGGCTTCCCACATACTGTCCTGCAATTCTCTGAGATAAGCCTTTCTGCAGCACTAGATTATTTATCTGATGTTCATTAGAATGGCCAGTAACATGAATTTGTTGCTGGACGAAATTTTGTAGTTCTTTTTCACACTGTCTGTCTTCAAAATGCTGTTCTAGCAGTTTTTCTCGGAAATGATCTTGTTTCTGTGATGTGAAATCTGCTTCTGGCAGACTACCATCAACGCTCCCAACTTGATGCTGCTGCTGGTGCTGTAAATGCAGCATTTCAGGAGTGACCGTTCCGAAAGTGAATCCCATGCTGCTTCGTCTATGCTCGGGCTTCTGACCAGAACGACTTTCGACCGCATCTAGTCGGTTCATCCCTCCCACTTTATCAGCTTCACCTCCTGATAGTTTTGTTCCAACTCCCTGCAATATTGCCTCCTCTTTTGCACTGGTAATTACTGGAGTTGCACCTTGCCCAGACATACCGGGAGATTTTCTTTGATAGATGGAGCCAACTGGTGCTGTTAGATCTCCTATGCCTGACATGGGAGGAGAAAATCCATGTGAGTCAATACTTGCATGTGGGAAATATATTTGACTTCTGATGCCAATATCAGAGAGAGAGACAAATGGAGAGGAACTTGCTGTTGAGCTGCTGTTTCGAATTACACCAGCAGCAGCATTTCTATAAGAGGGAATGACTGGTGAACCATGTTGTATGGAAGGGTTGGATGATGATGTGGGCTCTGTAGTTGTCACTCCTAGCCTTCCTGTGGCGCTGACAGAACGGGCCAGTGGTGGAGGTGGATGTAACTGTTGCATCAAGGGAGGGGCTGCCCTTGGAGCTGCTGGAAGACCTGGAGCACTAGAAGGCCTGGACAATCCGGTATCTGTGGTAAGACTAGTAGACAGAACAGATTGACTCATTGAGCAGGAGACCAAACTCTCTGGCAAGCCATTAACTGGAATACACACAGTTGCTACACTTGATACAGAAGTTAGATCTGGATGACTAAATGAGCCAAGACTTTGAGAGTGGGATGTAGCAGAGGGCTTTTGTGAGCTTGATACTGCTAGGTTCTGCTCACCAGAACGGCGAGCCACATGGGTTTCAGAGTAAAGAACCCCATTTGCCAGATTATCACTGTGTAAAGGAGCTGCAGATTCACTAGAAACCATGGCATCCTTCTCAGAACCTATTCTGTCATTTTGCAAATCCTCTTGAGATCTTCGTTCATTTTTTAAAAACTCACTATTTTTCCTGCCAGGACTAAATAGTACTAGATCAGGACCAGTCTGGCCTCGGTCACAATCCGCAAACTCAACACTTTTTTGGTCATTGATATTTGGTAAATCACTACCAAATTGGTGCTGATACAGACTGAGTTGCTCATGCAACAAAACCACTTCCTCTTCCTGTCGATCCAAAGTTCAGGTGAGTAAACCAGAACAGGACACAGAAACCCATATTATTGATTCAGAACTACGCTATTGCATGAATGCAATGATCATTTCGAATGTCTTGTTACTCTACCGAACTTTTGAATTATTGAATTTGGTACGTCAACATCCTACCTTTTCCAGAAGGCGCTGCTGAAGCCATTGAACGCGCTTCTTCAAGGACACAATGATTGTCTCTGCATCCAAACCCCCTAATCTGGAGCTGCTACTGGCTTCTCTACTACCTACAGTACCTGATCTGCCTCGTAGCATGCCATCTGTTTCAACTAGCCTCGTTTCTTTATCATTGCCAACCCTTCCTTGTGCTCTGCCATACATAGGAGTAAAAAAATAACTGCAAATTTATAAAACAAATAACAATCAACCAGACCCATTTCAATAACGGATAAACTCAATAACCAGACCCAGTTTGCACACTGTTGGGCTTTTCAACACATACACTCCTGGAGAACCCCACTGCATTGTAGTAAATGCCATGACAACAGCAACTCAAAGAACGTTTTGCAGGTTTTATCAACATGCAAGCACAAACCTGTTCACCAACATCTGATTTTGATCTGCTGTGTTTAACCTCCTCCTACCAGGCCCATTTGAAGCAGCATTGATTGATGGAATAGAATCTGAGGAACAGGTGGACGAGCTGTCATCCAGAATAGCTTGCTGTTTCCGGTTGGACCGTCCATTTTGAGTAGAATCAATGCATGAACCTCCACTGAAGCTTGCCTCCATCATTTGATGCGTCTCTGATCCTTCCCGTTCCCAAAGTGTTTGGTCTGCATCTCCATCTTCTATGGCAGGCCTCAATGTACCTACTATACCATCAGTGCTGTCCAGAACACTTGAATCATCATCATCATATCCCATCTCTGTAGTTGTGATTGAGTTTCCTTTTGACAAGGACCCTATAGTAGCTCTACCACTAGTTGAGTCCTCCCGTTGCCGAGACTCTTGTCCTGCTACTAGGAGCTTTTCTTCCACATCTTTCTCTTTCTCTTTGCGACTGTTTCGCCTTTGTTTGGCCTATACATTTAAGTACACAGTAAACAACAAACAATCAGTATTATTTGCAGCATTCTTCAAGAACTAACATAAGGCTCAAACAATGTAAATTGTAATCAATGCATTGTCTACTCTTGTTCCAACACAAAAAGAAACCCAAAAAAAAAACATGATTTACAATATTTTGCATATTTAAAATAGAGATTAAAAACTCAAATACAGAAATAATTCTGTTATTTGTATTAAACACACGACACAAGAGAGTCTTGGACCTTGCCCACAGTAAAAAGCAACCCGTCATCCTGTTACTCTTTTACTTGATACACTCATACCACTTACTCAACCTAAAATACTTGGAATTGACTCCCACAAATCAGGCTTACAAATCATCTATGAAGGCTGCTCAGACTCCAGCAAATAGGCTCAGTATAAAAAACACTTATGAGCAGAAGAGAACCAATACTAGAATATTGATATGATCAAGAGAGACAAAGTCCATCCTCCTGCATACCAGAACCAGTCTTGAGCTCCTCACTGTTGAGGATTTCGTGCATTACGCTGTCACCACAACATACAGAAAGACAGGTGAAGTTTGCTATTGTTACTGCCAGAGGATAGAGTCACTTTGTGCTAGTTCTGCAAAGAAAAGCGGCCAGGGTTCTCCACCACACATTTAAACTTCGAACAGCCAGATTTTGCAAATCTTGGAAATCGGGCAGAAGTTGGCTGAGCCTTTTTTGCCTATGCATGTAGTATGAATATTGAAGGTATGCTTCCAGAATCCCTAATTAAACTTTACTATATACAAAACCAATATCACTTATAAAAGGTCACTTAGAAAACGGGATGTTATTGACATGTATGGAAGGCCAACAACATCCTATGAGATCACAATGGTACATGCAAGCATCCACTAAAAGCTATTGTAAAAAGGACACCAAATGAAGTCCTTGGCACACTTGAAGTGTCTGGGTAGGTACTGCAGTGCTATGGCTGGACACTCACTTTGTCAAGGCAAGTGGATTACAAAAGCATCATGGTTTTCATGAACAATCCCTGCAACTGTTCGCAAGGAGTGGATCTATACCGCTTGTTTGCTCTGATTGGCTCCTGGCACACTTTTAGTGTCTGGGTAGGTACTGCAGTGCTATGGCTGGACACTCACTTTGCCCCTGGTTTGGTGCATTTTCTGATCTAGAAGCAATTCTCCAATCCATCTGCACATTTATCAGTCTAAGGTTGACCCCCTGCCTCGGACTCTTGGCAACAGGCTACATCTAGAGGTAAACTTATTGAGTCACAGGTAGCCTTCACTCAAAATGCATGCCCACTTTGTCATCTTGTAGTGTGAACCAACAAGTTTTTCTGTTGTCTTGACTGAAGCTCATTCAAGACCACTAAGGTTATAGAGTTTGAGAAGTTGTGCAAGTCCACTGAAACTTTTCAAGACTTACGTAACATTCATGATACAGGTTGTTGCTCAATTTGTCTAAGGTAGTAGGCACACTTTAGTAGACTATTGCAAGTAGTCAATCAAACAGGTCTAATAGGATTTTGTGACCCCCGTGTCTTTAGAAAAACTGATGAGATAGTAGGCAGTGGGCACACATTAAGGGTTTTGAGCTAAGTAGCCCATTGCAGGGGCACAAAAAGATTTCATGATCTCATGGTGGTGTTGTTCTAGGGCAAAAATCCCTTTTGGGCGGACAGAATTTGAATTACATCAGGGCACTGTATTCAGAAAATAAACAAACCTGTTTTTTCTTGTTGCGTTTCTCCTTTTCTGCAGCTTCGCGCCTTGCTTTCAGCTCAATTTCTGCTTGCCCTGCAGCCTCTTCTTCACGGATAAGTTCTTCCTGCCGCTTCAAGGCAATAGCTTCAAGATAGGCCACCTCTACACGGTTGCTGCAACATTTGAAAAAATATCGCATTAATGTCTTACTTAGCATACATGAATGGATCTGAGATGAGGAAATTGCAGTGCACCTATGTAAAAATACAAAGTTTATCACAGCCATTTGCAGTTTGAAGCACATATGCCCTTACTTCCCCAACCACTGAACTGCAGCAATTCTAAGCCTCACACGACTAATAACACCTTGGCTGGCGACATACAGAGTGTAGAATTTAGGGACCCACCATGAATAAAGGCAGAGTATGCGACCCTAACAAGTTCAGTTTGAAAATACCAACATCAATAACCAGCTGCTACTTTGTAGTATAAACAACTTTTATGATACCTTTTCCTAATAATGTTCCCTTGGTTTGTTCCTCACCCAACAAAGTGGGCCTGTCTTATGCAACTCCATATTTCTTGGACCAAAGCCAAAAATTTACTGACTGCCAAAGCCGTCTGGTCTTCCACTTTATATACATGCCCTTGAGCTTTTCCATCTCTACAACAGCCATAAAACTAGCTAGTTCTCAATATACATCCCCCCACCCAACCCCACCCAACCCCCCCCCCCCCCCCCCCCCCCAAAAAAAAAAAAAACTAACAAAAACTAACAAAAACACACACACACACACACACAAAAAGAGCTTCTCTTATCAAGTATACCTTTTATCAGTACGCTATGTAGAATAAGATCATGAACATAACCACCAATGCATTCCCCTAAATGTAGCATAAGTGTTTTTAAACCAAACAGCTTGACGTGCTCAGAAAAGAATTGTGATCACACAACATGGTAAACCTGGAAAGTTTCTCAAACAAGAAGGGGCAAACTTTATGTTCATAATAAATGATTCAAAGCATCAGCTACCACAGATTTCTCATCTATAATACAATGACTATTTCAGCTTGTAGAAATTATCGATTTGTGTGGATCTCAAACACTGTCTTCAAAACCATACCCTAGAGGACTTGGTACATCCCTAAACCATGAAAGTTCAAAGCATCAAAGTGATGCACATGCTTATACAGTAGAGAATTTTAATCCTGCACTTTTACAATTCAAGGAGCCTATGCCTGAATCATGTCTCATTCAAACCTTTTGCACCCGCCTGCTTACCAGCACACATGCATGCTTGCATGTGCATATAAACACACGTGTCCATGCGTGCTAGCTTTCATGCATGGCCAGGCCTGCACACAAGCTCCTGCACACACATGATTTGGTCACCAGTTCATCACTAGGAAACCTGAGGAAAAGAAAAGAAAAGCCAATAAGGTAATCTAGTTGGACTCAAAGTTCATCCAATATTTTGATACTTGGAATCTCATGGTATGGATACTCCACCAACAGTTTGGTGTGGCATTCATTCACCGTGCCTTTCAGGATGAAAACATACTTCAAAGCATGCAAAGCTGCCAGCGAGATTTCTTTGCTGATGCAGAGGTGGCCATTAATGAATCCACAAGTCGTGCCCGAACTTACGAGACAACCCTTCTACGACAAATTGTAGAACGTCAAGTGGACCTCATGTGCAACAACAACGCTCTCACCAGAGGCTGCAGGGATGGAAGGAGGACGGCGTGATGTGTGGGGGCCTCTAGGGTGGCGACTACAGGGTCCACCAGAGTTTTTCTTTTAGTCACTTGTAGACGGTTTATAACCTTAGACTCACTTACACATTTATAAGGACACTTGGCACTCTTTGGTTTGATCCCATTTGGGACTTTGTATTTAGAAAGTTCTTTACACTTTTGCTAACCACTCCTATGAGAGAGTTTCCCACGGCCAACCAGTAACCAGCCTCCTACTTTGTTCTTCTTTTGCTAATGAATCACTCACGACTCCTATGAGAGCATTTACCACGGCCAACCTGTGGCCAACCTCCTACTTTGTTCTTCAATTTTTTGAGTAGCTAATTAAGTTAGAATGCTCATTTCTATTTATGGGTGTCCATTAGCCGTAAGTTGTAACGCCCAAAGTTTTCAATCGGGAGGTCATAGACCACATGCCAAGATGACTGGATTTAGCACTCGGGTGGTCAAATTGACCAAAATGCCCAGACAAGTAATAAGTGGTTTCGAAGATGAAACCAGATGCTCAAATCATTTGAGCAAACCATGAATAGGCGAATCTTTACAACAACCTTCTTAAACCCAAAGCATGCCAACTCCTAGATTTTAGGAGTATTGCTATTTTTGGACAAACTCAAATGGATATTCCATTTGCATCATTACATCCGCAAGTTGAACAAATGGCGGCACATCTTGGACAAAACCTTTACCAGTTGATATATTTTTAGCATAGAAGGTTATAGAAGAAGCACCTCTCAAATGAGGACAAGTGGCATCTAGAATGGAACATGTGGCATCTAGAATGGAGCAAATGGCATTACACTTGTTAATTAAAGTAGCCACTTGTAATTTGGAGCTTACTCTTTCCATTCTAGAGCATTGAAGCCTCAAACCAATAAATTGGAGCACTCCCTTTTCATTTTTCAAAAACTTCTCATCAATTTCAAGGCTACATACTAGAGAATACACTTGCTACATATTGTCAACAACGATCTACAACAGTTGTCCTTGAAACCAAGGGTGGACAGAGAAGATAGCTTGCTTCTCGGACTCTACAAAAATTAAGGTCGGGGTTTCCAAACCCTAAAAATCGGATTCAGGCACTTTGTGCCCATGGTTTTATCCATGGCTTATATCCAACACTTCAACGGTCCGTCATGATAACAAAACCGAACACCTTGGAAGTAGCTCAAGATGCAACCATAAAAGCAAAAGGATTGCAGATGTGCCTTGGACAATTGGGAAGTCTTACAAAGAAGAGTCCCAAGAGGCCAAGGTGTTTGACCAAAAAAAGTCACAACAACAAGAGTAGAAGCCAAAGAATGGTGGTAAACCGGCTCTGCCATCCAGAAGGAAGTTGACGTATCAACAGCTGGCAGAGTATACCAAGGAAGAAAAATGCTTCGACTGTGGAGAAAAAGGACATATGGCTGGACAGTGCCCCAGCAAGCCAAAGAAGGAGAATCAATTGGAAAAATCACCTCAAGTGAATGCTCTCTTTAAATAACTCTTGCAACTGCAAAATACTCTTTCAGAGAAGAGGAAGCTGTTTATGGCTTGGGGCAAGGTTGCGAATCAGCTTGTTTTATCCACTTTGATACTAGTGCTACTCACCATTATATCCATCCTCAGATCATTAAAGCTCTCAAACTCCCTAAGGAGAGGTTTGGCACTCCGGAAACATTAGGTTTTGCCTTTGAAGGGATGCTCACCATTATATCCATCCTCGGATTCATTAAAGCTCTCAAACTGCTTAAGGAGAGGTTTGGCACTCCGGAAACGTTAGGTGTTGCCTTTGAAGGGATGCAATCTCAAATCACCCCAATCCTTAGGAAACTTAAGATTGAGATAGAGGAGTATGTAGATCATGAGAATTTTGTTATGGGAAATCTAAACCATTGTGATGTTGTACTTTGTGTGCCTTTGCATAGAAGAGTTGATCTAGCCATTGATTGGGACCGAAGCAAGTTTAGGTTCCCTTTCATAAGCAAGAATGTATCTTTTGATGTGGGAGTTGAAGGAAACTCTATTTCCATGATATCCCATGTACAGGTTTCCAAAGCAATGAAACTATTTGTTTCCTCGTACTTGCTTTTCGTAAAAGACTCTAAAAATAAAGGATGTAAGCCTAAAGAGTCCCTCTCTAGTTTGGATACAATGAGGATTGATTTCTTAAAGAGGTATAAAGATTGTTTTACAGATTCTTTACCAAATAAACTACCACCAGAGAGGCCAGAAGATCATCAGATCAATCTCATTCCAAGGAGTTCGCAAACTGGCCACCTTACCTCGTAAGCCTAGCCTAGGAGGAGGAGATTATGAAGCAGGTAAATGAGTTATTGGAAAAGGATTTGATTAGGCCTAGTTATTATTGGAAAGAAAATAAGGAAGCTAATGCCTTTGTCGAGAAGATTTTCTCCATAATCTATCATACAGATTTCACTGTTATGAGGGATATGTATGGTTGATGAAGATTTTCAACTCGTGTGGAACAAATTGTAGCATGGTGTATAGTTACTTCTTATGCCATCAAGGATGGACTTTTGTTAATGCAGGTTAGGTTATGTGTGACAAAAGATTTCACGTCTATAGTGATGGAAGAATGTCATGCTCCTTATATGGCTCATCATGGTATTTTAGCCACAACTCAGGCCTTGGAGATGTATTTCTTTTGGCCAAGTATGAGAAGAGAAATGCTTGATCTACCAAAGGGTCAAGTTTTATCGATGGAAACTAGCTAGATTTCTGCAACCACTGTCAATTCCCAACCAGCCTTGGAAAAGTATTGCTATAAATTTCATTTTTGATTTGCCAAAGTCAACCAAATGGAAATGATGGGATATGGACCATCATTGACAAATTCAGCAAGCACGGCCCATTTTATTCCAATGAAGAAAACTATCAAGGCAGAGCATATGGCTAAGCTTTTCATCCAACAAATCTTTAAGTATCATGGATTGCCACAATCCATATTGGGAGACAAAGATCTGAGAGAACTACCGGTTCTTCTTCTTATCGTCCCCAAACAGATGGACATAGTGAGATAGCAAATCTCACCATCTTGGATATGTTGAAGTGTTATTGCTATGAAGCCAAAGTACAATGAGAGAAGTACCTACCCCCATTGGTAGAATATGCTTACAATAACACCTTACACACTTTACAAGTAAAGGTCCATTTGAGATCATTTATGGCAAGCCACTCTTGTTACCTATACTTAACCAAAGAAGAAATTTTCCATGCCGATGAGTTCGTGCGAGATATGGATACAACTTTTGCTCACGTCAACAGAGCAATACAAAGCTCTCAAGCCAAATAGAAGAAAGTAGTTGATAAGCATACAACTCTTACTTTTGAGAAAGGAGATTGGGCTTGTAAAGTTTAATAAAACTAGACTCCAGAAATCCCAAAAAAAAAAGAGCAGCAAATTTCCAAATTAGCCGCTAGAAACTATGGACCTTTTTAAGTCAACAAAAAGATTAGTGATGTTTGTTACACTCTCTCTCTTTCTCTCTCCATGTATGATCACTCTCAAGCTCTCACCTTTGAAGCTCTGTGTGTGTGTGTGTGTGTGTGTGTCTTTCTCTCTCTCTTTGCCCCTAAGACTCCTCTATTCGGGGTTGAGCACAATCTTGCCTTACATTTAAGCAATTAACACAATTAAACAAGTTGAAAATGGCACCACAAAATGAAGCTTAACAAAGCTGAAAATTGAAATCACTTGCACACCGCACTAGGGCCGGAAAGGGCCGACCCCCCTCGTAATAGATTGTATTATCAAGGTTCGTATTACAAGCTTCACAGGCATTCACATGCCAAAATCTCCATAGGCATTCATGCAAATGAAAACAGCATTGCAAATAGAGCTGATCCTAGATTGCTCGGATGTTCTTGGTTGAACTTCTTTCATTCTCATATTAAAAAACTATTGCTTGAGAAAAACTGTAGAATTATTGAATAATTGTCTAGAGTTGGCCGATAGCACCATGTGCTGGCGGGCTAGCACGAAGAAAGCATAAATCAACAATCTCATTCAGTAGTTCATCATTACATCATTAGAAGTCATCATGTAAAGACCAAGGGTCACCCCTTAGGGGCTGACCTAAGGCTCAGCCATGTACATTCAGTAAGCCACCTTTTTGTACCATATTAAATACAAGAAAAACCATGACACATCAAACTACGGGCACAAAGTGCTTGAACTTTACGATAGATGAGTGCTGAAAAGATGCTTATAGCCGAGTACATCCAATAAAGTGGACTGAAATCTGAAAATTTTGGTAAGGCCACTTGTCCTATTCTAGACGCCACTTGTCCTCATTTGAGAGGTGCTTCTTCCATAATCTTCTATAGTAAAAATATCTCAATTGGTAAAGATTTTGTCGAAGATGCTTGGCAAGTGCCCCCATTTGTTCAACTTGTGGACGTAATGACGCGAACAGAATATCCATACAAGTTTGTCCAAAAAACAATAGCTCCTAAAATCTAGGAGTTGCATGCTTTGCATCCAAGAAGGCTTTGTTGTAAAGATTCACATGTTCATGGTTTGTTCAAATGATTTGAGCATCTGGTTTCGCCTTCGAAACCACTCATTACTCATCTGTGCATTTTGGTCAATTTGACCACCCGAGTGCTTAATCTAGTCATCTGGGCATCTGGTCTATGACCTCCAACTGAAAACTTTGGACGTTTGGGCCAATGGCCACCCGTAAATAGAAATTTTCATTCTAGCTTAATTAGCTACTTAAAAGATATACAAATCACAATTCATGCTCCATGAGCTATCTGGTAATTACCAACTCACATGTGGAACAGTTTTGAGCAAGACAATGATCAATTTGAAGAACAAAGTAGGAGGTTGGTTACATCTCTCTCCCCTTAGAATCTGTCTTGGCGTCAAGGCAATGAATGAAGTGCTTTTGGCCCGACAACTTCTTTATAAGCTGTGAGTATTTTAGGATAATCCTTGAAATACTAGGCATTATGAAGCCTCCAATGATCTGGAAGTTGCACGAGAGAGAGAGATGAAATGAAATCTATATTAACGTCTTCGAAAGGCCAAAATGACCTATGAGACCAAAAGTTACAATAATCTTGTCAGATGAAGTATAAATGTCAGTAGTGTGTAATAGAAAAAAGTGAGAAAAGATCTAGAGATCAAGAGTAACATGGAAAACCTTGGAAGCTACTAAGAGGAATGAAAGTGTCCACACATAGACATCTCTGGACGCGTGAGGCTCATGAATGTGTGAGGGTATATACGGGCCCTCAGTGGATGAAATCCCTCATAGGTCGCTGAAGCATGAAGACAAGCTCCTCGGGGGTGAGTTGCCTCGAGGGTGAGGGTATCTACTGGTGATTTGCAATGATCTCTCTAATCCTCCCATGCCATCTAGATCTGCTACGGATACCCGGAGGTCTAGGGCGACTGTCCCGACATAGCTGAGAGGCACGCTCAAGAGTAACCCCTCTGGATGTGGATGCAACTGTGTCCTGACCTTGCCTCTGCTGTGCTGAAGTGGTGCTCCCAAAGAAATCAGTAAGCTGTCTCTGCACAAGACCTGTGTGTGCTTCGCCTCCATGATGAGAGTCTCTCTATGCTGGCGTATCTCTAGTAGAAAAAGTCCTAGGCATCTCTGGTCACTATAGTCCATCACTCTGGCAGGGGAACGAACCCCTCTCTGAAAAGGCAATGGAACCTCCCTCTAGTCTCATAGTACGTGGGGCATTGGCAGATGTAATGCTCCTCCGTCTCCGTCTCAGCTAACATATGCGCTGCTCTGCCGGTCCTCGCTGTGGTCCATATCTACCTGTCTCAATCCTCAGCTGATGAGAGGAAGTGCGGATCTGACCAATAGTGCATCTGATGCCATGTGACAAATGTATGTCCATGTATCTCGGACGAGTGATGAAACCATCCTCTGTGAGGCGAAGCAGATGATCTCTGTAAAAACTCATCTTCGTCAGAGAGCCTGTTGGTGATACCCATGTACTCTCAGTGTCTAATCTGATAATATCTTACGTGATGATTCTGTTCACCTCTGAGTGGTGCAAAGGCAAAGAAGGGGCGTCTAAAGAGTACTGAAAAGGTGGCAATCTATCCATCGAGATCCCATGTAGACCGAACCATGTAGTAATTTGTGCATACCAGCATGTCTCATCTCCCCTTTCTGCAAGCTGTCGTGATGACTCCAAAGCGAGCCTAGCATATCTGTGTCGAGGGAGCTCCCATAAACTGTGGAGGAAAGATATTGACCTAGTAAGAGCCTCTACTACTACGAGTTGTGCAGCAGCCATCTCTGCTCGAATGATCTCATGTGGGACTGATGGCTAGAGAGCTTGTAGATTTGAAGCTTAAGAGCTTAGAGTTAGAGCTCGTCGAAGGCTTGAGAGCTTGAAGGCTTGAGAGCTTGGGGTCTTGAAGGCTTGGAGAAGGAGCTTTAAGGCTTGAGCCTCATATAGGTATTAGGCTATAGGCTATAGCATATGGCATATCATATATGACAAGGCCCAAAACATGCAAAACGGGCAAAAAAAAAACGGTCGAAAACGTTCACAAAACAGTCAAAAACAGCTACTTCTCAAAACTGTGTACACGCGGCAACGGTCAAAAACAATCGGAAACAGGACCGTGCGACACCGTACGGTATTGTATCATACAATTTTCCGCACAATAAGCAGTCATACGCCATACGGAAACAACTATGTTAGCTATTATGGTTGTTTCTCTTGGTAACATAGAAGGATCTTTTTTCCGGAGAAAAAAAAGGGATTGATCACCCTTACTCGGCTTTAAAAGTCTCAATAAAATTTTATATGGTGTGTATCTTAGTGATATGGGACACTAGGATCTACAATATGTAGAGTTTCTAGGTGTATCTATATTTTCTAACCTTGTTGTCCCATCCTTATGGGAGGTAGTTACCCTATGGTAGACAAAATTACACAAGACTTGACAAGAAATTTAGAAGGATTATTTGGATGGGGTTGCTAGGATTGAGAGGGTGAATCTTTTACCCAGTTTTGTGCTGACTTATATGATTCCTTGAGAGGGCTATGTCAGGCCAGTGTGCATTCTATTCGGTATTGGTAGTGGGTCCAGGCGGGGAGCTCCATTGATTTAGACCAAGACTCAAGGATCATTCCACTTGTTCGAGTGGAAGGTAGTCAGTCACTGCCATATTCACAACGGGTTGTTGTTCCGGGATGATACAGTCTATGCACGCATACATCATTGTTTGCTCCATCCTCCCAGGTGAAGGTAAACGCAGCATATTCATGCATTCATCTTGCATATTCACAGCCTAGAACAGTCCCAAAACAGCCCATCTCTCAGCCACACTTTGCAGCCTTCCTACAGCCCCTTGGAAGAGTGCATTGGCCTTGAGATTGGACATCATCGGTGCTTCTACAGCCGTGTATAGTTCAGCCCGACTCTCGGTCTTCTTAAGGTGGTTTATCTACAGTCCCAAGTCAGTCATTCTCTTCAAAGTAATAAAGCAAATACTCCTAGCAATAGGAGGGGGCCTTTTAGTGGGTAATTTGGGACCTAATAAGGTGTATTGTCACATGCACCCATGCACTATGGTACACGGTGACAAACTGGCTCATCAACAGTGCAAGAATCATGTACAAAAGTAGTACCTTTTAGGATTTATTTGTCGTATGCCGTGACACTTTTGTGAGCCCAGTCCGGGACATGTCAAGCACGAGCTACGTAGGTCAGTCTCCCAGCCTTAGAGTGTCAGGTCAGTCCTCTTAACCCACTGTGGAGAATTTAGCAAGTGTTCATCATATAGGGCATGTAGATGTCAACCATAGCAGTACATGCATGTAGGGCATATAAGTACATTGCATATAGAAAGGGGCCAGCCCCAAGGCAGCCCCAAGAGGTGGCTAGCCTTGCAAGGGATAGCCAACTCCTTGCCATGCCTACAAGACCATGTCGGCCAGGCCCATGTAGACTTGGGCTCAGTCGGCCAAATCTGGCAGGTACCCAAGCAGTTACAAGCAACCGACTAGCATCTTATGCTAGTCGTGATCAATTGTAACGGGAGGCGGACGCGTGTATTGGAATCGTATAAATGTGAACAAGATTCTGAGCACTTAACACTTGAGCATTACAACCACAAAGCTGAAAATGACAGTACACCACATAAAGGGGCCGATGATAGGCTGACCCCCCCCTTTAGGTTATATTACCAAAAGAGTCTGCAAAGTACAAGATTACGGGTGCCTGGGGATTCACCACCAGCCTGCACCTGATTCTTCCAAATACATCATGAATGAATACATTTTAAACAAGAGAATCTGTAGGTACATCCGCCCTACACACAGGTACATCCGCCCTGCACAAACCTCTTCACAGGTACATCCGCCCTGCACAAGAGTATCACAATCCTCACAGGTACTCCGCCCTGCACAAGATGTAAATGGATCTTTAGGCCTTGTTTCCACGCGAGAGACTGATCCAGAAACCTGTGTTCTCCGCGAGCAAGTGTCCCCAATGCTTGCCCTAAGCACCTGTTATATCAGGAAACCTTGAGACACAACCATACTCACATATTCCATTGCTGTCCGGCCTGTTTTGTGCAATAACCAGTCCAAAACAGCAGCTTTCTATCGCGAGAATTCCACCTGTAAAGGGTCCTACAGCCCTGTGGAGGTCCCTAGAGCTGTCCTGTACTGTCCAAGTTGACTTTGGACACCTGAAACCAGCCCAAAACTCGCAATAACCAGAAATTACAGGTCTGAAATTTACCAACCAGCCCTTTAGAAGAGTGTGGGGATCATTATCCAAGCTTGTGTGAGTCCGGGAAGCAAGCAACCAGCCCTGTAGCAGCTCCCAAAGCTTCAACCAGCTCTCCAATGTGTTCAGTTATGAATAAAACAGCCCAAAAGGCCTCTTGAAGGAGGTGCCTTTCTCCAGTGCCACCTAAGGGGCTTGGTGGGTACACATACAGGCTGACAAGTGTCCCCATAAGGTGTCCAGGTAGGTGTCCAGCCCATAGTGCTCCATTTGTCCTGTTTGTGTAAGTTTAGGTCCAACCAAATGGGAAATGGCCATACTGTCCGGACTTCATTAATTTTGGTCCAACCAAATGCGAACGCATTATAAGTTGTCCGGCCACTTATTAATGAGTGTGGACCTGCAAACCAATAAACTTTAGTAGTAAATGAAATAAGCTGTAAATTGAGTGTGGACGCACTTACCACCTGCAAAACCCATAAGCCCACAGTTTTAGGCGCAAACAGGAGTGCACACACGCGTCCACAAGGTGCCCGGGCGTCCCCGGTCCCTCGGACTTCACAAGCCAAAATAACAAGCATTGTCCAGGCAGCAAGACAATGTCACACAAAGTAAAATAAAGTTATGGCATGCATCATTTATGCATTGTGCACATGTAAACTTGGAGAACCACCTATCATCATTCTTGTTGTACTTGAAAATATTTCGCCTGCCATCATAACACACCATGTGTGCATGGCCGGAATCCACACGGGCACCGCCCGAAAGTCCACAAATGTCCTGCCATGTCCTTGGACTCATATGCATCCACTCATATGATCCATACACATGCCCAAGTATAATACATACATGCATCCGCATGTTTCTAGGCCTAACACGCATCCGCATGTCCCTAGAATATAGGGGTTTGTGACACCCCCCCCGGCTTCTAATCAATTGACCGCAACTGAAAAGCCTCCAGATAGGCCTTCAAAAGATCTGGGTAATCCTCGAAGTAGGCCTCATCCATCTATTTCGCATCCAAAGCTGAATAATTCTTGAACTTCACAAGGTACCTACGAACAAGTTTGCCTCCCGCAAGCTTTCGTTCCTTGTGAAAAACAATCTGTTCAGGTTGAAGAATTTCTTCTAGCTCATCCACCTCGGGTGGGTCTTCCAAAACCGGCTCAAACGGTGTCGGTCCCACATAAGGCCTCAATAGGCTCACATGAAAAGCATTATGCATGTTCCAATGATCTGGGAGTACAAGCCGAAATGCAACATCATTGATCTTCTCCAAGATCTGAAAAGGTCCATAGTACCTGTTGGAAAGTTTAGGGTACTTTCCCTCTTTCCCTGGCCTCTTCCGAAGGCGTGCCTTTTCAAATTTCAGCAAGACCCAATCACCTTGTTTGAATTGTAGATCCCTTCTATGCTTATCAGTTGCCTTTTTAATCTTGGTTTGAGACCTCTCTATGGCTGTCCGTACCTGTGCAAATGCAATATCCAAGTCTCTGACATACTCATCTGCTGCAAAAATCTCATCCTTTGTACGAAGGATGGGTGGTAGTACCACCTTGCCATAGATAATCTCAAAGGGTGCCTTGCCCATAGAAGCATGTACCGTATTGTTGTAGGCAAACTCCACAAGTGGTAAATACTTCTCCCAATCCGATTTGCGGTCGGATACATAAGATTTCAGCAAGTCGAGGACGGCTGAATTTGCTATTTCACTTTGCCCATCTGTCTGTGGATGGTAAGCTGATGAGAAGTTCAGCTTTGTACCCATATTGTCAAACAATGCGCGCCAAAATAAGCTTGTGGTTCTAGGATCTCTATCCCCCACAATAGATTTAGGCATGCCATGGTGTTTGAATATCTGTGCCAAAAACATCCTAGCCATATGATCTGGCTTTATTGTCTTGTGCACGGGAATGAAATGTGCCTGCTTGCTAAACCTGTCAATGATGGTCCAAATAGCATCATTTCCCTGTGGCGTCCTTGGCAAATCCATAATGAAATCCATAGCAATGCTTTCCCATGGTTCATTAGGTATAGGCAAAGGCTGAAGCAATCCAGATGCTTTATGTCTGTCAAACTTGACCTTTTGACATACCATACATTCACGTACATATGCTTCAATATCCTTGCGAATATGTGGCCAAAAGAAATACCTCTCCAAAGCTTGTGCTGTGGCGAAAATGCCTCTATGACCTGCATATGGAGGAGCATGGCACTCATCCATAACCTTATGGCGAAGGTTCTTTACCACACACATACGATTTTGCATCATGAGATATCCATCTCTTATGACATAAGATGGGATAGCAATACCCTCTTGCAAATCAGCCCATACATGTGCAAAATCCTCATCCAGATGATAAGTATTACGCATATCCGATAAGTCCTCATGGTATGCAACTGTAATAGCATGAACCTGTGGTCGTCTAGATAAAGCATCTGCCACCACATTCTTTTTCCCTGGAGTGTGTAAAATCTGAAAATGAAACATTGAGAGGAAATTTGCCCATCTCATATGCTTCTCTGAGAGCTTACTTTGAGTCAAAAAATATCTCAAACTTTGATGATCAGTTTTGACCATAAAATCAGCCCCTAAAAGATAGTGTTTCCAAATAGTAAGGGCATGAATTACAGCCAACAACTCCTTCTCATAAACCTGTAAGTGAAGCTCTGCATGTTGCAAGCGTCTGCTCTCATAGGCAATGGCATGTCCTTCTTGGTTCAAAACAGCCCCTATGCAGTCCCCACATGCATCACATTCTACCACAAAAGGTTTATGCAAATCCGGAATAATGAGTACCGGTCCCGAGATGATTGCACTCTTCAACTTTTGAAAGGCATCTCTCTCTTCTTGTATCCATTTAAAGATTGCTTTCTTCTTCGTTAAGTCATGTAACGGAGCGGCAATGAAAGCAAAATGCTTGACGAATCTTCTGTAGTAAGCACATAAACCAAGGAAGCTCCTCACTTCATGGACTGATTTCAGCTCTGGCCATTCTTGCATGGCTTGTATCTTTGCAGGATCCATGCGCACACCATCCTTTGATACAATGTGACCAAGATAGTGAATCTCTGGGAGGAAGAATTCACTCTTTTTTGCATTTATGTAGAGCTGATTTTCCTTAAGCTCTTTAAACACAATAGCCAGATGCTCACGATGTTGGGCTTCATTCTTTGAGAATACAATAATGTCATCAAAGAATATACCTGTGAACTTTCTATGCTTTCTGAACACCCTGTCTATCATCCTGTTGAAGATAGCGGGTGCATTTGTAAGACCAAAAGGCACCACCAAAAACTCATAAAGACCAAAGGCTGTTCTAAATGCAGTCTTGTGAACATCTTGAGGTGCCACTCTCACTTGATGATACCCACTCTTGAGGTCTATTCGGCTGAAACATGCCGAACCTTCAAGCTTGTCCAAGATGTCATCAATGCGCGGAATCGGAAACCGATTCTTGATGGTTATCTTATTGAGGGCACGGTAATCAACACACATCCTGTAAGTACCATCCTTCTTTTGAACAAGAAGTACCGGCGAGCAATATGGCGAGGAACTAGGTCGAATCAAACCCTTTTCAAAAGTTCATTCACCTGTGCCATAATCTCTTGTTGTTGACTAGCACTCACCCTGTATGGTGGCCTATTAGGTGGAGAGCTACCGGGAATTAGATCTATGCAATGATCTTCCGGCCTCTCTGGTGGCAACCTTGCTGGCAAAGCATTTGCAAAACAATCTTTGAATTCATTCAAAAAGTTAAGCTTGTCTTGATCTAATGCACTAACATCAACACTAGAATGTTCAATGGTGTCACGTACAAAAACCAAGTAAGAACAAGCTGATTTCTTTATTGCCTTATTAATTTGTACATGGCTTACAAGAGGTATGGTACTTCCAATAGTACCAGCATCTATAGAGTGCTCACGGCCTCTATGTACAAAGCTGATTTTCTTCTCTTTGTAAGCCTTAACAGGCTCTAAACGGTGATGCCAGGGCATCCCCAACAAAACATCACAACCTGTAAGAGGAGCCACTAGAAAGCTCTCATAGTCGAGGTAGTCCTGTATTTGTACATGGAGTTTACCAATGACCGGAGTTACATCAACCTGTTTGCCCTCAAAGGCGGCATCTGCATTCATTTGCATTCCCATGTCTTCCAGATTGAGACCTATGGCGGCAGCCATCTGTACGGATATAAAGTTATCTGTGGAAGCATCATCAAAAAGAAACAAAGCGGGCTGATCCTTCAATTTGCCCCAAGCCTTGCATATGACTCTACTCTTGGGCTCATGCCCTGTATTACCCTGCACATCGGGTACAACATTCACAAGAGGCTTTTCCACATTAGGCTCAGCATTCTTAGGATTCTGTGGGCATTTAGGATATATATGATCTTTACTGCCACACTTAAAGCATTTTCCAGCCTTCTTGTACTCTTCCAATTGCTGTTTTGAGAGCCCAAAATTGTGGCGTTTACCTCCCGGCTTCTTTTCGGAGTCATCCTTTGCATCTCGGCCATCTTTGGGAGCATTCTTAGGTGGCTGTTTACCCTTTTTCTGGTCATAACCAGCCCTGAATTTACTCTTATTTTGACCTGCAAATGGCTTATTTGTGGGTGCTTTTATGTGCAAGTTCTCCGCAATCATGGCTGAGTGTATAAGCTCTTGTATGGTCTTATTTGGGTACACTCCCAAGCTTTGTTGGATGATGTGATGGAGCCCCGATTCAAACTTTCTCTTCTTCTCGTCCTCTCCAATCTTCATGAAGGGAGTAACCTTGAGAAGGACTTTCCAAAACTTTGCTATGTATGAAGCAACGGACTCTCCCTCATCTTGGGACAGCCAATCCCACTCCTTGCGTACATCCTTTGCAAAGTTTGGTGGTAAGAATTAATCATAAAACTGAATTTTGAAAGAAGACCAAGTTGGGGCAGCACTTCCATCAAGTATTTTTGCAAGCCACCAATCACTTGCCGTATCCTTGAGATGCATTCCCACATGCCTGAGCATAGACTTTTCTGAAAAGTCTTCATTGCAAAAAGCTATCTCAAACTGTCTAATGAAAGCAAGTGCTTTGGTAGAGTCCATCCGTCCCTGAAAGTTTTCAAACTTTACATCCTTGTCACCGGACTTGAATTCTCGAGGCTTCTTCCTTCTATATGCATCCCTATGTACATCCTGTTCATCTGCATGATGATGATGCCGCGATGAAGATTCACGACCCCTCTTCGTTCTCTCTTGAGCCACACTCTCCAAATGAGTGGAAAGCTCAACACGAGAACGGATATGTCTTCTTGGAGTAAAGCGGGAATGAGTAGAGGATCCCTCATCCTTACTCTTCTCTTGACCTGCATCAAGCCTAGCACCAGGGACTCTTGTCCTTTCAGCATTTGGCACTTGCTGTGCTCTTTCTGCTTGTTGTGCATCATGTGCATCACCACGGGTAGCCATGAGGGGTGGCTTCTTGAAAGCCAAACTACCATCTGCTTCAGTGTATACATCACCCTTGACCATTAGGTATGCAAGTGCAAGCTCTCGGGGTTTCTCAACATCCATTTCCTTTGCAATTGCTTCAAAAGTGACTTCATGGACCGAAGCCTTTGCCTTCGCAGCCAACACCTTTTGTACATCCGGGTTATTTTTCAATGACCTAAGCTCTTCGGTTTCAGCCCTATAGCGTCGCACTTGACGCCTCAAAGATTCCAAATCAGAATGCATAGTGTCATGAGTACCTGCATCTCCATAGACATCATTGCCTGCAGCATCTCTTGCATCCCTTGTACCATGAAATTCACGGTCCTGTGTGTTCTCCACACTGTCAGAAATGTGGCTGTCCATGACACTCAAATCAGGTCACCACTTATGATTCCAAGCCTCAGACCGTTTTCCAATGAGGGGAAAAACTGAGCTCTGATACCAATGTAACGGGAGGCGGACGCGTGTATTGGAATCGTATAAATGTGAACAAGATTCTGAGCACTTAACACTTGAGCATTACAACCACAAAGCTGAAAATGACAGTACACCACATAAAGGGGCCGATGATAGGCTGACCCCTCCCCTTTAGGTTATATTACCAAAAGAGTCTGCAAAGTACAAGATTACGGGTGCCTGGGGATTCACCACCAGCCTGCACCTGATTCTTCCAAATACATCATGAATGAATACATTTCAAACAAGAGAATCTGTAGGTACATCCGCCCTACACACAGGTACATCCGCCCTGCACAAACCTCTTCACAGGTACATCCGCCCTGCACAAGAGTATCACAATCCTCACAGGTACTCCGCCTTGCACAAGATGTAAATGGATCTTTAGGCCCTGTTTCCACGCGAGAGACTGATCCAGAAACCTGTGTTCTCCGCGAGCAAGTGTCCCCAATGCTTGCCCTAAGCACCTGTTATATCAGGAAACCTTGAGACACAACCATACTCACATATTCCATTGCTGTCCGGCCTGTTTTGTGCAATAACCAGTCCAAAACAGCAGCTTTCTATCGCGAGAATTCCACCTGTAAAGGGTCCTACAGCCCTGTGGAGGTCCCTAGAGCTGTCCTGTACTATCCAAGTTGACTTTGGACACCTGAAACCAGCCCAAAACTCGCAATAACCAGAAATTACAGGTCTGAAATTTACCAACCAGCCCTTTAGAAGAGTGTGGGGATCATTATCCAAGCTTGTGTGAGTCCGGGAAGCAAGCAACCAGCCCTGTATCAGCTCCCAAAGCTTCAACCAACTCTCCAATGTGTTCAGTTATGAATAAAACAGCCCAAAAGGCCTCTTGAAGGAGGCGCCTTTCTCCAGTGCCACCTAAGGGGCTTGGTGGGTACACATACAGGCTGACAAGTGTCCCCATAAGGTGTCCAGGTAGGTGTCCAGCCCATAGTGCTCCATTTGTCCTGTTTGTGTAAGTTTAGGTCCAACCAAATGGGAAATGGCCATACTGTCCGGACTTCATTAATTTTGGTCCAACCAAATGCGAACGCATTATAAGTTGTCCGGCCACTTATTAATGAGTGTGGACCTGCAAACCAATAAACTTTAGTAGTAAATGAAATAAGCTGTAAATTGAGTGTGGACGCACTTACCACCTGCAAAACCCATAAGCCCACAGTTTTAGGCGCAAACAGGAGTGCACACACGCATCCACAAGGTGCCCGGGCGTCCCCGGTCCCTCGGACTTCACAAGCCAAAATAACAAGCATTGTCCAGGCAGCAAGACAATGTCACACAAAGTAAAATAAAGTTATGGCATGCATCATTTATGCATTGTGCACATGTAAACTTGGAGAACCACCTATCATCATTCTTGTACTTGAAAATATTCCGCCTGCCATCATAACACACCATGTGTGCATGGCCGGAATCCACACGGGCACCGCCCGAAAGTCCACAAATGTCCTGCCATGTCCTTGGACTCATATGCATCCACTCATATGATCCATACACATGCCCAGGTATAACACATACATGCATCCGCATGTTTCTAGGCCTGACACGCATCCGCATGTCCCTAGAATATAGGGGTTTGTGACATCAATTGCAGCAGCCCGACCATGTCCAGTTTCAGCCGACTAGGCATTAATGCCAATCGTGGGATTTTATGCAGGCAGACAGCCTCTTGAGGCAGTCGACTTGCATCATGAGGCCATATAAAAAGACCAAACCAGTTAAGTCAATAAATCATCAGATATAAACTAGAGATTATCATCAAAAGTCAATTCGGGACCCCATCTGGTGTCGTCTCTACTACATCTATTTTCAGATTCATGTATGCTGTTTTAAAGGATTGCTAAATACTCACTAAACTCGGGTTTAAAGAAAGGCTTCGTTGTTTCACACGGTCCTAGCTCGGCGCATGCTACATGTACATATCTCTCTCTCTCTCTCTCTCTCATCTCTTAAAGAGTGAAGTGATAAAGTGGATTGCTACAAACTCAAGATAAAGAAGGTGGTGTGAGACTTTATGTGACAGGATTCTACATCTACCCATAATTCCGCTTCATGTTACAAAACAAAAGCAAAAATACTTGACCGATGAGTGTATCAAGGCAAAGGGCATGGGCCTCAACCACTCCTATATAATTTTACTAATTTCTCTTGACAACGGCTACGAAAAAAAAAATAGTGCAACAACATGCAAGCAATATAGGCCCGAAATATGACCATGTCCAAGCAAGGGATGCTAGCGGGGAGTGCCGCTTGGCACCTGGGCGGCTCAGTCGGGGTCCCCCGCGGGGGTCCGCCCAACTTGGCCGGCATGTTATCATGGGCTCCGTCCACTTGGCGGCTATGGCAAAAGTGGCCGGCTGTAGATTAACTGGGCACAAGAGAACTTTGCTCGGATACCATGTGTGAAATGGTGAGCCATGGGAGGGAGAGAGAGAGAGAGAGAGAGAAAAGAGAAAGAACAAGGTTATAAGAGAGAGTATTTGCACGACTCACTCCTCAGGATTTGATTGATGTTTGAATCACCAAGTACAATGCCTTTTTGTAGGTTTACAACCATATCTTTTGACCCAAACAAATCACACACACATGACACATGTCAAATTTATCTTATCCAGATATAAGGAGGTGTTCACACCTAAGCAGGTGTTCACACACACACATGAATAAGTTTACATGTACACACACATTAACCCTTTTAGGGGCTATTTACACACAGACACAAGCGAGTACACAAACAAGATGGACACACATGGGATGGTACACACACATGAAGACTCCGAATACCCAACAGATTCTCTTTCATTTATGCCCAAGAGTGGAAATGTCCCAAGTGGGAAGGAATGTTACATAACTAACACTAACCCTTGGGGTTACGGACTAATCCACCAAGGTTAGGGAAGCCTTGGGATTAGGAAAAGCAAGAAGATTTATGTGGCTAAGGTTCAGGTTTGATAAATCCAAGGTTATTGGCTATTTATGACTAGACTATTATTTATAGCACCAATAAGCACTATATAATTGAGTCTTCGGTTATTATTGATTCATTGTGATCTGGACCTAGACCAAGAGGCTTACTCCTGCCATGGACATGGCAAATCATGCGTAGTTTGGTCGAGGGAACTTGTGAGTAGGCAGTGATGGTATGGGACGCTAGGGCTGATTGGCATGGATCTGTGGGAGTGGAATGGAACCTTAGCCCTTGGCTCAGGAGAGGTTTGCGGACGTGAACCTACGGTGGGGTGATGTGCTTGCCTGCACATCTTTTATTTGTTTTCTCTAATCTTGCTTATGCATGTGAATTAGGTTGTTGCATGTGCGGAAGCCTTGCTGTAATGATCCACAACCCTAAGCTTGATTAAGAACATTGATGCTGAATTAAGATGAGTAAGACATAGGGGAGAGAAAAAAAGAGAGATTTGGTGTCAGGTTTTTCTTTATTTATAAATGGTACAAAAAGGTTGATGAATGTTCGTACATGTGTTAGGCCTATGGTCAGCCCCATAGGGGTGACCCCTGGCCCTTCTACATGACTTAGACTGATGCTGAATGAGTGAATGATCACTTGATGGAATGACTAAATTACGAGTTATGATTATATACTTGGGTAGGACACCAGTCAGCCAGCTGAACAGTTGTCGGCCTGTTTGTGTGGCCATGTTCCATGCTTTAAATTCTTTACTGAATGTTGCGCTTATTATCTGTGCTTCCCACACCTGCTACCGCCTTCTATAGCCCTAGCCGCCTGCATGCACAAGACCTACTGTCAGCCGATAGATGTTTGCTGCCAACCGACAAGCCTCCATGCAATCCCATGATGATGAGGACAATGATGTGACGTTGCTGATGATGACGATGACGATGACAATGACGACGATGATGATCTAATGCTTCTGATACTGATGGTGGCACTCTATGTTGTCCAAACTGCTGCGGATTAAGACTGTTCATGCCAAAGATTAGCCATGGGCACGGGCGTGCACATGACATTCCCTTCTGCTAAACTTGATGATGGGGTAGACACTCTGTCATCCTTCCTCCCTAGACTTCTACTGACCTTAAACTGCTACTGACTCTCTATTGACTTTGACTTTACTGACTAATATTTTGTCTGAACACCTTCGCTCCTGATCTCCACTTCCAAGTCTTGCTGAAGAACTGAGCACCTGCTCAACTGTCGTCTCCATGAATGCTTTCCCTTAACCTTGACACAACGTCGGGTCACCTACCGAAACTATTCATGCATGTTGCTAGGCCTTTGGAAATGATCAGAGAGCTTAATGAGGTACTGGGTATGCGTACCTACCCTCAGGGAATGCTTACTTTGGCTTCGCCTGCACTCCATTTGCTACCTTGCTGCATCCTCTTTGCTGGAACTGTGCAAATTCCTTGGGACATTGCTTAGTACGCTGAGCCTAATTGCTCTGATACCAATGTTGCATGCGCAGAAGCCTTGTTGTACTGATCCATAACCCTAAGCTTGATTAAGAACATTGATGCTGAATTAAGATGAGTAAGAGAGAGGAGAGAGAAGAAGAGATAGATTTAGTGTCAGGGTTTTCTTTATTTATATATGGTACAAAAAAGGTGATGAATGCTTGTACATGTGTTAGGCCTATGGTCAACCCCATAGGGCTGACCCCCGATCACTTGATGGAATCGCTGAATTATGAGTTATGCTTATATACTTGGGTAGGACACCAGTCGGCCAGCTTAACAATTGTTGGCCTGTTTGTGTGGACATGTTCTATCCTGTAAATTCTTTACTGAATGATGCGCTTACTATCTGTGCTTCCCACACCTGCTGCCACCTTCTATAGCCCTGGCCACCTACATGCACAAGACCTGTTGTCAGCTGACAAATGTTTGCTGCCAGCCATGCAGTTTCATGATGATGAGGACAATGATGTGATGCTGCTGATGATGACGATGATCTGATGCTTCTGATATTGATGGTGACACTATATGCTATCATAACTGCTACACTAATTAGAGATTAAGTCTGTTCATGCCGAAGATTAGCCATGGCACGGGCGTGCACGTGACATTCCCTTCTACTAAACTTGATGACGGGGTGGACATTGTCATCCTTCCTCCCTGGACGTCTACTGACCTTGGACTGCTACTGACTTTGACTTTACTAACAGATATTTTTGTCTGTACACCTTCACTCCTGATCTCCACTTCCAAGTCTTGCTGAAGAATTGAGCACCTGTTCAACTAATGTCCCCATGCCTGCTTTCCCTTAACCTTGACACAACGTCGGGTCACCTACCGAAACTGTTCATGCATGTTGCTAGGCCTTTGAAAATGATCTCAGAGCTTAATGAGGTACTAGGTATGCGTACTTACCCTCAAGGAATGCTTCCTCTGCCTTCGCCTATTGCAAACCAGTCCATCTGCTACCCTACTGCATTCTTTTTGCTGGAACTATGCACCTTCCTTGGGACATGGCTTAGTAGGCTGAGCCTGAATGAATGCTCTGATACCAATGTTGCATGCGCATAAGCCTTGTTGTACTAATCCACAGCCCTAAGCCTGATTAAGAACATTGATGTTGAAAAGACATGGGAGAGAGAAGAAGAGAGATTTGGTGTCACGGTTTTCTTTATTTATATATGGTACAAAAAGGTTGATGAGTACTTTTACATGTGTTAGGCCTATGATCAGCCCCATAGGGGTGACCCCTGGCCCTTCTACATGACTTAGACTAATGCTAGATCATGAACGAGTGAATGATCACTTGATGGAATGAATGAATCATGAGTTATGCTTATATACTTGGGAAGGACACCAATCGGCCAGCTGAACAATTGTCGGCCTGTTTGTGTGGACATGTTCTATGCTTTAAATTCTTTATTGAATGCTACGCTATATCTGTGCCGCCCACACATGCTGCCGCCTACTGTAGCCCTGGCCGCCTGCATGCACAAGACCTGCTGTCAGCAGACAAATGTTTGCTGCCAGTCGACAGGACTCCATGCAGTCTCATCATGATGAGGACGATGATGTGATGCTGCTAATGATGACGATGTTGATGAAGCTGATCTGATGCTTCTGATACTGATGGTGACACTATATGCTGTCGTAACAGCTGCACTAATCAAGGATTAAGATTGTGCATGGCGAAGATTAGCCATGGCATGGGCGTGCATGTGACAAAGGTGATCCTTGGGAGGAGTCTCTCACATGGATTCATGACAACCAAAGACCATCTTGACGGTCCCAACTACTCACAATGGAGCTTCATGATGAAGATTCTTTTGATAGCCAAGGGTCTGTGGGAGATTGTTATGGGGCAAGAGCCTTGTCCTCCAACATTAACAGCCACAACCTCTTCGGTTACATCAACCACAACAAGAAGGGAGGCCCAAACTACAGCTCAAGTAGTGGTAGGGACTTCAACACAGCCGCCTCCTACGCAATGGCCATGATCACTCTTTCAATCAAGGAATCCATTACTCCTCGCATTGGATCCTGCAGCTCTGCAAGGGCTTCCTAGGTGGTCCTCTAGACCATGTTCCAATCTCGCAAATGAAGCACGAGTCCTGAACCACATGCAAGAGCTAGACAACCTGACCGTGAATGAGGGAGATTCCATATCAGATCACTTTACGAAGGTAAGGAACAACTGGTGAATATTAACGAGGTAGTTGATGACAAAAATTTGGTCAGCACTATTCTCAATTCCTTACCTGAGTCCTATTGGAGTTTCCACACTTCTATGAATCGCTCTATGAGAGGAGAAGACAATCCCATTACCTTTGAGGAGCTGCTTGGATTACTACATGAGGAGCACACAAGGAAGAACATATCGAGAGTTGATGCCAGTAGAGAGGACCAAGCCTTCACTCCAATGGCAAAGGCAAAGTGGGCTCATCATGGGGTGACACCAAGACAAAGAAAGGAAAGTGTCACTATTGCCATAAGGCGGGGTGCTACATCAAAGAGAGTTGGAAGAGGCTTGCCAAGTTGAAAGCTGATGAAGATTCGGTAAACTCTACTACCTCTAACTCCAACGACAAGAAGCAGCAACGAAGAAGCAAATCTAGTCCATGATGAGTGGACTTCTAACCACATTATCACTATTGGGGGAATGTGGGAATAAACAGGTGCTAGGTGGTTGTGTAGATTGGCACTTAATTATTGGATATTGCAGGAGATCACACATATGCAACTATGGAGGGTGAAATATCATCATCATGGTGAGTATGTGGAGAGGGACGAAGCTTGAAGGAGAGAGGTGATGGAGCTTCAACCCATAGCAGTGATGTACAAGGATTAGAGAGAGAGAGAGAGAGAGAGAGAGAGAGAGAGAGAGAGAGAGAGAGAGAGAGATGTGTTAACAACCAAGAGAGAGCAAGATTGCACAACTCAAATGATATTCACTATGATAGTGAAACCACCCAAATACATGCTTTTATAGGCACCAAGGCCTTATCTATTGACCCTAAATAAGAGGGTGTTCACACCGCTAAGGACACTTGACTAGACTCCAAGATAACTCTGAAATACCCAACGTTAATAACTTAGTAGTGTTCTAGGCTTTAAATAAAGCACTTCTAGTGTGTGAACAACTGCTAGCATCTACGTTCATTTATGTGTGGGAACAACCCCTTAGAATGATCTTATGTAAGCAATGATTTGTAAAGGTGACACCTCTTAGGGACACTTGGCATCATGCCTTGACGTGTGGCATGTGTGGTGGCAGCATATGCACACACCTTGTATAAGGGGGTCTCTCCTAAAAAAAGGACCATTATTATAATGCAAAGCATGCCTAATCTTTCCATCTAATCATGTGGCCATGTTTAATCATCTTGTGATAATCTCCCCACTTCTAACAGTGTGGTACATGAGAGGTCATGGGCCACATGGGTAGGCCACTTGTGAAGGGAACTAGGATGGATAAGGTTTGAAATAAATAAGATCAAATTGGAAGATGAGGGCAAGGGCCTATATAATTGTTATGCTTGGGAGCTTGATTAATCATTGGAGAACCTTGTTTTTGCTTCTCATTGAATCCTAATTCCAATTAGTTGTGTTGTTGAGTTCCTTAATTAGTCGTGAATATCTTGCTTTATTACGATCCTCCATAGCTCCAAACTTTGTCTCATGCACCATACACCACCGAGTAGCAGGGAGTCAAGGCCCAACGTAGCAGTCGGTTTGACCCCACCCGCTGTAGCCGGGAGCAACACTTTGAACAAAGTAATGTATACCCGGGGTGAAAAACCTCTCAAAAATTTAAACATTTACCATACATAGCCAATTATTCTTCTTAATAAAATCTAATGATCATTGTATCATGTATGCACCAACTACATTGATTCAGAAAGTATCTGCTACGTATGTAATTTTGTATTCTCCTCAAATGTCTTAAAAGTTCTTCAAGTGGTCCAGCAACAAGAAATGGCTTGCCAATTTACCTGAATAAGTGGGCTAGTACAAACATCTCCACTGTGCGCCTACCAAGCTCAGTAAGTCGCCTTTCATCCCGTTCCACAGTATCTTTTCCAAAATCATCCCCTGAACCTCCATCCTGTAGCATTGAACGGCTTGCCAAAAAGAAAACCAGTCACAACAAGTGCAACGGCTGGTAGAATACAGTACAGGACAGAACTGTAACCATCCAAAGAGATTGTGCCATCCTAACATGACAGAAGAAAACAGCCTACCTTTGTTCTGTTTTGAGGGCCCTTCTCATCCTTGTAAGGGGGCAGAGATTCATTTGTGGCACGTTCCAACAGCGATAGTACGTCACCAGCAAGAACAAAGAACTCTTTATCCACCCAAATGACAGGGCTAAGAGCCTCGTCGATTTCAACTCCATTTATCTTCCCTTTCTTATTTTTGCTGCGATAATCCAAGGCCTTGTAGCCACTGTAAAGTGCATCCATCACCAAGGTTGACGTAACCTCTTTTTCATTGAAGAAGCATTTCACGACTGCTTTCAAAATAGTTTCTATCTTTTCTCGAGACAAGCGCCGCCGCACATTCTCCTCCACTGCCGACCAAAATACTCGAAAGCTGCCCAGTTCAACATTTAGAGATCCATTTAAATGCTTTAATTTTTTTAAGAAAAAACAGAGATTTGTATAGAGAGAAAGGAAAAGAAAAGCAATGCAAACTGTAATGATTGCATACAATGAGGACTTGAGCATGACGCTATTTGAAACAGAACTTCAGGAAACTTAGCAAAACAGATGCCAATCCCCAAACCAAAGTCCCTTCACCATCGATGACTGTGCTTTCCCTTATACATAGCACCAAGCCACACCCAATCAACTGCGTTCCTAACTCTAAGGATATCTAACCCTGACACAGTAGCCAGGGAAATTTTAGATTTATAAAAATATATTGCCACCTGCATCTAAATACCCATTGCCTTCAACTCCATGGATCCCATGACAAGGAAAAATTCTCTGCAGGTCTTACACCTCTTTATATTAATGGTTAATCACTTCTTCTATAACCAAGCTTCTTGAAAATAAAAGATGTGTCATAGTGGAGGTACAAGGATTTTCTTTGAAGAGAGTCTTGCAAAAGAATACATGTATCTCTTCATCTTGGATACCACCAACTCATTCTGAAATATTAAGGGAAGGAAGGTTAGCTACTTGGTACATACTATAATCTCACTTCAATATCCTTGTGTGACCTACGGCAAGTGCCATGAAGAAGCTACACATGAAACCTAGCTCGAGAGCTCATCGTCTTACCCTTTACTTCCAAAGAGGTAGAGTGAGCTGAACCCATTGTTAAATGATTTACACTTATCCAGTGTGGTGTTTGATAGAGGCTAAACATCCCAGCACACCATCAATTCTCTTGGTGCTAAGATGATTCAAATTAAGGATACAGGGAAAAAAATCCTTAGCAAAAACTCCACTCCTCAGGAAACATCGACAGGTTCGACGTATGGTTTATCCTGCTTTGACATCAGTAGCCAAACCAAGTACCGAGCCAATCCACCTCTCCCTAAGGGATATACATAAGGTTCATTAATGACCTGAATCTCTTCATAAGCCATGATAGAGCTACAACTAAGCCACTGACGATCAAAAACGCAAACAAAAATATGCTATAAACTGTCAGGTATCAGAAGACGTGAGGCTTATACACATATCATTCTAAAACCACAAAAGTTGAATTGTAAGCTAGAAATGATCATCTCTATGAAGATCAAATGAGCAACATACCTGGACCACCTCACAGAATCTTCCATGAGCTTTCCAATCTTTTCGCGCTTCTCGTCCACAAAACGGCGGCATATGCCTTCAACATTTGTCATGTATACACGAACTAGTTCTCTCCTATATTGGCAGTCCAAACACCTGAATGGACGATGAGGATTCTCTCTGCAAAGAGACATGGAAATAAAACATTTTGACCTTCTTGTCTAATGAGAAATCTAAACATGCATTTCAATGTCATTTTTGTAAAAGATTACGAGATAAGTTCTCTTCAACTGTAGCAGCACATAAGGTCAGTCTGTGTGTGCCATGCATGGCAGTAAGAAAACCTCTGAAGGGTTGAATATGATGAATTTTCCAATGCTAGCCTAGTCTCGACTTGAATGCAGGTCTTTCAAGCAGCACTAAGCACCTCCAAAAGCTTAAGCCTTCTCTTCTTGAAGTTTTTTTCGTCCAATAACAGCACCCACCAAAAGGTAATGTAAGCCCAACGGAGCGTGCAGTGACAGATGCAACCACGTGTACGAGAGATGAAGATAGAGAGAGAGAAGGGGATGAGAGAGATAGGAATAGGGATTTCACATAGTACACGTTTACATCTACTGGTACAGGGTGCCTACAGCAGGGCTGGCATCAGCGTTTATATCTGTTGGTACAGGGCATTTTATCAACAGGAGACCATCAGTGCTTACATCAGCACATCTGCGTTTTATTTACAGCTTATGGGACAGCAGCCTTCTCTGCTACAATAGGTCTTTTTCAGCAGGTTCACTTCTTCATCACCGGGACAACACCCTCTCTACTCCTTGACCTCGACATCGAGACAGCAGCCTTCTCTGTTCACTTCTTCAAGACGGCAGAGCCTACCATCTGCCTCAGATTGTGGCCTTCTCCACCCTCTGCATTATCACGGGACAGCAGCCCTCTCTGCTCATTCGGAGTCTCACACTGAGCTCTTGTACTAGATTTCATCATATATACACTCACTCATTGCATGATGTGTTAATTTACTCTGATCTCTCATATATTTGGTCCTTTCATCTTTTTGCCCTCGCATGCTTCCCCCTCTACCATCGGGAATGATCTCCAACCTGCCCTCATTGTGAATCGGGATAGTAGACTTGTCACCAATAAGGATGTGACCTATTTGCCTTCGAAGATCCTGTAATAACTCTCTGGAAGGAGTCATGTGTCTGGAAGCACCTGTCACCAATTGGCCGACCATTTGGTCCATCTCCAGATTTGTGTCTCGTTCATTTGAAGTGTCATACAGGCTTGCTTTACCTAGTCATTGGAAGATTCACAATGCATTTCATGTGAGTCTTTTCCGGAAATATGTCGGGCCAGATCTTGACGAGCCTGTCACAGAAGATCCCCCAGAGATTGATGAGCTTGAGGAGATCCTCCAGCCAGAACAGATTGTCTTTCACAAGGAGAGGAAGCTACCTACAGGAAAGCTTTCCAGGAGATACCTTGTGAAGTTCAAGAATTATTCGCCCATTGATGCAAAGTGGGTAAATGAGGATTATTTTGTTGATTACCCATAGCTATTGCAGGCATATCTTGAGGCTTTTCAGTTGAGGACAACTCTTTAGAAGCCCAAGGGGATGTCACCAATTGGCCGACCATTTGGTCCATCTCCAGATTTGTGTCTTGTTCACTTGAGGCCAGGCCGGTGTCTCATGTGAAGGGGCCAGTATTTTTGCATAACATGGACGGGAGCCAGACTTGTGCCACTCGTGTATGACCTGGACTGTGTTCTATCCATGGGATTGTCATGCCATGGAAGAGCCAGTATTTGTGCCGTGTTTTACCTATGGGATTGTCACTCCATAGGGAGGCTCGTGCCTGGATCTGTGTCTTACCTATGGGACTATCACTCCATAGGAAGACCGGGATTTATGTTTTGTCGTGCCATCATTGTGCCCGACAGAAATGTTTAGTACTTGTTCCATGAACGGGAGATATGTCCATGATACTATTTGCACATGCATTCATGTTTTGCATGTTTGGAACTGTTTTCGCATGACTTGTATTTTTGTGTTTGCCTGTTTGACGTGCCACTTACTGAGCGGGACGCTTGCCAGTGAGTCGTGAAGTTTGCTGTGGTAGGTGGCCATGCACCCACCCCCACTCACATGAGGGGTTCCCTTACGCACCATGACCCAAATGTGGGTGCCGACCCTACCAAGGACACCAAGAAATATTTGGGGAGGGTGCCTACTCATTAATGAGCGTGAACCTGCAACCTTATAAAAACAAAGGTTAAAAAGAATGCTATAAAATAAACAAGTGCAATACACTTACCACCTATTCACACGCAACAAAACTCGTCAGAAGACCACCCCCCACCTTGGAACCTTGGGAACTGGCCGCCTCCATGCAAGCTAGGGGGAGCCGGCCAGCTGTTGGACGTGTATCCCTCTCCAACGCTAACATATAGGCGACCGTTCTATCCGGCTATTCACCTTGCATTCGACTGTGCAGGCCACCACCTTCATCTTGCCCTGCAGTCGGCTGTTTTCTGGCCCTGCAGGTAACCGTGAGCAGAACCTTGCTTCTCTCTGGCCAGACGCAGGCGGCTGCGCCCAGACACCCCTCCACTTTGCAGGCGGCTGCGCCCAGACGCCCTTCTCTCCACCTAGCAGGCGGCTGCGCACAGAACTCTTCTCTCTTGCCAACAGGCTGCTGCGCCCAGGTGTCCTTCTCTAGCCCTTATCCAGCTGCACTTAGGCGCCTCTGATATTTGTCTTCCACTAGCGAGCTACAGGTGACTCTCTCACTTGCGGGCTGGCGGCAATAGCAGTAATAGAGACTTCTCCTTTCATACGTGGGTGCCTACAACTTCTGAAGGCCATATCCATTATTTTGCAAGGTAAGTGAACAGACTTTGATGTAAATCTTATAAGGGATACTCTCTGCTGCTAACACCCGTTCGGTGCCGGGTAGTCCAAGCTTCTGGAGAACCACGGTCCATGGGTGCCGAGATCAGGAGAGCCAGGCGTTAGTACAGGAGCGCCTGTTTGTCCGTGGTCCTGGAACACCAGTGGGGCGCGCTTTGCAGATTTCAGTGAAGGCACAGGACCGTAGAGACTAGACTTCTTCAAGTGGATCGCTCTCCTTCGAACATCTACTTCAAGTCTCTTGTTTGGTAACTATATTCATCTCAGTTGTACATGGACATCATCTGGTTCATTGAACCCATGGAGCATTGTATCATTTAAATACTCCCAATAATATATCATATATTGAAGAGAGGGGGGGTCGGCCCGTTCCGGCTCCAGTGCTGGTGTCCATTGATCAACATTTCATTTCATTTCAGTTTTCAGTTGTTATTGAGTTGTTCATTTATATTGTGAAATTTAAGTTGTGCTATTACGCGTGTGGGTGTCCAACGGAGTCTATTCCCACTTGACGGGATCGGTTTCATTGGTATCAGAGCACGGTTATTTCCCTCTTTTTAGTGGGAAAACTAACCTGTGTACTGGACACCCCGCTTCTAGCACACTTAACACAATGGACAGCCAAGGCAACCCTTTGGAAGTGCCTAATTCGAGGGGCCCATCAAGTGCCTCGCGTGGTTCTGATGCTTTACAGGGAAGGCACAAGCCCCTTGAGAGGGTGAATGATAGTGATTCAAGGGGACAACTGTCTCGAGGAAAGACAGTTATGCAAGAAGAAGTGCCTGATGCAATGAGGGCTGAATTGGAGCATATGAGAAAGCTTTTGCAGGCACAAGAGCAAGAGCTCAAATTTTTGCATGAAGATCCCCATGTGCAAAGTGCCATTAAAGCAAGGAAAGCCGATGCAATGATAGGCATGACTTTTGAGTCCATGGCACGAGAAGTGGGCAAGAAGCCAAGGGAGTTGGCACTTTCCTACCTCCTCCGCAAAGGTGACATCAAAGAGGGGGAAGATGGAGAGCTGAAATTCAGAAATCCACCTCGCTTGAAGCAGGGAGATCTCGCATCTCAAAGATTAAGGTCATTAATGCAAAGGGAAGAGGTGACAGCCACCTCTCGTCATGCATCTTCTCCACAAGGCACAAAGGGTGACAAGTATATGTATGCTAGTGCTCATGGAGGGCATGATGGTCACATGCATTCAAGGCATGTACCCATGGAGGGGGTGACAGGTCTGCCACTAGAAGAGCCTTGCCTACTGAGTTGTCTCATGGAGAGACATTGCCTTATGCAGGAAGGTCACATGCATCTGATTCTCAGGTTCGTGGAGCACATGCCACCGTGCTTCATGAAACTTCCATGATGGCCCATGGAGCCCATGAAGATAGGGCTGCCCCATTGGATAAGGGGAAAGAAAAAGAGAGGACCATGAGCCTCATGCCAGAAAGCTCAAGGAATTTAAAGCAGGTGACACGTCCGTTAAGTTTGATGTTTTTCATGGAGAGCATGATGCTTCCAAAGTGTTAGCATTTGTGGCACAGTTTGACATTGCTTAGCGACGAGGACTTCACTGAGAAGTCTAAAGTACGCCATGCTAGCATGTTCTTGAAGGGGACCGCTGCTCATTGGTGGATCACTGAAAAGATCACCAAAGACCCCATTTGCACCTGGAAAGAGTTTAAGGACAGATTTTATGCCCACTTCTTGCCACCTAATGCAGAGCAAACTCTCACCCAAAAGTGGGATAGACTCGAGCAAAGAGAGAATGAAAGTGTGCAACAGTATGTCAATAAGTTTTGGAAAGTGGGTAAACAGTGGAGTCTGGCATGATAACGTGCCAGTCCTAGGTCTTGAAACAACTCGGTGGCCTGCCTACGAACCTCGCCTCCTTGCGCCCCCAGCTCCCGCCTTTCCTTCGCTCCCTCTCCTTCTTGTGCAACTGCGCTAGCCCCTCCCTCCTCCTCACTGCGCCATCCCCTCCACCTTCTCTCAGCCTGCGCATGCCCCCCCCACCCCCTCGCTGCCTGTCGCCTGCCCCTCCCTCTCCCCCAGCCCTTCCCTCCCCCTCTCTCCGCATGCTATACTGGTGTGTGTGCAAGCCCTTCTCCTCCCCCGCCTCAGCTCCCCCCTCCCCCCCCCACGCTCCCCCCCCCGCTATCCTCTCTCCTTCCGCCTCGCCGTTTCCTCGTAGGGCTGTGTCCCTCCCGTTGGTGACCCCGGTCTCTGGCCTTTTCCCTATGGAGGACTCCATGGAAGCCGCTCCGTCTACCCCTACCGATTCTGGTCTCCGTCTGGAGTTCACAGATGCAGAACATCAGTTGTTTGTTTCCACAGTATCCGCTCTTGAGGCCTCCTCCTTGGTCTGCAAGATAGTGGGTAGCCGTCCGATGCGGAGAGAGCTTCGCGACCTTCTGCAAGGCAGCCTCGTTGGCGTGCCTGCCAAGATCGTCAGCGTCGATTTTTTGGGACGTGGCTACTACCAGGTGGATTTCGAGTCCCCCCAGGCAGCTCAGACGGTGCTTGCTCGGAGCCCCATTGCCCTCCGCTCATCCCGGGCGTTCCTGGCGCGATGGACTCACGGTTTCGACCCCGCTTCTGACCCGCTAGCAGGCGCGACAGGTTTCCCCATCACTATCTACTTTCCTGGACTCCGCAGGGAGTACTTGCCCCTCTTGTCATCCATTGGCAAGGCGTTCGGGCAGGTGGTGGAGACGCCTCAGACAGCGGCTTCAGTGATAGCTCGGGCAGCAGGACTCCCGGCCATTCGTGTTGTGGTTCCGTCACCGGAGTCCCTCCCGAAGACGATCCTCCTCCCTTGTCTTTCTAGAGGACATCTGATACAGCGCGTGGAGTATTCGGGCCTCCCTGGCCAGTGCTACATCTGTCGGGAGATGGGCCACCTCGCACGCGCCTGTCCCCGCAAGGGGGTTCATCCTTCACGTTCTGCCGCCTCTGGACCCCCTTCAGGAGGCCCGAGGGGTGGCTATCCACCTCAGAGACCGGACATCCCTGGCTCGTCTCAGCGGCGCCATCATCTGACGAGCAAGCCCCCCCGGCGGAGGATGCCGCGCATACCCAGGAGGCTGCGGATGGCAGGAGGTTCGCCGCCGGCGGAAACGCCCGGCCCGCAGGGACCGTCGCAGACGCCAGCAGGTAGCACAGGCTGGCGGACAGGCGACTCCGGCTGGCGTCCAGGCACCTACCCGCACTTATGCTCCAGTCAGGGATAGGCGGCCAGCAGGTCCCACCCCGATGGACGAGGATTCAGTCTCAGTGCCTGTTGAGGCCGCCGGTGGAGCCCCCCATGTGGAGACCCCGCTCCCGCCTCCCCCCGCGGGGGGCCCGCCCCCTCCATGGAGCAGATTCCAGAGGATCCCGAGCCCCTCACCGCGACCCCCGGCCCCTCTTCCCCTCACTCGGAGAGCACTCCTTCCACCCCCCCCTCTCCCCCCCCCAGCCCCCCCCCTCCCGCCTCCCCCGGCGGCCCCCCTGACACCTCTCCTCTGGCAGATGCCTCTCCATCCTCTCCTCGCTCTCCCCCCTCCTCTCCGCGAGCCACCATCCCTCCCTCGGCCTCTCCAGGATACTCCTCCAGACCACCCACTGCCTCGGGGCAACGCAGCGGGGTAGGCCAGAGTTCAGTTCAGCGGCTGTTCCACCGCCACTCCGGGCCGGTGGAGATGGCGATCCTAGCTTCGCCCGCCACAGAGTTCTCTCCAGCCTCCCCTGGGGGACCCCCGCGAGTGATGGGGCTCCCAGTGGATTACGGTTTCTTCAGGTGTCTCCAGCGGGATGCTGGCCCGTTCGAGACACTGGTCGCGCCCTTGCGAGTATGCGTGGTGTGCCATCCATCTCGTTCTCCTTCAGTGGTGAGCAGCATGGTGGCCTTCTCCTTTCCTCTCAGTGTTGCCCCAGACACAGCATGGGATTGCAACTCTGTAGAGGAAGTTTTGCGTGATCAGATACTGGAGTTTTCTCACCACTTCAGTGACTTGGGGCTCACGGACCTATTGCAGACCCGATTACACTCAGCCCGCATGAGCTTGTTTGGTATAGGAGATTGGCGGGCGGATTCGGTCCACACCTCAGTTGAGGCGGTGCTGCTGATTCTCCTCCACGCCGCCCCGAGGATGCAGCCTACCTTTAGATACATATATGCAGAGGATTGGTCTCACGCCTATGCCCTGGACAGGGCGAAGGTGGAGTGGGGCTGGACACAGAGACAGGTCACCCTCTTTTTGGAGAGACTCCGCACCCGGACAGACACTGAATTCTCCCTCCAAGCCGGAGCCCAAGACTCTCAGAGTGGAGGGCAGCTCATCCGGGCCAGCTGAGAGGGGTGAGCCAGTGGCGGCTGCTTCACTTGCCATAGCTCATCCACGAGGATCCTCTCATGGAACATCCAGGGTCTTGGTGGACATCGCTGCTACATTGGTCGAGGCAAACTTCGCCAGGAGATCCAGAGGGCTCTCGTTGGAGGGCCCATAGATATCCTTTTCATCCAGGAGCACCACCTTTCTGCCGGGCGCACCCGCACCTGTGGGAAGATCTTGCCAAGCAGGAGTCACACTTTTTGGTCACCGGCATATGGCTCCCAGGGAAACTAGGGTGGAGTATGCATCTCAATCAGCGAGCAGCTTCTATCCGAGGTTGTGGATTCTGGCCCTCTGGTTCAAGGTCGAGCACAGTGGATCATCCTTCGGGTTGGGGAAGACCGCATTGGCTTCCTCAACTTCTACGCCCCTAATGGGGCGACCGGGAGAGCTGAGTTCTGGAGCACCATTAGGCAGTCCCTCCCCATGGCAGACCATTGGTGCCTAGGGGGGGATTGCAACATGCTGGAGGATGCAGAGGACAGGATGGGGGGCAGCCAGGAGACCATTCATGGGCCGGAGCTCGCTGCCTGGGAGGAGCTAGTGCTGCAGGTGAGAGGCCAGGATCCGTGGACTCTCCCGGAGTTTGGCAGGATGCAGGGGAGTTTATCTTTCTCGCGCTCGGATAGACGGGCCACAGGAGTTAACCTTTCCCGCATCGACAGGTTTTACATTGATGAGTGGGCTTGCGATAGAGGTGGCACTGTGGGTATACTTGCAGGCTCTTCTTTTTCAGACCACTTTCCAGTGCTTCTCCAGATCGAGGACCCTACGAGAGGAGAGCGAGGCCAGAGCGTCCGGATTCCAGATTGTCTCATAGAGGAGCCCAAGATAGCGACCAGAGTTGAGCAGGTCTGGCGGAAGCTTCAGTTCAGGAGAGGATCGGCAGCCAGCGATCTTGACAGGGGTTTGCAGGAGATCAGTAGGATGCTCAGACAGGCTGCCCTAGACCGTCTGGAGGCTTTCAGAGAGCAGGAGAGGAGCCTGCGGAGGAGTCTAGCTTCCCTTCAGAGACTTCCGGAGAGGGATCCTACGAGCCCTTGGATCTCAGAGCAGATGGAGTCAGCTCGCACAGAGATCAGATCCATCGAGGAGAGGAGGGTGGAGTTCTGATTCCATGCTCGGGCATCTTTCTGGACTCAGGCTGGAGACAGAGTGACTCGGGATTTCTTTGAGGTGACAGGGCCTCGCTTCAGACGAGAGGGTCTCAGGCGTCTTCGGCAGGCTGATGGCCAGGTAGTGGTGGATCCCCCCAGGGTTCGGGCAATCGCCACAGATTTTTACAAGGATCTGCTCTCTGCTGAGCTAGCAGATGACAGGGTGAGAGAGGCTCGGGAGGCAGTCTGGAGCTTCACGAGACCGGTTGTGCCGGCCCATTTGCAGCACTCCCTTCTCTCCCCCTTCTCGGATGCGGAACTGGAGGCGGCTCTTCAGGCACTTCCTCGGGGCAAATGCCCAAGAGAGGACGGTCTCTCAGTGGCTTTCTTCCAGAGGTACTGGGGTCTCTTGCATAGGGGTTTCAGATTGGCATTCCAGGAGATCATGGAGTCGGGAGACATGCCGGACAGCATGGCAGAGGGGTTGATTCACTTGATCCCCAAAGAGGGAGGAGACAGACTGGAGATTAGACAGTGGAGACCGATTACCTTGCTAGGCACGGCCTACAAGGTCCTAGCTAAGGCGATCAGCAGGCAGCTTCAGCCTCACCTTCCGGACATCATCCACTCCACGCAGACAGGCTTCATCCAGGATAGGAGCATCCTGGATAACATCTTCTCCTTCTGGGAGGCTACGGCTTTGGCTAGATTTCGGCAGGAGGATCTGGCAGTGCTCCTTCTCGACTTCGAGAAGGCATATGATCGGGTGGACTGGGCCTTCTTGGAAGGCACTATGGAGAGGATGGGCTTCCCCCCTCAGTGGATCCGTGGGGTCTCTGCACTCTACACATCGGCTCATAGCCAGGTGCTAATACAGGGCGTGCGCGGAGAGAGGTTCCAGCTCTCGCGCTCGGTGCGACAGGGTTGCCCCTTGGCGCCCTTTCTTTTTCTTTTTGTGGCGGAGGCCATGAGCACTTTCTTGACGGCACAGGATACAGGTTTGCGGGGCCTCCAGCTCCCCATCCGCACCTCGGAGGAGCTCCTAGACTCAGAGTTTGCGGATGACACTGCTGTCTATCTTCAGGGAGGGGAGGAGAACCTCCGCCGCTTCGCCTCAGCCATGGACAGGTTTTGCAGAGCTTCGGGCGCTTTGATCAACTGGCACAAGTCGTGTGGGTTGTGGGTCAGTTCTGTGCCCCCCCCCCCCCCCCCCCCCCCCCCGACTTGGAGGCCAGTTGATGGGTTTCAGTGGCTGGCCCCCCGGCACTACAGTGCGCTATTTGGGATGCTATGTGGGCATTGACATATCTCCGGAGCAGCAGATAGCCCCCCTTCTTCTGAGCATTCGGAAGAAGCTTCTGTATTGGAGTACCGCTCGTTTATCTCTGGCTGGCCGAGTGGTTGTGGCCAACCAGGTTCTGCTTGCTACCATGTGGTACATCACTTCTTGCTGGGCCTTTTCTTGGGCGTGCATTGGCCAGGTGCAGAGGCTCATCAGGAACTTTCTTAGGTCCGGTGGCGACGGGCGGCCCGCCAGGGCCAAGGTGGCATGGGCTGTGATCACTCAGCCGAGGGAGAGAGGCGGCCTGGGCATAGTTGATCCTATTTGTCAAAGCCGAGCTTTGCTTGGCAAGTTGGTGGTTCGTGGCCTCCTACCAGGCGCTGAGCCGTGGAAGGAGTTTCTTGTTTCCAGGATTCTCAGCCGCACTCCTTCTCTTAGCGGCCCCTGGACCCCCAGCATCAGGTGGATCTTTACAGAGCAGCGATCCAGAGGAGTGGGCCTTGGTTTCGAGGAGCGTTTTGCAGCTAGCCTTCTGAGGGCCTGGGAGCATCTGAGGCCGTCACTCTTCCAGACTCCCCCGGGCACCGATGAGGAGCGCCTGAGGCAGCCATTGATCTGGAACCCCTTGATCCAACTTCCCAGTGGTCATATGGTTGGATCGCGATCTCATGTGTCGTGGGGCCCGTTGAGCTCCGGCCCAGCCCAGTCCTTAGACGACTGGATTTGTTTTCAGCAGCTGCCTCTAGAGGTTCAGGAGAGGAGACTCAGCGGGATGAGGGGCAGAGAGTTGATGAGGCAGGACATTGAGGCGGCCATCCCCCGGGAGTGGCGGACTCCAGTACAGGACCCTCCACCTCCACAGTGGATGGGCGTCTTTACTCGGCATGAGATCCTTCTAGCGGTCTGCGGCTCAGCAGAGAGAGTCGCCCCACTCACCTTCGAGGTGGGAGAGGGAGGCCAGCTTCAGAGGACCCGACTAGATTTGGATGAGTTCCAGGGTTGTATCTTTCAGAGGGTGCGGGTGGTCGGCTTTCATCAGAGACAGTGGCATGTAGACCCCTCACCGGCCTGGATAGGGGAGGACTATTCTCGGAGATTATGGGCTTGGGACAGCAGGCCTCTTATTCGCCTTCACTGGGATCCAGGCGAGTGGCTTTGGCGAGATCCCTATTCGGCCCCTACCAGCCCAGGCACCCCCTTTTTTCAGTACACAGCGAGGCTGGGGCGGCGGATCCAGAGACACAGGATAGAGGGCACCCCGGCGGCGGCCGAGCATTGGCGGCAACAGGGGCTCTCCCCTGCCTTCCTTAGGGCCTTCTGGTAGCGCCTCTGGGACAGCTTCCGGCCCCGGAAGGTGACGCTTTTTCTCTGGCTTACAGCGCATAGAGGACTGGCTGTGGGGGCTTGGCTAGCTTTTGGCAGACACCCAGCGTCCTGCCCTCGGTGCGGCCATGCACAGGAGTCGCAGCGGCACTGCTTATAGGATTGCCCACAGGCACAGCAGGTCTGGTAGCGCGCTCTCAGGATGGTTTTTGCAGGCTCACCAGGTGAGATGATGGTGACGTGGGGTGCGGTGGCTTGGGCCATGGACAGCGGCCCGTCCCTTGGATACGAGGACGTCCCTGGCAGTGTGACCATCCAGGTCTCTGACAGGGCGATGGCGGTGGTTCCGACGCCAGACTTCTCTTCGGCAGTCTCCCAGGAGGGGGACGGGCACAGATGGGAGATGATCAGCAGCATGACGGCTTGGCACATATGGAGAGCCCGATGCAGGGAGGCCATAGACCGCCAGGCGATTCCACCGGCGGAGGTCATATAGGCTCTCTGGGTGGACATCATTCACACCTTGAGAGAACACTGGGGGAAACTTCAGGGCGACTCGGATCGCATGAGAGATCGCCGCAAGGCGTTCCTCCACACTTGGCAGCATGGCCCTTTCCTCACCGTGAGGGGCGAGGATGTCACTTGGCACTACAGGCCTCCAGTTTGGCTCTTCTCACCTCCCGCATGTACTACTAGGTAGCCCCCCCCAGAGAGCGGCCAGCCACGGGGGTGGAGCTCCGGTGTTCACTGTATATATTATCCCTCCTTGTGAGGTGAGCTTTGTAGCCTTATGGCGTCTTCTCATTAACTAATAGAAGGATCGTTTTTTCAAAAAAAAAAAAAAAAGTTTTGGAAAGTGTTGGTTGAGGTAACTCCTTTCATGCAAATCACTGAGGATGAAAGAAAGAGGAAGTTTCGCTCCGGATTGCAACCAGCTTATCGTTCGGGCATTGAATTGCACCCGAAACATACTTTGCAACAGCTTATAGCCTCTGCTCTTGCTACAGAGCAATTGGTGCTCAAAATTAAGCAAGATCAAGGCGGTTCAAAGGGCAAAGATAAGGCTGTCCCAAATCTGCAAAAACGTGGACAGCCACCTGAAAAGAGCTTCCGGGAGATCCAGAAGGGAGGTAAAGCTAAAAATACCTCATCTAAAGATCATGGCCCAAAGAAGAACAAATTTGGCTTGACCCCCGAGCAAAGGAGCAATATGCCAAGGAGGGGAAATGTTTTTCTTGTGGCAGCAAAGAGCACATGTTTAGACAATGCCCTGACCGCAAACCAAAGCATGAGGACAAGCAAACCAAGGCTAATGTGCATGCAGTTCCCGATGTGCAGGGAAACACAAAACATGATGCAAAAGAACGGATGGTATGCAAAGCATGGGGTCAAATCAAGGATCAGCCCGCCTTATTTATGTTTGATGATTGTGGCACTTAGAGATGATGCGAAGAGGCAGTTGGCTTCACCACAGAGGATACTCGCGAGCGGATTCTTGATAGTGGTGCTTCCAGGCACATGACTCCCTCCCATGACTTCTTTCAGGATCTTAAACCGCAATCAAGTCGCATTTTCATTGGCGACAATTCCAGCATACCGATACACAGTGAGGGCACCAGAGCTGTATAGCTATTGCTCGGAACCCGATCTTCTATGCCCGGACCAAGCACATAGAGATACAATATCACTTTATTCGTGAGAAGATCTTGGTTGGTGACATCTTGCTTCTTGATTGTTCGACGGAGGAAAATGCGGTGGACCTCTTCACGAAGTCTCTATCATGATTGTATACTCCATGCATATGCATTCTCCTAGTAGTAGAGCTCCATCACCTCCCCCACTCATTGTACTTATTGCACACCTAGATTCAGCTTTTTAGTTCAGTACTCTTTCATTTTGTTGGGATGACAGAGGATACCCCACACAGGTACACTGATTTGTCTCATAGGCCGAGTTCGGTCTTTTGGAAGACGTTAATAAAATCTTTCTTTCTTTCTTTCTTTCTACCTCAGGCTATGCTCCGGCGGCACTCCAACTCACTAGGGTTGGTTCCACATCCAGGAGCTGAGAGGGGGTGTTAGCAGTCATCTCCTGTCTGTATATTTACGCCATGGCCTCCGTTGTGGGTGTGCCCTCCCGATTTAGGTGTTTTCTCATTTTTCCCCACTTTCCATATTTTTCCCATTTCATTCTGGGTGTGGGAGGGCTGTCGGCTACTTTTGTGTGCCACCCGACTGGTGGATTCTCTCGACTTCTGTCCAGCACCTGGCCGACTGCTTGTACTGGCCGACTGCCCCCTATGCTGGTCGTGGGCATTTATTGCTCCTGTCAGCTGTTTATTGCTGGCCGACCAGCAGCATGGGGCCATATATAATGGCCCCTTGCCCCCCACACTCTATATATTGTATTGCGGGATTTTCTTGTGTACATAGCAAAGTTATACACCTCTCTCTCTCTCTCTCTCTCTCTCTCTCTCTCTCTCTCTCTCTCTCTCTCAATTCTGCATTTTTCTGCTGTGCACTTGCTCTTGGTGTTTTCAGATCTTGTCTTCATTTTTGCTGCGTATTGTGACATGGTATCAGAGCACTAGGCTCTTGGCAGATCGTGGGAACTGTCAGCAAGAGGGGGGCTGTTTGTAGTGCTGATTCGAGGACTGTTTTGGGCCGTACAGGAAGAGGAGAAGCAAGCGAAAGGCGGGCCATGTTGCTGGACAGCCACTTGCAGGTTTAGTTCTTCATTTTTTCCCACCCAGCCTCCCTTTTCAGTTACACCCCCGCAATGGCAGATTTACTTGAGATGGTAGAGAAGCACGTGAAGATCCCGACACTCCCCACGTTCCCGGTGGACCGTCAGTTGGACGGAAACAACTACGGCATATGGAAGGTAATAATGGAATCTGTTTTAGAGTCTTATGACTTGGCATTTTTGTTGGGGTTCCACGGCTGGAGTAGGAGGAAGGGGAGTTACCCTCTATTCGGAAGGAACGGGAGGCACACGCACAGTTATGGGATCGTGTCAATGCCAGAGTCCGTTCTTTCATCTTCCTCAATTGCACACCACAAGTAATCAATCATATAAAGCATCACGTTGGCCAGAGGTATTTGGCAACATTTGGCTTCTCTCTACAACAGGGTATCACCCATGAAGAGAATCTCCTTGGACATTCAGATGCGGGTGATGAATCCTGCAAAGTCGTCGACGATGCGGGAGCACATCAACAAGCTGCAGGCTCTTCAACAGGAAGTTCTCCAGGCAGGGAAAGAGATATCGTTACAAGTTATGGCCATAACGTTGTTGTAACATTTGCCCTCTCAGTACTCGGCCTTTTACTTTTCATTGATTACCAGTGGCAAGCTCAGCACCATCACATGGAAGGAGCTTGTGCCCATGGTCTTGGACCAAGAAGAGCGATTCACGAACCCTCCACAGCGCGGAGGTTCTGAGGCCTTAACTGGCCAACGATCGAAAGGCCGTAATATCAACAACAAGAGCAAAGGGAAGGCTTCATCGGAGAAGTCTTCTGAGAAGAAACCCAACTCAGACCGAGAGAAACTGAAGGCCGAGAGGACCTGTAATGATTGTGGCGAGAAAGGCCACTATTGGAGGAAGTGTCCCGAGCGGACTGGGAAGAGTGCTGATTCTTCAGCTTCAGCTGCAAAGACTCCAGCCTTTGTGCACTTAGAGATGATGGACACAGATGCTTCATCTTCTCTGAGCGAGGAGGCACTTGGCTTCACCGCAAAGGATAATCGGGAACGGATTCTTGATAGTAGTGCTTCCAGGCACATGACTCCCTCCCGTGACTTCTTTCAGGATCTTAAACGACAGTCAAGTCGCATTTTCATTGGCGACAATTCCACCATACCGATACACAGTGAAGGCACCAGAGTTGTATAGCTATTGCTCGGAACCCGGTCTTCCATGCCCGGACCAAGCACATAGAGATACAATATCACTTTATTCGTGAGAAGATCTTGGTTGGTGACATCTTGCTTCTTTATTGTTCGACGGAGGACAATGCGGCGGGACCTCTTCACGAAGTCTCTACCTCAAGCTATGCTCCGGCGGCACTCCAGCTCACTAGGGTTGGTTCCACATCCAGGAGCTGAGAGGGGGTGTTAGCAGTCATCTCTTGTCTGTATATTTACACCAAGGCCTCTGTTGTGGGTGTGCCCTCCCGATTTAGGTGTTTCCTCATTTTTTCCCACTTTCCAAATTTTTCCCATTTCATTCTGGGTGTGGGAGCGCTGTCGGCTACCTCTGTGTGCTGGCTGATAGGTGGATTCTCTCCTGACTGATGTCCAGCACCTGGCCGACTGCCCTTGTACTAACCAACTGCACCCTGTGCTGGTCGAAGGCATTTATTGCTCCTGTCGGCTATTTATTGCTGGCCGACCAGCAGCATGGGGCCATATATAATGGCCCCTTGCCCCCCACACTCTATATATTGTATTGCGGGATTTTCTTGTGTATATAGCAGAGTTATACGCTTCTCTCTCTCTCTCTCTCTCTCTCTCTCTCTCTCTCTCACTTCTGCGTTTTTCTACTGTGCACTTGCTCTTGGTGTTTTAAGATCTTGTCTTCATTTCCGCTGCATATTCTGACAGGGTCTTCATGCTTCAGACGAGGCGGATTCTTGAATACTAACTCCCCATCCTCTCCTTCTTTGAGATCACCCTTTCGGATGAGATAGGAGAGTGCCAACTCCCTTGGCTTCTTGCCCACTTCACTAGCCATAGACTCAAAGGTCATATCCACCATAGCATCAGCTTTCCTTGCTTCAATGACACTTTCTACATGGGGATCTTCATGCAAGAATTTCAGCTCTTGCTCTTGGGCTCATCCTCATGCATAGGCTCTTTTCCACGGGATGGCTATCCCATGAATGCACTGTCATAAACTCTCTGAAGTGGCTTGTGCCTTCCATGCAATACATCGGAATCACAAGAAGCACTAGATTGGCCTCTTGAATTTGGCACTTCCAAAGGGTTGCCTTGGCTATCCATTGAGTCAAAAGTGTGTGTTTGCTTTCGATCTCAAAACACCGTGTCTCCTCTTGAGAAAGAGAGACGATGGGGCTCTGATACTGTCATGACCCTGTGAAAATGGAACAGCACAAGTGTGGGCATGGTGGTTGGTGAGCAAGATAAATATTAAATGATTCATATTTGGGGTGCCTGGACAAATAGAAATACGATGGACATCTTCAAGTGTGAAGGAGGACCAAGAACATTAATATTTTTAATGTTCTAACCATGGGTGGCCCCTAGGCATAAGTGGCCCTTAGAAACAATGAACATTAAAGAAAGGGGCCTAGGATATTTTTGGAGAGAGGGGCAACTCCACTTTCGGGAGTTACACGCCTCTCTCATCTCTCTCTCGCTTTTTGGGAAGACATGCAAGCTACGTGCGTGGAGGAGGGGAGAAACCTTGTCGACTAGCTGCTGGTTTTTGCTGCATACAGAACAGGCCGTACAGTCCATGTGGTTGCAGGCCGTACAGCACTGGTGGAGGCTGCCCGTACAGAGCTGTTGACTGCATGTATAGTCGGCTGCTGCAGGTTCAAGCGGCGCAGGCAGGTACGGACAAAAAGTACAGTCCGTACTGTTGGCAGCTGTACGTAATTGGTTGCAGACGCTGCTGTACGACAGCAGGTACAAACTGCTATGCATCAACTGGTTCAGGCGGCGCAAGCGACCAGGGTACAGACAGCAGGCGGGTAGGTTCAGGCGACTGCAATTACAATCCGTACAGTCCTGTACGGACAAGTACAGTCAGGTACTACAGACCTGTACGGACATGTACATGCAGGTACAGTCCTGTTCAATCCTGAACAGTAACAGGCGGCGCATCTCCAGCTGCAGGCGGTGCTTTATCAGAGCATAGTTGGTGAATCAGTCAGGTGGTTGCAAGGAGGAAAATACAGACAGTCTTTGGCAAGTATAGACTGGTACGATCAGTCCCACAGGTGCAGAACCACGCATTGAATTGGTAAGCTCTGAACTTGTCAATCTTTCTTTCTTTCCACTGGCTTATGTCTGCTGCAGAGTCGTGTTATCTGGCCCCTTGTGAGAGGAGAGGTATGGCAGTTTGAAGGGTGGAAACAGAGATTGGATAGTGGATGTATGTTTGAACTGAGTTGAGACCATGTTCATGGAACAGCCAGATGTATGCTCAAGGTTGCCCTGCTGAATTGTCTTGGTTGATTAGAGGGAAGCACAGTGTGTTGCTTTTGTGGGACACAGATCTGTGTGTGAATCCTCTGTGCTAAGAGGTCTTGAGGGCTACCAGATTGGACATGCAGGTTTACTTTTCCTGACTGGCTTTGTTGTACTCAGAAATACATTTCATTGAATTTGAATAAAGAAATACCGAAAGGGGCGCCAAGCTCTGGGGCCAACAGGTGTCGATTTCCTTTCAGTTTTGGGGCATTCTAGCTCCTGTTAATTTTGTTATCTATTTGGACTACAATTGGAAGGGTGACTGCTAGTCTACCGCACTTTGGTTTCTACCAGAGGCCGGTTTCAAGCTTCCGTTGCCGAGACCCATCATCAACTTTCTTAAGGGGGTGAGCTCGTGGTTGACTCGAGGAAAGTCATTGCTGAAAAATTCAGCAACATGTCAGACACAGAAGACGAATATTTTTATAATGAAGAGGAAGAGCAAGAGACCTCTCTTGAGAGAAATGAATCTAAGGATATTCTTGCAGGAGAACAGGCTGCAGATGATTCACAATATGAGGATGTAACACAGCCAGAAGATATGCCTAGTAAAGAGGAAGATGATGCTCAGTTTAAAAATCGTTTGGCAGGTGTAATGGATGTGTTTATGTAGCTCACACAAAGTGAGAAGTTTGCTGAATTTATGAGATCCCGTTCTAAGCCTGAAAAGAGAAAGAAGAAAGTGCGTTCAAAGAACCCACCTCAGGGCAATAATGGTGCCTTCCCACAGGATCCATTTTTTGGACAGTTTCCGAACATGCAACATACTTTTGGTGCAAACTCACATAGTTCCTTTTTCGGACAGCCATCTATTCCTCAGCAGTCTATGCATCTAGGTTATTTTGGTGGTGGCTCTGTGTTCCAATCTATGACTGGGGGTTACCCTCAGGGAGGCATGGGTATGCCAGGGACTTTTGGAGCAAATTTTCAGCCTGGTATGCAAGGGAATATGTATGCTGGTATGCAGTCCGGAATGCAAGGAAACATGTTTGGGGACATGCAACCTGGAATGCAAGGAAATATGTATGGGGGCATGCAGCCCGGTATGCATAATGGTATGTTTGGAAACATGGCTGGAATGTATGGCATGCCAGGTGTGGGAATTGGTAATGTTGACCCTATGATGGGCATGAATGCCGGGGGTAGCAATCTTGTGAAGCCACTTCCTTACGATAATCTAACGCCTATGGGTAAGGCGAAGGATTATAAGGAAGGAGGAGCTGCTCTGAAATTTGACACATTCAGTGGGGCCAAACATAAACTAAAGGCACTAACCTTTTTACAGCAGTTTGATGCTACTTTTTCTGGTGGTAATTACACGGAGTCCTCTAAGGTGAGAAAAGCTGCGACTTTTCTCAAAGGCAATGCATTGCAGTGGTGGTCTACTCTTCTTCTACAGGGCATAGCACCATCTACTTGGGTACAGTTTAAACAGGTGTTCTCTTCCGTATGGCTCACATCTACTTTTGAGGTGGATGTAATGACAGCATGGCACAAGTTGGATGCATCAAAGTGTGACAATCTTGAGGATTATAATAAGAAGTTTTGGGAAGCTTTACTCCCAGTTACTTCTTATCGTGCAGTGCCTTTGTCTGAGCAAGTGGAGAAGTATTGTTGTGGGCTGCCCAAGGAAGTGCGTGACTATTGCATAAAGACTCGAGTAACAAATATGTCACAGATGATAGAGAATGCTATGACAGCAAATGCGTTACTCACTGGGGTCTCATCTGGATTTAAAGGAAGTAAAAGCTCAAGCAAAAAATCTAAACAGTCAGGGCATGCTTCGCGTGATGCAAAAGGGTCTACAGAGAAGTGGTATAAGAAGTTACCAATGCCCAAGAGAACTCCTGAGGAGAGACATGCTTTGATAGATGCTCGAAAATGTTTTTACTGTACAGAAGACGGACATATGTCTTTTAATTGTCCTAAGAGAAAGTCCCAAAAGGACTCTGACACCAAAGGAGAGCCCAAGTCAAAAACCAAAACCTTCTGCAGGGTTAGTTCCTGATCTTGTTGGGGAACAGCCAGGTGGTGAAGAGACTGAGTTGTGCAGGGCATGGGCCAGCCCCCCACATACCGACGCCACACACTACCATCTTGCAGAGCCCTATACTCACGGCTCCACATACAGAGAGCCTTGGGAGCCATCACAAAGCAGGAGTCAAGGAGAGATGAGGAGACTTACTCGCCCCGCAAAAGGCGGGCCTTTGCAGAGATACAGGAGCTAGAGATCTTCCATTTCTTCATGAGTAGAGATAGCACTTCAGAGAGCCCCGTCGACACCCATTGCAGACCCACAGACATGGCACACATATGCAAAGAGCCTATACCACGCCCCACAACAGCCACCTATACCTCAGCCACAGGAGCCTCAACCTACCACAGCTAGCTTCTTTACCCACTTGATGGTAAAGGAAGCTATCCGCCGCCTACAGCATGGACGGGCCACCGACCATATGGGCCTACAGGGTAAGCATCTCATATATGCAGTAGATTCTTTGGCTCCTTTTCTTGCACACCTGTTTTAACAGGGCACTAGCAGAGGGTTTGCCTGCGGAGTGGACGATGCACACCATTGTGCCGATCCACAAAACAGGGGATATGCTCGATCCAAGCAACCAAAGGACGGTTATGGTTGGCCACGTGTTGGTCAAACTCTATGGTGCAGTGTTGGAGCAAGAGCTTAGTTTATATGCTGAGCAAGCAGGTTTACGCTCATCAGGGCAGGCTAGCTTCAGGAGAGCTTTCTCTACCACTGACCATGTATTCACTTTGAGACGTATGATTGATCAGGCCAGAGTGAGGAAGAGAAAGCTCTATTGCTGCTTTGTGTATTTCCGCAAGGCATTTGACACAGTACCACGAGAGAGGCTCTTTCAGCACCTGCAGTCTCTTGGCATACCACAGCAGATATGACATGGGGCATCTATGCATTATATGAGCAGGTTTTTGGGCGAGTCAGATGCCCACGAGGTATGTCCGAGACTATTGCTAGCACCATTGGTGTGAAGCAAGGATGCCCACTTTCCCCCACGCTATTTGGGTTATACATTGATGAGGTGGCTGACTTCATAACACGGGGAGGCGGAGATGGAGTTGATCTAGCAGGTACCTCAGTACATATTAGTCTTTATGCTGATGATATTGTATTAGTGTCTGAGTCTCCAGGAGGTCTACAACAGCATCTACATGCACTTGATGATTCTGCACACAGAGGAGTCTTACTGTGAACCTTGGGAAAACCAAGGTTATGGTCTTTCGTACATCGAGATAGGGCAGGAGTCAGCTGACATTCACTCTCGCAAGACGCCAAGTGGAGGTGGTGACATCATACGTGTACCTAGGGGTTACCTTCTCGGCAGCAGCCACGCGCTTCACCATGGGTTCAGCAGCCAGAGCTAGATTGACACGGGGATATGCAGCATTGACTATGCTAGAGAGACAGTGCCACCAAGCGCATTTTCAGGAGCCCCGGACGAAGGGGTGGCTGTTTGACACATTAGTCACACCAGCACTGATGTATGGAGTAGCGGTATGGGTGCCAGGCCTTGCTACCCATTGGTGGACACAGATAGAGAGACCACACGCCCTCATGATGGCACGCATGATACGCAGCAAACCGTCAGTACCTCATGACATTATCCGAGCAGAGTTTGCTGCACCTCCTATGATGGTAGAGGCCATATTCCAGACTATATGCCTGCTAGACAAATTCAAAGAGATGCCACAAGACAGATTGTCATACAGAGCTTTTGAGGCATCTAGACAGCTGGCTGAGGCAGGAGACAAAGGATCATGGTATGCACAGGTCACACATTGGTTCTCACAGCATGGCCTAGACATGGATCATCTACCACCATTCCAGTATGACAGGGATGCATCACATATCCGTCTCTCTCATAGTGAGAGGAAATAGAGTATTGAGACAAGACCTATGGCAGCTCTATACACGAGAGACGTGGATATCGCCTACACAGCCTCTTCCATCGAAGATGCTATATTACAGAGAGCACTTCATGAGTATCACTGATGATGGATTTATAGAGAGGCCTAGATACATGGAGGGCTTTTTACCACACAGCTCCCGAGTAGCTATTGGTCAGCTTAGAGTCTCATCACATCGATTGGAGATCGAGACTGGCAGAGCAGCACGGATCCCCCGAGAGGAGAGGGTATGCAGATTGTGCAGAGAGGAGGTGGAGAGTGAAGAGCATTATGTATGCAGATGCAGAGCATATACAACCATCAGAGAGAGATATCCCATTTTATTCAGAGAGCCACATTCCCTACGCGAGATCTTTGAGGCGGTAGACCAGCGCATACTAAGGAGATTCATTCTAGACATACAGCATCACAGAGAGACATCATTACAGGCTCAGACAGCTCCAGAGGGGGGACGACAGACACAGATTACTACATTTTTTCAGAGATCCACCCCACTCCCAGCCCCTACACAGCAGGGAATTACTCTCCAGAGAGCAGAGACACTCAGAGCCCGCAAGAGACAGAGGACACCTAGCTTTCGGACACCACGCCTATACCAGAGAGAGATGACAGAGATCAGAGCTCAGTTTCACAGAGAGGGTGCGAAGCGACTGGCTTGCTTCAGAGCAGACCCAGGCATGTTCTTCAGGGAGCTGTGGACACCCCTTCATTGATGTATACCATTTTATACCCCCAGTATGGTACAGGATGGAGCTAGCTAGGTTGCATATCATGATTGTATACTCCATGCATATAGCTTTGCATTCTCCTAGTAGTAGAGCTCCATCCCCTCCCCCACTCATTGTACTTATTGCACACCCAGATTCAGCTTTTTAGTTCAGTACTTTTTCATTTTGTTGGGATGACAGAGGATACCCCACACAAGTACACTGATTTGTCTCATAGGCCGAGTTCGGTCTTTTGGAAGGCGTTAATAAAATCTCTCTCTCTCTCTCTCTCTCTCTCTCTCTCTCTCTCTCTCTCATCATTCGTTTCCCCTCCATGGAAGCGAAGAAGGACTTCTTGAAGAGACGTCCTACACTCAAGCAAACGGGAATATTTCTTGGAGATGACCTCACACTCTCGCAACTTGCCCACATGAAAGAAGTTATGCCCGAGATAAGGGCAGCCCGAGAGAAAGGGAAAGTGGCCTTCTATAGAGATGGTAGAGTGGTGATTATGGAGAGGCGCTCTTCATGACGGCGCGAGACCTATGGGACTACACTCAAAGTTGCTACTTGGAATTGTAATGGATCTCTACGCCTTGATGTAGGGGCTTTTGAGGATAGTTTCACTGGGAGGGACATCATCTTCTACTGTGAGACGCATCAGGCTCCTGGACAGTCCATGCCACATGTTAGTGGATACCGATGGGAGACAGCTTGTAGACAGGAGACTCGTTCAGAGCATAGAGGACGGGGCTCCGGAGGAGTGGCAGTATTGTTTAGAGAGGAGCTACAGCCACTGATACATATAGTCCGCAGAGATGAGCAGGCTAGGTACATGTGGGTTAGACTGAGGGCAGAGACCGGCAGATATCTCTACATTGCTATATGCTATTTTGCTCCTAGTACATCAGTGTATGCATCACCTAGCGGGCAGTCTCCCTTTTCTATTTTGGATGATGACATTTGGTTCAGAGCATAGAGGACGGGGCTCCGGAGGAGTGGCAGTATTGTTTAGAGAGGAGTTGTAGCCACGGATACATAGAGTCCACAGATATGAGCAGGCTAGGTCATAGTTACAAGGGACGGGGGACGGGGACGGGGACGAGACGTGAGACGGCCATAAGTAGGGAACGGGGACGGGGGAGGAAACGGCACTCAAAAATACTTTTTTTAAAAAATTTTCTACTCTACACTTATTCTACTTTGGAAGTACATCAAAATGAGCACAAATTTACACTAAAATGGTAAGCTTTTGAGTCATATTAATAATTAAGTAGATACAAAATGAGTCATGACTCAAGAGTCAAGAGTCAGGACTAAGCCTTAAGGAGGCAGAATACATGGACGGACTCAAATGAGTCAATGACAAAAAAGTGCTGAAGACTAGAGGCTAGAGGCTAGAGCTAAGTAGTAAGGCCCATGAATCATGATCCATGAATGATCATCCACGTGAAGTGCTCGCCTCATGGTCATGGGTAGCTTGTGCCAAAGAAGCATCAAGCTCATCCTCAGTCTCATCCTCACTGGCATGCTGCTCCTGCACCTCATCCTCTTGTTGACTCATCTCCCACTCGGTGAAGGAATCTGCCTTCTTGGTCACGCTCTTGCAAAGCATTCGCAAGTTCGCGCTGACGAAGACAAGGTCATTGGCACACTCTACCCCGAGTCGGTTCCTCTTCCTAGAGGCAATGTGGCTGTAGATACTCCAAAGTTGCTCCAAGCAAGAGGAGCTGACGGCCTGGCTAAGTATGCGGATGGCAAGCTGCTGCAACTCCGGTCCATCTGAACCAAAGTCCTCCCACCATAGAGTAGCACCAACTTTGGAGCGGTCAACCTGTGCATCATGACAGCCATAGGAGCCATGAAATGACCTGTACATCGAAAGCTGGTCCATGATCTTGCGCCTAACCGATGCATCAGGCACAAGACGATCCAAGATGATCCTCCATCCAGCGCTCACCTCCCGGTCGCTCTCCTGCTTGTTGCCTTGGAATTCTAGGTCCACCACATAAGCTGCTGCATGCAATGGAGAGTAGTAGGAATTCCACCTTCCTAGACACAAGGCATGGATCTCCTCGTATCTGTCTTCGTCAGGCACGAAGTCTTTCAACTTCTCTATCATGCCTCGTAGACCTTGCCTATGCATGGTTGCATAGCGTCTACAATCCTCGATAGGTGGACTATGGGCCTCACCATAGCAACTGTGGTCTTCACACGCTCCCACCAAGAGGCGTCATCCGCCCGTAGCCTACACTCTTGGCCAGTGTTTGTATGGAACTCTTGCATGGTGACAAACTCGTCGCTAAAGGAAAAGCCCCCTCAAAGCACCGCTACAATCCTTCAACCGGCCCAACATGAGAAAGTTGTAGGCAAACCGGGTGTCGGAATATTTGAGGAGAGAGAGACAAGACTTCTTGTTGAACTCATGCCGAAGTCTTTGGTGGTTGAGGACAAAGGAGACCATGGTGTTGGCCTCCTCAATGAGCGGGCTGATCCATGGTAATGCCCCGATGTCCTTGAGGAGGTTGTTTAGGCAATGAGCCATACAAAAGGACACCGTGACATGTCCATACATACCTTGGAGAATAGCTCCCGCCGACCTATTGGAAGGCTCCCCATCCGCAACAAAGCCCACTACATGCTCAGGGCCAACGATCTCCATGGTGGTAGCCCACTCCGCCGCAAGCACATCCGCGCTCTTCCCAGTGCCAGATGCATCATGAGATGAGATGAAGTACATCTCTCCGCGGGGAATATGCAACCATGCCGTGAATACTCCTCTTGCGGGTGTCACTCCATCCATCCACAATGAGGGAGACTCCGTTCCTCTCCCATTACCGCTTTGTGTTGTCGGCCGCTTGCTCTAGAATGCGCTTCTCCTTCTTCTCGAACAATGTAGTGCGCAAGCTCTCGGATGAGGGAGGCATATAGGTTGAGCCATACTCCCCAATCTTCTTAACCATGACCTTGAAGTATTCCGACCTATTCAAGAAAGTAATTTACTAATGAGAAGGGGACTAGGATGATGAAAACATGAATGATGAATTGGCAATGATCGATTGCACTTACCTAGCCGCTTGAAAGGCAATGTGGTCGTGGAAGAAGAAGCGGGCCACCGCCATATCCACCTCCTCCTCCAACTTAGGGTTCCAATTCTCCCCAAGTGTAGATTGTCGTCATGGGCCACGTAATGGTTGAGAGGCCGTGGAGATGGAGGGTGCCGGCGTCGTGGATGGAGCAACATTCCGACTTGATGGTGAAGGTGATGGTGTGCATGATCCCGATCCACCACATGACTCCATTGTAGAGGCTTGAGTTCCTCTCCCCATCGTCGCGGGATCCACGGCCACTCGTGGTGTCCTTCTTGTCCCTTCAACTGCCTCGTAGACGCTAAGCTTGTCAAGAAGTTCCCGTCTCTTCTCGGACGTGACCTTCGTGCAAAACCTCACCTCATGCCCACTCTCATGCAAGAGGTGGGCTCGCACTTTGTCGGCGCCACCCGTTCGCCGGTACGAGCAAAGCTTGCATACCCATGGCCGAGAACCGCCTCCATGAGCGGATGGGGTGTAGTTAACCTCCTCCCACCATGTCCATCCCGTTGTCCTTCTACGGGAAGCCCCGGCACGTGAGGAGGATGCCATGGTTGAAGATGGCTTGACTCTTCAGCCTTGAGGAATGAGAGAGAGAGAGAGAGAGAGAGAGAGAGAGAGAGAGAGCCTAGAGGCTTGGAAGTTGGAAGACTCAAGACTCAAGAGGCTTGAGGGAGAGGTGAGAGAGAGAGAGAGAGAGAGAGAGAGAGAGAGAGTCTAGATAGTAGGGCGGCGGTCCGTGGGCCTTGTGTGAGAGGTTTGGAACTTGGAAGTTGGAAAATAGAAGAAGCTTGAGAGCTTGAGAGTTGTGTGTGCTTGTAGCCTTGTAGAGGCTTGTTCTTATATAGATATGCAAGAGAGAGAGAGGCAAGCCTCAAGGGCAAGAGAGAGAGAGAGAGGGCCAAGCCTCAAAGGCTCAAGGCCAAGGCCCAAGCAAGCGGCGGCTGGAAACAGCTGGAAACGCGACTGCAACGGCTATAAACGGCGGGCGAACGGCAGAAAAACACACAAACGGCTCCCTACCGTCCCCTCACAGAACCGTCCCCCACCGGCGTCCCCATTCCTGAGGCGTCCCCGTCGTCGTCCCCTATGAGAAACGCCTCTTAGGGGACGTCCGTCCGTCCCTTGCCGTTCCCGTCGCCTATCTGTCACGTTTCAGCGTCCCTCCGTTCCAAGCAGTCGTCCCTTCTGTCCCCTGTGACTATGGGCTAGGTACATGTGGGTTAGACTGAGGGCAGAGACGGGCAGATATCTCTACATTGCTATATGCTATTTTGCTCCTAGTACATCAGTGTATGCATCACCTAGCGGGCAGTCTCCCTTTTCTATTTGGATGATGACATTTGGGAGTTCTCCAAGGATGGTGACATCATTCTCCTGGGGGACTTCAATGCCAGGACCGCCCATAACCAGACAGTATTTTATGATACCTCAGAGGAGATGTTTAGGGAGCTTGATGTTAGGGATATGGGCCTATCTAGACTTTCACAGGATGAGGAACATACAGTGTATGGGTGGTATTTGATAGACATGGGGACTGCACATGGATTGGCCATCCTGAATGGCCTACAGAGATTCCCGACAGCGGGCGGTTTCACTAGCTTTCCACATCGGCATGGTGCTAGTACAGTGGACTATGTTATGGCTCAGCCCAGTCTCATTCCCTCTTTTCAGGATTTTATGGTAGACACTAGGCCGGTTGGAGTAGTAGTGGATCATGCTATCTTGTCCTTCACTCTCACATTTCAGTTCAGCACCGCTCCATTGGGACAGGTCTCCACACACACTCGTTATACCTTTACGAGGGAGACTGACACCGTGTACACGGATGAGATATGCAGACGCTTATGTGCCGAGGAGCCGAGACGGCCATTAGATGAGCTCACTCAGATATTGTTAGAGACACTTCGTGCTGCAGGATCAGAGGCATATCTGTCAGAATACGCAGCGGAGATGATGACCAGATCTGGGAACACAAGAGCAAAACGCATGCAGAAAAAATACAGCACAAGAGAGAGAGAGAGATATAGGCGTGTAACTCTACTCTATAGACACAAGAAGATCCCGGAGTATGATACAAAAATGGTATGGGGGCTGGGGGCCTATATATATGCCCCCACATCAGCAGTCGGCCTGCTGTAGGGCAGCCGACTACAGCAGGCCAGCCGACTCGACACAAAAATCCTCCACGACTGAATAATCACAGTCGGCCAGTATCAAAATGGGTCGGCCAGCAGCAGAAGAGTCCCACGACTCATGCAGTGCAGTCGGCCATGTCACAGATGCAGTCGGCCGGGCTCAGGTCCTCCTGCCACTACTAGACTGCCTCCCATGCCACAGAAAAAATGGGAAAAATAGGGGAAAAATGCGGAGAGTGGGGAAAAATGATAAAACGCCTCATAAGGGCGGGCACACCCACAACAAAGGCCCTGGTGTATAAAACTAGACAGGAGATGACTTCTAACACCCCCTCTCAGCTCCTGGCTGTGAAACCAACCACAGGGAGCTGGGTGCCGCCTGAGCAAAACTTGAGAGAGCGACTTCGTGAAGAGGTCCACCGTACTGTCCTCCGTCGAACAGAACTCTAGCAAGATGTCATCAGCAACAATCTGTTCACGAATAAAGTGCCTCTGGATGACCATGGGTTCCTCCAGTGGAAGCCCAAACCTACAATGCAACCTCTGCATCCTCACCACCTCACAAGCAGCATCACAAGCAGCCCGGTACTCTGCCTTAGTCTGCGACAAGGCAAAAGATGACTGCCTCTTACTGCTCCGTAAAACTGCTCCTGGGCCTGAAGTAGATCTCCTCGTGTCCAGATCTCCTCCCCAAACCGAGTCACTCCAACCGTGGAGTCGGACTCCATTCAACAATCCCCCTCCTGTGTACAAGAGTCCATGATCCTTCGCATGCCGCAGAAACCACAGGAAACGCAATCCTGCCTCCCATAGAGTCATCTGCAACCATGAGCTCAACTGCCTCATCAGGAAGCTCCCGTCCAATCTGGTGTCCATCAACCAGATCAATGAACCATTCTGCTTCTGAGTCAAAGAGGCATCACACTGCTCACAAGGATCAACACCTGTTACGGTGCAAAAACAAGTCCTAGAAACCTGATGAAGACCACGCAAGGCCTTCTGAAACCTGTCAACTACCCCCTTTGAATCCGGAACCACAAAGCCTAGAGTATGCACCTCCTTCTGCAAGTAATCAACTGCCACCTGCCTCGCTTTCCGAAAGGTCCTCGAGGAAAGAACATCCTCAACTATTGGAGGTTCTTTGTCCCGAATACGACGAGATATCAGAGCATAAGTGACCTGTTCAGTTTTCTCTGACTGACGAACACAAGAACTGCCAACATCAGTACTGGAAAGTTCCTGCCAACTGCTGCCATCTACTGGCAAGCTATCCACCATTTGGTCCCGGAAAGCCTGCATCTGCAGCGTATCCACACCTAAGTGGCCATTACCAGACTGCCACTCATCACAAACCTGAGGACCTGGGAGAGAGAGTGCTGAAAGCTTGTAAACTCCATTCTCCACTCCGCCTTCCCAAACCACTTGGCCTGTTGCTTTGTCCCGGAGAGCGACGAAATGCTCATCAAACTCCACCCGTACGCCAGTCTTGCAAACCTGATGCACTGACAACAGATGAAAACCAAGTGCCGGAACATACAACACCTGGGAGGAATGCTTCCCCCCTCTGCCATCGGGAAACCGGAACGGGAAGAAGTCATGTGCCTGGAAGCACCACTATCTAGAATCCACTCCCGAGTATCCGTTGCGGAGAGTCCTCCAATCTCCTCCCTGCCTGAAGAAAATGAAACATCGGTGTCCATCACCTCCAGGTGCACAAAAGCCGGAGTCTTCATGATTGCTGCTGAGGAATCTTCACCCTTCTCGGTCTTCCGCTTGGGACACTGCCTCCAATAGTGGCCTTTCTCGCTACAATCATTACAGGTCCTCTCCGCCTTTAGTTTCTCGCGGTTAGTAACGAACTTCTTCTCAAAAGACTTCTCCGTCGAAGCCTTCCCTTTGCCCGTGTTACGGCCTTTCGACCGTTGGCCAGTTAAGGCCTCCGAACCTCCACCCTGAGGAGGGTTCGTGAATCGTTCCTCCTGGTCTAGGACCATGGGCACAAGCTCCTCCCACGTGATGGTGCCGAGCCTGCCACCACTGGTAATCAAAGACGAGTAAAATGCTGAGTACGGAGAGGGCAAGTGCGGCAGCAACGTTATGGCCATGTCCTCTGACGATATCTCCTTCCCAGCCTGAAGAACTTCCTGCTGAAGAGCCTGCAGCTTGTTAATATGCTCCCGCATCGTCGACGACTTTGCAGGGTTCATAACCTGCATCTGTACTTCCAAGGAAATCCTCTTCATGGGCGATACCCTGTTGTAAAGAGAGGCCAAATGCTGCCATATACCTCTGGCCAGCGTCATATGCTTTACATGATTGATTACCTGCAGTGTGCAGTTGAGAAAGATAAACGAACGGACCCTGGCGTTGACACGATCCCACATCTGTGTCTGGGCCTCCCGGTCCTTTCGGATCGACGGTAACTCCCCTTCCTCTACTTCCGGCCGTGGAACCCCAACAACGACGAAATCAGCGAGGTCGTAAGACTCCAGAACAGATTCCATCATAACCTTCCATATGCCGTAGTTGCTCCCGTCCACCGGGAACGTGGGGAGTGTCGGGATCTTCACATGCCTCTCGGCCATCTCAAACAGATCTGCCATTGCGGGGATGTACTCTGAAAAGGGTGGGTGGGTGGGAACAAAGAAGAACTAATACCTGCAAGTGGCTGTCCAGCAAGTCAGCCCGCCATCCTCTTGCTTCTCCTCTTCCCGAATAGTCCAAAACAGTCCACCAATCAGCCACACAACAGTCCCCTTCTTGCTCACACAAATCCCAAGAACTATCTAGAGCCTAGGCTCTGATACCATGTCAGAATACGCAGCGGAGATGATGACCAGATCTGGGAACACGAGAGCAACACGCATGCAGAAAAAATACAGCACGAGAGAGAGAGAGAGAGAGAGAGAGAGAGAGATAGGTGTATAACTATGCTCTATATACACAAGAAGATCCCGGAGTATGATACAAAAATGGTATGGGGGCTGGGGGCCTATATATATGCCCCCACATCAGCAGTCGGCCTGCTGTAGGGCAGCCGACTGGACACAGAAATCCTCCACGACTGAATAATCACAATCGGCCAGCATCAAAATGGGTCGGCCAGTAGCAGAAGAGCCCCATGACTCATGCAGTGCAGTCGGCCATGTCACAGATGCAGTCGGCCGGGCTCAGGGTCCTCCTACCACTACTAGACTGCCTCCCATGCCACAGAAAAAATGGGAAAAATAGGGGAAAAATGCGGAGAGTGGGGAAAAATGCTAAAACACCTCATAAGGGCGGGCACACCCACAACAAAGGCCCTGGTGTATAAAACTAGACAGGAGATGACTTCTAACAATATCCCCATAGTCAGCCTACACGAAGACGATCTGGGAACATGCCCCAAAACAGCTGGTATGATGAGAAGTGCAGAGAGATGAGGATCAGATTACAGAGAGAGGTGCTCATGGGTGTTACCACTCACAGACAGTCACGGATTACCTTCCGGCGCCTAGTGCGACGGAAGAAGAGGGCTTATCTTGCTCAGTTAGAGAGGGATTTGTATCAGTTATTTATGAGCCAGGACTCAGGCGAGGCATGGAGACTATTCCACGAGCATTCACCATCACCAGCCATTACCTCCACAGAGATTTGGGGTGAGTATGCAGCATCCTTGTACACAGCACCAGGACAGCCGCCCCTGCCAGACCCATCGGAGCCATGCCCAGAGACATGTGCTTTCTTTACTGCTGAGATGGTAAGGAAAGCTATTGACAGGATGAGGACTGGGAGAGCATATGATCATGATGGTTTGGTAGCAAAGCACTTTATTCATGCCAGAGATATGCTTGCAGAGCTTATTGCTATGATGTTTAACCGAGCCATGTGTGAGGGTTTTCCTAAGACTTGGAATATGTCCACGATTGTGCCTATCTTCAAGTCAAGGGATCCCATGCTTCCTGGGAATTATCGTACCATCATGATTGGTCACACATTGGCTAGATTATATGCATCTATTCTTGAGCAGGAGTTGAGTAGATGGGCAGAGAGAGAGAGCATACGTGCATCAAGGCAGGCAGGGTTCAGGAGAGGTTTCTCCGCTCTTGACCATATCTTGACACTCAGAGCTATTATTGAGGAGGGCAGATTATATGGCAAGAGGATTTATTGTTGATTTGTGGATTTCCGCAAAGCTTTTGACACAGTACCGAGAGCCAAACTGATGCGCAGACTATAGGAGATGGGAGTGTCCACAGAGCTGATTTGTGGAATCATGGCTTTATACAGGACAGTTGTGGGGCAGGTACGTACTACTCAGGGTATATCTGAGATGGTTCACTCCACTATTGGGGTGAAACAGGGCTGCCCCCTTTCTGCCACCTTATTTGGGATGTATGTGGATGAGGTTTCGGACTATGTAGAGCGGGAGGGTGACAGAGGAGCACAGCTAGCAGGGACATGCTAATGGATGGAGATGTATGGAGAGGCCCTTGGTTTCTATGATTTCCCGGATGATTAGGGCCAAGGCCTCCGTACCACATGATATTATCCGTGCAGAGATGGCTGCCCCCCGATTGGTAGTAGAGGCACTCACTTGATCAGTCTCCTTTATACATAGCACTTGGGCTCTCCCTAGAGACAGATATGCTCGCTTAGCCCTGGAGTCTTCACGATAGTTGGCATCACACGGAGACGGATCATGTTGGTATGCACAGATGACAGCTTGGTTCCAACTGCATGGCTTTAGTATGGACAGGCTACCTCCATTTCAGTACTCCCTGGATGCACTCTCCCTCTCTCTCACACGGGCAGAGATTACCAGACTTATCAGGCAGGACTTGACTCAGCTGGACACTAGGAGGACATGGATACAGCCGACACACGAGCTTGGTACGAAGATGGCTTTCTATAGAGATCATCTTCTCCAGCGCACGGAGGATGGGTTTGTGATTAGACCCAGCTACATGGATACTCATCTTTCTCATGGGGTACGGTGTGCTATTGGTCAAATGCGCACATCCTCACACCAACTAGAGATTGAGATTGGTAGATTCAGAGGAGTACCAGCTGAGGCCAGGATTTGTTAGTTGTGCCAGATGAAGCCAGAGACACAGTTACATTACATATGTCACTGTCCAGTATATTATGAGATACGAGGCCGTTTTCACTACCTGTTCAGAGAGGGTTTCGGACCACTTTCCAGAGTCATGAGATACCAGGATCAGAGATACCTCGGATTATACTTGCTGGAGTTGCGTAGACATAGAGAGGGTCTCTTGAGAGGGAGGGGATCAGAGAGGGAGAGACACCTACAGAGGCACATTACAGACTTCTTTCAACCAGAGATTGAGCAGTCAGGCCAGCAGGCATTGCAGCTAGCCCCAGAGTATAGCCGCACCAGAGGTACACTGATTAATCGGGCTATAGAGCTGGGGCGGTCCAGGCGCCCCAAGATGAGAGGCCCATCCCGACACCGGCGGAGACTACAACAGAGGATCAAGACCATACTAGCACGGCATGGGAGACGTCCAGTCAGAGTACTCACCATGGAGGACATTGAGGATATCCGCCATCGACCAATGAGAGACATCTTTGGATAGTGATGTATATGATGCTTACCTTTGTTGCTGGAGTTTTCCTTCCCAGATGTTATCCATTAGGAGCTCCTAGTACCTTACTTTTCCTCATAGTTGTTGTTTCAGTTTCAGTTAGTTGGTTAGTTGTTTTAGCTTTTCTTACACACTGCACAGACATTGTATCAGATCCACCAATTGTTGTAACCTTTTTGGTCTCATATGTCATTTTGGCCTTTTGAGGACGTTAATATATCATTTCCTTTCATTTCTCTCTCTCTCTCTCTCTCTCTCTCTCTCTCTCTCTCAATTTTATGTATCTACAATTATCATTTGTAACTTGTGGACATTGTATTTATATATTTAAAGGGGCTTATAGACATGACATGTAACTTCTTCAAGTATTTTTGAGATTGAAGCTATTCTTTGAAATTTGCCAGTTTGACTTTGCACGTTCAAATAACTAATGCACGGCTCTTTGTTTGCATGCTGTAATTTGTCTTCCACCAACTTCGAAGAGTGGAAATTTTTTATGGCTGTATTTAGAAACATGGACATGAAGCTTACGGGTCATGAAAACTATGATGAGGATGGTCAATTGTAGATAATAGAAATCAAAAGCCCACCAAAACCTTTGATAGCAAACTAGTGTTAGACAACGACTGTATTAATCTTCATACAAAACTAGAGAGAATATTTTAGAAGGTTAGCAGCAAAAAGGTTTGTAAAAACAACCTAACCTGATCACTTGCACTTGGGCTTTGATAACTAGTGTATCGGCAACTGTGAAGCCATCCAGCACTTTTGAGAGCTCCATAAACTTCTTCCATCCCCAATCATGTTCTTTTTTACAAAACCGGTGCAAGGTATCTACAAAAAAATTAAATGCATATCACAAAAATGGCTACACTATACATAATAGCAAAGCACTGAGACTAGAATAAACTAGAAACACTCAATTGCAACCAAGGTATAAAGCGCACTGCTCCTTGAAAAAGGTGCACTGCCTAGCATTAACACATCAAATATCTGTCTTCAAATATGAAACAAGCACGAAAGCTATCAAAACATGAGGAACTGAACATAAACAGACAAAAGCAAAGAATACAAATTTTGACCAACTGCTGGACGCACTTCATTGCCTCTAAAATGCATGTAGGCATGCACACACGCACACCCACCCACTGTGCACATCTATACACAAAAACAACACCCCCCCAATAGATTATCCCGAAGAAAAACATGAGGAGCTGAACATGAACAGACAAAAGCAAAGAATACAAATTTTGACCAACTGGAAGCACTTCATTGCCTCTAAAATGCATGTAGGCATGCACACACGCACACCCACCCACTGTGCACATCTATACACAAAAACAACACCCCCCCAATAGATTTTCCCGAAGAAAAATCTTCTAGAACTTGTCATGGAGAACGTGGTACTTCTCTGAAGCCCTGGCCACCATCTGCGGAATCTGGATGTAAATCATCGCACACTGTGCACCTTTCCTGATTTCTCTTTTAGCCTGTAAATGGCTTATGAGAGGAAAGTTCGGGATTCCTGGCTCACACTTAATGGTCACGGGGGCTTTAGACACATTCCGACTAATCACAAAACTGTGCTTGTCCCACTTGATATCTAGCTGGACCTAGTGAAACCACTGAATGCCAAAAATTATGTCAACTCCTACAAGAGGGGCAACCATAAAATCACGCACAAACTCTACGCCCTGAATGACTAACTTAGCACTCTGAGCTTCAAACTTGATGCTCACATCGTCTGTGCTAGATCCCTTAACTTTCTTGTCTACCAAAGTCAAGACGAAACGGGCTCGCCGAGTGACCTGTACTGTGACCACATCCCCCGTGTTGCCGCTTTCAAACAAGACGACGACTCTTGGGCCACCTATGTAGCCAGAGGTCTTGAGCAATTCTTTGCGCTCATACTCCTGATCATAGGTGCCCTTCTACTTATCTTCGAGCTCCCGGCTAACGATTGCTCCAACCGAAGCACTGGGATCCAAAGAACTAGGGACTGCCACTGGGGTCTGTGTGGGAGCTAGGCTCATCACTGAAGCCGTGGAGGCTAGGGTGGTTGTCTGTGAAGTGGTAGTCTTCTTAGGGCACTCCCTAGAAGTGTGTCCTTTTGTATGACAAAAGAAGCACCTACCCTCCTCCTTGTAGTGAGCGGTCTCCTCAAGGCTCAGCATTCAGTTTACCATCGGTCTTGCCTGCCTGAGCTTTTTGGTCTGGAGTAAGCTTGGGCACATTGGTCGAGTTCTTGGAGCCAGAGGCTCCCGTGCTCTGTCTGGGGAAGACCCCGTCTAGTTCTACCCTTTTCCCTCGAAGGCAATTGCCTTGGGAGTCGCAGGCCGGGAAGTCTTGGGCTTATGCTTCATTTCGGCACTCTGCGCAAGCGAGTGCGTCTTCGCAGGTGGCTGGCTTAAACATATGCACCTCCCATTGCACTTGCGTGTCCAAGCCATAAAGAAACTGTCCTTTCTTGTCCTTGTCAGATAAGTCCAACAGCAAACATAAGTTTGAAATCTTACAAGCAAACTAAAGAACCAGTTGCGCATTTTGACATGCTCCCCTAAACTCGTCTTCGAGTCACTCAAGGTAATGGGGCGATAGAAACCGCCGCTTAAGGTCGAGGACAAACTCGTCCCAAACATAAGCTGCCATACCTAATCTGGTATGGGCATGAGCCCATTGGGTCCACCAAGGAATGGCCTCACCTTCCAAATGACTGGAGGAAGCTGCCGGTGTCATTCTTGCGTCCAAAGCCGCAAGGTATCTTTCGCGTTCCACGTGTCGCCTGGCGTCGTGTTGTGCAAGCATAGGCTACTGCCGCACGGTCTTCCATCTCTCGAATCTCCAATGCACACATATGCAACTCGAGCATAGAACTCGGTTGCGGTCGTGACCCTTCAAAAGGGTCATTTTGTAGAGGATATGGAATCTGGGAAACGGAAAGAGAGGGAGGAGCAGACGGAAAAAAAGAAGCTGGGGAACGGGTGCACTCTTCCAAGGCCAAGATCTACGCCTTCTGCTCTTCCAATTTGGTACCTTGTTCTGTGATTGCTCGCATCATCTGTTGAAACATCTCCGGTACACTCATGCTTGATGCCCTAGATGGACTGCCTGGTGCACTTTGGTCCCAAGGTGGTGGTTCTCCCTCTTCGCCGTAGCTCGCCATAGCAGGAAAATGCACTTCCTTACTGAAGCCCCCAACATGAATGGTGCATTTGCTTTATTAGAATGATGCAAATCAAAAAATTCAGGCTGAATCTTGACCTTCTTGGCTGAGGTAAACCTATGTCCTTGACCTTCAGAATTCACCTTGCGTTAACTCCTCCTTGGCTGTCCGGGCCCCTTGAGTAGCTTCAGCACTTTGTGAACAATGCGATGATGGAATCGTTTTCTTGGCTGGAGTATTTATACCCCCTCAGCCCTCTAGTCTGCCAGCAAAATAAACCCCGACAACTTGTTTAATTAGCATTTAATGCTCTTTTTAATGGTCATTTCACACTCTAGGCCGCTAGCCTCTCTTTGCTTCTGTCCAATCACCCCTTCAGGGGCGGGCTGTAAAACCTGCACAGGCTGCCATTGGGGTAGCCCACAGTCTGGCCTAGCCTTTGGGGCTGGCCAACTGGGCTGCCCAGGCCTGCCATGCTGGCCACTGGCTGGGTAGCGCTTATAGCCCTGTCGGCTGCCTGGCCAGGCCCCATAGAGCTGGCCGACGGCCTGCCCAACCCACACTAGGGCTGGTGGGCTCAGCATGGGGCCTTCCTAGCCCCTTGGAGTGGCTCTAAGCTGCCCCTGCCCACTGCTAAAGCTCTAATCTTTGATCTGGGGTAGTCCCTATGGGCTGGCCCCTTCTTTACATGCAACCTACATGCCTACCCAGATGTCCAGCACCTCGTCGCAGAACAAATACTCAGATCACCCGACATCAGTCCAGAGGGAGACTCGTAGCACGGACTGGCACAGCTTCATGTGCGGGACAATGCACACCTCACCTCGGACACTGAGGGGAACCTTGGCTGACTCGTCCCGGACTGGGCTCACATGGGACCAGTTTCCACTCATCCTACACCTTCTTGTTCAGATATGTCCACGTGGCATCCAAGTGCGGGACGCACGTGACAACCCCCACGTGCGTGCACACACACACACACACATAGCTACCAAATTATGGTCCTACCTATACATTTGAGAGTAAAACCCACAAACAAGAAAGAAAACATAGTAGTACACAACCGGAACCATTATGCAGCCACCAAAATTGGAATGGGCTGGTGTGTTCTGAAAGCATGTATAAATGCACAACAGAGGAATTAACACTTGCCTGAGTATTTAGACTTTTTTGGATCTTTATTGACGACAGCAATAGTAAACTGTACGAAGTGACTCCAGCCTAGAATGACAACAAGCATCTCAGTCAGCCTATCGTGACTTTCAAACCCCTAAACTGCTTGCTTATAATTCCAGTCTCTCGAGACATACCAGGTAGCAGCTTGTCGTAATCAGCAACACAAAGAAAGAGAGACAAGTGGTTGCACACGTCACAACCCTGAGGATATACAAGAATGTACCTGCACAAAGGATAAGCGAAAATGAACCATACAGTGAGGTAGGCATATATGCTTCATGACTTTCTGTGAATAGTGCCATATCTATGAACACGTAAGGGTCACCTTCTCTACAGACTCTCCAAATGCCATGGCTGCTGCCCCCACCCAAAACCTCAATAATTTCAGGTAAATACACTCAAACTTCAAAGGCATCCTTCCTGAGGCTTGACTACCACTATAGACTCAAAATGCTATTTAAAGTAATCCATTAAGATACTCTACCCCACATCCCAGAACAGTCATTTAAGAGTGGTCATGATATCAGCACTTCGACAGATTTGCAGGGAGGAAATGCAAAGCAAGTAAAACCATAGCCTCCAAACATTCAACGTACACAATCCCTATCTCGACACAAGATTCCTAACATGCATAAATAGTGATGGCAAGTCCAGGTTGTTACCCAAACTTAAACATTAACATACAAAGTTGTACTTGATCAGGTTTCATTCAGACTTTAAATGCTATTTCTTAACAGAAGTACGAAACCTTTGGTGTGCAACACAGGGTGATGCATGATGTTCCTTTTAAAATGAGCACAAACAAGCTGTAAAAGAACAAAAATTAAATACCATTTGTAACCACCAACTTCAAAAACGTTGCTTCGAAGCTCCCGCTTGCTGATTTGTGAGAAGTTCTCTATCTTCCATGTAAATTTTCCATACAAATCAGATGGCCTTGGTCCTGATACACAATAAATAGCAGGGTCAATGAAAATTGTCACATGCAAGGAACCTGAAAGAATGTGCTCACTTGAAGACATATTTTACGTTCAACAAAAAGTTAAAACATTTGTCATGAGCAGAATGATTTCAAAAAACAAACGACAAGTTGCGAAGTGAAGAAACTATTAGTAAAGGATCTCCATAACACATTAATTGCAAAATGACTAAAAAAGAAGCGCATGTCAAAATTACTCTTAAACAACGTGGTTTAAGTGCAGCTATCTATTGGAATCATAGATGCCTTAAAACATACAAGAAAAATGACATGTAGATAAGGCTCACAGTATATGTACTAAACATGAGCATTCAGTACCCACGCGTTCAGAAACAGCATCATTAGAGCACTTTCTAACAGCATAGGCCCATCCACATGCATACATAATTGGAAGTGTTCAGCCCTACACATCCATCACTTCTAACATATCCAGGCCCGCACTCCTTATCCTATTCAGACTTCTGAAGCCTGAATGAGCCATGTACCAGCCTGTCAAGCATGATGCACATCCAGACCAAGCTGCTAGTATGGCCTGACCAAACCAGAGCATAATGACACTGCTTAGACGCTCGTTTGGAGCAGTTCTCAGCAGCCATAGCCAGCGAGTTGTCCTTTGTAGATGAGATATCTCACCATTTACACATTTGATCGTAAAATGCTTTACACACTTTCATTCAAACAAAACACCCAAATCCTTTTGACACATTTGGGTCCAGTGTCTATCCTACATCTACTTGTGGCCCTTGCCTGAAAGCTGAGATGTCTTGTAAGACCTGATGTAAGGTAGAATTGATCTCTTTACTAACAACAAGATCAAAGCCATTGCCTGGGCATCTCTGGCATCCCATCTTTTCTGTGCCCAAGTGGCAAGGAGCAAGTACTGGAGCCTGTTGAGCACCTCACCCAATATCTGCAGGATGGGCGACATCACCGTTAACAAAACCCCACATACCCTTGATCACCAATAAATTTCTGACCATAAGACTCCAAAGGGAGTAGTTGCTGCCATCAAGCTTGTCCTCTTGAGACAAGACCCAAATACATCCCCTACATTTTGTGCCATTACTTCACGTGTTCGGGCAACAACACACACAATGTCTCTATTGCCTTTTCCAAATTTCCCTTGGAAACCACACACAGCTTCTCTCCAGCTGCTCAAATGCACAAAACCAGCTGAAGAGGAAGAACTCCTCTGGACAGGTATCTGAACTTGAGAGAGAAATTACATCACTTCTACTCTGTGCCTATTCAAAAGAGATGCCAAATTACCTCCTTCCAAACCCACATCTTTTGAAGGCACCCATCATCAACCAGCTCTGGCTCGTCCACTTCAAAAGCAGAAACCAGATCTGGGCATAGTCACTAGAAACGAGAAACGGGAACAGAAACGTTCAAGGAATGGAACGAGCGTCGAGTTTTTAAGGATGGAAACGGCCGTTTCCTGTGACACAATCACTTGGGAAATGAGAAACAGCATGAAAACGGGTGGGATCCTGAAACGGAGAAACACGTTTCTAGGGACTGAAACGGCCGTTTCCTGTGACTATGGATCTGGGCCTTGATACTAGGCTAAAAAGGGCCTTTACCAGGCTGATTTACACATGTCACATGCTTAGGCAGCCCCAACCCTGTCCCTAGCCTACGAGATTCTGTCCACATGCTGCCAAATTTATTGGTGCATGTGACCTCCTCCCCTCCTATTGAACATGAAGCACTAGAAATATAAATTCACCTTTGCTCCACGTCTACCTATATCATCCACTCCCCACTGATGTAATTCTTTCAATCTTTTGTCAATTCCGGAACGTTGGAGGGATGCCTACATTTGTTTTGCTGCTATTGTTTGATTGACACAGTCTGGCCCGCAAATCAGGTTTGAAGGGAACAACAAAGATATGATCACGTGGGTTGCCCAAGGAGTGGGTTAGCAGTGTTGTCTTCAGGACATGCCTGAGTCAAGTTACATACCTCCACCACAGAGGTTGGACAATGCATCGGAGACCATTGCTAGCATCACAGTTGGCACATCTAAAAGGCTAGATGCCCCGAGGCCATGGAGGGCACCTTGGTTTATGATACACAGTGCATTTGCAAGATCTGGAGTGATATCATCCACACGCTCATGGCCACTTGGGCCAGGATTCCGGGATCTTCAAGGCATAGTCACCAGGGAACGGGAACGGATATGGGAACGAGGGGCCAGTCCGGAACGGGAACGGGACCCCTTGCAATCCGGAACAGGATCCGGAACGACACGTTATCATATTTCAATACACATGAGTAGACAAATATACAATTAAAAGCAGGTAAAAAGAGACAAATATACAAGAATATCCACCTCATCCCACCATGACCATGCTTCGTTCTTCTTGGCTCTCTTGGTTCCCTTAGGAGGCATTATATGAGAGAGAGAGAGAGAGAGAGAGAGAGAGAGAGAGAGAGAGAGAGAGAGAGATTGTACTTGGCTTTGAGAGAGAGATTGTACTTGGCTATGAGAGAGAGAAAGCTGTCTTGGTTCCCTTATGAGAGAGAGAGAGAGAGAGATTGTACAATGTACTTGGCTATGAATAATGAGAGAGAGAGATTGTACTTGGCTATGCACACTGTACTTGCAGCTGCAGTGTGCACTCTGTAGGTTTTTATAAGTTCTCAGAGAGGTACGTTTTTTTTAAAACGTTGATATTGACGTTTTTTTTTTAACGTTGCAGGGCAGCCTGGCAGGTCGTCTTTCAACGTTTTAAAAAAACGTTGCATAATCTTTTTTTTTTCCCATGTTTTTTTTAAGGGGTCGGCGGCGGCGCTACTTGCAGGTATCCGTTTTTTTTTTTTTAATACAAAGGGTGCCCAAAACGTTTTGGGCACCCGTAACCCTTCTATTCAAAAAAAAAGAAAGAAGGATGCGCTATTACGCTGCCGGCGGCCAGAACGTGGAAAAAAAAACGTAAGGGGTGCCGCTTCGCGAATCATGGAAAAAAAAATTAAAAAAGCGTTCCTCCACGTTCCGCCGTTCCCAAATTCCATTCCTCCATGTTCCCCCGTTCCACACCAATGGAACGGCGTTCCCATGTGACTATGCTTCGAGGGCCGTAGAGAGAAAACGTGACCAATTCATGAGAGAATGGGATCATGCAATTTTTCACTCTATCTCATATGTGGCCTTGCTGGCAGCACAAGGCAACCGATTGGTTGAGATTTCCCTCTTGCTTGGTCTGAAATCTTCCTTTTTGTTTTTTTTTTTTTTTTTCATGCTTAATAGAAGTCTCTTTTCCAAGAAAAAAAGATGTGGACCTGCTAACATGTGAAACACCTCATTATAAACTCCAGTAGCTTGCCACTGTACGTTCTACTTCATCTTGGAGACTGTTTCTAGAACTTGTGTTACTTTGCAGAACCTAACATCAGCACTTGGTCCTTGGCACCTGTTCAAACTCCTGGAAAACTTCGGGTCCTTAAAGTTCACCAGTCCCACCCACATCGCCCCATCTAGAAAAGAAACGTCTGGAGTATAGCTGGTCTAATTTTTTGCCAAGGAAAATTGTTGAGGCTTGGATATCAATCTCACACTGGGGTATGAAGAATATGCAGAAGCACATTCATAAACAGGTATACATAGCTGAAAGCTTCCAGAATAAAACCTTTCATTGCTACTCACACATTGGAGTGTAAGTGTTCCCAGTCATTTGCCAGAAGTTTAAATGACCAGTGGAACTGCCAATGCTGAACTTCGTCAGCCAATGGGTACTTTTGCTGGCTGGGAATAGTCTAGAACAGGTGACCAAAGCTGTGCAGGGGATGAACCGGACAGAGGGCAAATAGGTTGACACACCAAGAGTGTTAGATAGAACTACTGGTTTGTGCACATGGAACTGGGGGCAGCCATGCTAGGGCTCTGTTCAGTAAGCTGGATGACCCTGTGAATTCCCTTGTGGGCTGCCTAAATTTATTTCCCTGGCCTATACAATGTTGATTTGCACAATGCTGCTTTTTTTTCCCAAGCACAGCATGGAGCAACTGAAGCAAACTTTGCAATCTAATGATAATAATGGCTCGTGTGCGAAGCAAAAAAATAGGATATTTGATTGTAGATGTTGTGATGACCTACAACTTTGCTCCCTCGAGTTACTTCAACGTGATTGCTGATGCGTTGTCAGGCGTTTTTCTGAGAGGTGTTTTGGGCTTGTGTACATATGGATGCATGGCAGGTGTGAAGAGTTTGGCTTTGAATGCGTTGCCAGGTGTACAGGGTGAATGGTTTGGTCTTAGGCTTGTGCAGGCCTGTCAGGAGTAAGGTCAGCTGCAGGTGGTATCAGCTGTTCGGCCGCTTGATATGTGTACGCCTCCCCAAGTATGAGTGGGCATTGGAAGGCTGTATTTGAAATGTGTATGGAAGCATGAACAGTTAATAGATTAAGGGCCGGTGTTGCCTTGAGATTGGTGTGAAAAGCATAAGAGTGAGGGTGGCCATCCATTAGGCCTTACAAAAAATAATAAATAATGATCAACGTGGCCTGCAATGTTGAAAACCACATGGAGGCCTGAGTGGCTGCCATCGCATCTTCTGGAAAGTTGGCGAAGCTGGCGAAGCATGGGAGTCGGCGGGTTGAAAAGGTGTGGCCGCCTCGTGAAGGTGGGGGCTCTGATTGATTTGCAGAGAAGAACGGCGTGGAGGAGCCGCCGGGCTACAACTAGAGGCTGGGGGCCTCCCTTGTGAAGAGCAGCGACGTGGAAGCTGCTGCAGCTGCTGGCGTCAAAGGAGACGGGCAGCGTTCGACAAGTGAGAGACTGGCTAGCGCTACAGGTAGCAGGCGTGGCTGAAGGCGTGCGACTGGAGTGTGTCGACAAGAGAAGAGAGCTGCTGCTGGTGTAGCGACGTCAGCAGGCGAGCACAGAGGGCCGTGAAGGTTGCCTGGGCATGTTGGGTAGCTACTGGCGAGAGGAGAAGGCGGGTGCTTGAGGCATAGAGGCAGCGGTTGGTGCAGAGAAGCTGGCAAGAGGGCACAGCTGACTGGCGCAAGGTGGGGCTGGCCGTGTGGGAGCTAGCGTGGCACAGGCTGAAGGCCTTGTAGACGGCTGGTTTTGTGAAGTCAAAGGTGACAGGCTGGTGACAGCGCAAGGAGTGACAGCGCAAGGTGGAAACCGACGGGCTGCTGAACACAGGTGAGAGAGACAGGTCGAGGGAAGCCTTTAAAGTGGATAGCGCAGAGGGCGCCGGATGTAGAGTGTTTGTTTTGGGTTTGTGTGGGCTGGTGTGGGCCGCTAGGTGAAGCCGGAAGTGGAAGCACAGGTAGGTGCTGGAGACAGGGCTGTGGACAAGTGATCGTGCAGAGGCTGGTCGGGCTGATAGCACGTCGAAGAGACAAGGTTCAAGGGGCAGGTGGTGCTTGGGTTTGAGGAAGTGGCTGGCAGAGGGTCAGCACAGAGAGTGAGAGAGAGGTGTTTGGTGTAGCTGCTGCTGGCGACACATACAGAAGTGATGGGCTGCAGAGAGTTGAGGGTTAGCTGGTGGGGCGCCTTCTGAAGAGAGAGTGGCCGGGTTCTTTCTGGTGTGATTGGTACAGCACATAGGCGAGAGATTCGCGGTGATTGAGGATGTGGTGTATCCTCGGCAGTTTGACAGGTTAGAGTGTTGATGTGTTTGTGGTTGGAAGGCTTGGTCGTCAGACGCAGGGTTGTAGTTCCTGAGGTGGTGTGGCCGTGGTGGAATTCCCTTGGCAGTGACAGGCCTGAGTGTTTGTAAGTTGTGTGAGTAAGGCTTCTGTGTCGAGAGAAGCTTGTATGATGTGTTGATTGGGAATATATTGCTGGGTGTTTACTTTGTCTATGGTGCCTCTGTTTTGTGCTGTCTTTCTGGCGTGGGTTGTGTGGTGACTTGAGAGAAGTGTTCCAGCCGGTGGCTGGTGGTGCCTCCGTTGTGTTAGTATTTTCCAAGTTTGGGAGTTGAAGGGCTATAGAGGCAGGGTCTTTCTTCTTTTTTTTCACCTCACATTCTTCAGGTGCCCCCACTGAGGAGAGCTCTGGTGTTGTTCTTTGCCTAGAAGGGCGTATGTCCCACTGAGGAGAGATCAGGAATTGTGACAGGTTTTCATGATGTGGTCTTATCCGAAGTTTCATGGCAGGAAGGGTGAGGATGTGTGTGACTTTTTGGAGCAAATGGAGTTGGCATGCATTAGCAATCATGTGACAGATGAAGAGCAGGTTCTGAGACTAGTAAAGATTTTCTTGAAGGGAGATGCCCGAAGCTAGCTTAAGGATTTTGAAGCACAGGATGCGGCATGTGAGCTACATGGTGTTTTGACCTTAGACAGGTTGAAAGAAGGCCTTTTGGAGCGTTTTCAGCAAGCGGAGGATTCTAGTGTGCTTTGGCAGGAGTTGAGCATCTTGAAGCAGGTCCATGGGCAATCATTGGATGATTTTGTGCAGGTATTTACATGTTTGTGGGGTAAGTGGTGTATGACATTGAAGCAGGAAGTTCCTCCTATGTTTCTGAAGAAGAGCTTGTTTATTGATGGTTTGCTACCCCATTTAAAGGTCAGGGTTGAGTTGAAGAATCCCAAGTCATTTGATGATGCAGTTAAGGTTGCTAGGGAAAAGGAAGGCAAGGTTTTGAAGCAGATAGAGATGGGTATTTATCCGTATGAAGGTATTGTGTCTGCAAGGGATATGCAGGTAAATTTGGTTGAGGTGGATAAGAGTCCTATGCAAAGTTTGATTAGACAGGAGCCTCAAAGGCCTATACAGGTGCCTTCTGATTTTTTTCCAAAGTCTTTAAAGCAGGTGAAGGTGGATGAGAAGCAGGTGAAGGAGCAAAGTGAAGATAAGGAGTTGCCAGTGGATTCTTCTTTGGATTTGGATGTCGTGGTTGTACATGACAGTGATTTGGAATGCTCTATTGGAGATCAATTGCATTTGGATGCACAGGGAAGCAAAGAGGATGATGTCTTGGGATTGGCTGATGATAAGAAGGAAGAGGAGCTGGATACAAAATGCTTTAAGGATGATTCTTTGCCAGATTCTACAAGGGAGGAGGATGGGGTAGAGACTTGTGGTGAAGTGAAGATGGTTTGTGATGCGGATGTGGAGAGCATGGAGGAAGATCCTATTATTATGGATTTTCTTGGACAGCTTGATGATGGTCTGGTACCTGCAATGAATGGTATGGATGTTTTTCCATTTGATGCATTATGTGCTGGGGAGTCTTTGGACGATGATACTGGGGGAGGTGGCAACACTCAAGAAGGTATGCATGTAGATTGGGCTGATGAAGAGCGTTGTGAGGTGAGTATTGTGCTTGATGATGATATGTGGGAAGTTGCTAGCCTTGATGAACAGGAGCCAGAGATGGACATGGATGCAAATATGGCTGAGAGGGTAACAAAGGCTTCTTTGCGTATTGCTGAAATGCTAAAGACTAAGTCCATGGATGACAAAGGTTCTAAACCAATTGAGCTGTATGGTTGTGAAGAGATGCCTGAATTTCAAGAGCTGGAAGTCACGGTGCTTGTGGACACTGCTGTTGGAAAGGATCTAGATTTTTGTGTGGATAAAGGTCAAAATGCTAGAACCTGGCCTTCACTGGTGTTGATAAATGGGATGCTAAATGCTGTAATGCCCCAAGTTTTGAAGACGAGGAGGTTTGTTGTGGGTGAAGTGGACGTGAATGATTTTGTGGTATATATGGTTGATGTTTGGTATGAAGTGATACAGCCATTGTGTTTCATGGATGTTGGGGAATGGGATGGTGAGTTGGAGCTGTTTCCTTTTGATCCTGGTGGATAGCTATTGGAATTTATCTTTTACTGCTGAGCATGAATGCTCTAGCAGATGGGAGGGTTGGCAAAGTATGTCAAGCGTTTTTCTGAGAGGTGTTTTGGACTTGTGTACATATGGATGCATGGCAAGTGTGAAGAGTTTGGCTTTGAATGCGTTGCCAGGTGTACAGGGTGAATGGTTTGGTCTTAGGCTTGTGCAGGCCTGTCAGGAGTAAGGTCAGCTGCAGGTGGTATCAGCTGTTCGGCCGCTTGATATGTGTACGCGTCCCCAAGTATGAGTGGGCATTGGAAGGCTGTATTTGAAATGTGTATGGAAGCATGAACAGTTAATAGATTAAGGACCGGTGTTGCCTTGAGATTGGTGTGAAAAGCATAAGAGTGAGGGTGGCCATCCATTAGGCCTTACAAAAAATAATAAATAATGATCAACGTGGCCTGCAATGTTGAAAACCACATGGAGGCCTGAGTGGCTGTCAGCGCATCTTCTGGGAAGTTGGCGAAGCATGGGAGTCAGCGGGTTGAAAAGGTGTGGCCGCCTCGTGTGAAGGTGGGGACTCTGATTGATTTGCAGAGAAGAACGGCGTGGAGGAGCCGCCGGGCTGCAACTAGAGGCTGGGGGCCTTCCTTGTGAAGAGCAGCGACATGGAAGCTGCTGCAGCTGCTGGCGTCAAAGGAGACGGGCAGCTTTCGACAAGTGAGAGAGACTGGCTGGCGTTACAGGTAGCAGGCCTGGCTGAAGGCGTGCGACTGGAGTGTGTCGACAAGAGAAGAGAGCTGCTACTGGTGTAGCGACGTCAGCAGGTAAGCACAGAGGGCCGTGAAGGTTGCCTGGGCACGTTGGGTAGCTTACTGGCGAGAGGAGAAGGCGGGGTGCTTCAGGCATAGAGACAGCAGTTGGTGCAGAGAAGCTGGCAAGAGGGCGCGCCTGACTGGCGCAAGGTGGAGCTGGCCGTGTGGGAGCTAGCGTGGCACAGGCTGAAGGCCTTGTAGACAGCTGGTTTTGTGAAGTCAAAGGTGACAGGCTAGTGACAGCGCAAGGTGGAAGCCGACGGGCTGCTGAACACAAGTGAGAGAGACAGGTCGAGGGAAGCCTTTGAAGTGGATAGCGTAGAGGGCGCCGGATGTAGAGTGTTTGTTTTGGGTTTGCGTGGGCTGGTGTGGACCGCTAGGTGAAGCCGGAAGTGGAAGCACAGGTAGGTGCTGGAGACAGGGCTGTGGACAAGTGATCGTGCAGAGGCTGGTGGGGCTGATAGCACGTCGAAGAGACAGGGTTCAAGGGGCAGGTGGTGCTTGGGTTTGAGGAAGTGGCTGGCAGAGGGTCAGCACAGAGAGTGAGAGAGAGGTGTTTGGTGTAGCTTCTGCTGGCGACACATACAAAAGTGATGGACTGCAGAGAGTTGAGGGTTAGCTGGTGGGGCGCCTTCTGAAGAGAGAGTGGCCGGGTTCTTTCTGGTGTGATTGGTACAGCACACAGGCGAGAGGTTCGCGGTGATTGAGGATGTGGTGTATCCTCGGCAGTTTGACAGGTTAGAGTGTTGATGTGTTTGTGGTTGGAAGGCTTGGTCGTCAGACGCAGGGTTGTAGTTCCTGAGGTGGTGTGGCCGTGGTGGAATTCCCTTGGCAGTGACAGGCCTGAGTGTTTGTAAGTTATGTGAGTAAGGCTTCTGTGTCGGGAGAAGCTTGTATGATGTGTTGATTGGGAATATATTGCTGGGTGTTTACTTTGTCTATGGTGCCTCTGTTTTGTGCTCTCTTTCTGGCGTGGGTGATGTGGTGAACTGAGAGAAGTGTTCCAGCCGGTGGCTGGTGGTGCCTCCGTTGTGTTAGTATTTTCCAAGTTTGGGAGGTGAAGGGCTATAGAGGCAGGGTCTTTCTTCTTTTTTTTCACCTCACAGCGTCAAGTGACCTGATTATTCAACCTAATTGATGACATAGTAGTTGAGTACTTGACCAACTCAGTCAACCTGATATACTGTGTCCATTTGACATGATTAATTTTCTCAAACATTTTGAACAGTTTGCAATTTTGACCTGCTTGCAGAAATGGTTTATATTGTACATTTGACCTAATGCGGTGATGATACATTACCAGCCCGACTGTGAAGCGGTAGGAAGCCCTAAAATGGCAGAAAATTCTTGAAAACCATAAATGGACAGAAAAATCATCGCCGGCCAACTGCTTACAAGGAGGGTCGATCGCACTTACCAGGCACACAGGATCCGGAGTCTTCATCGTCTTCGCTGTTCCAGGCCGGGGATGTGGAGGGCGGGGAGGCCTCCAGCTGCTCCCAGGAGCGCCATTCTGTGGTGCAGTCGGCGAGATCGAACTTGGACGACTTGTGCACATCTGCAGAGCAACTGGCGCCTTCTTCTTCCCTGGAATTGCATGCCATGAAAGAGATGAAACGGGGGGTAAACACAGGTACAAAATAGCTGCTGCTGCTTCTGCTCCTCCTGATTCAGGCTCCCGGCAAGAAATTCGCAAGGGCAGTGACCATGAAGAAGACGACCGCAGTTGGAGAAGGCCACGTAGAACAGGCAATTAAGCAAACAAACCCTACAATGCTTTGCAGTCAGAATGGGCAAGGTCTGGCTATGATGGATCGTTATGACGATGATGATGATGCTGATGATGATGATGGTGATGATCGCTTACACATGAACAGAACGCAGAGGGAGAGAGAGGGCGAGAGCAAAAGCACACAAACACAAATAAAGGAGTTCGCAAATTAATGCCCTTAAATTGATAAATATTAGAGAGGGCACTTTTTCACACGGTTTCCTGTTTTCACTTTCACCCGCATAACGACCCCCTTGCTCCCCCTTCCATTGACACAACTCCCTCATGGGGTTTCGGATTTGGTCAGATTTGAAGGGTTTATTTTGCAATGGACCAATTAGAAAGCGTGCTCAGTAAGCACCATTCACTGCTGGAGCTGAATTGGCATGCCAGCTCATGGTACAAAAGCGTCACAAGATTTTCGACCTCCCCCCTAAAAAAGCAACGAACATCTCCATCTCCCAACCAATCAACTATGATTGACCTAACATTGTTCAACCAACCCTCCTAGACTTTAGAACGTGCCCCCACCATTGTCTATAGGCTTTACCTCTGCCTCAGTGTGGATACAAGGTTTCTTCTTGTCTGCTTGTTCAAGTACCTCCACGTTATTGTTGCGCTCAAGTGTGACTCAACCCTTAGAGCTATTTAAACTAGGCTAGGCCCACTTCACAACATTGGACACCGTGAGGCAATCTTTTGAACTAAGTGGAAGAGGGACCACGACCGAGATTCGGACCTCCCAATGTATTTAGGCGGCTTCACATGTAGCGTCCATGATATGGTGGGTGGCCACAAAGTATCATGTATGGAAATCATGTCATGTTTATCTCAATGCTCCTCTCGATGACACTACCGAAGTCTATTGCGTGCTTCAAATTGAACACATCTCCACTTCCTCAATCATCAAAAAAATACTCAATTGGTAATGAGATTTACAAAAGGACCTACCGCCCATAAATGAGATGGCAAGAGGAAGGTAGTTCACATGGAGGGGCCATGAGTCTAGGTGATTTCAAAGGTGGAATGTTAATATTCCTACATGTAATGGCATCAAAAACGTTACCCACTCTAGATCTCACAACTCCGAATACCAAAGTTCACCAAAGTTATGTAATGAGTCCTTACCTAGAGCTCCATGTTGCTTCTTTCAATCATAAGCTAGAAGTTCATATACTTTTTGTTTATAAAATTGAATGCTCACATGACTTTTAGCAATTATTGAATTATCAAGCCATGTATTATATAAGGAAAGAGTAAGTGAAAACATCATGTTGCTACCTGTTTGCAAAGCTTTAATTGGAGCATTTATTGGAATAATTATGCTACTACTTCCATTTAAAATATTACACTACCTAGTTTGGAATGGTTGGAGTGATGCTATTTAAATAACCTTTACTCGTGTTGCTACAAATTTGCAAAGCTTTAATTGGAGCATTTATTTGAATAATTATACTACTACTTCCATTTAAAATATTACGCTACCTAGTTTGGAATGGTTGGAGTGATGCCATTTAAATAACCTTCACTCATGTAAAATAGTGCATGACATCATGTGAGCTACTGATACTGATGTGAGGAGAACTAGCACCAAGCTCACTCATTTGTTAAGAGCAAAACACTCATAGAATGTAGCTAATAGCCAGCTTACATAATCACACTTCACATAAGTTGAAAATCCAAGAGTATGATCCTCTCAATAAACTTGCATCTTCACCACATCTCCATCTAGGTAACATTCAAATATGCACACTGTATATATGTGCAATTATAAGAATTATACTTTTTTTCATTTTAATGACTGCTAAAATATTTATTTTCTTGCATATTGAACAGAAAAACAATTGAATGAATAAGGTGCGGGAAAAAAGAGAGCATAACAATCCGGTGGAGTGCTGATGATGCGAGGTCCCTTAGAGACAGGTCTAGGGACAGTAGATGTTGTGGGACAATTGGAAACTTGAGGTAATCTAAGCATCCTAGTATCATGATATATCATCGCTATGTATCACCATATTCTTATAGGGCCACTAGTCTTTTGCTGTCTTTGTAAAAATTGCAAGCAATGGTAGGGTGGTGCATCTAAAGTGAGAATGAACTAAGAGATATGCAGCAATATGGAAAACGTTGTTTGATCACAAGAAGTGTCAAAACAAAGTTTGAGGACAGATATATCAGATTAATAAATAAGTAGTTGCTTCAAAAAGTACACATCAACAAAAGTATAAGGACACTACCTAAACCATTTAATTAACTATGATTTTACAATCGTTTGGTGGTAGAGTGATAAACAAAGGTAGTGCTCAAGATGCATTGATAACTTGTACTCCTTCAAGCTTTGATTCATGTACTCCTCCAAGCTTTGATTGCAATTGAGGTATGATATCCAACTTCCATGTACTCCTTTAAGATTTGATTATAATTTAGGTAGGATATCTAGCTTCCAAGTTTCTGTTAGTCTTTTGGAGCACATCCATTCACGAGAGGAGTGGTGTTCTCCCCATTCATTGTTAAGGCTGAGTAGGAACCATTCAAGAAGTACTTTGATCTTAGTCTCAAGGATTCTATACTTGGTCCCCTCTAGCTCTTTGAATGCTACACACTTTGTTTCTTAGTGAAGAGTTTATGCTTCCTCAATGAAATATCTATCTCCTCTTCTTATTGGATTTTGATCTTAGTCTCAAGGAGGTGATACTTGGTCCCCTCTATCTCTTTGAATGCCCAACACTTTGTTTCTTGGCCAAGAGTTTGTATATTCGTATCGGGGGCACATGGTGTAAGATCCGAATCTAGTCATCGGAAATAAGTCATAACTGTATCTTTCTACCCACCCAGTTTTTGTTTGAAGGGAGTCTAATCATTTATATTTGTTTCCAAATATCAAAACATTTGGTTTTAAGAATAGTGGATGTGCTGGATATTAGTACTTCACCCTTATTATAGGATAAGAATATTCATATCGGGGGCACATGGTGTAAGATCCGAATCTAGTCATCAGAAATAAGTCATAACTATATCTTTCTACCCACCCAGTTTTTGTTTGAAGGGAGTCTAATCATTTATATTTGTTTCCAAATATCAAAACATTTGGTTTTAAAAATAGTGGATGTGCTAGATATTAGTGCTCCACCCTTATTTAGGACAAGCCATGAATGACATCTAATAGAGCTTCGCTTAAACATGGGTGCATATGTGTGGCTAGATGGTTAAGAGCATATAAGTGTGGGATGATATACCCATATCGAACCACCGCACACTAAGGGTGGAGGGAGATCTTGGGGTGAGGCCATATGTATGGTTGGATGGTTAAGAAACGACTTCGGTAGGCTTAGCATTATGTGGAGTGGGCACATATAAGTATGGATGATATATCCATATCGGACCACCGCACTAAGGGTAGAGGGAGATTGTTAATCCCATTTTGGATTAACAAAGATGCTCCTCCATTGAGGACATTAATAAGTGTTATGTAAAGGCACTATAAAGGTTGTACATTATGAGATACTGGCCAGCCAAGGCTTTAGTTAGTAAGTTTTGGGCGCCCAAATATAAAAAGGGCCAATTGTATAAAAGGCATTTTCTCATAATGGAAACACACAATCCCCCTTTGTGCTATGAGAGCTCTTGCTTTGTCTTATGTGAGAGAGAGAGAGTGTGTGTACTCTAGTGCATGTTCCTCTTCTATGTATGTGTGTGGGAAACACACAATCCCCCTTTGTGCTATGAGAGCTCTTGCTTTGTCTTATGTGAGAGAGAGAGAGAGTGTGTACTCTAGTGCATGTTCCTCTTCTATGTATGTGTGTGGGAGAGAGAGGCTTGTATTGTGGTGTGAGCGACTCCATGGTGATAGCGTGGAGGTGGAGATTGGGGAGGAGTGGAGCTTCTAAACGCAAGCTTGGAGAGCCTCAAGGGATGTGAGCTCGAAGCATTGGTAATAAGTACCCAATGATAGTTGTTGTCTATTGCTTCTTCCAACTATGGATGTGTGGAGTTCCCACAACATTTTTGGGAGGTGTGGCACCCCACAACATTTTTGGCGCTGTTGTCAGGGATACAACCATTGTTTCTTCCATCCTCTTAGAACTCTAGCTCCCATTATGCAAGATTCACTATTGCCTTTGCATCCCGAAGGTGCATTGTGAAAAACTGTGTAGATAAGGTTTGTGTGGAAGAGAAGAAATTAGAGTAGCTGAGGAAAATTGTGTGTTTGGAAGTGTGGGTGAGTACTTGGTATTGCCTAGAGGAAAGCTACATTGGGATGTCCTTTCAATTTTGTTATTTTCGTCATCAATTTTGCTACCGTGAGCTAGCAGTGGTGACACACTTTGTTCTGTTTTTTCCAAAAAATCACGAAAAATGTAACAACAAGGAGCCATTGGTTGTGTTGTTGACTTGCATTTCATTCCAATTTCTAGGTACAACATTTCTGGATCTTTTGGGTAGGGAAATCACACTCTAATTCAATCAAAACATCATTTTGTTGACTCGACTATTAAAGACGTAAAAGTGCAGGAATGTGTTTCACGGCATGAAACACAGTTCACAACGTGAAACACTATTCGCCCCATCAATGCTGAAAATTTTGGGATTACCTTACTAAAGTTAGGGCGTCTTATCCTGACACATCTAACACAAGGAAACGAAAAATCTTATCTCATGAAATAATAGTAAAATAGTTCACAGCATGAAACATATTCTATTTCATGACGTGAAGCACAGACTGCTACTTCACGACGTGAACTGTAGTCTGTTATCTCACGAAGACTTGCTAGTTCATGGATTAAGGATTGTCATACCAAAGTTGAGAGAGGACCATATTTTAACTATAGGAGTCTCCATGGCTCGGATTAATGCAATTTGTTAATCCCATTTTGGATTAACAAATATGCTCCTTCATTTGAGGACATTAATGTCATGCAAAAGCACTATAAAAGTTATACATTATGAGATATTGGCCACCCAAGACCTTAGTTAAGTAAGTTTAGGGTGCCCGAAGGTGAATAAGAGCCAATTGCATATAAGGCATTTTCTCATAATGAATGGACACAATCCCCCTTTTGAGAGTTCTTGCTTTTGTCTTGAGAGAGAGCATTCTAGCACATGTGCCTTCTCTATACTTGTATGTTGTATGCTTGTATAGAGGAGTGAGAGAGAGTGATTGCCTTGTGTGGTGGTGTGAGCGACTCTACGGTGACAGCGTGGAGGTGGAACTTGATTGGAGCTTCTCAAGTGAGCTGGGAGACCTCAAGCAACACGAGCTCGAAGCATTGGTAAGTGCCCTAACATTTTTGGTGCCACTGCCAGGGAAACACCTTTGTTTCTTCATCTTCTTTGAGTTTCAGCTCCCATTACATAAGTTTCATCATTGTCTTTGCATTTTGGTAGTGCATTGTGTATGGAATGAATGGGTAAGATTTGAGTGGAAGTGAAAAGTTGTGAGAAATTGGTTGTTTTTGTTGTGTGGTTGTGTAGTGGAGTGGCCTTGGAGGAAAGCTCCATTGTTTTTTCCTTTCAATTTTGATGTTTGTATCACCAGAATCGTGACCGTGAACGATTAGGGTGATATTCTAATTTTTCTTTTCCACTCTTGACTGAAAAGATGTAGGGGCGAAGAGAGCTTGACATGAGAAGATTTAGGAAGTGTGGAGATATTCTGGGAAAAGTGAAGAGGTGGAGAGAATCAAGCAAAAGAGGTGGAGATATTCTGGGAGAGGTGGAGTGAATCAAGGAGAAATCAGTGGGATTAGATGCTTGGATGTAAACTCTATAAATTGAGGCATTGGCCTAATGAGAATTTGCTGATTTTTTATTATCCATGCCTACATTAAGCTATTTGTTAATTACTCACTAATCACGTCTTAATTATTTGCTAATCACTTTGTTAATGATGTTGATTCTAGCATTTGATCCACCATAGTTCATCACATTGCTCTAATTTTAACATGGTATCAGAGCCATCATGCCTAGAATCCATCAATTTGTGAGCCCATTATTTTGCTAATCATTTTGCTAATTACGATTAGTAGCTAATTATAAATTTTTCCTCTTTTTTTTAACTATTCTCTGTAGCCCCAGTCCAGTGGAGGAGCTCCCTCTCCTTGCACACATAAAATTAGCTCCATTGCTTCTAGCCATACATAGCCAACCCATAGGAGCTCCAGCCAAGCCAATCACAAGTGCAAACCGTCGGCGCATCAAGAAGAAATCACGTTTTTTTCCAGCGTAGTTTTTTCTGAGAAAGTTGCAGATCTTGTGTTCATCCAATCAAATGGGTCTAATTCCTCTTAGCCCCGAGGGTTTTCAAGCATGCTCTACAAGTTGGTGAAGTCAGAATTCAATTTGATCAAGTCTACAGTGAGATACAAGCTCTTCATCAAATCTACAAGTAAAACAGAGATTAAGCATTCAATGTCTGGTCAAATCTTGTATTTCTTAGCTTAATCCTCTACTAGACTCATTGCTATTGATGGCTTTGAAAGCATTTGAGCTCATTTGAAGTCTAAGGCCCCAGATCTGGACTCCCCGCATACTCTATCTTCTGCACACAAAATAGTGGATTAATTTGCTAATCAATGATTAATCAATGCTAATCACTGTATTTTGGTGCAATTGAGGATTCAAATTAACCATTAGGTATTTGATACAGATCCCTATAACTTTAGATTGCAATTCGGAGTTGGTTTGATACTCCAACCATTCTGTACAAAAAAATTGGTTACCCTTGATTTAATGTAATTTCTGGTGATTTTATGCTAATAAATTTGTTGTAATCATCTCTTAAACACCAGATTGAGTTGTAAAAGGGTAGACACTCCCCTTGAATCTTGAAATTGGATCAAGAGGTAAGACCCCCTTCACATCATCATGAGTACAGCACAAGAAATAGCCAAATTTATTGGGAAGCAGTTTTACACATGGCAGACAAAAACCATGCATGTATTTGCTCATGGAGGGATGAGATGAATGCCCAGAAGTGAGAGGGGAAAATGAGTGGAAGAGCAGGAATGAAAAAGCATTGGGACTTATTACACTTAGTTTAAATGATGAAATCATTCATCACATCACAGGGATATAATGGGCAAAAGATGCATGGGATGAAAATAAATTATTTGGCACACAAGCTAAAAATTCAAAGATAAATCTGTTAATGCAATTCTACAAATTGAATATGAAGGAAAGTGAACCTTTAATCACACACTTGAACAGATATAAAAGCATTAAGCAACAGCTGGCAGCTATTGGCAAAAAGGTAGAAGATGATGAGGCACTAGCAGTGCTTCTGAGAAGAGTGTGGACAAAGGTGAATATGAAAACATTGTAGCAACACTAAAGAATGTACCTGAATTGAAGCTACATGAGATAGAAGGAGCTCTACTAGAGCAAGAGAGAAGAGGCAAAGAGAAGAAATGGCTCAACTCAATAGCAGGAGAAGAAAAAGCATTCTTCACCCGAGGAGGATTCTCTCGAGGACGAGGACGAGGAAGAGGCAGAGTAGGAGGAAGGACCTTCACTTGCCACAACTGTTGAAAGCCAGGACACATGGCAAGAGACTGCTACAGCAAACTCAGTGGAGAAGGAATGACATCGGCAAACTTCATGGAGGCTCCAAAGGAAGTGGAGTTGGATCATCTTTTCTGATAGAGAGAAAAGAGAGAGACCCCACAACCCAATGTAACCTGCCCCAAAGTAAAACCACCTCTGAGCCACCCCGATGATGTAGACCACGTGGTAGATAGATGTATGTGTGAGCACTTTAGTCAAGGTCGCCGGGCACTTATAGTAGCCTTGGACACATAGAGAGAGAGAGTGTCAAGGACTATGACTTTAGGGACTTGAGGCACTGGTCACGGGCTATCAAGTAAGAGGGAAACTTGGTACAGGGTCCAGGTGTGCTAAGTTAACTTGAGGGGAGGTGTGCTAGACACTGGTCGGGCGGACTATCAAGTAAGAGGGAAACTTGGTATAGGGTCTAGGTGTTATAGGAGTATTCACTTGAGGGGAGGTGTTGAAATATACAAGTGAATAGGGTGTGTGCGGGAACAAGCCCTTGGTTAGAGGCTGTAAAAGAGAATGTGTAAATGTAAGAGAACCTGTGAAAAGGTGAGAAGAATCTACTGGGAGAGAATAAAGGGTAGCATGAGAAGATTTAGGAAGTGTGGAGATATTCTGGGAAAAGTGAAGAGGTGGAGAGAATCAAGCAAAAGAGGTGGAGATATTCTGGGAGAGGTGGAGTGAATCAAGGAGAAATCAGTGGGATTAGATGCTTGGATGTAAACTCTATAAATTGAGACATTGGCCTAATGAGAATTTGCTGATTTTTTATTATCCATGCCTACATTAAGCTATTTGTTAATTACTCACTAATCACATCTTAATTATTTGCTAATCTCTTTGTTAATGATATTGATTCTAGCATTTGATCCACCATAGCTCATCACATTGCTCTAATTTCAACATGGTATCAGATCCATGCCTAGAATCCATCAATTTGTGAGCCCATTATTTTGCTAATCATTTTGCTAATTAGGATTAGTAGCTAATTATAAATTTTCCCTCTTTTTTTAACTATTCTCTGTAGCCCCAGTCCAGTGGAGGAGCTTCCTCTCCTTGCACACATAAATTTAGCTCCATTGCTTCTAGCCATACATAGCCAACCCATAGGAGCTCCAGCCAAGCCAATCACAAGTGCAAACCGTTGGCGCATTAAAGAAGAAATCACGTTTTTTTCCAGCGCAGTTTTTTTTAAAAAAGTTACAGATCTTGTGTTCATCCAATCAAATGGGTCTAATTCCTCTTAGCCCTGGGGGTTTTCAAGCATGCTCTACAAGCTGGTGAATTCAGAATTCAATTTGATCAAGTCTACAGTGAGATCCAAGCTCTTCATCAAATCTGCAGGTGACTTTGGTAAAGCAGAGATTAAGCATTCAATGTTTGGTCAAATCTTGTATTTCTTGGCTTAATCCTCTACTAGACTCATTGCTATTGATGGCTTTGAAAGCATTTGAGCTCATTTGAAGTCTAAGGCCCCAGATCTGGACTCCCCGCATACTCTGTTTTCTGCAACGAAATTACCTTGATATATATGTTGAATGCTATAGCAATGTAACATGCACCAAGATTTAAAGGTGATATCTATGACCAGGAGATGGTGGTTTGGGGCCTAAAATGACCAAAAACTAAAGACTCTTCTAGGGAGGAAACTAAGATCATTAGCTTCCATACATTGAGGCCATAGACTCCCATATAGACTTCAACATCAATGGGTAGAAGGAGCTCAATATTTCCAAATTTCCTATGAGGTTAATGGCCACAAAGAGACATGAACCCTCAGGTTTGGAAGAACCCATAAAACTCTCTTTCCCAAGAAGAGAAAGGAACAAATCCTCAGCAAAGGCTAAAAAAGAATCTAAGCATATTCTATAAGAGAGCACTTGCATGGTCAAAGATCTTAGTTAGGTACCTGAGCACTTCAAAACGTATAATGTGGATGAATTGCTTTCTAGATTTTGAGAAGGCAAAAATAGAACCCCTCACAGGAAGCATGGAATGTCTTATGAGATGGACAGGCTGAAGTTAAGGAGGTCAACATAGTGTGACCTAACAAAATCCAAAACAGATATACATTACAAAGCTAAGCCAAGAAGGAATCATAATGTCCTCAAGAATTTGAATACATTGATGTCCGTGAGCAAGCCCAATCTCGTGTGGTTGGCGGACATTTCTTGGCAATAGCACACCACCGTAAAAAGAAAGTTCTCTATTAGCAAGCTTTTAGTGTCCTACATTGTTTAGAGATGCAACTAAATTTGTAAAAGGTTGCATGATGAATGTCAGTGATTCGCTAGGGTTCACAACTATGACAAAATGCCTCTACACCCTGTAGTGTCTCCATAACCATTTAAGAAATGGGGTATCAACTTTGTTGGACCAATTAGTCTAGCTCTTCAAGGCACTTAAGCACAATTTATCATTGCCACTAGGATGGCTATACCAAATGGGTAGAGGCCTATTCTACCATAAAGGCTAATTCCAAAGCAACAGCCAAAATCCTTAACCAGAATATAATTAGTAGATTTGGGTGTTTTCTTGACTAGTAAGTGACAAAGGGACATATTTCATCAATGATGTAATCAAGTTCCTGTTGAGTGAATTCATGATAGTACACTCCAAATCCTCACCCTATTACCCCCAAGCCAATGGCCAGCTGCTCTTTGGGCTTATAGAATTGCCTAAAAGGTGGCCAACCACACTACACCCTTCAACTTGACATGCGAAACATATGTCGTCATGCCCATGTAGATTAAACACTTAGGAGAAGCCAGACTACGTACAATCTATGAAATGATCGTCGAAAAGCTAATACACAAGCAATGGTTTGATGAAAAGCTCAAGGAAAAAGAAATCCAATTCATGGATATGGTTCTTATGTATGGCACAAAGAACCAAAAGCGCAAGTTAAAGTATAAGGTAATGGGACCATTCCTAGTGATGAGTAGCAAACTCACACCTTAAGGATCCACACATATCAAAACACTTGATGGGGAGATGAAAATATTCTTCAACGATAGCAAACTTAGATGCTACTATGGCCCTCTAACTATAAATGCTTTGAAGGCCTTTCACCAAAAATAAGAGGAAAAAATATAAGAGAGCAACAAACAAGAGGCTCAGTTGAGAAGCTAACGCTAGGCCATACAAGTTGCACAATCACCACATCTCCACCAGTAACATGGCCTAAGAAATAATTTTGACCTAGAAGAAGAAGATTAGGAGGTGAAGCCTACCAGGATCAAACTGGGCATGACTATAGAAACTAGGCTAAAATAAAAGCTAGCACTTGTCACATGGGTGTGCTAGCCATTACAACTTGATGTCCCATGAGACATGGTGTGCACTATAGCAACGTTTATTGACATCCACAAAATTGCAAGTGGAAGGAGTAAATGTGTTAAAAACCACATGCATAGGTTCATTCGTTATTATTACCATGTTCCACAATGGGAATAACCCCATGGAAGGGAAGCTCTATGTCATGCTTACGGGCACCATGCATGAAGAAGTGCTTCTTGGACAATGATGGATGGGGCATAATCATTGCCAAATTGACTAGGACTCATGAACCATGACCTTGCAACTCGCCTCCTTGAGATAGGTAATTGTTCTGATGATGACAGACGAGGATCCCATATCTTGCACAACCTCAACACCAAAGTACCATTCTCCAATCAAGAAAATATTTCCAAATATACTCCTTATAGGCCATGTACAACATCAATCTCTGAAAAGTTATGGGGGCATTTGATAAGCCAAAAGGCATATAACCATGTATGCATATGTATCCCATACTATTGAAAATGATGTCTTATGTTGACCTTTCAATAGGTCTATTTCCCACTTGGTTATAGCCCAAAAATCCATCCAAGAAGTTGTAGGCTTCCTTGCTTTCCTCACTCAAGAAGATGTTCCATAAACGAATAATATTCCTTTATAGCGACCACATTAACCTTGTTATTATTGAGATTAATGCATTGGATAAGCCAAAAGGCATACAACCATATATGCATATGTGCCCATGCTATGAAAATGATGTCTTATGTTAACCTTTTATAGCTAGTCTAAGTAAACTTGCTTATAGTCTGAAAAACTATCTAAGAAGGCTTCCTTGCTTTCTACTCAATCAAGCACATGTTCCATGAACGGATAGTAGTCCTTTGTAGTGGCCACATTAAAATTTATAGTAGTCCTTTATAGTAGCAACAACAACAAATAATAGTCCTTTATAGTGGCCACATCAACCTTCTTCTTGAGATTAATGCAAACTTTGATCTTTGCATTTTTCTTAGGAACTATCACAATGGGGGATATCCATTTGATATATTCTATCTAATAAATGTTGAGATATTATGCAGATGTGGGTGACATGCTAGGATGATAGCTCCACACTTATGTCACTAGCATGGTTGGTGAGATTATGGGTGATATCCCACTAGTGGTTTACAGGTTGTGTGATAGCCATTTTGGTTTTCGAGAGTTATGGCATAGTTATACTACAAGCTCATGTAGACAGGTTTACCTTATGGACAAACCATTCGTAGGTTCTAGTAGGAGAGTACTTTCCCTTATAGCATGTACTCTTATGTTTATGTTATGCTTGTAGAGAAGAGAAGAAACTTCAGCCATCCATCTCTCTTGTGTGCTTGTCTACTCGTGTGTGTGTGTGTGTGTGTGTGTGTGTGTGTTTACTTGTAAGGATCTCAAGCTCACCCTCTCCCCTTTATTCTTTTCAAGGTATTAGAGCACCAGTTTAAGTGAAGAGCTCAAGAGGTAAGCAAGAGGCAAGATAGTGACAAGCAAAGGAAGCGGTATACATGATTAATGGTAACTCCATCTCTTTCCCTTTGATTTGAAAGCAAATGTGTACAATAGCAAGAAGGGACAACGATAGTAAGGTGCATTGTCACATCTTTAAAAACAAGTAGCTAATAGCAGTAGGTAGGCATGACCAGTAAGGTACATTATCACATCTTGAGCTACCCAAGCAAAGGGAAATTATATTATGAGTCGTCCATTCACATCTTGAGCCCCCCTTTCACAATAGCACAGGCACGCATGACAGTAAGGTGCATTGTCACATCTTGAGCCACCCTTTCGTTGAAGCAAAGGGTAAATCCATTTCTTTTCCTTTGATTTGAAAGCAAATATCTACGGTAGGTTGCTAGACAATAGCAGTAGGATAGGCAAGCACGATAGGTATGTTAAAAAGCATGGATCTATAGAGGCTCATAGTAAGTGATTAAATTCATGATGAAGTTTAAGAGAAATACTAATACAAGATTATACTAGAGGTTAAGCAATCACAATAATAAGAACATGAACTCAATAATCTCCTTGCAATAATCAAGCTTCATACACCCATACTTATAGCCTTGGGAAGGGTTCCAATCCCCTAGTGCCAACCATGCATTCATTAATGCTCACACTACATGTGCTCCCTTGCACTTTCCATGGGCTACCTTTTTGACCTTTGACTTCACCTTTTACAAATGACCATACAAATCAACCTTTGCCAATACACCCTTAGTCTATCCTTTTCTAATGTGTATGCTTCTTCTCTTGCTCATGTGGCTCACTCCCTACCTTTCTTTTGTGCTTTCATGGCACCACATTTCTCAACACCCCCCCTTGGTGGCCAAATCTTTGGGCTACTCAAGGTGGCTGGATGCGAGGTTTTACAACATATTTTCACCTCACCTTGATGGTGACTTAACCTATCTTTGAGGCCTAGAGGTCATCTCTAAGAGTGAGGTCTTCCCCTTGATAGAGACGTGACCTATCTTTGAGGTCTAGAGGTCTCTTCTAAGAGTAGGGTTACAACAATCATGGGTGCTCAATTGGCTACTCTCAAGTGGTCGAGTAGATACACATAACAAATGATTTTTGGCCTACTCATTTGGTGGCCTTTATAATATTGGCTTGGGTGTAGTGAGGAATTTTTGCGCACTCATTTGGCCACGTTTTATCAAGGGTTACATTATTTTCAGATTTTTGGTCATGAATTTGCCTGCTCATATCGGTGGCATTTACAAAGATCACATATTTTTGTGAAGACAATTTATCATGATGATAACTTTGTTGATTATGGCCTTTGATTCTTGTGCTTGGTCCTTTGCTTCTTCTTCTTCAAAAAAGACTTTTTCTTGATGGAAACTTTTCAATTGAAACTCCTTTTAATGATGCATGAATGCTATAAATGCTCATGGCTATGTGAACTCCAAGACTTTTTATACCATTTATTTTTAAAAAAGAAAAGGCTATTGAAAACCTTATCACCAAGAATCTCATGCGCGAGGCCCGGCTACAGATTTGTGGTCGTCGTGTTCATGTTGCCGACGCTTCATCTTTCTTCTTCCGCCCTCGCCATCACGTTCACTTTCATGCAAACTGTGCTGCACACTACTCTCTCCAGTCTTTGCTTCTCGTATTTTGTTTTTTCCTCCATTACTGAGGCCCAGTTCACATAAGGCGGCGGAAGGAATTTAAAAAGTGTAGAAGCCAACAAAAAGTTGCCATATGGACATTAGTGTTCACATAGAGCGGCGGAAGAGAAGGTTGAGAGGTGCCACATCGTGGAAGAAAAAAGGGAGTTTTGTTCCAACCCCCCCCCCCCTTGGAACAAACTTCTTCCACCCTCCAACTTGGCAAAAAGTGCCATGTTGGCACCAATCAACTCTTGGCTCTACTTTCCATGTTTTTGTTTTATTCTTTCTTCCGCCGCCCGAAAGGTTCACACTGGGCGGCGGAAGAAAATTAGTGCAGTCTTCCTTCCGCCCTCTGTGTGAACACTCGGGTGGCGGAAGTGTGCATTTTTTAACTTTTCCACCTGGAATTGCTCATTTTTAAGTGTGTTTTCCACCGCTTCACTGTGAACTGGGCCTGAGGCGTCGTTTGGCCTTGGCACAGCAATGTAACCTACCTCGAAAAGACGCAATAGCATGGTGGAATCTTTGTCACCATTGAAACTGGAAGCAATCATAACATGTGGAGAGCAAGGATACACTTCATGATGTAGAAAGAATGCTTGTACTTGGCCTGGAGTCTTGTCTCCATTCTGAGCAGCCAGGCTACCTTCCATATCTCCATATTCTCTGCTCTCTCTAATATCTTACGTTAGCGCTTCTTATGCCTCATTTTGCTGGTTTCTCCTTCGCCTAGTGCCCAATGTTGGCTGTAGCACTCAGTCTCTCCTCCAACTCTTATGCACCGGCTGTATTGTTGTTTCGTTTTAGAGACAGCCTCTTCTCTTTGAAGAGATGCGCAGGTGACAAGACTTGTTTGTTGCAGCTTTTGGTGCTGCTCTACAAGGTATCTGCCACATAGGCCTTTTCTTTGGCTCTTTGTGCTAGTTGGAGGCCCTCCTTCTATCTTTGTTTGCTGCAGTTAGACCTAATGTTGATATGTGTGGTTGTAATAACTGCCTTGGTGCTCAACCCTAGCTAAGAAGGAAGCGCAATAGTTGGAAGCCTTTGCTTTCTCTAATCTCAATGGAAATAAGAAGAGAAAGCTGTGAGGAATCCTATTCAAAATAGCTACCTAATCAAACCAATCAAATGAAAATAATAACTCCTAGAAACCGTAATATTCTTAACCACTTGCTAATGAGCTATCCCGCCCAGGCTCTGATACTATGTTAAAAAGCATGGATCTAGGGAGGCTCATAGCAAGTGATTGAATTCATGATGAAGTTTAAGAGAAATACTAATACAAGATTATACTAGAGATTAAGCAATCACAATAATAAGATCATAAACTCAATAATCTCCTAGCAATAATCAGAATTCATATACCCATATGTATAGCCTTGGGAAGGGCTCCAATCCATGCTCTATGTGCATCCTAGTGCCAACCTTGCATTCATTAATGCTCACACTACATGTGCTCCCTTGCACTTTCCATGTGCTACCTTTTTGACCTTTGACTTCACCTTTTACAAATGATCATACAAATCAACCTTTGCTAATGTACCCTTAGTCTATCCTTTTCTAATATGCATGCTTCTTCTCTTGCTCATGTGACTCACTCCCTACCTACCTTGTGCTTCATGGCATTACATTTCTCAACAGGTACACTGCCACATCTTGATCCACCCTTTTATAGTGAAGAAAAGGGACATTATAGTACGTGGGTAAGGAAGACCTCAATGATTTTAGAATTCGAACTAGAGGCCATTTCAGGTCCTATTGTGATAGTGAAAGTGCAACCTCTAATCTTGCTAGGTTTCTTAGACACTATCACAATGGGGGTAACCCAAGATTGCTATAAAAAGTATGACATTATTAAAAGTGGTAAGTTATAGTAACAAGGAAACTATGCATCTTCAAGCAAGTAAGCCAAAGCTAGAAGTGAGCAGCTTTTTGTGATACACCATATACTTCGTTCCATAACTGTAGGTACACGGAACCTTGGAGGTGTACGGTAGATTAATTTGAGTACTTCTAACCACATGACCAATCATGGAGAGTTATTTAGAGATATACAAAAATTAAAAAATCCAAGGCCAATTTCAATTAGTATTGTCATCATCATTATCCAATCCCAATCCCTCTCACATGCCCAATGAGCATTCCCAAGCTTCTTGAGATTCTAAGCCCCACCGGTAGCACATGATCCAAGGGACTCCATCACCATTAGGAAGGGGGGCATGTTAGTCACATGGGTTAACATACTCGTAAATCACAATAACCATCTCCTTTGTATTTTTCCCTTCTTGTAATGTAATCCCACTCGTTTGTAAATTACACAACGTTATGAAGTCATAAGCCGCCAATGCATGAGCTTTAATGGACAATGAGGAAGTTATTAGAAAGGGTATAATTCCAAAAGCTTGAGACTATTTCAAAGTCTTAACCAAGGAAGTCTAAAACTAGATCCATGTTCATAACTCAATTTTGTAAATCAATACCAAGAGCTTAAGACTATTTCAAAGTCTTACCCAAGCAAGTCTAAAACTAGATCCATGTACATAACTCCTTTTTGTAAATCAATCGAGAAGAATTTTCCCAATTTGAATTCTATCTTGCAAGCTCTTCTCCTCTCTTCTCTTGCTTGCTTGATTCTAATGCTTGCCTCTTGTTTGGTAGAAGCTAGAGTGTGTAAAAGAATAAGGGAGACTAGGACAGCACACTTGGGATCCTCTTCTTATTATATTGTTTGGCTTGACTAGCATGGTTAGATGGTTCCTTGCATCCTCCATTTATTCTTGGTGAGCTTTCTCTTGCACATTTCGTTGAGCATAAGGCTACTTCAATGTGACAATTGAGAAAAGCAATCAAAGAATACTATCTCTTGCCAAAACAATTGTTGTGATCACTGTAGTGTCTCCATTACACATGTGGTGCAATAGATGGCTACATAATCAAAGCAAATTAAAGCAGTGGGATCACTAAATAAGCTAAGTAAACTAAGAATCGCCTATGCAAAGGCTTAAAAAAATTTATTGTGTATCCTCTATCATGCGTAACGTACTTACAAGTGCATCAAGAATAAACAAAGAGACTAGTCATAGGAAGCCTTTGCAAGTTGATGGATTTCAATTCCTTTCAACATGATGCCCTACCTCTCTTGCATTATAAACGAGGGTGTAGAATCGTTTTAAAAATAAAGGATGGTCTAGCTCGCCTCTAGTAGATGACTTCACAAAACTTCTTCAAATGCTAAGACCAGAGTGCCAAACAATCCACGTCATCTTCCCATACCATCCACGTCTAACCTCTAATCTGAACGACCCCTTTCATAGGAGAAGAAATATCCATGAACATTTTAGAATGGTAAGTGATGTGCCTATTTTGGGATATCAAATGACGTGGCCACTTTGGGAAGTGATATGACAACTTGTGCTAATTTTGGGAAGTGATGTGACACATCAACAGAAATCCCATTTTTGGACACTAAATGCCAAAGAATAACTTCCGTGTTTCACCCAATATTGGCATTTGTGAAGGTTTAAAGATATACGATAAAATCGACACCTTTCAAACACCCTCTTTAGGCATGCTAGGTGCTCTCTCCAAGAAATAAATATACAAATCGTCAAGAAAACTTCGAAAAACTTTCTTAAGAAGTCTTTAAAAACAATATTCATAAGTCTTTGAAATGTGGCTAGTGCGTTGGTTATGTAAAGTAACCTAGCAAGTTTGGAAAGGGTAGGAGGTGGCGCCAAATGGATAAGGTATTGACTTTACTCCCCGAACACAGGTTCGAGTCCCATCCACCCTTGGTACACACGAAGAAAAACTTTGGGAAGAGTAGTGATGTGAGCACTTTGGGAAGTCGTATGGCAACTTTGAGATAAGAAGTGGTTTCAAAGGTGTTTGATCATGCTCACCTAATCTCTTGTGGACACCAAGCTTAGCCTATTCCACTCTCCTCTCTGTTTCATGAGTGATCAAATTAGTAAGATCACAACAAAGAAAACAAGATAGTACCAAAACCAAAAACAATCTCAGATAGTATATGTGACATGTCCGTGTTATTATACTATACAATGTGAACTTTTGTTCCACTAATTGGCTTGAACTTTTTTATACATTTAAAGACCTTGCAATCCATAGCTCTTGAAACTCTTATTTCCATGATGCCAAAGTGAATATCCATATTTTCACTTGTTACCTTTCTTTAACATCTGATGCATTCAAAAATAGCATAAGAATGAAGATTGAGACACAAAATTTTATGATTTCATATCAACATGCCTACACTAATGGACATACTTAATTATGTGTGCATTAACGACCGTCCATTGGCTTCCACCGACCCTTGAGCATATGCATACATAACCAGAACTCACTCTAAATTTTTTCTAATGGGTTCCTTGTTTTTTATTCTAATGAGCAATCAAAAATAATTTCCTTTAATGTAGTCCTTTCCCATTGCATAAAATTGTCAATGTTTGTTCCTTTGTAACACTAAGAATAACTCGTTCACTTGTTAGTGACTTGCACACTTTGATTTATATCAAAGCAATATTGTTTCAAAAAGTTTAGCCCCTTTCTTTGTAACAACATTGAGAATGAATCGTTACTACGCATCTTTAGATCAACATCATTGCCACCATTGAGAATGAATCGTTGACCAATCACTATGCATATCCTTAGATCAACATCATTGCCACCACCATTGAGCAAGCTAATGCATTATCTTTGGTTTTCCAAAGCAACAATAAAAATGAGAAATAATTAGTGCAAAACATGCTTAGGCTTGCATTGCATCCATGCCAACATGTTAAGGTATTTTGTTATTTCTCAAATTTGCGCATGATGTACATTTAAATTCAACACGAGAAATTATGAGCTCAACTTACCAAGCATTCTAATTTCATGTATGGTGGCTTGGTTCCTACCTTGGTTTCATGTATAGTGGCATGAGTTCTAGCTTTACCTTTAATTTAATATCTTATATGGTTTTTTTCGAATGTTCCTAGCATGCAAGCGTGTCAACTTTACAACAACAAGGCTTTTATGCTTTTAAAAGAATCCTAATTTGTGCATGGCATGGGACATTAATGAAGATGCCAAATTAGGTAGTAAGTTTATATGAAGTCCATGGTAAAAACTCAACTGAAAAAATACTAATCCATATCAGAGAGAGAGAGAGAGAGAGAGAGAGAGAGAGAGAGAGAGGGACATATGTATCAGAAAAGAAAGATTTATTCACATCTATCAAAGACCCAAAGGTCTATGAGACCAAAAGGAAATACATGTTCCATGACTGCAGTAAGTGTTGATCAAAAGATGAAAAAAAAAAACCTGAGCCAAACCCAAAAGAACAAAAGCCCATCATAACAAAGAAAACTATTGACCTCTTTTAATAATACAACTCATAGAATATGGTAGGCAACTACCATTCTCAGATACAAAAGCCGGTAACTATTGCTGCTACCTATGGGGAGCAGCAGTGACATGCAATCACTTGGTGCAAAAATAAGGGACTCAACCAACAACCTGTAGAGTTGACACGTTCCCCTGGAAGGCTCGTGAGAGTAAAACAAAACCTTTCATTGAAGCAATGAATACTAAATGAAAGAATACCCATCTCATAAAAAACCATTTACATGTGAAGCTTCTTGCCACTGACCCATCATTGCTGTAAATGAGACATTGCACTTTTCTCAGCCAGTTCTTTCTCAACTGCTTTTCTCCTTTCTTCAGCATGCTGTGCGAGGCCATGTGCCATAGCCTGATGCTGAAAATCTAGAGACTGTGTGAAGGCTTGAAACCTTATAGGATCAGCTGTTGACATGCCTGCAAGAAGACATTTATCGATGTATAAATTGCTAGAGATTGAAGACAAGAATGAGATGCCAGTATGATAGCCAAACTACATTGATGACCATCACATTTTCTCTTAGTTGAGATCATAGCATGTGATGATTTGATAATTGAATAACCCACAGAATTGTATAGAGCATGCCGCTTTAGGAGACAGCTAAAGAGTTACCAGTGAGCACCACATCACTCATGCAACTAGCATCGAACCTGCATCCTTCCTCAAATGCATGTGCCTTAACGACATGAGGGTAGTCTGGGACCGTTGAAAAGGTTCTTCAATGAGTGACTATGACTGTAGGTAAGGGTTTGTATGAAGAGTAGATGCAGGTGTACCCTGCAGCCGCATGGAGGCCCTCACCTATGAGATTGAACAGACTGGAACCGAACACGATGAGATGCTGGTTAAGTGCACACTGCGCACAAACGAGGGCCGGAGGACGAGTAGATGGCGACCAAGAGGGTAGTGCATTTGATGCATTTTGCAGCCCACCCAGTCCAGGTGTAGCCAGCTTGGATATTTTTTCACGCCTGGACAGTATCTGGAGGACACCACGATGCTCAAAAGACCAAAAAAGGTACAAGCTTTGGAAATAAGAGATTTATCCAGCACCAGAGCTATGGCACCTGGAACCTAGTCATGGTGCTTGGAACAGGATCTTGGTCAAGCAGCAGGACTTGATTGCACAGGAAGCAAGCCCCGAAGCCTTGGGGAAGGATTCGCGCGAGAATACAGGCTAAAACGTGGTCACTTGATAATGTAATCATGCCTTTCTCCTTGCTGGAGAATTGGCTGGCCATGTGTTAACTACGCTAATAGCTAGTGCCCTCTCTTCGAGGACCTGACCAGCAGAAGGATCAGGAGAGAGAGGCCCACTAAAGTCTCCCCCTTCCACCTACCCCCCAAAAACCCTCTCTTTTTTAGCATTGCTGGCACGGTAGTCGCTTGAGCGAACAAACACATCCCTTATCCCAATCAGCCCAGAGGCGGCAGCAACCATAGGGGCACCCTCCTACAGCAGATGGAAACCCGGCAATGGCACTCCGACAGCAAGGGCAATGGATAACACACACATTCTTGGCAAAGTAACAAGGAGATCCAATGTAGGAGGAGCTTGGGTTTGCAAACAATGAAGGAAAGCATTAGGATCCTACTTTCCATGGAGGTGGAGCCATCAAGCAAGTCAGAACTCTGCCACAACATAAAGGTGAAGCCGTCAAGCAGTGGCAAGGAGATCTGGTGTAGGAATATTTGTCAAAACATCCCAACAGAATGGCAATGGATGAATCAGTGTAAGAGAGCTTGGGTTTGAGAAAGAGGAAGATTTCATGGTTGCAAGTGCCAAGGAGGAGGCAGCCGTCTTGGAATCTTCAACCACCTTGCCCATGTAGCCACACAAGAGCAACTCGTGAACGGTGACAAGCAACCCCTGGTAGGGAATTCAATCTCAGAAAGCAGCTCATCATGGTTTGCAAAAAACTGTGTTGTCAAGGTGGAATAAGAAAGAAACCCAATGGAGACTCCGATGACTACACTGGAGCACCCTCAGAGCCATTGCAACATAGTCAAACTTGACCTTGGTCCTTAACATATCCACGCCCAACGAGCTGAATGTCCATGATGCACCCCTGCTCACCAAAAAAGCCACCCCACATGCTACTTTGACGATAACAGCATGCTGGTCTGCTGCTTGGGAAGTTGGGATGCATCCCATAGGTGTGATCAATTCGAGAAACTGCAGTGACCGGCAGGAAGAGGGAAGGGGGAGAGAGGAAAAATAGGGGGGGGGGGGGGGGGGCGGGCTTGTGGTGGTCTGTTTACTTCTAGTCTTCTTCACAGCAGACCTTAAGTAATCTATGCCCAGTCGTGCATGTTTTTGGTTGCATGATAAGACAAAAAAGCTTCCATGCTAGATCAAGATGTTCTAAATAAGCACGACATCGATCGAGATGTTCTATGGTAGCTTATGTGTGGAGTATTCGGGTCTGCAATATAGGTACCCTATCCAAGGTAGGAGGGCAGTAATCCCTTCAAACCATGGTTGGCTGATTAAATAGCTCGTATTTCGATGGATTTTCTAAAGGTAGAAGCCTCACCCAAATCTGAGAGGTTACACTCACACCTTTCAAAAGGAATGGGAATGGTGACAATAAACTCCACACATAGAGCGGCCAGACCAAGTTTAGCATGCCTGGCATGCAAAAGGGAGCCTGAATTTTGTATTCCCTCATTTGTTTAATTTGGAGGTTGAACCGCTGCGGATGAGGGCAAAAGGGTTTGGCTGTAAGTTTGGAGACAAGATTACCCCTAGCATGCCAAAAAAGGAACCAATGAATGTTGGTCTGCCCAGTACTCGTGAAGATGTTATCTTGACTGGCCAATGGCAGAGGACTTACATCCAACACTAGGGCTCCACATGAAGGACCTCACACCACAATATTTTCATGAAGGTGTGACTCTTGGTTGGAGAAGGCGAATCGATTTGACGCAATAGGACGTGTGTTTCATCAGTCCAATCGTAGTGTGCAAGTAAGGTAAAGGCATGCTTTCAAAGTTTTGGCACTGCCCTCTAATGGAACTTGGACACTGACTGCACTTAATATAAAATATCACATATAACATCTATGTCACAAAGAACAGGTAGTACAACGCTGGACATACCTTTCATTACGTCAGCAAAAAGGATGAAAGGATCAACATTATCAATGGGTGACTGAAACTCATCATCATCTGTGAAATCGTCATCGCTATCATCCTCATCTTCAGCTTGCCTATGGAATGCACTTGCCTGGCATTTAACATGACATTCAAGGAATGATGTTGTGATACATATAAGTTAAGAAGTAAACAGAGCACCCTGCAAATGGCAAACCTGTGCGGCTAGCTTCTGAAGCTTCTGATTGTCTGCCTCATCACCATCCTCATCATCTTCCCCTAGCTCTTTATCCCAGTTATCATCCTCATCGGATGCCAAGCCTTCAACTTCCCCATCATCCTCAGTGTCATCACCTTTCTTTGCTGCCTCTACGACACAAGAATCACAGAAATAAGTAGATCCCAGAAGTCATGCACAAGGGCAAGAAGTTACACTAAGCCTCCAAATACTCTTTTCGGCTCCAAGAACAGAGCTGAACTTCCTAACACTAAGCAACATGCTTGACACTCTCCCTTCTAACGTACCTTCTAATTGTTCCTTGTAGGTGACAAGCAATTTAAGCACAGCTTTGAAAATCTGATCGAGGCCTGACTGCACTTCTTGTGGCATAAGCTCAGCTGGCAGTGGTAACAAAGATACCAGGCCCAAAATGCACACCTTCTTATCATGCTCCCTACAAAAATGTATTCCATTCTCAAAAAATTAAATAAAGCAAGCAACCAATTAATCAGCACAATATATCAGGAATTATGTAAAACAACCCAGGCCAAAAACAAATGCCCTTTTTTAATTTCAGCTGCTACTTGAAAACACATTTAGCACAAGTGTGTGGGTGTGTGGGTGTGTAAATATATATAGATATACATTGTGTGTGTGTGTGTGTGTGTGTGTGTCCAAGAATACGGAGGCTGATGTAAGGGCTCTCATCAAAGCATTGTCTCTCTATCATTTGGCTGCAATATTGCATGTTATTTTTTAAAATTCCAAGTTGCTCCCTTTGAAAGTTTTTGACTGGCATCACATTTTCTGGCCGGGTCAGATCTTGCCATCTAATGAGATAGTCAGGCATTTGGGTTACCCAATTGGTTGAGAGTTGTCCTTGAAGGATGAGATTCAATGGGTGATTGGCAAATTGCACTATAAATTTGAATATTGGAAATTATCTATGTGGACTCTACATGTGCGATTGCGAATAGTGCAGTCATTTATAATGGCATATGTGCACCATTATATTCCGCTACTACCTTGGTCGCATAGACAAATTGACAATTTCATGTCTAAAGCAATGGAATGCCTATGGAAAACCAAGCGGATAGAAAAGGGCTACGTTTGTTGAGGCAAGAGCTCATATGTTTGCCCAAAATTCATGGTGGGATCGATGTTCTTAATATTCATTATCATATATTGGCAAGGAAGGCCATTCTTTTATTTGATTACATAGAGCAGGTGAAGCCAGGCACGTAACATCGTGGATGAAAATGGTTATGTTTTCACTTTTCCACAAACCATCAGGCAATGTAATTTGGGGATTAATCACAGGCCAATCTAGAGAGGCACTTTTGGAAATGATGCAACCTTTTCAGCTAGTCCCAATGCTTGAGAAGACAGGAATTCTAACTAGATGATAGCCACTTTTGAGGTCCATCTTTGTGAAGTACTTAGCACCATTGAGTCTTTCGAGGATGTACTCTATCCTTGGCATGGGGAACTTGTTCTTGATTGTCAACTTGTTCAAGGCTCAATAATCCACACAAAGACATGTGGTCTTATCTTTCTTCTGCACAAAAGATGAGGATGAAGACATGATGAAACCAAACCTAAGTACCTGTGCGAGTTGCGTCTCCAACTCAACTTCCAGGCTCCAGCACCTTGGAAAGACAATACGGAAACTTTTTGGGTGGCTCAGCTCCAGTTACCAAATCGATACAATGGTCTTCAGGACGAGATGTGGGGGTCCGGGTGGGAGATCATCCCACAACATGATGTCCTGAAACTGCTGGAGGAGTCCTGTCATCAGTGACTCTAATGGAGTAGCGGTGGATGCCGATATCTACTGTGGGCGGACATAGATCATCGCACACTCTACCTCCTTTCTAATAGCTCTACTAGCCTCGAGGTGGGAAATACACGGAATACCTGAATGCTCGGATCCCCGCGGATAATAGTAGGCTCAAGTAAACCTTCGACGATCGTGAAGGTGTCCTATCTCCAATCAGGAATGGGTGCATACTCGCAAAACCACTGAATCCCTAGGATCATGTCGCACCTGAGGAGGGGCAAGACAGTGAAATCCCTCTGAAACTGGGCCTTGTCGACTATGAAGGTGAACTATTGAGCTTTCTGGGAGATACGGGTACGCAAGCCGGGATTGAACCCATTTACATCCAAATGATGAGGCACTAGGACACATCTCATCTTGGTCACCAAGAGCAGGGAGATGGCATCTTCGGAACTGCCCATGTCGAAGAGAATGACAAATTGTTGCCCCTTCGCTGTGCCATAAGCTCTGATGAGACCTTTTTGAAGCTCCTTAACTCCGCCCTCTTGAATATAATCAAATACCACTACGGATACTATATTCAAAGCGGGCAAGAGCTGAATAGCATTGATGGTTGAGGGCGGGGGTGGTATAGTTGTGGCGGTAGCCACTATGGAGGTTTGTTGTTTGTCTTTTTCCCCTTTCCATTTGGAACAATCCTTCTCTGCATGTCCCGTGTGGTGGTAGAAAAAACAAAGGTTCTCTTTGAAGTACCGCTCCTTCTCATATGACTGTAAGAATCCTCTGGTAAGACCCTCCTTGATCTATGCCTACATTAATCTATTTGTTAATTACCCACTAATTACGTCTTAATTATTTGCTAATCACTTTGTTAATGATGTTGATTCTAGTGTTTGATCCACCATAGCTCATCACAATGCCCTAATTTCAACATGGTATCAGAGCCATGCCTACAATCCATCAATTTGTGAGCCCATTATCTTGCTAATTATTTTGCTAATTAGGATTAGTAGAAAATTATAATTTTTCCTCTTTTTTCAACTAGGCTCTGCACCCCCAGCCAGTGGAGGAGCTCCCTCTCCTTGCACACATCACATTAGGCCAAACCCTTCTAGCCACAACTAGCCAACTCAGTGCTCCTTCAGCCAGCTGAAACAGATGCGCAAACCGTCGAGTAGAAGCGCCGATTTTCGCCGATTTCCTAGCGCCGTTTTTCTGCAGAAGAATGGAGATGATGTCTTGCTCAGCTACAATGGGTCTAATTCCTCTTAGCCCCAGGGGTTTTCAAGCATGCTCTACAAGCTAGTGAAGACAGAATTCAGTTTCATCAAGTCTACAATGAGATCCAAGCTCTTCATTAAATCTGCAGGTGACTTTGGTAAAACAGAGATTAAGCTTTCAATATTTGGTCAAATCTTGTGTTTATTGGCTTAATCCTCTACTAGAGTCATTGCTATTGATGGCTTTGAAAGCCATTTGAGCTCATTTGAAGTCTAAGGCACCACATCTGGACTCCCCGCATACTCTGTTTTCTGCACACAAAACAGTGGATTAATTTGCTAATCAATGATTAATCAATGCTAATCACTGTATTTTGATACAATTGAGGATTCAAATTAACCATTAGGTATCTGATACAGATCCCTATAACTTCAGATTGCAATTCGGAGTTGGTTTGATACTCCAACCATTCCGTACAAATTGGTTATCCTTGATTTAATGTAATTTCTAGGAAAATTGTGCTGATAAATTTGTGATAATCATCATCTTGCATTTAACCCTTGGTTAATGCCTGTAAATCTTACTCAAATTCAAGATTATTCACAGCCAGAGTTGCATTTGGGAATGTGCATGAGAATGAATGCTATACGCATTATGTATTGGGCACATTGCATTAGTGTAAAAATGGGATCAGACACTGCCCTTATCCAGAATAAGGCAAGAGGTAAGACCTCCCGCATAAATTTGGATTTGCGTTGCATAATGACACAAGATGAACATCAAAAGCCCAAAGGAACTGTCAGCAAAACATTGAAACATGTTGCTCACATGGAGCAAGAAGACCTGACGGACAAGCTCATGGCCCCAATCATGAAAGAAGAAGAACATCTCCTTCCAAGAGGAAGATCCACACCAAGAAGATCTAAAGGAAGCATTGAAGGAAGACATGGACATGAGAAGAGAAGCTGCCACGATAAGAAGACTGAAGACAAGAAAAGATGTGAGGCTCCAAAGAGTGAGGAGCCATGTGAAAATCTCTGTGAGAGAGAGAGAGAGAGAGAGAGAGAGAGAGACCCCACAACCCAATGTAACCTGCCCCAACAAAGTAAAACCACCTCTGAGCCACCGATGATGTAGGCCACGTGGTAGATGTATATGTGAGCACTTTAGTCAAGGTCGCGGGCACTTATAGTAGCCTTGGACACATAGAGAGAGAGAGTGTCAAGGACTATGTAGTTTAGGGACTTGAGGCACTGGTCACGGGCTATCAAGTAAGAGAGAAACTTGGTACAGGGTCCAGGTGTGCTAAGTTAACTTGAGGGGAGATGTGCTAGGCACTAGTCGCGGACTATCAAGTAAGGGGAGTCAAACTTGGTATAGGGTCTAGGTGTACTAGGATTATTCACTTGAGGGGAGGTGTTAAAAATACAAGTGAATAGGGTGTGTGCGGGAACAAGCCCTTGGTTAGAGGCTGTAAAAGAGAATGAGTAAATGTAAAAGAACCTGTGAAAAGGTGAGAAGAATCTACTGGGAGAGAATAAAGGGTAGCATGAGAAGATTTAGGAAGTGTGGAGATATTCTGGGAAGTGTGGAGATATTCTGGGAAAAGTGAAGAGGTGGAGAGAATCAGGGAAAAGAGGTGGAGTGAATCAAGGAGAAATCAGTGGGATTTGATGCTTGATGTAAACTCTATAAATTGAGGCATTGCCCTAATGAGAATTTGCTGGTTTTTGAGTATCCATGCCTACAATAATCTATTTGTTAATTACCCACTAATTACGTCTTAATTATTTGCTAATCACTTTGTTAATGATGTTGATTCTAATGTTTGATCCATCATAGCTCATCACAATGCCCTAATTTCAACACCAAGCATCCTCTCATCCTCCGTGAGACTCATGAGCCTCTTCCAATCGAACCGCTACGGGGGGGAAGAGTCACCCAGGCAGCCCACTGGTTATATCTGGCTACTCCAAGGTCTACCAAATTCATCCAAGATCAAGTCATTCCACACAATGGGCCGCCTTTAAGCCTCCTCAATTGACCGCGGAGGAATATGAACCAAGAGAAGCTCCTCATGCAATCCCAAGCTCGCAGAAAAGATCTCACCAAGGGCGAAGAAGATGGTCAGTATTCTGCATCAGAGAAGATAAAACGTGGGCTGTAAATCCAATCACCTCCCGTAATCACAATGCACCTCATAATCGGCTGCTGCAGAAGAAAATCCTTCCAAGGCTCAGTGCCAAGAAGAAATCCCGACTATGTCAAAGGTGTGACCATCCCCAAGAGTCTCAGTGTCATTGTCTTTGGGATTGCCCGAGGCACAACAGGTTTTGGCAACGGATCCTACGCATTTTCACTATGGATCAAGCCCTTGCCCGTATTGTTACGTGGGGCACAATTGCTTAGGCCACTAAGGCCACGAGCTTGTAGTGATAGAGGAGAGCGGTTTCAAATCTCTCGCTTAGTACAGCAAGGATGCCCTTTCGCCCCATTATTATATATCATAGTCGCATAGGCCATGAGCATCTTCCTCCGCTCCACTGCTGCTATTTCTCAATAGAGGTTGTCTCTTCGTAGTCAGGAAGAGTTGGTTGACTCCGAGTTAGTTAAGGACACAACCATGTTCTTGGAGGCCTCACACATATGTTTATGTTCCTTCCGGGTGGCACTGGAAGAGTTTTGTTTGGCAGCAATGGCCCTCATTCATTGGCACAAATCTGTTGGTTTTTGGATTAGTGACTCACCGAGAGTTGCTTGGGGTGCAGAGCTTGGTTTTACTTGGATCTGCAAAGGATGCACTGCTAGATACTTAGGATGCCAGGTTGGAGTTTATATTTCTCTTGCAGAGCAGTTTGCTCCGGTACTTACGAGTATTCGGAAGAAGCTTCTTCATAGGAGCTCTAGGAGATTGGATTTAGCCTCTAGAGCATTGGTGGCTAATCATGTATTGCTTACCTTGGCTTGGTTTATTGCCTCTTGTTGGTGCTTCTCTCGTGCATGCACAGGTCAGTTGCGGAGGTTGATCCGCACTTTTCTTTAGTCGGGTTTGGATGGCACCATAGACACACATGCCAAGGTAGCTTGGCTTACAATAGCCCAGACAAGAGGGGGGGCTGAATATTATTGATCCGGATGTTCAATGTAGGGCGTTGCTTTGCAAACTCGTGGTTAGAGGTTTCCTACCAGGCACTGAGCCTTGGAAGGACTTTTTTCTTTCTCAGATTTCCGGATGTACACCCCGTGTCGGGAGAGATTGGCTGCCCAGCACATAGTTTTTGTTCATGGAGGCAAATATCAGGACACTAGTCCTTTGTACTGATGCTTGTATTTTGCAGCACCTAGGGAGAGTCTCCCGGGCTGCCATGCAGTATTCACTGCTCTGTTTCTCTTATGAGCAGGAGAGATCTTTTGTAGCCCTACGGGCGTTTTTATATAACTGATGAAAGGATCTTTTCTCGGGAAAAAAAAAATATCAGGACACTATCTTCCCCTCTTATTGTAGTCATTATCAGAGCATGGAGAAACACGAGACCTTTCATGTGACAAAGGCTTCCTAGGTCTTTGGATGAGGTTGACCAACAACCTATTATGTGGAACGAGTTCATTAGGGATGAGGCCACTCGGCCACTTGGTGCATCTCATTACATGCAATGGTCAGGATGGGAGAGATGTGCATATACAGTTCTTGCTTGGAAGATCTTCAAGAGTCTTCCGGTGGATCAGAGAGCTACATCCATTCATCATCTTAGGGGCTCTCGCATATGTATTGATCAAATTGATGCAGCTATACCGCATGAGTGGCTCTCTAGGATCTTTAATGGAGACTGTCATCCGAGATGGCTGGGAGTCTTTTCTAGGATAGGTGTACCTTTGCACGTCATTGCTCTTCCGGACCAAGAGGCTACAGATTGCATCATCTATTCTATCACACCTAGAAGGAGATTGAGGAGATGTAGCATGGAGGGGATCATCCCAAACACCAGGCTTAGTCCAATGAGGATTGTTGGTCATTCAGGGAAGCACTGGTTCATTGATCCTTCTCCTCAACAAACAGTGACTCATGGCTCTTGGTATTTGTGGTTGTGTGATGACAGTCCTATCAAATATCTTCAGTGGGATCCAGGTGAGTGGGAGTGGATTGATGCCTCCGATCCATTGAAAAGCCTTCCCCTTTTCAGTTTCACGATCCGGAATGCCAAGCTCCTCATCACTCGATAGATGCATAGGATCCCTACTCTTAGGCCTCATTGGGAGAGTTATGATCACTCCAATGATACAGCACAGATATTGGCAAAGGCTTTGACATTCATACAGAAGGAGCCAGATCTCTCATTTCTTTTGGTTATTTCCACATGGTGGTCTCCCCACCAATCAGTGGAGATCAGTTTTCAGTGTAGCATCTGCCTGCCCGAGATATGCAACAATTTTTGAGACTGTACAGCATTGTTTATGGGGATGCAGCACTGCACAACGCATTCGGGGTTCTATAGTCTAACTTATAGGCAAATTGAGTGGATGTGCCATGTATGTTACTTGGGGGGGCAGTTGCTTGGCTTTCCCAATCTGGTACGCAGCTTTTCTATAAGGGCAATGATAGACACTGCTATTTCATAGTATTGCCAGCATGGTTTTTTGCAGAATGTCCCTCACTCACATTATACACCCCCCCCAGATAGAGGATTGACACAAATTGAGAGATTGTTGCCAGTATTACAACATGGCAGATTTGGAGAGCTAGATATCTTAGTGCATCAGCACTATATGGGGTGATATCATCCATAATCTCATGGCTACTTGGGCTCGTATTCAGGGGTCCTCTCGCTCCACGCAGGCAAAGCGCGTTGTATTTATGCAAGAGTGGGACCATGGCATTTTCTTTTCCTCTAGTCCCACCGGTCTTTCATGGCACCATGATGCTCCTCAGTGGCTGAGATCACCTTACTATGGGGGTGATTCTATTCTATTCCGGCTTATAGCCATGATTGTTGTATGCTTTTTTCATCCTTAATAGAAGTCTCAACTAGACAATCCCGCACGTTAGCGCACACACACACACATATAAACATATAGAATAACAAGATAACCTCATTGAGCAATTACCTTCGGAAATGAACAGGCTGGCCACTTTTCTTTGTCTCATAAAGAAGATTTAACCAAGCCTGAAAAATCTCAGCTGTGACTCCCATTTTCTGTAGAATGCTTAACACTAGCCCTGTGTTGTAGTAGAGTGCATTTGCAACCTATCAAGAACAGTACCCTCTATCAGTTATCATTTCTACAAAAAATCAAAGACAAGAAATAACATTTAAAAACCTTGATAACAACACCCACATGTGATAATGATATTATATCATTAACCCACCTCTTTCTTTGCTGCACATTTCTTTAGAACAGCAGCATGACAATTAAGAAGCCAACAAAATGCAGAACACCTGCCTTTTGCAAGGCAAGACCTTTAAAATTGAAGGAGGAGATTTCAGGCAAAACAAGACCCCTCGCACAAACTTAAACTAGCTGCTTATAACTGGTTACCTAACTAAAATGGATTCAAGATGTTCTCTCTATTCAGCAAATGAATTAAGGCCGTGTACAGGGTAAACTAAGGGAGTGTTTGCCACTTGTGAGATCTATTTGATAAGAGGACAAGGCCAATGCGTGACAGCAATTTTAGGGTTGCGAACTAGAATTTTATATCCTAGACGAAAAGGTTAATTGGTTTTTTTTAAAACACTTTATGTTCATTTTGGATTCAAGTCAAAGCACAGACCAAACAAAAACAAGTTTGAAAATCAGACCTCTAAATATGAAGAGAAGATCCACAAGCACAGATTCCTTCAAGTACTCCTCCCTAATATGAAGAGAAGATCCACAACCACCGATCACTTCAAGTACTCCTCCCTCACCACCTCTCACTCTTCCAAGTCTCAACTCTCCGTGGGCAATGCCGGTCACCTATGGGCACCTAGAGGCAACTAGTCTACTAGATGTGTAAGATTTAGTTTGTGCCAATTTCAATATCATATCTGAAGATCCATCACACCAGAAACCAATCCAATACACCATTTACAAAGTTTCTTACTTACCACCGGTCATCTGAGATGTGGGTGCAAAGGTCTCATCACAATCTATACCCTTTTGTTGTGCATAACCCTTCGCCACAAGTATGGCTTTGTAGCAATGAATGCTGCCATCAGACTTCTGTTTGACCTTATAGACTCACTTCGTACCACTAGCCTTCTTGCCGCCGAAAGGCAAGTCAACTAAATACCAAGTGCTATTTTTCAAAATAAATTCATATTCCTGCCGCATGGCATGCATCCAATGATGATCTTTTTGTGCTAATACCAAAAGTCAAAGTGTTGCTACCGAAAGTGGACGCTACTTTGAAATTCTTCTTAGTATGTGGTGCTATGGCAGCACATCATGGTTGAAAAGTGCATCAGTTGGCCATCAAAACCGCCTTCTTAAACGGTGATTTGCATGAGGAGGTCTATGTATCTCAGCCTCATGGTTTTGTTCAAAAGAGTCAAGAGACCAAAGTGCCCAAGTTATGGAAAGCTTTGTATGGCCTTAAGCACACCCATAATTGTTACGAGACACGTCTCAAACTGTTAGAGGCATTCGAGGCATCCACAATCGGTATGGTTTGTTACATGTGGAAGAACTCCATGGAAGGATTGAGATCCTGGTGTAAGCTCCTAGCATGATTTGTTACAAGTGGAAGGGCTCCATGGAAGGACTGATATCCTACTCTGAGTTTCTGGCATGGCTCAGTACATGTGGAAGGGCTTCATGCAAGGGTAGATACCCTCGTGAGAGTTCCTAGCATGATGATGAAGTCTCATGGAAGGGTGAACACCCTGGTGAGCATTCTTTATACCTATATGGGCAGTGCTCGAGACGGGTTCTGTACAAGATGAATAAGTTGGGAGATGGAATCCAAAATATTATGCATAAAGCATTTGTGTGTGTTTTGACATGCATGAATGACTTGTCTTAACTGCTTGGACAATGCCTGGTATTTTTGCTTGTGATTGTCCATGGGCTTCAAGGACGCCTGGAAACCCTGTGGACGCGTGTGTACACACTTGTTTGGGACTGAGGCAATGGTCTTATGTGCCTTGCAGGTGGTAAGCGACCCCAAAACTCAATTTTCAGCTTATATTTTATTATACTGAGGTTTATGAGTGGAGATGTTCACATACACTTAAATTTGGGCAGACAAATTATAAAGTGTTCACATACACTTAAGTTTGGGCACACAGTTTATAAAGTGTTCACATCAAGTGGACCAGTTTTTAATAAAACTTGGCCATTACTCAAGGTGGGCAGCCCATCATGCAATAATAGCTCCACGAGTTGCTATTCTGGGGTGGAGAAGCCAAAAGCAACCAAGCGCCCCTTTCCAGCTATTTTTGGAGTGACACACTCTAGGGTTTGTGTCAGTTGGACATGCTAGACAGCCCCTAAGGAGCTGGTCAACTCCTTCCAGGGTGGATAAAAAGCTGATTGCTTGCTTCCATGGCTACCTGAGACAGAAGCGATTCCTCTCTCTCTCTCTCTCTCTCCTGCTTTTGGCTCCCCTACACGGCTGGTCGACTGCTGTACAGCAGATTTCAGGGCTGTGTTTGTGCTCCAAAGACTGTCGGTTCAAGGCAAACAACAGGGCAACCATCTCATCTCTTGGGATGACCTGTACAGCATGTTTGAGGGCTGAAAACAGTGTTGTTCAGTCCAATTCAGCAAGGTTCTCCGCAACAAATTCGAAGGTAAACAGTATCTAAACCTACGAGAAGCATGTGGCTCTAAGGGTGGAACCTTCGGGTGGCCAGAGCTAGGATTTTCATGGCTGGTTATTCGGGACAGTTCTTCTCCTAGAGGGTGTGATCACATACTACAGTATGGCTGTGCCCGAGGAACTCTTGGAAGGCTGAGATTGACGTCTCAAGCAACTGTTTTATTTGTTTTCATCATATTTTGGATGTATCTGGTGCCAATTTGTAGTGTTTACTCTCTGGCATCCGTTCTCTTGTACTGGAACACTCTGTTGGTAATAAAGATACCTCACGGGGGACTGGCCCAACTTCAGCCCCTAGTGTTGTCTTGTGCAGGTTTCTCATATTGCTGTTTCACTGATTTCAATGATTATGTATTGTAAGATGCCTATGTATTATGCCATAATGTTATGTATGCCGCATGCGATAAGATTTTTTGTGTGCACGCTTCCGTATTTGTGGTAGTGGTATCAGAGCCTTGGTTCTGTAGTCTGTGGGAAATCCTCTTGTTGAGGGTAGCACATAGAGCGTTCCGGGCACAAAAGATGTTGACATAAATTTGTGGCTTGCAATCAAGGCTGAACATGTGAGTGATGATGAGCATGTGATGAATACACCCGATAGGTAGATGCAAGATGATGTGGTTAGGTATGTACATAACACACCACTTGCCGCACCACTTACGGATGTATTGTCTAAGTTGGAAACTCTAAGGCGCCAGGTTAGGTGATATCGTGACGAGGCTGCAACACTGGGCGCCATATAGGAAGATCCCGATGTACAAAGGGTTTTGCAGTCTAAAAGAAAGAGCAATATAGATGGCAAGGTTTTCGCGGCCATAGCTGCCCAGTTGGGATATCCGAATCCCAAAGAATTGGCTATGTCTTACTTGCAGGAAAAAGGAGAGATGAAGAAGGATGTGTCTCATCATGCCACTCATGCAAACTCTAAGGAGTCTGATGATGCCTCCTCTCATTCTCGTCATGCCTCTCAGAAACGAGAATACTCCAAACATGAAGGCTCTTCTCATTCCCGGAGTAAGAGAGACAGATTTGATTCCCCTGACAGGTCACGCAGTAGGAAGAAGACCCGAGAATTCAAATCGGGAGATTAGGATATTAAGTTTGAAAATTTCCATGGAAAGATGGATACTATGACGTCTCTTTCATTTGTCAGGCAATTTGAGATAGCCTTTTGTGATGGAGATTTCACAAAGAAGTCTAAGCTATGACATGTGGGTATGCACTTGAAAGATACAGCCAGTGATTGGTGGATAGCCAAATGTTGGATGGCACTGCAGCTTTTTCATGGACTGATTTTAAGAGGCAGTTTCATGCACAGTTCTTGACACAAAACTGTTGGTCATGACCACTCCCGGCTAGTTCAAGTGTCAACACAGCTTACTCACGGGCACTTTTTCCCTGTGACTGGACACAGGTTTTTTCCCCATGTGAACACACTTATGTGTGTTGGACACCTTGCCCTAGGCTACTTTATGTACTCAGATTGTTCTTTCAATTTATTATTGAGTACATCTTTTCCTGCACTCTTGAGCTTCATAGATTCTGCTCTCTTGCATTTGGTGAGTGTGTGTGTCTGTGTGCAGGCTTCTTCACTCATACCCAACATTGGTATCAGAGCAAGTTGGGGTTAGGGTTTTGCTGCATTAGGGTTTGCAGGTTAGAATTAGGGTTTTGCTGAAAAAGGGCTTTGCGGTTTAGGGTTAGGGTTTTGCCCTGAGCCACCCTCAGCTGCTGCAAGCCGCCGCCGCCCTTAGCTGCCCCACCCTCAGCTATGCCCCGCCGCCCTGTCCTGCGCCTACAAATCCGCCGCCCTTGTTCACTGCCGCCGCCCTTTCTTGCGCCTACAGATCCGCTGCCCTTGTTCACTGCCGCCGCCCCTCAGATCCTGCGCCTTCGGATTCGCCACCGCCCCTGTTCGCTGCTATCGCTCTGATCTGAGCTGCTGTTGCCAACACCGCCAACCAGATCTATGCCTGTGCGCACCGCCGCCGCCGCCGCCGCTTCCCACCAATGCCAGATCCGTCGCCTGCACGGTCCTGCGCCGCCTGTACCTGCATCGTACACCATCCAGATCTGACGCCCTGCATCATACGACGCCCAAATGTGATGCTGCCTTGACCTGTGTTGTACGCCTCCCCTCTCCTCGAACTCAGTGCCAACAGTAAACAGTAACCAATTTGCTATTTTGTTAATTTCTTTTAAAATTTCAGAAATTGCTAACAACTATTAGCAAATTAGGTGCATTAATTATGGAGCTTTTCATCCTTGAGCTCAAAATTGCAAAATTGACATACATTGGCACTGATTTTGCCTGATTCGGTACGTAATTGCACTGAAATTTGGTGACACAATTTGCAGGTTCTTTACAGCATTTGCAGGCAATCTCAGTGTTACAGGCAGATTCAGTTGACATTGGGGCATTTCCCCCAAATTTTTTGGGAGTTACAGCGTTATTGCAACATTACTACTTGTTTGAACACACTTGTGACCGCCATGTCTGGGAACAGTGGTGATTTATTTGGTATGCTTTCCATTGAGGATAAGTTGGATGGCACCAACTATCCTATGTGGGCATACATGATAACACATGTACTTGTTGCAAAGAATTTGTGGGTTTATGTATCAGGGGCTGATGTTAGGCCCATTGCTCCTGCACGAGCAGTAAGTACTTCAGAACCATTGATGCAGGTGATGATGTATCTTCAGGTGGTGCTACATCTTCTGCACCTTTGCCACCCACTCCAGAACAGCTCAGATGGGATGCCAAGGATGCTCAGGCACATGCTTTGATTGCCCTTCAATGCAGAAGGCAGGTTATAGCGTACATTCGTTCATGCACTTCTTCTAAGGGTGCATGGGATGTACTTGCTTCTTTGTATCAGGTTCGCACTGAGTCCCGTGTTGCCTATCTTCGCAAGAAGATTGAGTCTGAGCATATGGATGAGGGTGATTCGATGAACAAGTTCCTTACCCGCATCAAGGATTTGCGAGAGCAGCTCATCAATATTGATGAGGTCATTCCAGATGGTTCACTTGTATCTACAGTGCTTCAGGGTTTGCCAGAATCCTATCAGGGTTTTGCTACTACTCTTCGTCTACTCATGAAGGGTAATCCAAACTTGTATACCTTTGATGAGTTGGTGACTCTCTTATTGTAGGAGAAGCAGTCTCGTTCTAATAGGACCACTACGCTTTCTGGTGATCAGGCATTTGGTGCCTTTGATCGAAACAAAGGTAAATCTGAGCTTCATCTAGTGGTAAACCTAAGGGCAAACCACATGCCCATTCAGATTCTACCTCGTCTAAAGAGGGTGACAACAAGAGAAAGAAGAGATGCAACTATTGTAGAAAACCTGGCCATCTTATATTGAGGAATGTAGGAAGCGCATTGAGAGTGAAAAGAAAAAGAAGCAGCAAGGTTTGGCTGCTACTGTGGACACTAAAGAAGAGACAAACTTTGCTCATGAGGGATATGCATTAGTGGTTACATGCAGTTTGCCTGCTTCTTGTATATCTATCTCAATTGGAGATTGATACTTTGACAGTGGTGCTTCTAAGCACATCACTTCTTGCAGAGATCTATTTGCCAATTTGCACGATTCACCTCCAGGCGGCATAGTTATGTGTGCCAATGATGCCTCTTACTCCATTAAAGGCATTGGCAATGTGGAGCTAACAGCATGTAATGGGGATAGCTTTACTCTTTGTGACACTTTATATGTACCAGGCAATAAGAAGAATCTCATTTCTGTTTCAGCCCTTGCATTATCTGGGTTTAAGGTTCAGTTTTCTGATCATTGTTGCTCAGTGTATGACAGCAGAGATTCAGCTTCTCTTATGCTTTCTGGGACATTATGCAATGGCTTGTATAAGCTTGATATGTATGACAGGAGTACTTATTCTCATGATGCTATGATTGCCTCCACCTCCCGTGTGTTGAGTGACACCGAGTTATGGCATGCTCGGTTTGGTCACTTGAACTTCCCATCTCTTGTACGCTTGCAGAAGCAAGGTATGGTGCATGAGCTTCCTCCTATGCAGGTTCTCTTCAAGCATGTATATGAGGGATGCATCCTTGGAAAGATGCACAGGAATTCCTTTCTTAAAGATGGGGCTATCAGGGTTGTCCGACCATTACAGCTTGTTCATAGTAATCTTTGTGGCCCTATGAGGGCTCCATCTTTTGGAGGACACTTGTACTTCATCACGTTCATTGATGACTACACTCGGTTTCGTTGGGTGTATGGTTTAAAAATGAAGTCAGGTGCCTTTGCAGCTTTCAGAGACTTTCGTCCCATGGACACAAGCTTGTCACATTGCGTACAGATCGAGGGAGGGAATATTTGTCAAATGAGTTCACATCTTACATGCAGTTACATGGTATTTCTCATCAGTGTACTACCCCCTATACTCCTCAGCAAAATGGAGTTGCAGAGAGCAATAATCGTACACTTATGGAGATGGCATGTTGCATGCTCAAAAGCAAGGATCTGCCCAGTAAGTTTTGGCTTGAGGCGGTTATGTGTGCCAATTATGTGCTTAATCGTTGCCCCATTAAACCTTGAAATCTATGACTACCTATGAGGCATGGAATGGCAGGATTCCAGTGGTGACTCATATGAGTCTTTGGGTGTTTGGCATATATGCATGTGCCCACACAACAAAGACATAAGCTTGATGCATAGGCAATCAAATGTGTTTTCATTGGTTATAGTACTGAGAGTAAAGGATACAGACTCTATGTGCCTAATACAGGCAAGATCATTGTGTCAAGAGATGTTATCTTTGACAAATATGCCTCTCAACCACTTGTCTCATGTACCAAACAGCCGTCTATTGCGCCGGAAGATGTCTTTGATACTTTGTTGCCTTTATTCAATTCAAATGTGGACAATGTAGAGTAAGTTTCAGCTCATTTACAGCCACCTATGCCTGCTGAAAACCAGTAAAATCAACAACTGAACTTGCCCCAAATTGATCCTGAAATGCCTCAAATTGATCAGGATACCTTGGGTGATGCATTGGCAGAGGAAGATACAGATACTAGAAAGTCAAAAACTATTCCTAGATGGCTGGTTGACACTTTGCGTGATAGCAAACAGTCTACATTTATGCCAGGTCGTACATGTACTGCTTCTCGCCATGCATCTTCACATCATGTGGATACAGCTCTTGTTGCCACCGCTTGTAAATGAGGAACCCATTTCTCATGTTGATGCATTGGAGGATGACCATTGGGTGGCAGCCATGCGTTCGGAGTTGGTTGGACTCCATTGACAGAAACGGTACATGGGATGAAAGATCCCTGCCCCCTTCGCGCAACGAAATCGGAGGTGCCAGCAGCGGAAGTAGCACTTCTTGCGCCGGACAGAGCCTCTCACTTGGGGCCTCGCCCACGGATATCCGGACAAGAGACTAATCCCTTGGTTCTTCCAAAACCGAATCCGGAAAAAACTTCCCTCGCCCAAAAAGCACGGGCGATTCCTCCAGGATATTTTTATTCTAACGTAGTCAAGGTCATCACTAACCAAACTGATCCGACCGAACCCGTAAGTCACATGGTCAGATCAAGGAAAAGACTTGCACTTGGATCATAGAGACCAACGCTTTTTTCCTCATCGAGAGGCACAGCCGTTGATTCTTTTCCATAGAACAAGGACTATTCGGGATTTACTTCATCTATCATACCATAACAGAATTGAGTCTCATTTTAGGGATCCATCAGTCCACCCTAACTCCATCCAGTCTCGTGGTGGGTTAGCCAACTGCCCAACCACTGTAGTGATGGGATCCATTTAGGAATTTGGTTAGCTTTTGTCCCGGGTACTAGGGAAAAGAGTTCCCAGGTCCCCCTAGCCGGATCTTCATGCAAATTTCAAGCTAGTCACACCACTTACACACCCAATATGAAATTGTCTTTTTCACAGATTCAGCTGTCTTTAAAACAATCTTTTAATGAAACCATAGTATCACTAATCATCATAATTCTCCAAAATATCCGATTGAAGCGTTTTCAATAGTTCCTAGGTCATAATACCCGGAAATATATTCACTTATAAAAATTCCAGATGGACTCTGCGTTGAAGATCGGCAAGATTAACCAACATATCCATATAATAGAGCCATAGACTTATCCGTTGAGGACCATAGGGTCAATCAACCATATCCATGCCTGAGTTCAAAAAACAACTCTAACTCCATGTTCCATTATCTTACTCGACGCACGCGTGGGTATCTTCGGCGACCCAGAGCCCAAGCACGGTATGGTCAGCACCCTCTAGGATCCTTCGCAGGTCACCTAGCACTTCACTCATAGGCCGCTTCCTTGGTTCCTCATCCACCGTACCGGAAGCTCACCATTTAAATCGAACCAAGGCTGGTCAAGACCTCGACCGACCTTGCTACGCGAGATGTCCATCATTGACTCTCCGTCAGCTGTTGCAACTTTATTACTTAGGTTTCCACGACCTCATTCACAAGACGATCAAAATGCTTCCCCGGCATTCTTAACATAAAACAGTCATTTAAAAACAGGTCATAAATACAGTTTCTATAACGAACTCTCGTCTTTCCACATTGTTCCACATCAATCCACATTACTTAATCCAAGTCCAATCATATGTATTCCCATCGTCCTTCATCCATTCTCATCCAATCACATCATTTTTCATCTTATCACATCTTTCCAAATTTATACTCATCACATCTCATCCACTCGCATCTACCCATATCCATATCTCATCACATCACATTCATTCACATCTCATCCATTCATATCTACCTCGATCCACATCACATCACATCTATTTCACCTCACATCTCATTCATTCACATCTATCCCGATTCACATCACATATCATCCATTCATATCTATCCCAATTTACATCATATCACATCACATTCATTTCACATCACATCTCATTCATTCACATCTATCGCGATTGACATCACATATTATCCATTCACATCTATCCCAATTTACATCATATCACATCACATTCATTTCACATCACATCTCACCCATTCACACTTATCCCGACTCACATCACATCACATCAGATCCATTCACATTCATTGTATCCCCATTCTATCACATACATTCTATCCATATTTCATCACGTCCATATCATATCTCATTCATTCTATCCACTTTACATCACATTCACATCATATCTCATTCATACACATCCCATCTCATTCATCCACATCCATCCAATCATTCACATGCACGACTATCCACATCTATCCATACATTCACATCTCTATCACTTCACATCCACATATATTCACATCACATCACATTTCATCCACATCTCTTTACATCAAATCACATCACATCACATCACATCTCATCACATTACATCTCATCCACATCCACATCACATTCGCATCCACATCTCTTTACATTACATCACATCTCATCCACATCCACATCACATTCACATCCACATCTCTTTACATTACATCACATCTCATCCACATCCACATCACATTCACATCCACATCACATTCACATCCACATCTCCTTACATCACATCACATCTCATCCACATCTATATCACTTTCTCATCCACATCCATTTACATCACATTCTTTCACATACACATCCACATCCATTTACTTCCCATCTCACGCTTTCACATATCCTCTCATCTCATCATTCACATCCACATCTATTTACTTCACATCTCATCCACATTCATTTTCATCACACCACATCCTATCACATCCCATTCACATCCTATCGCATCCCATTTACATCTTATCACATCTATTCACATCCCATTCACGTCTTATCGCATCCTATTCACATCTTATCGTATTCATTCACATCCCATTCACATCTATCGCATCCATTCACATCTATTCACATTCCATTCACATCTTATCGCATCCATTCACATCCTATCGCATCCCATTCACATCTTATTCCCATTTAGTAGCTTTTCCTACTTCGATACGGATAATCCGACGTTTTTTAAATTTCTGTCAATTGTTTGTCTTAGATAAAGGTTCTTTTTCTCGACGACTATTTCCATATTCTTTCTCAATTTCTCAAATGAATTATATTCAATATTCCTCTTTTGAATAAAAAAATTCGAGGGATTCACAAAAATAAATTCTACCCATATTTTTACTTTTGATAAATATTCATAAATTGAATTATACAAAAAAAATTTCTTTTTTTTCATTTAATTTCTTGGATCTCAAATATCATGGGAATTTCTCTTTTTACATTTAATTACTTGAATTCTAAATGTCATGGAAATTCCTCTTTTATTATCAAATAAATTTATCTAAAATATCTCTTTTTTTTAATAAAAATATCCATTAATTCAATATGCTAAGAATTTCACTTTTACTATTTAAAACATTAAATTTTAAATATCATGATCATTTAAATATTTCTCATAAAATAAATTTATCTAAAATAAAATATCCATTAATTCTAATATGCTAAGAATTTCACTTTTACTATTTAAATGATTGAATTCCAAATGTCATGAAAATTCCTCTTTTATCATTTAAATATTTCTCATGTATAAAATAAATTTATCTAAAATTTCTCTTTGAATTTAAATAAAATATCTATTAATTCCAATATGCTGAGAATTCCACTTTTCTTATTTAAATGATTGAATTTTAAAAGTCATGAAAATTTTTCTTTTATTATATAAATAAAATTATCATAATTTTCTCTTTTCTTAATTATTTAATTAAGCATAAACCTTAAAATTTAGTTTTCCATTAAATGTGATGAAAATCATTCTTTTAGCCTAGGATATTCTATCCTAGAATATGATAGAACGTCCTCTTTTCACGTTATGCATAAAAATGAATTATGTATCAATTTCTTAAAAATTTTACCATAACTCCACTACTATTACTGATAATTTTTAATATTTTTGAAAAGAATAAGAGTTAGTAATGTAATTATGATAGTATAACTATCTTTTAACCTTAAATTCAATTTATGGATTTAACTCATAAGATTACCATAATTTACTAGCATATAAGTATAAAAATCCATTTTCTGAACCCCTAGCTTCACAAGCCTAGAGTTTGATTTGTGAACTCAGAATTTCTCCATGTTGAGAAGCATCAATTGAATAGAGAATTAGTCATAGGAATGACCATTCTTTGGGGGAGAGACAGAAACATAAAAAGCATCCCAATTAAGCATAAATGTAAACTTTTCTTAATTATTCATTATAACTCTTAAGAAAAGCTTGATTTGCATTATAACCACTTAATTAAAAGCTTCTCAAGCTTGAGAGGGATTGAGAAGTGAAAAACATTGAGAATAGTAGAGAAAAACCATAAAATTACACTTTACCTCTGTTTTTGCTTGCTTCTCTATCTTAGAAGAAACCCCCAACCAATCAATTGGTTAGTGTGTTGAAAGGAAAGCTCCAAGGATAGTTGAAGAGAGAGAGAGAGAGAGGCTCCACTCTCTCCAAAAGTAAAGGATTTTTAAGAGATAATAAAAAATATCATTATTTTAATGTAATACTGACATGGTATAGTTTACAGATTTTTTTACAAAAGACTAAGGATCTATTTATAGATGAGAGAGGCCTCTAACCAAGTCCAACTAGGTTCTAGAATTTTTCATGTTCAGTTTGACTGAATTTGGACAAGATTTGGACCTAGTTTGGCTCCCTTTTGATTTGGTTTGATCCAAGAGAGGAGAGAGAAAAATATCACAATTTTATTGAATTAAAAACTTCACCACAAGTGTGAAATAGGCGCCTCCTTGAAGTCTCCCCCCCTCCTTACCAAGGTGTCAAAAATGTATTATTATACCAAAATATCTCATTTTCTTAGTAATATCTCATAGTTTTTAACTAATAAACCTTGTACTCAGTCAACTCTTCATCTTATGTGGACATTTACTCAATTTTTGGTATTTTCTTTTATTCATTGGATTTATCTCCTCTCCACACTTGGATTGATCCTATTGGCCCATAGAAACCTTAATTGTACCATAATCCAAAAATTTCTGAAAATCTAGACCCTTAGGCTAAAGTCCTTTATACACATTATATAGATCTGGTAGAACCAAAACTGGACCAATGGTTAGCTTTTCCTTAAGCTTATTGAAAGCTTCCACTTCCTTCTCTGTCCATCGAAATTTTACATTCTTTTTGGTCAGGTGATGTAAAGGTGAAGCAATGTCTGCAAAGAATGGGATAAACCTTCTGTAATATGAACAAAGTCCTAAGAAACTTCTCACATCATGTATAGTATGCAAATCCGGCCAATTCTTTATCGCTTCAATTTTCGCTGGATCCACCCTGATCCATACTTAGACACTATGTGCCCAAGAAAGTGAATCTCATGCATGAAAAATTCACTCTTCTTTCCATTGACAACCAACCTATGCTTTCTAAGTTCCTCAAAGACTTTGGTCAAATGCTCCTGATGCTCCTTCTCTGAACGAGAAAACACAATCATATCATCAAAGAAGGTGCCCTCAAAAGCATGAAAAATCGGATCCATCATCCTGTTAAAAGTCACTAGAGCATTCGTAAGACCAAAAGGCATGACCAAAAACTCATAAAGTCCAAAAATTGTTCTGAAAGCTGTCTTGTGCACATCTTCTGGCCTGATGCGAATTTGATGGTATCCACTCTTCAGATCAATGCGACTGAAGTAAGCTGCTCCTTGTAACCGATCCAAGATATCATCAATTCGTGGTATAGGGAATCTGTTCTTGATGGTAATCTTATCCAATGCCCTGTAATAAATGCACATCCGCCAAGAACCATCTTTCTTTTGTACCAAAAGCACTGGTGAACAATAGGGCGAAGAGCTTAGCTGAATCAACCCTTTGTCCAACAGATCACCCACTTGGCTCATAATCTCTTCTTGTTGGGCTGCACTCACCCTATAGGGTGGCTAATTCGGTGGTGAACTTCCAGGAATCAAATCAATCCCATGGTCCTAAGGCCTAGCAGATGGCAACTCCCCTCGGCCTCTGAAAAACAATCTTAAAAACTTTTGAGAAAGTCCAATCTTTCCTTGTCCAACTCAGACATGTTAGAATCTGTGGTATCCTGATTCTCTTTAACAAACACTAAGTAAACAGAAAGATGTTCTTTATTAAACGAGAAATGGCCGAGACCGATACAACAGGAATAGATTCTCCTTTAAGCTTTACATCAAGAGTGTGTTCCTTATTCTTGTGAGTGAGAGATTTTCCTATTGAAAGTATCTACTACCGCTTTAACTTTATGGCACCAAGGCATACCCAGCAAAACATGACAAGCCTCCAAAGGCATAATGTAGAAATCATCCTCTCTATCCGTGTAAGTCTGCACACTGAGACGCAATTTCACAATGATCGGAGTAACCTCAACCGAATGTCCAAGACAAGCCAAGGTAGCCTCATGCAACACACCCATCTTCTCTGGTTTGATGCCCAACTTTGCTGCAAGCTGGGGGGTGATGAAGTTTGCACGAGCCCCAGGATTGAAAAAGATCAAAACCTCTTGATCTCGAAGTCTTCCCCATGCTCTGCACAACTCTGAAGATGCATTCTCTCGGTTCAACCCTATCAAGTCAGGTACTAGTCCAGCAGACAGTTTCTGTTTCTTTGCTTTAGGCTCTTCCTGTGAGTCATCTGCATTTTTAAGTGCTCTCTTCGGACACCTATAGTACCAATGTCCCTCTTCTCCACAAGAGAAACATTTGTTGGCAGCTATAAGTTCTTTCTATTCTTCATTCGTCCTTTGAGGTAAGGACCCGTCATGGAATGAAAGACAGAGCCTCCGCCAAAATAACCAGGATGAGAAGTATTAAAAGGGTTTCCATGGGTAGGTGGGGGAAAAGAAGAAGAAGAATCGGAGTATGGCTGAAAATTTGGGTAGATGGGAGCAGAATGTTGAGGCTTGGCTTTCTTCTCAAACCCCTGCTTCCGTGGTTTAGAATCAGCTTTGAAGTTTTGTGGAAAACGTGAGTCCACTTTGTGAGTTCCAATAATCCCTGCATCAAACTTTGCATCTCACCTGCACCTACGCCACGTGGCAGTGCCAGGTCAGCTCTGTTGACTGGGCTGACCCACAAGATGCCTCAGCTATACTGCTCCTACAACAAGTTAAGAGAAAGACTAAAAACATGCACATGCACATACATATGATCATGCACACACATGAACACACACACACCAAACATGTATCTACGTCCACACGTGTGTTTTACACATGCATATACATGATTAAACATGATCAGTGAACGCTAAACATGATTAAACATAATCACAATGCTTAAGAAGAAGAGGTAAAATACTCAGTCCTGTAACAAAACCATTGTTTCATTATAAATCAAATGTACATTCACAGCTCTCCCAACATTGAGTAGCTACTACAGAAAACTAGAAACAATGATAAAACACGTCCAACTAGGCCGTGGAAAGCTCTCCAAGAAAGTGGGCATCTTGGAGAGACTGGAGCAAGGAGATTCTGAAAAAGGCGAAGACATCCACCGAAGTGTGCCCAAACAACTAAGTGTTGCAAGCATGGTATAAACGCCATAAGGCCCAATAACGACACCACGAAAAAACAAGAGCATAATCAGGGATAGAGGGATAGCTACCGAACAACAGCCAAAAGTGCTTGCCAAAGGAAAGGCTGGGAAACCGGGCATGGAGAAGAGTTGTCGAATGAGCCACGAAATCTCGAGCGGATGCGAACAAGTAGGGCAAACCGAGGAAACAATATGTCGAGAAGCCAGAAGGACACCCACTGGGAGGGCTCCCACCAGACATCGCCACAGAAAGACCCGCTACTTGAGGGGAAGCTTATTTTTCCATATACGATAAGGACATGTTTTCCACCACACCCAAGCGGCCTATCCAAATGCCGGAAACAATTGCCATGCTCCTGAATCCATGGTTGCGAAAGAAGAAGACGGTAGGCTTTTTGGTAGAGAGATTGGCAAAAGTGAAAGTGGAACAACTTGGTAGCCCCCAATTAAATGTCCAATCAAGCAGTGGAAGAGGAGAAAACAGGCAAGGCACCGGCTGGAAAGGCTGTAGCAACTCAGCGATAGCATGCCATATGGGCCAATGATGCATCCCCAGATGAAACCGTGTCTCGGCCTGTGGGAAAGAGAGTGTACAGCCACTGTCACCCACTACATCATCAACCAGAGAAATGCCCAAGGGATGCAGAAAATAAGCCTTATGCGACCGAGAAAGTGCCAAAGGGGAATCAAAAACGCGACTCCAGTGTAGACAATGCTAACAAAGCGAGTGGCTCGGATCCGTAGGGCGGCCAAACAAAGATAAATGTGCCAAAAGCTGCTGCCAATCAAAAAGCAAACGGGTAAGAAAAGGAGAGCCAAGAATGCGGCCTTAAAAATGCCCGAAAATAACATCCGGGATAGCTCGTGTCCAATGCCCAAATGTTGTTGTCTTGAGAGAGGCAAACAAGTGAGAAAGCATGAGTGTCCAGGGCTGACGCTGTTCCAAGAAAGTAGGCAAGAGCATGGCCTTGCGAGCAAGCACATGAACATGTATGTTAAGGATGTTCAAGCCCCCATGCATCTTTGGCATGCAAACATAATTGCATTTGGCTTTTGAAAAAAACCTTAGAGGAGTAGCCCTTATCCTGCAATGCTTTATGACGAGAACGGACTTGCCATTTGTGGATTTTACGTTTATCATTGTCAACCAAGCGCGGATTGAAGGCAGGATTGCTCGGCAGCAGAAAGGGCATGTTGCTGACTAAGATCTGTAAGCTACTGTAGTTGACACTTTACCCGAGTTCGTAAGCCTCCCACGTAGCATTTGCCATAGTCTTGGATTACATCCTGTATGCCCATGGAAAAACAATCCCATGCCCACTGGGCATCGACAGAAACATGCAAAACAAGGCGATCAACGAGTCCATGTACCATGAACTGGAAGTACTAATGCATAACTATTATTAACCAGCAAGAGCCTCTTGCAAGGCAGTGGCACATTCTACGGTGGGAGACCAAAATGCAACATGCAAAACAAGGCGATCAACGAGTCCATGTACCACGAACTCGAAGCACTGATGCTTGAGATAACTATTATTAACCAACAATAGCCTCTTGCAAGGCAGTGGCACATCCCGTAGTGGGAGACCAAAATGCAACGTCATATAGAGCGGGAAGTGATCCGACAAGGGCATCGAGAAATCCAAGCTCATTGCACATGTAAAAACATCAAACTGCACTACATTCAACATGTACCATTGGTCCAATCGAGCCCAATAGCTAGTGAGAGCATTGTGATGGAAAGTATAGCCAGTGCGACCCGGCATAAGATGGAGCCATGAATCACATGCGTGCAAGGAATCAAGCATACGACCCCAAGAGTGACGTTCCCTTAAGAGCATATGAGACCGATGCGTACTATTGTCCCCCGGATCAGGTGCATTATTAAATTCCCCACAAAGAAAAGCATGTCCCATCCAAGGGTAGGCTATCAAACGGTGCCACATTTCAACTCACGTAGCAGAAGTTTGCGAGGCATAAACCGAGGCAAACTCATAAATCGCCCCATTGAGCATACATTGAATGACAAGGAAACAGCCCTGGGGATCATTGTACGCAACATGTGGCAACAACTCATGATGTACAAGAATAGCAACACCTGAGAAAGCAGAAGAACCACCACAGAAAATTCAAAACCCAACAAAATCTCCTTCACGGCCAACCAAGGAGTGTTGATTGTGCTCCTGCAAACACACTATATGCAACTTACTACTATTAATGTAGTTCCACACTTAGCCTCCGTTTATTTACATGGCAGAGGCCCTGAACATTGTACGTAATGCAATTGAGCGGTATATACATATGTACAAACTGCAAGAAAGTGCCATCACTCACCTTTCAACCTACAGGGTTGCACTAGGCTGGGCCATGACTAACTCCTCATCAACATTAGCAAGCTCCGGAAAGTCAGAAGTAGGGGCGTCAGCAGAAACATTAGTACTTGAAAATGGATGCAAGGAATCAGCTCCTCAAACCACTGCTGCCAAAGTCACCCCACCCCAAATCCATCTTCAGGCATAGACTCGGATGTAGTAGGAGTTTCGGTCTAATTCTTGTTGACCACTTGCCTGGCTTTAAGTGGCTTCTTTGGCAGTTGCCAATCCAACAAAGCAGCAGAGCCTTAATTGCACCATTCCCCTTGTCCCAAGTCTTGACTAGCGGAGTAGACACTTTAGCTTTCCCTTTCTCAGTTGTTGTGGGTGGCGAAGCAGCCGAGGGATGAGACTTAGGTGCAAAAGAGGGCCTGGAAAGAGGAGGGTATACCAGTTGAACGGCAGCAGGTGGAGGCTTAAACAAAACTTGGGGACAATCAGATTACATATGACCAAGCTTTCCACACTCAAAGCAAAAGCCTACAAAATTTCTCCATTTGAGTTTAAAAAAGACCTCCCGAGAGGGCATACCAGGCATATCAATCTGAAATGCCACATGGGGATGAGTGGGTTTGTCTGTGTCCCACAGCACACAAAAACGACTAACATTGCCATTCCAACAAGGTGGACATACAACTTTCCCCAATGCTTCAACTAAGAATGGTAATGCACGTCAGGTCTGCAATACAAAGGCAAGTCCAACACCTCCATCCAAACCGGGCATTTGTGTCTGATAAGATTTTGATAATCCTTGGTTGGCATCCAAGGAAAAACATGCACCAACTGGCGACCATAAAACAAGGGAGATTTCTCCAAAAGCATTTGCTTATATTGTGGCTCAGTAAAGATAACCTCATAAAAACCACGGGCAGCTTTGTAACAGCCTACAACAAAGCATCTTTAAGTAAAGACTTAATCCACTGTGCAACATCCCCCGCATCAGGCATGCGGCCTGGAAAGAACAGCACAACCGCTTTCTGTGCCAAACTCAATGCTGGAGCATAGAAGACCTGTCCCAGAATAGAAACATGAAAAGCCGGCTCTGGCCCATCCCAAGCTTGCTGAGTTTCAGAAAACCCTTCTTGTAATGTGTCAGCAAAAGGCTGTAATTCGGGATTCACACAGCGAATAGGCGCATCATCAGCCAAAACCTAACGACGCTTGAGGTTGCCTCTTTGAAAAGTCTTCACAGGCTCCATGAAGAAAGCCCTGACCAGCAAACAACACAGACACACACAGACAGCTGTACACAGGCTGGCTTGTACACACAAACACACACCTGCGCGCGCGCGCACACACAGGCACGGAAGAGAAGAGGAGGAGGCACAGATCGCCGATGAGGAGAGGAGAAAACAGGGTGGCAGGCGGGAAGAAAAAGAACCCGCGCGCACAAAGGGGACCCCCAGGAGGTCACAGGAGGGCTGCTGCAGACCTGAGGCGAGGACAACGCAGAGCTAGAAGCCCTAGAGGGCAATCGCAGCGGCAGCAGGGAGTCTCTCACACACACACACCGGGTAGCCCACAAACACGTGATACCCACTTACTCTCTCTCACACACTCTCTCTCTCCTGCTTGAGCTCCGCAAACATAGGGACACCACCTTCTTGAGAGAGCTTCGGCCCCAGCCACCCCGCACCCTCCCTCACCAGCCAACCATCACTAGTTTCTCGGAGGAGGTGGACACTGACATAGTGGATCTTGTGGACCCTCCACGAGCTGCGTTGGACCTACCTCGCCCAAGAGGAGTTACCTCGGACAGAGCCTCTGCACACCAACGTGCCCGACGCCCTCGACCCCCCCGTCGGCCACGATCACCTCATTAGCTGCAGATCCAAGACATGCTCCACCGCCATCGAGCTACCTTTCCACGTGACATAGCTGAGGGAGACCTCTCGGCCACTCATTGGCCCCATGCTTGATATTTTGGAGAGTGGTATACCATCTACTCGGAGCTGATGTTGCTCCCATGTTTCTATGTTCTTAGTATTCCATGATGAGTTTCCATGGACAGTTTTGTATCACCCCAGTGAGATAGCTATGTTTATGTTTCCTTTCTGTTTTATTTTCCATTCCATGATGAGATATGCCATGGACATTATTGTATCACTTTGATCTCATAGGCCCATTGGGTCTTTAGTAGACGCTTAATATATCTTTCTTTCTCCCACAAGTATTGCTTACAACCACACCCACTGTTTTGGGGGCATTCATCACTAGACTCTTCAAACATAGAGAGGAGCTTGAGTCACATTATGCCACACACTAGCTTGCTAGTTTTAGCCTTCATAGTAACAGAAGGAGACTCTTTTTCTGTCTTATACTTGTTTGTTGGTCCCATGGGTCATATTTGACTCCCTGTGGACGATAATATAATCTTCTTCTTCTTCTTCTTCTTCTTCTCATACACACACTCTCTCTCTCCCTTCCATAATCCATCGTGCCTAAGCCTGCCAATCCCGCATGGGATCAGTTCACCACAGTGCTTGAACCCTCCACTACCAGTTTGGGGGATAGCATTGGAAATGCTAGTATTACGGCTTTGAAGGGAATAGCACCATCACTCGACTACTTCATCACATTGCAAAGTTGGGAGAAGGTAGAATCTTCCGATGTCAATCCATTCTACTTGAACCCTCCACCGCCAGTTTGGGAGGAAAGCGTTGGAAATGCCGGTACTATGGCTTTGAAGGGAATAGCACCATCACTCGACTACTTCATCACATCGCAAAGTTGGGAGAAGGTAGAATCTTCGGATGTCAATCCATTCCACAAGGCATTGCCAATGAGGTGATTAGGGAGAACTCTCTTTTGCAAGCGGAGAACACAAGGGCAAGCCAACCTCTTTGACAACAAGATCTCAAGGAAGAGACACTCATGCCTATTCGGCATTTGGTAGTGCAAGTGTCAATATCGGGAAAGGATCAGGGTCAAGCTGACCATGACATCCCTCCAACGATGCCAGTGCAATAGGGCTTGTACCACCCACTTAACATGCCACTCAAAACACGAAGGCCTATATCAAAGGGCGGCAACAAGTCGCACAGATCGAGATTGCACGCACCATCATCGAGTGAAAATCTCTCTTTTCATGTTCTTCAAACCCCGCAATGGAAGAGGATGGTCAAGGCCATTTCTGTTGTCGGTCCATGCGAGGGATGGACGGGAGTGAGCTACGCCGAGATGAGGACGAAGAAGCTCGCCGAGGAGAAGGATAGGATTGGTGGATCACTTCAGCCCATTCGTTTGGGATGGGCCAAGTATGGATGTAGCATCCTTTCCGATGGATGGAGTGATCGAAAGAGGAGAGGCATCATATTGGGCACTGATGACGTTAGTGGGGATGTCGTATTATCTAGTCCATACTACGCATAATGGAGTTGATAGTTATATAGTCTTGTGGGTTGACTACCATGAGTATATAACATGCACGTTCCTAAAAGGTGAATTTGGACATGTTCCTGGATTCATAGTTGTCACGGTACGAAAATACGATACCGTACGGGAATTTTCGGTACGATATGAAATTTTGGGATACCGTACGATAAAATACATTTTTTTTATTAAAGAACACCTACAAACATAGACATTTTCAATTTGGAAGGGTAGAGTCTAGAGAAGTTGTTTCAAACCAAAATATCATTAAAAACAACTAAACAAGTTTGAAGTGACAAACAAAAGTACATAAAGTATAGAGGTGCGATGCGATCATGCGCGCTAGGCGTGAGTACAAAAAGAGAGGCTAGAGCCAAGGCCCAAGGAGAGACTAGACAAAGGCATCACTATCAGAGCTCTCGCTGAAATCATCCTCATGAGAAGAGGACACATCAGTGGCGTCACCGAACTCACCATCGCTAAGAAGGTTGCCCTCATCATCGAACTCGGGCTCTCTAAGCTCATGTGAGAAGCCAAAGGGAGCATCCTCATCTGCAAGAGCGAGTGTGGAGCTACCCGATCCACGCCGCACACAGGTATGCACTATGTCCCTCGAAGCACCACGAACCGTGCATCCACGGCTTCCTACTTACACTCCTCTGCCACTACCTCCACGCCCACGACGAGTGCGAGTAGGTCGTCGATCAAACGACTCGAGCTCTCGATAGATCTCTGCATAGATCCTCTCCTCTTCCTCATCCTGCACTTTGTTTACACTCGCAAGAGTGCCCCCTATGAGCTTGAATGCATCCACATTCACCTACATTGTACAATGATCAAGTGACAAGCAATGTATTAGAATTTGGTTCCAAATTTCAATAAACATTGAAGTTTGAAATTTGAATGCTTATAACTTATAACTTATAAGTTGTAACTTATACCTATCTCGTCGATTCCATCTTTTGCATTGCGCGCACCATGCGCAAGTTAGCGCGGCAATACACTAGCCGCTCTAACTGTTGCGTGCTCAAGCGATTACGTAACTTCATGTGTACAAGTGAGTAGGAACTCTAGTTCCTCTCACATGCACTTGAAGAGCAATCCTGAGCTAGGATCTCAAAGCCACCTTTTGGAGGCTTGAGAGCGCATACCCAAATGTCTCCCACCAAAAGAGTTTGTTGAGCTCCATAGAGAACTAGAGGAGATCGATATTCACATCACCCATACTCCAAGTCGTGAGCGCCTTGCTGCTAGTGGTTCCCATTCCACCATTATGAGCAAAGGAGGCATTAGTGTGCCAAGCCGAGGCTACGAAATTAGACGGGGAGGAGCTCGACCACTCATCTAGACATATCATCGACAAGGCTATGCTAGCTCTTCTACTTATGTTGCGGATGAGGACACACCACCTTATCAGGATGCAGCCCTTGAGGATGTAGATGTTCAAAGCCCCAAGTATGATGATGATGGCAATCTCATCTCAGATGGGGATTTTCATTCTGAATCTAGTGAGGAGCCTTCCCCTAGTAGTGATGAGTGAGGCTGCTAGTGGTAGATGCGATAGTTCGGACTCTGAGTGATGTATGGAGCCTGGTCCTTGGGCGATGAATCTTTTTGACCATGTGGCATGTATGAATCTTTTTGATGTGCCCTATTCAACGATGAATCATGAATCTATTATCTACTCACTTTTTTTAGTATTTAATCATGCTTATTTGAAAGATAACACTCTCAATCATGCATACGAGAGGAGTGGCATTAGACAGAGCCACCGAGCTACGCAGAGCCCAACGCCCTCGACATAGTGGCCGCCACCCACGCTCACGTCACCTCAAGAGGTTCATAGCCATCATTTCCCACCACCGCGAGACTTTCTCTCGCTCTGTCAGCCTCACTACATTGGGTAACATGTTGCAATGCCCTAGATATTCTTGGCTGATGCAAGAACTTGAGGCTTTGTTTTTTTCACGGATATTTTCTTTTAGTTTTAGTTTCAGTACCATGATGATGTATTCCATAGACATGATGTAACTTTTTGGTCTCATAGGTCATTTTGGCCTTTTGAAGACATTAATACAACTCTCTCTCTCATTTATGATTTTGAGCACCCCGAGGTGATGCACACACTAGAGGTGGTGTCACCAGCCTGGACATTTCCGAGTCTGAAAGGGGTCTGGTGGACTCCAGGATGTTTAAATATTTGGAAAGTACAAGCTTTGGGAATGGGGGATTATCCTAGAATACAAAGGACCACAATCCTAAAATTTAGGAGAGTTGCTATTTTTGGCCCGACTCCGATGGAAATTCTGTTCGCGTCATTACATCTGGAATTGAGCAGATACCAAGAGTTGACAAAGTGCCTATGACAGAATGTCTACCAGTTGGGATATTTTTAGAGATAAAGTTTATGGAAGGACCCATCTCTTAGATTGGGACATGTGGCAAGGAGGTGGACCAAAGTGAGACAAGTGGCCTCACACTTGTCACTTCAGCTATTGTGTGGCTCTCCACTTGTCATCGTAGCCTTCTCTTGCCATTTTAGCTCATGGGAGGCCCAAATCTATAAATTGGAGCCCTCTCTCTTCATTAAAAAGGCTCTCTTGCTGCACACTAGCCTCTACCACCGTTGAAGGCTGCCCTAATGAAGGCTACTCTCTTTCTCTCTCTCTTTTGAAGGCTGCCCATGAAGAATACCGGTTGTTGGGGACTGTTTTGGAGGCTTCCATCGCGAAGAAATACTGAAGCTTCTGTACCTGCTGTACCAGCCACCGTACCGGCTGTACCACTGTACCTGTTGTACCAGCCCTTGTACTAGCTGTACCAACTTCTGTACTTGCTATACCACCCATTGTACCAGCTGTACCAACTTCTGCACTTGATGTACCTGCTGTACCAGCCACCGTACCGGCTGTACCAGCCACTGTACTTGCTGTACCAGCCCTTGTACTGGCTGTACCAACTTTTGTACTTGCTGTACCACCCATTGTACCAGCTGTACCAGCTTCTGTACTTACTGTACCTGCCGTACCAACCACCGTACCGGCTGTACCAGCTTTTGTACTTGCTGTACCAGCCATCGTACCTGCTGTACCGGCTGAATGGAGAGTTGTACTTGCTGTACCAGCTCTATTGCATGAAGACCCGTGGTTTTTGGGGAAGAATCAGTACCCACAGGGAGGTATATGGATTATATTGTTGGCTCGGCATTTCTACAACCTATGTTCCGGCTTGGTTGCCTCGTGTTGGGCTGTGTTATGGCATTTGTATATGGATAATCCAGCATCTCCCGTGGGGAGAGTAAGGCCCTCAAAGCTTGTACATGATATTATTCTCCTTGGGTAATAAAATACTCCAAGGGGGGGGGGGGGGGGGTCGGCCCATTCCGGCCTCTATGCGGTGTCACACGTGCAAGCTCCATTTTCAGCATTTGTGGATGTTTTGTCCAGCTTTATGTTTTATGCAAAGTGATGATGGATATGTGTTAAGGCTGTGGCCATGTTAAATGTTTTAATATGCATTGATGGTATCAACAAGTGTGTCAAAGGCCCTAGTCCCTCGGGCACCCGCCGCGAGTTACAGGTGGAGGACACGGGAGCTTGCAAGGTGTCAGAGGACATGGGGCCGGATAACACCAGATATGGTCATCACTTACTTGAGCTGGGAGCCCAACACCATCTCGTTATTTATAACGGGATGAGAGTGGCACGATTGAGGAGCACTGACATGCTTTCCACAATCAAGGGGGGGTAGCACAGCGGACTACATCATGGGGTCAATGGAGACCCCACAGGTCCTCGGGCGCATATGATGCCCCGGGGGGCTATCGGATGTTATTGCTAGCACCATAGGTGTGAAGCAAGGATGTCCACTCTCTCCTACACTATTTGGGCTATACATCGATGAGGTGGCTGACTTTATTGGTCACAGTGGTGGGGACGGGGTAGAGATCTCAAGTACCACAATCCACATTATGCTATATGCAGATGATATTATTCTGGTCTCTGAGTCACGGATGGGACTACAGCACCATCTCCATGCACTCGATGACTTCTGCACACAGAGGGGGCTTACAGTGAACCTTGGGAAAACCAAGGGCATGATTTTCCACACCTCAAGGCTGGTTCGACGACAGGCCATCTTCACACTATAGCAGGAGGACAGCTAGAGGTGGTAGACTCATATGTGTACCTAGGGATTGCATTTACGACTCCGCCGGGAAGATTTACTATGGCACAGGCAGCCAAGGATAGACCCACACGAGGATATGCAGCTCTGGCCATGCTAGAGAGACAATGTCACCGGGCACACTTCCAGGAGCCCCGCACGAAGGGGTGGTTGTTTGACACACTAGTCACCCCTACTTTGATGTGTTGCAGCAATATGGGCACTTGGGCTCGCCACCTCCACATGGTCTCATATAGAGAGACCTCAGATTCTCATGCTCTCACGGATGATCCGCAGCAAACCCTCCGTCCCACATGACATTGTCCGAACGGAGTTTGTTGCACCTCCTATGCTAGTAGAGGCCCTCTTCCAGACGATCTGCTTCATATAGAGGATCACAGATATGCCATCAGATCGACTCTCACATAGAGCTTTTGAGGCGTCCAGGCAACTCGCAGAGAGTGGAGATAGGAGATCATGGTATTCACAGATGATACAATGGCTCACTCGGCATGGTCTCGACATAGATCACCTACCACCTTTCCAGTATGATATACATGCACCACACATCTAGCTCTCTCACAGTGAGAGGAACAGAGTCCTTCGGCAAGATTTATGGCAGCGATACACTCAAAAGACTTGGATTACACCCAGTCAGCCTCTACCGCCGAAGATGCTATACTACAGAAATCAGTTAAAGCGTATCTCAGTGGATGGATTCATACAGAGACGTGGATACATGGATGTGTACATGCCTCACAGTGCCCAAGTGGCGATTGGCCAGCTCAGAGTGTCATCACACGAGCTTGAATTTGAGGCAGGTAGGGCAGCACGGATCCTCAAAGCAGAGAGGATATGCAGACTATGCTAGGAGGAGGTTGAGAGTAAGGAGCATTATGTATGCAGATGCAGAGCATATAGTGTCATTAGAGAGAGATACACCACCATCATATCCAGGAGCGGCTAGCTCACTTACACTCACACCCGGAGACCATGCTTAGAGGTATTTTTGCCTCGCCATCGCCTAGGTATCACATATTACACCCCCATTATGGTACTGGTTGGAGCTAGACAAATCTGCATTGCATTATTGTATACCCTACGCATATAGGTTGCATACTAAGCCTCTAGCAATAGTGCTCAATCCATCACACCCCCCCACTAGCTCAGTACTTTCATAGTTTATTTCATGTTCATTTTGTCCCTTTTTTTCTGGGCATATAGAAGACATTGACGGTTGTACATTGATTTGTCTCATAGGTCGAGTTCGGCCTCTAGTAGACGTTAATACAGCTCTCTCTCTCTCTCTCTCTCTCTCTCTCTCTCTCTCTCTCTCTCTCGGTTGAACAGAATGCTAATCAATACACTTAAATACACCAAGATTTAATGGAGAGCATGCTCAATACAAGAAGTAATTTGCTAAACTGACAAGACACGCACAATGAGCCGGAACGGCCGGCCCCTCCCTCAAATAGAGTATATTGATATTGGGAGAATCAAGTACATAGTGTAATGGACATTTCTGACCAAATGCATATGAATACACTATTGCAAACAATGTGGTTGTCAGTGTAGACTTGCAACCCACACTACCCTCTCAAGTGCCCATGTTCTCTACATCTGCTCTCTATTGTTCCACCAACACGTGGTAGCAACAATCTGCAAGAGAGCACATAGGACAAGAGAACACTACACAGGGTATGTGATATTGGAGTCCGGTTCCTCCCTCCTACTACTTGCTTCCATATTTAAGCATAAAAGCTTACCAATTGCAAGTAGAGTCGATGATAGTGTAAGTCTGCGCAATGGAAGTGCTTGGAGTGTTGAAATCTTCATTGTCACAATCCTTCATGACAAAAGTCCTCAAGAGGATGAAGGAAACCCTGGGAAAGCTTCCCCTATGGTTCAACTTGAGAAAGGAAGGCTGAAATTAGGGTTTTCAGCAAAAAGACTAAAAATTACAGCAAAAATAAGAGCTGTTTTGCTGAATTTCAATCGTTGGGAGTGTGTAGGAGAGTGTACAGCACTTGGAAACACTCTTGGAAGTTGGAAAAACACCCTAGCAAGCTTGGATATGGAGTTGGGAAGGAGAGAGTGCAAAAAATACAGCCAAAGAGGCCTCACGAAGGAGGTGCCTACTTCTAGAGAGAGAGGGAAGAATGAGGTGGTGAGTTGTCCACTCTAGGTGTCAAGTAGGTGCTTCGTGGTGCAAGCTAGAACAACGGACACATGGCTGGTTCCTCCCTTTGTAGAAAGGGGATAAGGTCTAGGCGGTGGGCATTGGGTTTTGTACACCTCGGGACATCAGTGTGTGTGAACACAGGACTGGTCATAATTTATAAGTGAGTTTTGGTCGCCCAAAACTTAATGGAGTGTGTACACACTCACTTATAAATTAGTGCTAATTCCTAAGGCTAGGTTTATGACCAATACTTACCACCTGTCACATGCTACATAACCATGTCAGCAGACAGTTTCACACACACGGTTCACGGGCGGGCGTCCCCTTACCTAGAACTACAGATTGGTCAAGCAAGCATGAAAACAACCTGCAATTTCAATTGCAAGCAAGCACATAAAGATGCTATGCAATGCAGCATTGGTATGGACAATCCCCGTTCATGAGACTATACCAAAATAGACGTGCTCCAGGCAAGTACACAAGGTACCAAACCCAATGGAACACCAATCCACCAGGCATTTCCGGGCATGTACACAAAGGCACAAGTCCCGACAAAAAGCCAATTCCACAGTATCACATGAGTGGCATCAATCCTTGGCATATACAACAACACCTGGAAACACTCTTGGAGAGTGTACAGCACCTGGAAACACTCTTGGAAGTTGGAAAAACACCCTAGCAAGCTTGGATATGGAGTTGGGAAGGAGAGAGTGCAAAAAATACAGCCAAAGAGGCCTCACGAAGGAGGTGCCTACTTCTAGAGAGAGAGGGAAGAATGAGGTGGTGAGTTGGCCACTCTAGGTGTCAAGTAGGTGCTTCATGGTGCAAGCTAGAACGGACACATGGCTGGTTACTCCCTTTGTAGAAAGGGGATAAGGTCTAGGCAGTGGGCATTGGGTTTTGTCCACCTCGGGACATCAGTGTGTGTGAACACAGGGCTGGTCATAATTTATTACTGAGTTTTGGTCGCCCAAAACTTAATGAAGTGTGTACACACTCACTTATAAATTAGTGCTAATTCCTAAGGCTAGGTTTATGACCAATACTTACCACCTGTCACATGCTACATAACCATGTTAGCAAACAGATTCACACACACGGTTCACGGGAGGGCATCCCCTTACCCAAAACTACAGATTGGTCAAGCAAGCATGAAAACAACCTACAATTTCAATTGCAAGTAAGCACATAAAGATGCTATGCAATGCAACATTGGTATGGACAATCCCCGTTCATGAGACTATACCAAAATAGACGTGCTCCAGGCAAGTACACGAGGTACCAAACCCAATGGAACACCAATCCACCAGGCATTTCCGGGCATGTACACAAAGGCACAAGTCCCGACAGAGAGCCAATTCCACAGTATCACATGAGTGGCATAAATCCCCGGCATATACAACTGCCATGGACACCAGTCCAATGTACATACATGATGAGAAAGCACGGGTGGACCAACTGGGTGGCCAAATGGTGACATTCTCTTTCTCTCTTCCAATCCAAAGTAGCGAGGGCAGATTCACCCACTACACCTAACCTTCAGGCTAATGCAAGAGCTCGGCCGAGAGAAGTGACACTAGACAGAGCCACTGAGATATGCAGAGCCCAGCGCCCTCCACCTCATGGTCCCCGCCCATGCCTGCGTCACTACAGGAGGATCAAAGCCATCATCTCCCACCACCACAAGACTTTCTCCCGCTGGCCCAGCTTTGCTACATTGGGTGCCACGTTACAGCGTCCTATGCGGGATATTTCAGGGTGATATAAGAGCCGGACACTTTTTGTTTTGGGATCAAATCTCACATTTCAACCCTTGTTACTTTCTTTGATTTTTATTTTTAGTACCCACGATGATGTATTTCATGGACATGATGTAACCTTTTGGTCTCATAGGTCATTTTGGCCTTTTGTAGACATTAATACAGCTCTCTCTCTCTCTCTCTCTCTCTCTCTCTCTCTATATATATATATATATATATATATATAATATATAACAGGCGGAGGAGTGGATCTACAGCAAAGCAGCCAACCTCGAGTGGAGGGGAGTTTTATGATGGGTGGGAGAAGATGGAGAGACCACTAGTGATGATGATCTCCTGCATGATCAGGAGTAAATCATCAGTACCACATGAGATAGTCCGGGCAGAGATGGGAGCCCCACCGATCGTAGCCGAGGCCCTCTTCCAGACGGTCACTTTCATACATAGACTATGGAGCCTCTCCAGGCACAGATACTCTAGACTCACACTAGAGTCGTCCAGACAACTCCCATCACAAGGCGACACGGAGAGCTGGAATGCCCAGACTACTAGCACATGGTTACAGCTACATGGTATGCATATGGACCGCCTTCCACCTTTACAGTACAGCCTGGACTCCCCCTTCTGGAGTTGAGCTGGAGTGAGCTCAACAAGATCATCAGGATGGATATCATTCAGGTACACATCACGCACATGGATCATGCACATGGATCACACCGGCCGTGCAACCAGGGACAAAGATGGCTTTCTACTGAGAGCATCTTCTCCACTTTTCCCCTGATGGTTTTGTTGTCCGCCCGAGGTACATGGACATAAACCTCTCATGTTAGATGTGCTATTGGCCAAATCCGAACGTCTTCACATCAGCTAAGGATAGAGACCGATCGATATGGAGCCGTCTCCCTTCCCCCTGAGGATCGGATTTGCCAACTCTGTCAGCTGGAGCCAGAGACTAAGGAGCACTACATATGTCGGTGCCCAATGTACTATGAGATTCGAGGACGCTTTCATTGCCTCTTCCGAGACGGATCTCATAGGCCACTTTGGCCTTTGTAAACGTTAATCTCTCTCTCTCTTAGCCTCTACACACATCGCACATGGATCACACCCCCGGACCTCCCCACGAAGATGCACTTTTACGGAGACCACTTCCTCACACTCACTGAGTATGGATTCATCCAACAGCCGGGCTACTTGAGTGTTCACATGTCCCATGCCATGCGGATTGCGATTGGCCAGATACGGGTTTCTTCCCACCGCCTCAGAGTGGAGACAAGTAGAGCTAAGCACATCTTCAGAGCCGGGAAGCTCGTACGGACACCCAGAGAGGAGATGATCTGCCGACTATCCCACACAGAGGTAGAGACGGAGGAGCATTACATATGCCGCTCCCCAGTATACTATGAGATCCACGGAAGGTTTCACTGTCTATTTCGTGATGGATTCGGTCCACTCTCCAGGATCATTGACTTCCAGGACCAGCGTTGCCTGGGCCTCTTCCTGCTTGAGTTCCGCAAACACAGGGACACCTTCTTCAGACACACAAGCCCCAGCCACCCGCCCCCTCCCTCGGCAACCAACCATCACCAGTTTCTTCCGGACCCACGAGGTGGAGGACACCGACATAGTGGATCTTGTGGACCCTCCACAAGCTGCTCTGGACCTACCTCGCCCGAGAGGAGTTACCTCGGACCGAGCCTCTGCACTCCAGCGTGCCTGACGCCCTCGACCCCCCCCGTCGGCCACGATCAACTCATCAGCTCCAGATCCAGGACATGCTCCACCGCCATCGAGCTACCTTTCCACGTGACATAGCTAAGGGAGACCTCTCAGCCATACTCATCAACCCCATGCTTGACATTTTGGAGAGTGGTATACCATCTATTCGGAGCTGATGTTGCTCCCATGTTTTTATGTTTTTAGTATTCCATGACGAGTTTCCATGGACAGTTTTGTATCGCCCCAGTGAGATAGCTATATTTATGTTCTCATTCTGTTTTATTTTCCATTCCATGATGAGATATGCCATGGACATTATTGTACCACTTTGGTCTCATAGCCTATAGGCCCATTGGGTCTTTAGTAGACACTTAATATATCTCTCTCTCTCTCTCGGAACATGCCCCAGAACAGCTGGTATGATGAGGAGTGCAGAGAGATGAGGATCAGATTACAGAGAGAGGTGCTCATGGGTGTTACCACTCACAGACAGTCACGGATTACCTTCCGGCGCCTAGTGCAACGGAAGAAGAGGGCTTATCTTGCTCACTTACAGAGGGATTTGTATCAGTTATTTATGAGTCAGGACTCACGCGAGGCATGGAGACTTCCATGAGCATTCACCATCACCAGCCATTACCTCCATAGAGATTTGGGGTGAGTATGCAGCATCCCTGTACACAGCACCAGGACAGCCGCCCCTACCAGACCCATCGGAGCCATGCCAAGAGACATGTGCTTTCTTTACTGCTGAGATGGTAAGGAAAGCTATTGACAGGATGAGGACTGGGAGAGCATATGATCATGATGGTTTGGTGGAGCAGAGCACTTTCTTCATGCCAGAGATATGCTTGCAGAGCTTATTGCTATGATGTTTAACCGAGCCATGTGTGAGGGTTTTCCTGAGACTTGGAATATGTCCACGATTGTGCCTATCTTCAAGTCAGGGGATCCCATGCTTCTTGGGAATTATCGTACCATCATGATTGGTCACACATTGGCTAGTATATGCATCTATTCTTAAGCAGGAGTTGAGTAGATGGGCAGAGAGAGAGGTCATACGTGCATCAGGGCAGGCAGGGTTCAGGAGAGGTTTCTCCACTCTTGACCATATCTTGACACTCAGAGCTATTATTGAGGAGGGCAGATTATATGGCAGGAGGATTTATTGTTGATTTGTGGATTTCCGCAAAGCTTTTGACACGGTACCGAGAGCCAGACAGATGCGCAGACTACAGGAGATGGGAGTGCCCAACCCACAGAGCTGATTTGGGGAATCATGGCTTTATACAAGACAATTGTGGGGCAGGTACGTACTACTCAGGGTATATCTGAGATGGTTCACTCCACTATTGGGGTGAAACAAGGCTGCCCCCTTTCTCCCACCTTATTTGGGATGTATGTGGATGAGGTTTTGGACTATGTAGAGCGGGAGGGTGACAGAGGAGCATAGCTAGCAAGGACATGGATTCCGCTGTTATTGTATGCTCATGATATTGTGCTTATCTCAGATTCTGCAGACGGGATGCAGCGTCATTTGGATGCATTGCACACGTTTGCACAGGACAGTGGATTGTCTGTTAACCTTGGTAAAACCAAGGTGATGGTGTTTAACACCACAGCACAGTGGGTTAGGAGGTCAGTACCCACCTTTACATATGGTCAGTAGACAGTGGAGTATACAGATGCATATACTTACCTTGGTGTGGTTTTTAGTTGCCCCTATTTTCCTTGAGGAGAGGAGCGGAGACCAGATTGACCAGAGCTTATGCAGCATTGGGGAGACTAGAGAGGATGTGTTCGCAGGTTCAGTTTCAGAAACCTCGAACAAAGCTCTAGCTCTTTGACACTTTGGTCACTTCAGCCATGCTGTATGAAGTCGAGATATGGGGACCCTCAGTGGATCACCACAGCCGAGCTGGTAGCACTGATGGATGGAGATGTATGGAGAGGCCCTTGGTTTCTATGATTTCCCGGATGATTAGGGCCAAGGCCTCCGTACCACATGATATTATCCGTGCAGAGATGGCTGCCCCCCCATTGGTAGTAGAGGCACTCACTCAATCAGTCTCCTGTATACATAGCCCTTGGGCTCTCCCTAGAGACAAATATGCTCGCTTAGCCTTGGAGTCTTCACGACAGTTGAGACGGATCTTGTTGGTATGCACAGATGACAGCTTGGTTCCAACTGTATGGCTTTAGTATGGACAGGCTACCTCCATTTCAGTACTCCCTGGATGCACCCTCCCTCTCTCTCACACGGGGAGAGATTACCAGACTTATGAGGCAGGACTTGACTCAGTTGGACACTAGGAGCACATGGATACAGCCAACACACGAGCTTGGTACGAAGATGGCTTTCTATAGAGATCATCTTCTCCAGCTCACGGAGGATGGGTTTGTGATTAGACCCAGCTACATGGATACTCATCTTTCTCATGGGGTACGGTGTGCTATTGGTCAGATGCGCACATCCTCACACCAGCTAGAGATTGAGACTGGCAGATTCAGAGGAGTACCAACTGAGGCCAGGATTTGTCAATTGTGCCAGATGGAGCCAGAGACAGAGTTACATTACTTATGTCACTGTCCAGTATATTATGAGATACGAGGCCGTTTTCACTACCGTTTCGGACCACTTTCTAGAGTCATGAGATACCAGGATCAGAGATGCCTCGGATTATACTTGCTGGAGTTGCGTAGTCATAGAGAGGGTCTCTTGAGAGGGAGGGGATCAGAGAGGGAGAGACACCTACAGAGGCAGATTACAGACTTCTTTCAGCCAGAGATTTTGCAGTCAGGCCAGCAGGCATTGCAGCTAGCCCCAGAGTATAGCCGCACCAGAGGTACACTGATTGATCGGGCTATAGAGCTGGTGCGCTCCAGGCGCCCCAAGATGAGAGGCCCATCTCGACACCGGCGGAGACTACAACAGAGGATCAGGACCATACTAGCACGGCATGGGAGACATCCAGTCAGACTACTCACCATGGAGGACATTGAGGATATCCGCCATCGACCGATGAGAGACATCTTTGGATAGTGATGTATATGATGCTTACCTTTGTTGCTGGAGTTTTCCTTCCTAGACGTTATCGATTAGGAGCTCCTAGTACCTTACTTTTCCTCATAGTTTTTGTTTCAGTTTCAATTAGTTGTTTAGTTGTTTTAGCTTTTCGTACACAGACATTGTATTAGATCCACCAATTGTTGTAACCTTTTTGGTCTCATAGGTCATTTTGGCCTTTTGAGGACGTTAATATATCATTTCATTTCATTTCTCTCTCTCTCTCTCTCTCTCTCTCTCTCTCTCTCTCTCTCTCTCTCTCTCATCACATGTACTGTCAGATGTTTTCATTTCTACTTTTTCTTTCAGTTTCCATGGCTCAGTATATCCATGGTACCATTGTATTACTTTTGGTCTCATAGGTCCCTGGAGCCTTCCATATATATATATATATATATATATATATGTTAGTTATATGAGAGAGAGAGAGAGAGAGAGAGAGAGAGAGAGAGAGAGAGAGAGAAATAAAATGAAATGTTATATTAACATCTTCAAAAGGCCAAAGTGACCTATGAGACCAAAGAGAGAGAGAGAGAGAGAGAGAGAGAGAGAGTTACATTAACGTTTATGGAAGGCTCCAGGAGCCTATGAGACCAAAAGTAATACACATAATATATACATAGTACCAAAAGTAATACACAATATATATAACAAGCCTCTAATGTCTCTAAAAAATATGAGTCTTTTGGGGCGCATACCATACCCGCCTGGTACCAAACGCCTCTAACAACCCTGAGCACGCCATGCCGCAGGAACATTAATCGACTTGCCGAAAGAAGGCTAGTGGTACAAAGTGGGTCTATGAGACCAAACGAAAGTCTGACGGCACCATTGATCGCTACAAAGCCATACTTGTGGAAAAGACTTATGCACAGCAAAAGGGCATAGATTATGATGAGACACCCACATCTCGTATGACCACCATCATGTGTATCACAGCACTTGGATATTGTAATAGACCCACAAAGAGCACCCTCTATGTCCAAAAGACGAAAGAGGATTTGATGATCATCGTGTTGTACGTTGATAGCATTCTACTCGCAAGCCCGAATGCTAGCAGATTTTGTTTCTTTCTTGGTGGTTCAAGCATATCATGGCTCAACAAGAAACAGCCAACACAATGGCCACATCTAGCTACAAGGCAACATTTATTGCTACCATTGAGTGTGTATGACTAAGACGCCTTTTGGCATATCTTAGTGTTGGACAACAGTCCTCCACTCACATCTACACTGACTCTCAGAGTAGGAACCTAGTGTTTCATGCTCCCACGAAGCACATTGAGGTGTATTATCATTATGTCAGGGAGAAGCTCCACGCAAGAGCAATCAGCTTGGTTTATGTCTCTACACATGACAATGTGGCAGATCTATTCCCAAAGGCTCTTCCTTGTGAAAAGCTTGAAGCTTTCCGCAAAGCTCTAAGCATATTGCCTTCTAGGGATTGATCTTCTGGATCCCTATACATGTTCACAGCATCACTCCGCCGGCGGGCGGGGGGGGGGGGGGGGTTAGGGGGGGGTTGTAGACATCTATGTAATTGGCAGTGGTGTGTGACACTCTAGGACTAGCCGGGACACTTTTCCCTCTTTAAGAGGTTTTTTCCCCGTGCATGTAAAAAACCTAACACTATTATTTGGGGTATACTTATCCTTTGTACCTCGTACCACTCATTCTACTTGGTAATCATCAACGAGTTGTGTGCCTCTCACTCTCACGCTATTTGAGCTCCGCTGTGAGTTCTTGCTGCTGCTAACCCTAACCTGCAGATTCCAACATGAAGTACATTCCCCAAGAACATCCGCCCTGCAAAAGCATCAATACTCTTCACAATTGTGCCCTCCATACAAGGTGCGACCTTTCAGCCTGTAGGCCTTTCCGTGTAACCATGACCACCCAGCTTTACAAACTTTAAAACAGATATACCACTCAAACCCCCCACCACCAAAAAAAAAAAAAAAAAGTAAACACAGCACATACCATATAAAGCCTGAAACTTACAGACATTGCAATGCACTAAAACACCCCAAAAAGACTCAAACAAAATTTTCATGTAACAATAGCCAAACAGATTGACGAAACACTTGGAAGAGACCACACTGACACATTAGACTAAGGGATTAAGAGCAACTAACCACTTCAATCAGCAAATCTTTTAAACTATTCTTTTTGGTCCTCCGTAATCTATCAATGGTTATTCTCAAATACGGTTCAACCCATTCATCCACTCTTCCCTTGCAATTCTGCAGCACTGCTTCAATGAGTTTTGGTGCAGGCTCTATATCACCATCTTCGAAATTGGGTTCTGCAAATACCTAGACAAGGGACAAAGATTTACACATTTTTTAAAGATTGAATTGAGCAAGGAAATAGTGCCATAAACTGATTTCTAAGAAACACAATTGTGTACCCGAGAAATGATCTTGAAAAGGCTTTGCTGATAGTCTGGTTCTTTACAGGAAAGAAAATGCTCAGTACTCCTGGATATATAGTTGTCTAAGGGAACAAGAATGTCTGCAAAACAAGCACAATATAGATTACTTTCCAAAAAAAATGCATAGCACTCACTATTAGTATATACCATTTGAAAATATGTAGATTCCAACAAAAGCAAGGAGCAACTGAAGCCGGCATCTGTAGGGCTCACCTTAGTCCATGAAAGCCCTCAAAAACCATCATGCACAATGTATGCATGAAGGCCAACCTAAGGGGTTGCTACCAAGCTCACCGCAAAACCCAGTGTCTTATACAACTGGAGCCCAATATTTAAGTGTCCAGGTTTCCAACTAGAGCTGAGTCATGACCTGATCTCAATCCTAATCTAATGGGATTCCTCCCAACTGGAGATGCCTGATTATGAGCAATACACTCATTTATGTAGTCAATATTCAAAGTAACAGCTAATAAAAGCAGTATTCAGTCACTTTACAATGAGCCCAATAAGTATATGTGTAACCTCATAAGTAAAAGCCAGCCTAGTTATGTCCTTTAGGCACATAACAATGTGGGCTTAAAATAAATGGGCAAGGAAAGATAGACTGGAATGGAATGGAATGATGATGCAAACTTTAAAAACCTACCCAAATCAAATCTCATGCCAGCCTTTGAGTCCGTGCCGCTCAAACGACAACCAAATGCCCAATAATTCAGGTTATATGCTATCTTCTAAAAACATACCTCTTAAATAAAAGAAGTCGAGTACAAAATAAAGAGAGTAAAAATTGTATTTATATAAGCCTTGAAAGCATGGATTATGCCATGGGTTACACCATCCATGAACCGCCACAGGTCTGTTGCACTCGTGTGTATATGAAAATATCAACGAGGCTCGAACACTGCACCAATCGTTTCATCCTCTCAAAGAAACAAATGACCATCGGAAAGGGTTGCAGATGTGCTTTTGCTAAGACTGATCCCACCATCTTGCACCCATACATGAGCAGCTTCACAAGAAGCACCTCGTGATCACGGACTAAGACTGGTCCCCCAATCTTGGAGCCATATAAGAGAAACATGGGCTGAAATTGATCCTACAATCTTGCAACCATACATAAGCAGCTTCACTAGGAACACCCCAGGCTAAGATTGGTGCCACCATCTTGCAACCGTCTATGAGTGTAACTTCACTAGGAGCACCTCAGGCTAAGATTGGTCCCACAATCTTGCAACCGTATATGAGCAGCTTCACTAGGAGCAAGTTACGATCACCGGCTAAGATGAACTTTCGTTAAGATTGGTCCCAGGATCTTGCAACCATATACAAGCAGCTAGGAGCAAATTGAGGTGAAATTTAAGGTTGAACCGGGTTTTTAATTTCCATCATGATTGATGAGTTCAAACATACAAAACATGATAAATAAAGCACACAGGAATCATAACTTGAGAGAACCCCTACAGACAAGATTTGCAACAGTGTTTCTGTTGTACTGCTGCCTAACATTATGAGGACACCATTAGATACTGTTTACAGAACATTGCAAGAAAAACCTCAGAGACAGAAAGAGAATTTAACAGGCTTCAAACATAGGACAACTATGGATCTTAAACACCGTTGGGAAAAACTTACTTTCAAAAAAGTCGATAGCCCATTCATCTAAGGCTGAAACCATAAGCGGCCACAAACTCCACATGTTTAGTGATATAGTTGGGGAGAAATAAGTCAAGTATGATACTATTTCCAGAAGCTCCTCAAAGATATCTGAGCAAAGACCCAACTCAGGAATGTTGCCACAACTTACGGTGAGCAAATATACTCATGAAGTGAAGAAAAAAATAAACCTACCCTGCCCATCTGTTGACAACATGTGCTGCACAATTGGAAGCAATATAGGTTCCACCTGAGGAAATAAATCTGGCAGTCTGCTTACTGACTCGAGAATGGTGCTGATTGCTCGAAGGCAGCCAACAGCAGCCAATGCTCCTGAATCATCCTCCTCCTCCTCTCCTTCAGAAGATCGAATGAACTTCCAAAAAGATGAAGCCTACGAGAGCTAGTGAAAATTATTAGGATGTGTATGCTTAACCTTTGAAATATAGATCAAAAAGCATACCCAGCTGCTCTCTGCATAATATTTATGTGATAGCATACCCAGATATATGATTTCAAAAACCTTTCATCCATAAGCACAAAATATCAAACCTGGAGAAACATGCACAGCATGGCAAAACAAAAGAGCTGGCAATGTGCAAGTGAGGTGCATGTTGGTTTTTCAACTTGCATAGTCACATTGGACGAGAAATGGGGACGGGGAACGGGGACGGAAAAGATTGAGAATGGCCATTCCCTGTGACTATAGAGTGACATGGGATGGGAATGGGAATGGGAAGATGCTGCCATCCCCAACATTCCCGAGTCTAAAAATGCCCATTCCCTGTGACTGGAGACACCTCAAAATGTCATCTGAACAAAAAATTTATTGCCACACTGGTTTCATATATTTTTGCTATTTCATGCAATTAGACCCCACTCCTGAATTGCAGATTCCAGCATAAATCTTCACTCCTCCATTTTGATTTTGACACAATTTTCTAGAAATGTTTGCCTCTCTCGACCCAGCTGAGTGGGTATTCTGCACAGTATTTAATTTCTTGCCTCGTGGGTATCCAGTGTCCATACCCAGGCAGTTGGGCATCCAGATTCCACACCCTCCTTACCCGGCCAGCTGGGCATCTTGATAGATGGGCATACCAAGCAAGACCTACACTGGGCATCCGGACAACCAGGTAGCTGATTTTCCCAAACTAGCTCTAAGTTGGGTATCCTACAAGTTTCCATTGGAATACATTCCATAGAACCATGTTTCAAAGAAGTCCCAAATCCCTCGTTTTCCCATCATCCATCACTCCAGGTTCATAAAAGCCTACACTTAACTCGCTATGGTCACTGGTTTGAAAGGATTTCCACTATTTAACATCTTCATCACGATAAAATCCGAGACTCCAGTGAGGACCTGTGTCAGCTTCAATGCTTTTTTGAATTGCTTGATTACTGTGTCTAGCAGATTTTATTATTTATACACAGAACTGTACCCTCTTCCACTCTATACAGACGTGCAAGAAACACTACATGAAGTTAATGAGAAAAAGATGTTTAAACGCCTACTTTGCTCATCGACCCCTTCCCATCTGCCTTTCCGATTTTTATTTCCGCCACCTTCACACACATCTGCCCAGCAGGCAGTCCTACTTTGTACTCTTTTCTGGGCAAACATGTATGAACATAGTACATACCAAATTTTGGCAAAGACCAAGTGCATAAGGTGCCATCTCTTCACCAAACTTATCAACAATTGTCTCCAAAGTAAAGACCAGGTCTTCATTTTCAACTTCGTTCATAAGTTTGAAAAACTCTGCAATAAGCACAATCATATAGCTTATGTGAACCGTCTCTCAATGAAAGAGAGATGCAGGCAAAGGTCTCAAAACCAGCAAACAAAACAAGCACCATACCATCAAGTAGCTGTGGTAAAATTGGACGAAGTTCATTCAAATCTGCTTACAAAAACATGACCAATGTCCTGATCAGAGGGTGATGCGAAAGCAACTAGCCCACATGTGGGCTGCAATTAAGTTGCAAGCTGGTTATGATTCTTTTTACTATCCTACCCCTAGAATCGCCAAATCCTTTAGCCTCAGGACAGTACATCAATGTAACTTCAAATGATAAACAACTGCATGTAACACTACTACCATAGCTATACCTTTGCAAGCTTCCACAAACGACCGGAGTGCAACAACTGAATCCACTCGAACTGGTAGCTCGGGGTCTTTCAATGCCGCCACAATGCTATGCATGGCTGAGCTAAAATTTCGTTGGTCTGCAAAAGCAGTGCTTGCATACTGGCCCGACACCCATGCTGCCTGCACTCTTGCAAAGACACAATAAAAGAAACATGCAGTGGACAGTTAAAGATCTAAAAAATATCCAATGTTTTTACAGGACTAACAGTTAATGTGTACACATACGAGGTTACTAAAAATGATATAGTCAAGCACGCACTTTTGCTCTTAGATGGCCAATGGGGCTACTAAACTCGGGGTAGACATGCTGCACAAGCATTTGTTCTAACTGTGATTTGTATGGCTCGGTTTGCTTGAGCTTATCACTTAGTGCACCAACTGCCAGGAGAGCACCATCCTTCTGTCTGTAAGGCTTCTGTCCATTGGGAGCTTCATCGTACCTGCACTCACCAATTGGTTGAAACACCAGTTAAGAGTACTCTTGAGAGGAACTACCCTTTCATATACCCAGTCTTCTTAATGAGACTAGTGCCATAAAGTACCATGTCTGTAGTCATTGAGTAGGTCAAGTAGATTTCAAAGGGCCAAAAAAGGAATGAATTGGAAGCACTCACCTTCGAAAGACATCCACTATGAAGGCCAAGAACTTTTGCAGGTTCTCTTTCCCTCTTTTCCTGAAGAGCTCTGTTATGAAGTTTATTGCTGCTGTTCGAGGACTATACATGTCTTCGATGATGTCTGATGCACTTCACTAACGGATTTAGAACACAGAAAACACTCTCCATCCACATTTGAAATTGCAACCAAAGACGTAAATAAAAATGGAATGAAGAGTGAAAAGAACATGAAATTCAGAGTGGCAAGCAGAGATGGTTTGCTTACCATAACCTTTTCTGACATATTCATGAGGATCCTCACGCCACAGCTTATCGTCAACATCATTAAAACACATGAGAGGAAAGATAATCTCAAAAAGAACAGCATCCAGACGAGGCTTCAATAGCTGGTATGTTGCTGACTTAGAAATGCTGAAACCCATGAAAAAAAACCCAAAAAACTTTCATCCCAGGTGCACAGGTCAAAATCTACTGACGTGCTAATAGAAAACTAAGGGGCTTTACAAATTCAACCCCACCAGTTCCAGCTATCAGAAATTTCTGACATTAGTGGGCAGGGCACAGGTACTCATAAACAGTCAATTGAGCCTGTCCACAGCCTCTCTGTCTACAAAACGCAGGCTGTATGTGTAAAAAAACAAAACCTTTTAACACTAAGAACGAGATAAGAACACACCTGGTGCTAACATATTGCAACACAAGGTTTATAACCCGATCTGGCAAGTATCCACCTTGCTGTATGACGCTTAAAAGCGTCAAGTGAGACTCTAGAAACTGTGCAGCAAACTGCTTTTGGAACATTTGAGCAAATGCTTTGTTTTCAGGCTTTGACATCTTTGGGTCTCCAAACCTGCAGAAGATCCATAGCTGAACCTTAAGTAAAGGCGAAGTCATCATGGTATGTATCATCTCATTGATAGAAAATTTTCTATAGTGGGGAAGTGCAGAATAGCTACAGCAGTACATATGGCCACATTGAAATGCATGAACTGACCTGTTATATAAGCGATTCATGATATGGATGGTCCACTTCTTCACTTTCCACCAGCCCCACACCTTCCGCTGTTCTGGATCAATTGGCTGACCTTCAAGTGGTACCGGCCTCTCAAGAATGTTGTGAAAGCAAGCCATCCAGGCAGTGAACACATTTGGATCATGTAGCTGTTTAGGAATCTCAAGCTGAAAATAAGAATTCAGAGTACACAATGAGAATCTTTGGTATACACTACTTGTTTTTGTGGTGGCTGATTTGAATGCAAAAGGTGATAAAAATCAAATCCACACAAGGATTTTGGGCCCAAAACTTAGGGACTCCCTTGGGGGTAGCCAAAGTCCCTTCATTATGTCTACTACATTGGGGACTGATAGCCACAAACTTGCTTCAAGCTGCCCTAATGTTTGACCCCCAGTATGCGTTAGCACTTCAATTAGAGCAACATGAGAATTCACGTACATAAACTGATGACCAGAAAATTTTGCATGTGAGCTTGATCAAATCTGCCACCTCAATGGGTGGGTTCAGCATGGAGAGGAGATATTTGAGAATTCCAAGCAAGGTTGAGAAGGTAGTCTCAATAATCTGATACACAGGAGTCCTTTCCTCCTCATCTTTGAACCTGCAGGAATGTGGAAAAAAAAGATTTCTCAATAGGCCTGCCTTCGATATTGAATTATTCTTGATTTTTAAATTCATAAAAACATTAATAATTGAGATAAAATGCATATCAATACAGTTTCCTAAATAGTTTGGTACTACATATTGTGAGAGCAAAAACTGCTAGGCAAGGTGCCATCTTCTTGGGCAGACTGACACTTTTAGTTCCTTGTTCTTGATGTTTTTTAGTCAGAGTTTTACAGCCAATATGGTGTCTTATGGCGGCACGACTCCAGTGGGCCAGATGGCTTATCGTTGTGAAGTCGGTTTGCATAGTCTAGAATGGTTTGAAGTGGCTCATCGTTTGGAGTCGTCTAGAGTGGTTTGAGATGGTTTATCGTTTGGAGTGTGTAGCATGGGAATGCCCCTTTATGGGATAAATAAATGGGATGATAATTGTAAGGGATAATCACAACACGCTTTCGAAATGTATGGTGCACATAGAGTGTGGGATTCAGTGGTGCAGGATGTGCAAACAACAGGGCGATGTGCACGAGGATAGAGCAAAAAGGGTGGTGTACATGGAGGCAAGGAAAAGGTGATTGCCAAGAGCCCGTGCCTGGTCTTCAAAAAAAGGAGGGTAAAATTGATGGTGAACATTCATGATTTTCATAAAGGAGAGTTCTTGCTCTTTGAGAGAGGGTCAGGAATTGTAAAGTTGTCTTCTGGTGTAGAGGATGGTCATCTTCATGGAGAGCGTGGGGGTTTCTGCTCGCATGAGGGAGAGCTATTTGATCCCATTTTGCCTGAAAGTGAAGCTAGAGGTCATTCCTTGAATTGCAGCATGAAGTAGGGAGGAACGTCGTGAGTTCTTCATTGATGAAGAAGCTACAAGAAAGCGAGCTGTTTTTTTTTGGACAAGTTTGAGAGTGGGCCTTTGCTTCATTTTTCTTATGAGAATGCTGCATCAATGGAGGAGGTCGTGTTTTCATTGCACGGGGGAAGGAGGAGAGCTCGATTCTTGCTCAGGGATGAAGAGTTGATAAAGTTTGTCTTTAACTCTGCAGGAGAAAGCATGAAGGGAGAGCTTCGTTCCTTTCTTGGAGGAGAGAAGTTACATTGCAAGGGAGTAACGGCTGAGAAGAGCTTGCTTTTCTATTCAACAGAGAAAGGCACAACTGTTGCAGCAAAATGAGCCCTCAGAAAAGGCTCCACTGGCCAGCTTTTTACGGGGGGGGGGCTTCTACCAGTAACATGGACAGCAACAACTAGAGCACCATCAGTGCAAAGGCTACCCCAACCAAGGTGTGACAAAAAGCTATGCATGAGAATGTGAGGATTGTTATTGTAGAAAGAAAGAAAGACAGATATTTTAAGCATTTACTAAAGACCCAATGGGCCTATGAGACCACTGGTTGGTGTTTGTTGGGTAATGCGAAGATGTCATGTAGCCTCCTAGCACACTTGCATTGATTAGGCCCACAAGGCCATAGTACTTGGATGTCCTGCTCATTACAAAATTCCCGCAGTAATTTATTTGTTAGCTACCATGAACTTAATCACGAAAAAATAACTAAATTCTTATTATGTCAATTTTCCCTTCTGTATTTTAAAAAAAAAGAGATCAATTGTTTATACATAGAATAATCAACCAAATATATGGTATTTTTTAATTATATTATGATGATATATGATTGATTGAGATTTTTTAAAGGAGACACACGTGCACCATACTAGGGCATGCATAGGTCCAATTGGTGACAACTTCTGTAACATGGCTGCTTGCAGAAAAGTGTTTATGATAGATTGATTGCAATTAGCGTCTAATCAGAGACTTGAACCCATGCAACAAACTGCTTCTTCGTTCTCAATACACAATAGAGAAGATGACCTAATCTACCTTATATTACTTATCATGCAATATGTACAATGATGAACAAGAGAGACTCAATGGTAGCTTAGCTCCTGAGCTCTCAATGACTCAATGATGCTTGATTGATCAATGGATGATCAATGAATGATCAATGAATGAATATGACTAAGGGCCTAGGCTCCTAGTTATAGTGTCTAATGTTGGTAAGTTGCCTACCAGCCCCACCAATCCTAATGATAATGTCCAACTAAGCGTGTTCACAGCTGGCCAATAGGTAGAAGCATGTCCACGTCACACCCCAGAAGAGTGTGCAGGCGATAACTTCGTCATCCATCTCGTTGAACCTGGAAGGCTTCACACGAGGCCTGGAAGAAGAAACTTGGGATCAAAAGCTGAGTTTGCTCCCCACGAGGCATGGAGGAAGAGTTCAGGATTCCAGTAATTCCCGACAGCAAGCCGGTGAAGCTGCACTGAAACTGTCCAGCAACAGCTCTCAGAATGGTGACTCCAATGAGAAGAACAACTCTCATGCTGACATACAGGATGCTCCAAGTGGCAGAGAACAACAGCTCTCGTGCCAACATGCAGGATGCTCCTGGTGACGCCTGTTGGATTGGAAGTGATGCTCGACCAGTTGCTCAATGAGTTGCACAGTGGGAGCTGGCTGCTCCTCGTGCTTGGAGGCAGTCCTTGAATGTAGATGCCAAATCTCAGGGGCAAGAGATGGAGATCCACCCTTGCAAGCCTTGAGGTGCTCTATTTGGTCTGTTTGTGACACCATACAGGCCTCCAAGCGCTTTGTTTGTTCCGCCATCATGCAGGAAATCAAAGCCGCTATCGTCTCTGCTTCCATGATGAACAACTAGAAACTAGAAAGCAGTAAGAAACCCAAAAATGCCTCAAACCCTACCTTGTGCAATCCTGATTGTAAGGGCGCTATCCCTATCAGGCAGATAATGCACATGGGATGAATGAAAAGAAAACTTTGCAGGCTCCCTACTCTGGACTACTCGGGCTTATGTGCAAGAGGTATGAGAGAGAAAAGAAATCACCAAAATCACAAACACAAGCACACTGACAAGATAGAACTAAATCCTACTGAATATTCCATGTATAATCATGTTACAACTGAATGTTCAAATACAAAATAAAACCCAAAGTAAAGATCTCTAAATCTCAGCTTAATGGTGCTCGTGCTCAGCCATGGCAGCCAATCCACCTTTTTATAGTAGTCTAGGTGCTGGTCGGCTAGTCCTCCACAGGCAGACTGAACTTTTTGGACAAATAATGACCAGCCTTTGCCCATTTATTGGTGTCCTGGGCACCCATAGGCTGCCCTTTGCCTTGGCCCATGGCCCCTTAGAAGCACATTTGATCATCCTTTACCTTGCTAGTCACCTTGGACGGCAAAGGCTTTCACACAAGTAGACACTGACTTTCCTAAATGGCGTAACCAATGTTCCAGGCACCGGATCAACAGTCTAATAGATGCCTAGGACACCTCTACATCATTACAGCTTTGCAAGTGGGTTACATCTACCTTGTGCGGGACTTGCACACAAACTTTGACAATGACTAGACCCTACACCTAGATGGTGCCTAGCAAGTCGCGACATATCCCTTCAAGGCGGTCTAATAGATTCCTTTCCACCGCATTCAGTTTGCGGCTCGTGTAGGCTACGGGATGGCCATCTTGCTGCAAAACAGTGCCAATAGCATGGTTACTGGCATCCGTAATGATCACTACATCCATCGTCCCAAGGGGCTAACTTCAGGCAAGGGGCCTCAAAGGGGACCTTCTTGGGAGCATGAAACGTGGTCATCACAGTGCAAGTCATCCGGATCATTTGCCTTTGTGTTTTAACTTCTTTCGACAAATCTGTAAGAGGATCTGAAATCTTGCAGAACTCGTCAATATGGAAGCGGTAAGTCTGGCATATATCAATGAAGGAACGGACATTTGTATGTTGTGATCAGAAGATCCCAATCGAGCACTTCTTGGACTTTGGTTGGATTCAAATTAATGCCTTCTGAAGTAATGATATAGCCAAGGTAGTGAACCTCACTCAATAAAAAAAGAATTCTTGGCATTGATAAATAGTTCATTGATGTCCGATAACTCACGAACTCATAATGTTCCTCGATAGCTGAGAAACCAAAAATGTCATCAAGAAAAATGAAAACACATCGGCCAATCAAGTTTTAAAAGGCATCCATGATCATACGATTGAACGTGGCAAGTGCATTGGTCAACCCAAAAGGCATCACTAAGAACTGATAATGGGGAGGTTTCGTGCAAAAAGCTATCTTGGGAACGTCCCCCTTGAAGATTCAGACCTGGTGGTACCCACTCTTTAGATGTATCTTAGAGGATATTTTAGCACTATTCAAGCGTTCATCAAGGATATACTCAATGTGGGCCATGGAAAACCTATTCTTGATTGTAAGCTTATTGAGGGGATGGTAATCGACACACAGGCAAGCCGGTCCATCTTCTTCTTAACGAAGAAGATGAGACCTCCGAACGGGGAGACACTAGGTCAAATGCACTCTCATGTGCATCCGTTAATCCGATGCTCATAGACATGTATATTCTCATTAGCAAATATATGGGCAGATTTAGGGGCAGATTTTGCAACCCTACCGGCTCCCAGAAGTGCCCAAGACATAGCCCACTGATTGGGATACCTTTTGGGCATAGTTTGGACACTGAATATGACTTTTTGGTCAATGTTTTGTCGGAAAAATATGCAAAACCGACTCAATTACGAATTGCTATCTTTTTCCCATAAATAGGATCGTTAGGCATTCGTTAGGATCATCATTTAAAGATCAAGAGGATCCATTTGTCAAAGGCAACAAGAACACAGTGGTGGATCAGCAAGAGCTTATCTTGTCTGATTGCAAGTAGAGGGCTACAGGGATCTTTGGTATGCATCATGAAGCTGAGAATCAGCAAGATCATTTGCATGAAGCTGTGAATTAGCAAGAATATTGTATATATAGCATGTTTTTGCAATATGCAATAGATTAGGTCTATCTCTCCTTCTCTTCTGTGTCTTTGCTAAACATAGGATTAGCGTTATTCTTCTTTGCTTAGTGTGAATCAATAGATTAGGTCTATCTCTCCTTCTCTTCTGTGTCTTTGCTAAACCTAGGATTAGCGTTATTCTTCTTTGCTTAGTGTGAATCAATAACATGCTTTCGCGACACATGTCACATGAACCTAAACCATAGCAACTCATCCAACAGGCAATCCAACTCTGCCTCCATGGATTTATTGAGGTGATAGGAAAACTTGCTCGTAGGCTCCAAGCTTGGGAGGAGATCAATGTAATGATCGTCCATTCACTCCAGTGGTAATCAAGGAGGTAAGTAGTCTTGTAAAAATAACTTCTGGAATTCAGCAAAAAGTGTAACTCGCTTGCCTCGGGGACTAAGGACTTAAACACACTTTTAGATACCATCAAATGCTTACTTAGCATTTAAACATGAAACGTGGCCACAACCTTGACATACTGCCATAATCACTTTGCATAAAACATAGAAACTAGAACATCATAAGAAACAAAAACACAGACTTGAAGCTACAGCTCTCCCCCCTCTGCACCTAGCACCCCACCTCACCATTACCCTCCTACCTCTATTCGACCCCCACCCCCTGCCGCCTTCACCTCTTCCCCCTTGAGGCTGTGTGCAACTCCCCCTCCCCCTTCACTTTCTCCCACTAACCCTAGAACCCTCGCCCCCGTCCTCCCTTCCGCCTCCCCCTCTATTGTCTACAGCCCACGCCCCATCCTCCCATGCCACCTACAGCCCACGCCCCCCGCTCACCCTTCCGCCCCTCCCCCTCCCATCCGCCTGCAATCCTAGCCCCATCCTCCCCCATGCCCTAGCCTCTCCAGCGCCCCTCCCCTTCGCCTCGCCTCTTCTTCACAGGGCTGTCATCCCCCGCCCACCCTTTTCTGCCTTAGCCCCCCCTTGCCTCCCTCGCCTCCACAGCCTTAAACCCTGCCCTCCCCAACCCCCCCCCTTCCTCCTTGCCTCCCTCGCCTTAAACCTTGCTTCCCCGCCTTACCCTCTTCACGCCTCCCCTCCATGCTTATTTTCCAATCCCGGTGTTTATCGCTCTCGGGTTTTTTTTTTTCCCGTGGCAATTTTCGGCATCTTCTGGTCTTGAACCCCCCTAGAGGACTCCATGGCAACCACTCCGTCATCCTTGACCATGGCCGCTATCACTTGCCTCTCTTTTTCCGAAGAGGATCTCCACCTCCTCGCTTCGACACTTGCCTCTCTCGAGGCCTCCACCTTGGTATGCAAGATTGTGGGTAGCCACCTGGCACACGGACAGTTCAAGGATTTGTTGCAAGCAACCCTTTTCAACGTGCCTAGAAAGATCACTGACATTCATCCTCTGGGGCATGGCTACTACCAAGTTGAGTTCGATTCACCTCCAGCTTCAGACAGAGTTATGCAGGAGAGCCCCGTTGCACTTTGTACACCCAAGCCTTCTTTGCGACGTGGCAGCACGGCTTCGACCCGGCGTCCGACCCTTTGCCTGGTGTCTCAAGCTTTCTTATGACAGTCTGCTTTCCTAGTCTTAGGAAGGAATACCTTCTTCTCCTCCCGATGATAAGTGGTGCTATCAAGAGGGTGATGGATCCCCAACCCCTTCCACCGCCGCTTCGGTTCTTGCATGGACGACGGCTGGGATTCCATCCCTTCGTATCAGCATCGCCTCTCGAGACTCCGTGTCTCACACCATTTCATTACCTAGTTTGCACGGAGATCAGATTTTGCACACAATTGAGTACTCTGGCCTCCCAGACCAATGTTTCATTTGTCACTAGCTGGGATACCCTCACTAAAGTCTGCCCTCGTCGGCAATCCAGGAGACCGCCTCTTGATGTTCCCCCACCCCCCCTCGGGCCCAGTTTGGACCCTTCCCAGGGAGGTAGGCAGGACATAGGCCCCCATGTACCAAAGCACCAAGCCCCAGCTGAGGCCGGCGCAGGAGTGGCAGACCGATGGCCCGAGGCAGGACCACCAGTCGACCTCGAGAGCCGAGCGGCGTCGGCAAGCACATCATGCTAGCAAGATCTAGGAGGATACGATTGTGTCAAAGAATCGTTTTGAGCATTTATCTCAGCAACGCCCCCCAATGGTGATGGGCCCCCTATGTGCCTTCGAGGAACCCATTCCCAGGAGCGGGCCCCCCTTTTGGAGACCGTTACCTCGGGGCCCCCCTTCTGGAGACCGTTACCTCGTCGAGACCACCCTTCAAGTTTACAGCATCCCATGGGGATCATTGATTCTCTGGGGCGTGCAATAGGCCCAGCCTCGCAACCTCCCCCCCCCCCCCCCCCCCCTTCCCTTCGCAAGCGAATCCTTCTCCTCCCATCCCTCCCCCACCCCCCCTCCCCTGTCGTCTGCTCCGACTTTCCCCCCTCCAGCTCCCTCTGCTCCAGCGATACCCCCACCCCCCCCCCCCCAAAAAAAAAAAGCCTCTCTAGTGCACTCCCACCGCCCTCCGGCTGCACCTAATCTAGAGTAGCGACAGCTGGCGAACTCTGTCTACCGGTTGATTCATCATTTTTTGGAGCCCATAGAGATGACCATCGCTACCTCTGCGGTCCGCACTCTCCCTCCCGTCGCCAACAGCCCCCCAGGGTGTTGGGACAACCAGCCGACTACAGTTTTTTCCAGTGCCTCCTTGTGGATGGAGCTGGCATATTCCAAGAGACAGTGGCTGGAAAGACACGTGGTGTACATGAACTGAAACAGTAGTCAAGACAACACCATATGGGGTCCCAATTACCCATTGAAGCCCCCCCACCCCGCACGCAAGCAAGAGTATTTGCTTTCTTTCTTCTAGAGAACTGAATTCAAGCTAAACTATTTCCACAAGGCTAAGCGGACAAACTAACTGATTGACCGCCAAACACAAGGACAAAGTGAACAAACACTGGGCAGAACTATGCATAAGCTGTAGGCAACTATGAAGCTATCTTCAGAGAGAATACACCGGCCCGAGACTGAGGGATGGTGCGCTGAGAAATCTGCAAAGAGACTAAGCTTCGCTTGAGAGCACAAAGGATGCTGAAGTATGCAAAGGCAGACTGCCTAAGCACACATGCTTGATTGAGAATGTAAACTTGAGATTTATCTGATGATTTTGGACCATGGCAGGCCCCATCCTTTTATATGTCCAGGGATAAAATAAGCATTAAATATTTAATGCTGTTTTCTGTTATGTGTGGAGTGTCTGGCTGCTGGCCGACTGTCATCTGCCTCTGCCTACTGCCGACTACTGCCCAAGGCCCATATAAGACTGCCAACTGGGTCTTACTACTGGCTGATGGTGATTATCACCCATCGCAAGGTTTTTCCCTCCTTGGGTTGGCCTTGGGGCTGGCCTTAGGGCTGGCTCCTACTATATGGATGCAATTAACATGCTTCTGATGCATTCTACTCCCAAGGCTGGCATCTACATGTACCTACATGAGGACTACTTGCTGAATTCTCCAAAGTGGGTTAAGAGGGGTGACACACTGGCTCATCAACAGTGCAAGAAACATGTACAGAAGTAGTGCCTTGATAGGATATTTTGTCGTATGCCGTGACCCCATAGTGAGCCCCAATCCGAGACATGTCAAGCACGAGCTACTTAGGTCAGTTTTCTAGCCATAGAGGTCTGTCAAGTCAATGTCACATTAGTGTGTACCACAGTGCATGGGTGCACGTGACACTTGGGTGCTATGTTCATTACCCCCACTAGGAGTAGGTTTTGCCACTGACCCTTGGGTAGTCTTAGGCTTGCCATGGTTATACTTCATCTCCATATTCTGAACCATCCGGACAACGGAAGCAAAATCCTTAGGGAAAAGACATTGGACATCCCACTGGATTTGTCGGTCCAACCATTATAAGAAAGTGCCTAAGTGTTCCTTATAAATCTTTTGCAATTGAAGACCTAGCTCGATAACCCTTTTGGACAAGGTAAGGGTGGGTTGGGAATCATATCTGAGTCCCCGGAACTCATCCTTCAATCCGTCCATATACTGAGGAGGTAAAGAAATGGGCTTTCAAAGCCTCCTCAAATTTGACCATATATACGCAACCTCATCGGAAAAAGCATCCGACTGGCCACCAATCCAATTCTGCCACCACAAACTAGCATCTCCAAAAAGATGCATGGAGTCTTGATCGGACATCCGTACAACTGTAAAATAAGCAGTACATTGATGCAACCAAGAATGTAACATTGGCATCCATCTTACCACCATAATTACTGAACAGGAGCTTCTCTGGAAGAGTCATTGCCTACGATGACGATATTGATGACGGCCAAGCTTGTTTAAGGATGGCTACAAGTTCTTGTTGACGACAATCCTCGTCCCCGTTGTGACGTCACATGCGTGGAGGCACTCTTCTTCAAGCACTCCTTGTTCTTCGCGTTCTTAGCATGTTCTTTGTGTTCATATTCTAGGTAATGTTCTTCGCGTTCATGTTCTAGGCAACCATCTTCAGCTTCCATCGCCCTCAATGCCTGGGTTCCTCCGAGTCATCACGAGAATGCAACGACTATTGCAAAATGGCTTGAGTGGTGCTCTGAGTTGTTCGCGCACTGGACAGCTACCGACAATCTTGCATACCAAAGTGGATGCCTCTAATGATGCAACAGTCGTAGCAAGGAGCTGAAGGTCCGCTTCAAAAAATGATAAGCAAGTAACGGTGGTCTCGGTCGGGGTTGACAGAGCGGCTGCCATGGAGTCCTCCTGAGGGTGAAGACCAGAAAAAGCTAACACTTGCCGATAGGAGAGAGCTGCAAGAACTGAGAAAACTGCTTGAAGACAACGGAGGAGAGCCTACCAAGAAGGAAAGGGAGACACGGGAGGGGGGGGGGAGGGGGAGAGGGGGGGGGGGAGAGGTTTTGTTGAGCAATGGATTGCAAAAGTGCCATAGTAGGAGTACTTGGGGTGCAACATGAGCTTGAGGAATATCAAATTGGGGAATCTGGGGTGCTCTCTCTATGGTAGAGTGATCTTCCAAGGTGTGTTGCTCCACCGAGGTATCCATAGCAGGAGGCTCAATGAGTCTAAGTAAGACCATCCACTATGCTTCAAGTGGGTTGCTCTTACAGGTTCTTGCCCGAAGCACGATAAACCACCCACAAGAGAAAAATTTCAGCACCCCCTTCATGGGATGCTACCACAGGTTCTGGCCCAAAGCAAAGTAAACCATCCACAAAGACCTCTGTGCGATGATCCTACAAGTTCTAGCCCAGAGCAAAGTAAATCATCTACAAAGAAAACTTCAGCACAGCCTTTGCTCTAAGCCTAAGGTATGATACCATGGTTACATGTCAGGTGCACCTACTGTACTAGGGTGCCACATGGACATTCTGCATAGTCAGTACATTTATGACACCTTTTCTATTAGGCCAAGAGCATGCTGTGAGCCCTCGTCTAGGGACTTGTCGCCAAGCACCATCCAGGTCAATTAGGGTAAGTCAAGTCATGCCCGTAACACAGGTCTTAGTAATCCTCCTTGCAAGATGTAATGATTGTAAAGGCCAGACCAGACACTTACTAGACCCATGGTCGGATATCTGGAAAGGTCAAGTTAAGTGTCAAGTCAGTGTCAAGATTAGGGTCAAGTATGTCCGGGCATGACTACAATGCCCAAAAGAGGGGCCATGCTGTTGTGGACAGCCCATGGGCCATGGGCACCCAGGTGTGAAGTGGGCGCTAGATGGTTGGCCAACTGAGGCTTGGGGCAGGTGCCCACTTTTAGGAGGCTAGGATTGTAGGAAGGGCAGGCACCCTTTTCCATGCACTCCTGGGCCAACCTCAATAGGCCATCTATACCCTATATAAAGGACCAAGGCTGGTCCATGTAGGTCATCTAGACATAGCCCTCTTGTGCATTTGCATTCTCAGCCGTGTGGACAGTAAAGAGCATCAAACGCAAGCAAGAAGAGGGGAGGGGGGGGCGGGGGGTTGTTGGAAACAGGTCAGTAGAAGGGTGCAGCCATCATCTTAGCCATGCATGAGGAAAAGGCACCATCAAAGCAGTCCAGAAGGCATCCCATAGAGGGGCGACCAGCAAAGGCTCAGCCCGAGCAGTCTTCAATCAGTAACACACAGCTTTCAGGTGACATCTTTAAAAGGTATGTGTGTTTAGGCCAGTTCGGTCCAGGGCAGCTTAAGCTAGGTTTTGTACTTCATTCTCTTGCAAGTAATAAAGCATATACACCTATAAGGTGGGGGCCCTTGAGAGGATGGATTGGGATCTTATCATTAAAACGCTTCTGCATAAGGTGCATGTTACAGTATTCTTTATTTTTTTCCCCAACTAGCCTTAGGCCCAATATCCTCTCATAGTTACCATTTTTCACCGCCCGTAGGCACATTTTTATCTGCCCGTAGGCAATACCACCAAGGAAGCACCTTGTGGAGTTTTGAACCCAGGACCGCTTGGTCCTAGGCAAACACCTTGTGGGGTTTTGAACCTAGGACCACCTGGCCCTAGGCAAACACCTTCACCACTTGGGCTATCACCTCATTGGCAGGTGCATGTTACATTACATGAGACCTGGTAGGACCTTTTATATTGTGATTAAGGTGTGCGTCAATTTGCTGATTATGAAAGAGAGAGAGAGAGAAGCAAGAAGCATATACAAAAACATGATGGGGTCCCAATCACCCACTTCCCAAAACCTCCTCCCCACCCCCCAAACCCCAAGAGAGTATTAGCTTGAATTGCTACAAGAGTACAAGAAATAGATTGTTTGCTGTCCCAACAGATACTGGCCTGAAATTAGGGGTTTCCCGACATAGAATCCCCTTCTTTCCTTGATGACACAAATAGGCAACCTGGTTTCTGATGATGACCTGCATTTTCTTCACCGACACTGGTGGCTGAAAACTCATATGCTTCTACACCCCTTCTGCCTTGCATTTATGCTCCTCTTCTTGCCCAGATGGCTGGAAACTTCAACGCTTTGTTGATGGTGCTGAATGAATGGCTAGGCAGCCAATCCGCCTTTTTCTAGGGATCTAGGTGCTGGTCGACCGGTCCTCAGAAGGCCGTCGACTGGGCTATTTGGACAAATAATATATTTGATACGTTTTTCCCTTTAAAATAAGGCGCCCATTAATGACCAGCCTTTGCCCCTTTTTAGTGATGTTCTGGCAAAGGCTGTCTTTTGCCTTGACAGATGGGCCCTTAAAGCACATCTGATCATCTTTTACCTTGCGAGTCATCTTGGACGGAAAAGGCGTTCACACAGATAAGACACTGACTTTCCTAAATGACCTCACTATCGTTCTAGGCACCTGACCACCAGCAGTCTAATAGATGCCTGGGAAACCTCTACATCATTACAGCTTGCAAGTGGGTTACATCTAACTCGTGCAGCAGGACTTGCAAATGAACTCCTCTGACACCGACTCGGCCCTAGACCTAGATGGTGCCTTGGTGACATGTCCCTGGACAAGGGCTCACAAAATGCAGCGCCCATCACAAAATAAGTCCAAGTGTACTAGCTAGCTAGAATGGCCACGTGGCACCCTAGTTTAGTACATGTGCAGGTGACACAGACTGCCTACCACAAATCCAATGCAGTCTAGATTCCCCCTTCCTCCACCTCACTCATCAGGATGTCAACACAGTTATCCTTTCTGATCTCCTCAGCCTACATACTCACACTACATGGTTAAAGCCTCGAAGCTACACCTGCAATACCGAGACCACCTCTTGCTGTCACAGCAGATGGGTTCAAACTTCATCCACAGGCCAGGATACTTACACAGGCACATGTCACATTCCATGCAGATCGTGATTGGGCAGATTCGAGTCTCATCTCATCGCCTTCAAGTGGAGAGAAAGAGAGCAGAAGGTATTGATAGGGAGGACACGATCTGTAGACTTTGCTCTACGGAGGTTAACACGGGCTTTCTTTCTTTCTTTCTCTTTCACAGGCCTTCGCACTATAAATCTTCTCCATTGAGAGCCCAAACTTCTAGATCTAGCGGAAAAACAACAGTGAATTCAGGAGCGTGTCGCTTAGACCCACCCTTTACAAAGGCAGGCCCGAAAAAAAAAATCATGACAAAGCCCCTCCATTTCATAAACCAATATGTTGAGTTAACATGACTTCATCAGAGCCCAATGGAAGAGACTATAAAAGAAAGTGTTTGAAATATACTCACTTTTAGTACATCCAGATAAGAATGAAGAAAGTGATTTGGAGGATTCTACATGGTAGATCAAAGAGCAAACAAAACTAGCCATGACATTGATGTGCCTTACTCATATTTCCTCGTGAGGATTCTTAATGCATATAAAGCGCCATAAACTCGTTGTTGATCTTGTGATTTGAGATTTGCATCGATGCTAGGGAGCAAAGATGGCCATTGCTCCGGATAATCATGGTTTATGACGGTCTTCAAGCCATCACCAAGCTGAACCCTGCACATATAAGACACCCAAAACAATGATCATCATCAAGGTTGAATCCTTCTTAAATAATCTCTCTCTCTCTCTCTCTCTCTCTCTCTCTCTCTCTCTCTCTCTCTCTCTCTCTCTCATTATGGCCTTTTGAAGACGTTAATATAACATTTCATTTCATTTCTCCCCCCCCCATGGACAGTTTTGTATCACTCAAGTGAGATAGTTTTGATTTGTTTTATTTTATTTTCCGTTCCATGATAAGATATGCCATGGACATTTTTGTATCACTTTGGGCTCATAGGCCCATTGGGTCTCTCTCTCTCTCTCTCTCTCTCTCTCTCTCTCTCTCTCTCATAGGCCCAGAGAGAGATGACAGAGATCAGAGCTCAGTTTCACAGAGAGGGTGCGGAGCGACTGGCCCGCTTCAGAGCAGACCCAAGCATGTTCTTCAGGGAGCTGTGGACACCCCCTTCATTGATGTATACCATTTTATACCCCCAGTATGGTACAGGATGGAGCTAGCTAGGTTGCATATCATGATTGTATACTCCATGCATATAGCTTTGCATTCTCCTAGTAGTAGCGCTCCATCCCCTCCCCCACTCATTGTACTTATTGCACACCCAGATTCAGCTTTTTAGTTCAGTACTTTTTCATTTTGTTGGGATGACAGAGGATACCCCACACAGGTACACTGATTTGTCTCATAGGCCGAGTTCGGTCTTTTGGAGGATGTTAATAAAATCTTTCTTTCTTTCTTTCTTTCTTTCTCTCTCTCTCTCCACGCTCCAAGAATGGGAGATATATCCATTGCATAATGCATGTGCAAGCATCTCTGCTTGCTTGAAACTGATTTTGCATGACTTGTTTTCGTGTGACTATCTGCTATGATGTGCCAGTTTCACAGGCAGGGGACGCCCATATTGGGTATTTCGGAGTCTTATGTGTGAAGAACGGCCTCTTAGAAGGCTAAGTGTGCTAGTAGTGTGTGAACCCACTCTTATAGTGGTTCAATAATATCTAGATATTTTATACCTGTTTGACATAAGCAATGATGTCATCCAGAAGAGCCTTCTAGGCTATAAAAGCATTGTACTTGGTGAAGCATATACATCAATCTAATCAAGTGATCATTGAGTCATGCAATCATTGTCTCTCTCTCAGTCTTATCACTTCACTCTCACTCTCTCTCTCTCTCTCTCCCCCTTTGAAGCTGACCATGCCTACCTCTCTTTCATTCTTACCTGCACACCACCCGTCCCTCCGCCACCACCACCCATCTCACATTATACCCAAGGTCCATTTTGATTACGAGCTTGACATTGTTTGCTCCAACCACATCTACAACCAACTCCACGATGTGGAACCTAATGTCCCCCTACCTACCCTCACACCACAGCTCTCCACCACACTCCATACATCCACCACCACTTCTTTCATTTGCACGTGGCGGTCTACTGCCAGGCCACCTTGTGGTTCCATGCCCCAGACCTATTGGTATGATGACGAATGCCAAGCCACATGCTCCCGTCTTAAGCATGAAGTACGGATCGGGCAAATCACGAAGCGCCAAGCGCAACCGATTTCTCAACGGCTCACCCAACGCAAGAAACAGGAGTTCTACGCTTGGAAAGAGGATGAGTTATACCAACTTTTCTTAGGGCCGAACTGCAAAGAGGTCTGGAGTAAACTCCGAGAACAACGCCCCCTCCCCCCCCCCCCCCCACACACACCTATCACCTGCCCTAACAAAGTGCCAAACAGTGAAAGAAAACTGAAGTTCACAAATACAGGATGCACAGGAACTGAAGGAGATGATATTCACCAAAAGGTCATTACAAAGCTGGTGTAGGCAGCACGAGGCACACCGTAGGTGCTGCCAAGATCCCAAACTAAGCGGAAAATGAGATAATACAACTGAGGGTAGAGCCCATCCTTATATATCACCTACTCAACCTAGTCGGCCAGCTTAAGGCAAGCTGACTGGAGAAAAGTTATGTAAATGCCTGGAACACTACCACAAAAATCCCCAAAAAATCTAGAAAAATATGTAGATATCCAATAAAGATGCAGATGGTCCTAGAGAGGTCCACAAGGTGGAGATGACCCCTCCAACACCTCCTCTTCAGCTCCACTAAAGAGGACCGATACCGGCGCGTGAAAGTAAGTGATCCAAAGTTGGTCCAGAAAGCCCCTTGGTGAAGATGTCCGCCACATTGTCCCTAGTAGGACAATACTCCAGTGTTAGGGTACCGAGCGCCGAGTAGTCGCGAACCATATGATAATGAACGGCAATGTGCTTGGACTTCGAATGGAAGACCGGGTTCCAAGTAAGAGCCATGGCACTCTGACTGTTGGAGTATAGACAATGGTAGGCAGCGGAGGAGGGACATGAAGATGAGATCAAGCAACTGATGAAGCCACAAAAGCTCTTTGACTTTCTCAAAATAAGTACGATACTCCGCTTCTATTGACGAACCGGCAACTATAGGCTGCCTCTTCGTTTGCGAAGAAATAAGTCCGGTACCAGGTAAGAATAGCCCATAGTAGACCTCCACGTATCTAGATCACCTGGCCAGTCAGAATCTGAATACCCAACCAAATCAAGACTAGAGCCATATGAAATCCCATGTATCAAGGTGTATATATATGAGAACACGAACAGCATCCTGCCAATGTGAAGTATGTGATTTAGGACACTAACGTTGTAAGCAAGATCAGGCCTAGTAATGGTGGACGAATAAGAGCAGATGAGCTCTCTGTACTGAGTAGGATCATGATAGAGTGGAGAGTCATCGTTTTTACTCAACTTCTGATTTGGGTCCACAAGGCAAGATAAAGAGCGAAAGTCCTTCATACAAAACCTCTCCAAAATCTGTTCAAAGAGAGAAATCCCCTCTGGTATGCAAGATTGTCGGTAGCCGCCCTCCACATGGACAACTTAGAGATCTTTTGCAGGCAAGCTTTACCAGTGGGCCTGCAAAGATCACAAACATTCATCCTCTGGGGCGTGGCTTCTACCAGGTTGAGCTCGACTCGCCAAAGGCATCACATCAAGTCATGCAGTTGAGCCCCGTTGCACGGCGTACGACCCAAGCCTTCTTTGCACGGTGACAACACGGCTTCAACCCCGCATCCGATCCTCTAGCTAGCGTGTCGGGCTTCCCAGTGACAGTTTGCTTCCCAGGCCTCAAGAAGGAATACCTTCCTCTTCTCCCAATGATCAGTGGAGCCATTGGGAGAGTGATGGAATCCCCCCCCCCACACTGCTGCCTTGTCAGCCGTGATTCCATCCCTTTGCATTTGTATTGCCTCACCGGAGTTGGTGCCTCATGTTATATCTATATCATGCCTTTGGGGCAACCCCATCTTTCAACAAGTGGAGTACTCAGGCCTTCCAAGCCAATGTTTCATTTGCAGGCATATGGGCCACCTTGCTAGAGTTTGCCCTCGGCGCCAATCCAGGAGACCGCCTCTGGTGGTTCCCCCCTTGTCCCCGTTCAGATCCTCACCAGGGGGAAGAGAGACATGCAGGCTCTCCGGCAGCAGAGCATCAAGACCTGGCCACGGACGACCCTACTTCCGGAGAGTGGCGGACTGTTGGCCAGTGCCCAGCTGGCTACAAATTTGGAGTCTTTCCCCGACTAGGGAATGGTGAAAGTGTTTGAAGCCATCCTCTCCATGAGAAATCCTCCTCTAAAGTTTAAAAAAACGCAGCCTGCAGATATCAAAAGGCAGGAAAGAGAGAGGGTTCAGAAGCAAGAGGGAGAGAAAGGCTGGGAAAAAGAAGATGGAAGAGGCTCTCTAGAAGAAAACGCAGCCCATAGTAGGTTGCCCGGGCTGAAAACGCCGTAATCTGGTGAAAATGCAGCCTGTAGGCTGTCCACGCAGAAAACACAGCTCTCTCAGAAAAATGCACCCTGTAGATGAGTCCACAGCCCACCTCCTCTGAGAAGTAAAAGGTATAGGTGCTGTCCACCAAATCCTCAGTCCTGAACCTGCTCTGATACCATAACAAAGTGCCAAACAGTGAAAGAAAACTGAAGTTCACAAATACAGGATGCACACGAACTGAAGGAAATGATATTGACCAAAAGGTGGTTACAAAACAGGAGTAGGCAGCATGAGGCACACCGTAGGTGCTGCCAAGATCCCAAACTAAACAGAAAATGAGATAATACAACTGAGGGCAGACCCCATCCTTATATATCACCTACTGGACCTAGTCAGCTAGCTTAAGGCAAGCTGACTGGAGAAAAGGTATGTAAATGCCTGGAACAGTGCCAGAAAAATCCAGAAAAATATGTAGATGTCCAGTAAAGATGCAGATGGTCCTGGAGAGGTCCACAAGGTGCAGATGACCCCTCCAACACCTTGACCACATGGCACTCCTATGCATGCTCCCTCTATCATATCCCCCATCAGCCACCCCTACCCCCGCCACCAGATCCCCGCCCCACCACCTCCACCTTCTTCACAAAGGGCATGGTCCTCAAAGCCATTCGTAGACTATGTAATGGGTGAGCCCAGGATCATAAGGGATTCACTGCCGAGTACATCTCGCATGCCGATGTACCCTGCTGCCCCTACTAGCGTACATGTTCAATAGAGCCCTTTGTGAAGGATTTCCACCCTCTTGGTCCACCAGCACCATCACCCCCATCCTCAAAGCCAGAGTCCGCTTGATCTTAACAATTACAAGACGATCATGATTGGCCACACATTGGCCATACTCTATGGATCGGTGCTAGAGGAAGAGCTCAATTCATTTGCAAAGAGACAGGGATGCACAGCCCCATGACAGGCAAGCTTTCGGAGGAGCTACTCTACCCTTGACCACATCTTCACCCTCTATGCCATCATCAAGGAGGGTAAAGCACGACATCAGAGGATTTACTGCTACTTTGTGGATTTCCGCAAAGCTTTTGATACTATACCCCGAGCCCGCCTCCTACATTGTCTACAAGAGATAGAAGTCCCATCTGACATGGTTTGGAGCATCATCGCTCTCTATGAGTCCGTCAAACACGGACAAGTGAGAGCCCTAAGAGGTACATTGCAAGAGATTTCCACTATTGGGGTGAAATAGAGCTGCCCTCTATCACCCACTCTTTTTGCCCTCTACATTGATGAGATTTGGAGCTTCATTGATGGATTAGGCAGGGCTGGTCCCACAATGGCAATCTGGCAGGCATACTGATCCCCATACTACTTTATGCAAATAACATCATCCTCCTCTCTAATTCAGCCAAGGGGCTTCAGAGACAGTTGGTTGCCTTACAGGACTTCTGTACTCAGCAGGACCTCTCGGTTAACCTTGGTAAAACCAAGGAGCAGAAGGGGTGAAGGATTGAAGGTTAAGGATAAGCTAACGCACAAGGGGTGAAGGATTGAAGGTCAATATTGTGCTCAGAAAAACAGCACACTTGTCGCGACGAAATTAACGCACAAAACTGAATGTAGATGTGCAGAAAAATAGAGAGAGAGAGAGAGAGAGAGAGAGGGAGAAGAGGACACAGTATTGGGTCCTGAATACCCTCTGTAGGGCCCCCACCACGAATGGTGTATTTGCTTTTATTAGAATGATGCAAAACTGAAATAAAAGACTAAACCTGAACCTTCTTGGCTGAGATAGATCTCTGCCCTCGACCTTCAATCCTTCACCCCTTCTGCGTTAGCTTATCCTTGGTTGTCCTGGCCCTTTGATCAGCTTCAGCTCTTGGTGAATTATGAGATAAATGAACTGATCCATGCAATGGGTATTTATACCCTTCAGGGAAGCCAGTCGGCTGTCTGAAAAATACTCCATGACCAGAAAATCAGCATTAAATGCTAATAATTCCTGCGCGTCACATAACTAAGTGCTAGCCACCATGCGCCTCTGATTCAGCCTGTGTGGGCTGCCCCACACCTGGCCTACAGTCCCCCTAGGGGCTGTGTAACCTATGGGCTACCTGTCCAGGAGCCCTAGGGCTGTCCTACAGCCCTTCCATGGCCATCCCATGGCTGGTGGACACAGCCAAGGCCTTCCTGGCCCCCTATGGGGATGGTTCTACACCACCCCCATGCCCATATCTGTCCTTGGGGTAGCCCTATGGGCTGGCCCCTTTCCTATATGCAAACCCTAACTGCCAACACAGTGACCTAGCATCCAGTAACACAGAACCACTGAAATCGTTCCAAAGGGAGACTCACAACACGGACTGGCACTGTTTCATGTGCAAGACAATGCACACCTGACCTTGGACGCACATGCAAGACAATGTACACCTGACCTCGGACGACTGGAATGGAACCCTGGCTGACTCGTCCCGAACTAGGCTCACATGGGACTAGTTTTCCATCCCAGGTCCTGCACCTTCTATACAGATATGTCTACGTGGCATCCAAGTGCGGGATGCATGTGACAAGAGGTCGAAGGCTGCAAACGCAAGACTGCAGTAAACGCAGGGTGTTGCGCACAAGATAGGATGGCGGCTTGGATGGCGTGGATGCAAAGCTGGGCAGCTACCAGAGTACTGTTGCGCAGGTGGTATAGTGCCGATTGATGATCAAGATGATTGTGTTGATGAAGGCGGCTACTATGTGCAGGGCGGCTTCAGATGTCGAGTGATGAATGTTCACAACGTTACCGGACGGTGTGTATGCTGGAGAGGAAGGGCACCACGCTTTATATAGTGCTGTCCCCCCACTAATACCAGGTCGGCTGGCCCTATCAGCCAGCCAAGCCGACTTGGTAAAAGGCCTTTAATGAGGGCCATCTTGGGCCCTTGTTGAGGGCCTTTTTGGGACCTATTTTGGGCCTCTTTTGTCACACAGCCCCTCTCACGCCAAAAAGGGGACCATGAGCGAAGATGAAAAAAGAAAAGTGGGTGAAGAGGAACATGATGAAGTATTTGGCACGTTGCAGGTGTAGATCATTCATTCGTCTCTTCGTCTTTTCTAGAGTCTTTTGAATTTGGGCTGTAATGGATCAATGCCACAATGCAAGGGGTTTTCACATCCATGAATCCCTATATGGGTTTTCATTCACACATGCGTCCCAAACACAAAAAACAAAATGCAATGCAAAGGGTATGCAAGATGGTAAATGCTATGCAGTGGGTTTTCACATGAGCAGTGCCCTCACGGGGTTTTCACTTACTCATGCGCCCTTTACAACAATGATAGATAACTAATGAGTATGGTCCCCTCTCAAGATGCTGAGGGTAATGGTGGAGGACGGATGCTAATCCGCTTGCGAAGACGCTCAAGGATAGGCCGATTGACAGACTGGGTAAGAATGTTGGCATGGTTGTCCGCCGTAGGAATGTACTAGAGCCTGATGGTGCCAAGCTCAACCTGTTCCCTGGTAAAGTGAAAATGAACACCAACATGCATGGTTAGAATAAATAGAATCGTCGGCGAGGGCAATCGCACTCTGACTGTCGACGTAGATGGTAGTAGCACTGTCCACGGGAACACCATCTCCTCAAGACGCTGATGATGAGACATAGCCTCAGTGGTGGTGTCATAGAGGGCCCAATATTCGGCCTCAGCTACAAAACCTACAACGGTGTCCTGCCTCTTGCTAGACGAAGATAAAGGGCCAGATGCAAGTGAGTACAAATCGATATCACCGCCCCAATTGGAGTCCGCGTAACCACATAGGGTGAACCCACGACTGAAGTGAGGTCCGAACATATAGGTACCCGCTACATAGCAAACAACCCTCATCATTGAACTCCAGTGTGGCTCCTTCGGAGCATTGAAATATTGACTTAATATGGATGTGTAATAGGAAATGTCAAGTCTAGAGTTAGTGAGCCATATGAGTTTCCTAGTGAGCTACTTGATTGCCTCTTTCCACGATGTTGGCTCATCATGCGCCACATAGCCTGCGGAAAACACAAAGGCAAATGAGGCATGAGGATTGAGCTGGGTGAACCAATGAGGACCATCCAAGGAGGTATCGTTAGGAAGCATGCCTGAATCCCGCATGGTCTGTTGGTACCAGCGGGATAAAGGGTGCCTAGGTGACTGTCGGGAGGAGGAAGGCTGCTCAAGTGGCAGAGTAAGAGTCGACTGATTGGGTTCATTTGGCACAGTCGGAGATTCTTGATCGGGTGGTATGGACAGTAGAAGGCGAAGCAAGTCCAACTCATCAAAGACAATGTCTCGACGAACAAAGACCTTGTTCGATCTTGGATCAAAAACTTTGTAGGCCTTTGATTCAGAAGAGTAGTCCACAAAAATGAGTAACTCGCCCCTTGGCTCAAGCTTGCCTCTCATGTCATTCGGAGTGTGTGTAAGCACAACACCCAAGACACAAAGATGGGAAACAGTCGGTTTCTCGCCATAAAATACCTGGAATGGAGTCTTGTGAGGGACAGCAACTGTAGGGCAACACTTTAGAAGGCACACCACAATGTTGACTGATTTCGACCAAAGGCGTTCAGGCAGCTCTACTGCAAAGCGCATGGAGTGTGCCATATCCATAACGGTACGGTTCTTGCGCTCAACCACTCCATTTTGGAAGGGAGAGTTGGTGGAGGTGAGCTGGCGTTGAATGCCTTGCTCTTGCAAGAACTCGGCGAACTGATGGGAGATAAACTCACCACCATTGTCACTGCGAGCAATCCCAATCGAGATGCCCATTTGGTTAGTGACTAACCGAACCCACGCGGTAAAGTATTGGAAAGCATCTGATTTATGCTTCAAGAAATACACCCACATGTACTTCAAATAGTCATCTACAATCAGCATGTAGTAGAGTGACACATTCAAGGAGGGGGTTGGACATTGCCCACTCAAGTCGAAGTGAATCAACTTGAGGATACCCTGAGCACGATGAGTAGCATGTTGTGGGAACGATGTACGATGTTGCTTACCCATTTGCCATGGTTGGCAGACATCCTTAGTCAGATTGAGGCAGGGTATGCCTTCAACCAGCTGGTCCCTAGACAACTCATAGAGCGTGTCATAGGGAAGGTGCCCATAGCGATAGTGCCATCCGTGTCCGAAGGAGCTCTAGTCACATAGGCACGAGCCCGGTGAAACTCAAAACCCTCGAAAGATGGCTCATATAGAAAAGTAGACATCCGGTATAAGCCATCCTTCTATGCTTGACCTCGGGCAACAACGAGACCAGTACTCTCATCAATCACCTCAACAACTAGCTTGTTGAAGTAAACTCCACCATCGAGTTGGGTCAGTTGGGATACAAAAAAGTAAGTTGAGGCCCAAGTTAGGAACAAGATAGACATTGTCCAAGGTTGCCTGGTTGGGGCCTGTGGTAGTGTCAGTGCCAAGTTCCAACACAATTGATGGACACCAATGTATTGTTGCCACATTGAACTTCACCCTTAGCAAGACACTGAGAGATGAAAATGTCGGCATTGCGTGCCATATGGTGTGTAGCTCCATTGTCGACTATCCAAGTGACCGGATGGCCAGAAGGAAGAGTTGGGTGGGCTTCGATGTTTGGCACAGATGGATCATTAGGTAACTGATAGATCTGAACAAAGGCGGAAGCTTCCATACGCTGACAGCCTCGTCTAGCCGCCCGATGTTTCATCTTCCTTTCACAAGAGTGGCCAGAGTCAAACTCAAATGTGGCCTGAGTGACATTGGCCAAGGGGCCGGGATGAGGTGTAAGATGACCAATCAGACATTCCTTCTAGGCTGGCTGGGGGAGGTGGACCTTGAGCAACCTAACCAATGATTCGCCACTGAGAAGGCCTAGGCCAATTTGGACCAGTGTCTTGTTGCTGGTTCCCTTGTGGAGAAGGTGCTGGAGTATTACCTCCTCTCGACCACCAATTTGGGACATTGCTGCCACCTTGGTTGTTTTGGCGATTTGAGTTCTTGGTGTTGGGATTGGTACCTCTGTTTGCCCTGGCTTTGATGCCACACTCATCATCAACATGTACAAACATCTTGCAATGAGTGCAATATCTATTCTTTTTAGGAATATGTTGCCAGTAGAGAGTGGGTGTCAAGGCAGTGGTTTTGGGATTAGTGTTGTTGCCTTGTGTTTTGCCTTGCCCTGGGTTGCTATTCCCCTTCCCTTGCTGGCCTTTGTGGGTAGAGGTGGTATTGGAAACAAGGGCCCCCTCTTGGGTAGAGGAGGAAGATGACTTCTTCTTGGGGTGAAACTGGTCATGCAACTGAGCGAAGCCCAGAAGTTGGCACTCACACTCATACAAGTTAGGCAGAGGTTCTAAACTAATGGTCTATGTGACAAAACTTAAAAGTAAAGAAACTAGGTGGCAACTTGTTCAATAATGTGATGGATGACCTGGTCTTCCTGAGACTTGGTGAAGCCAATGGTGGCGTGCTCCGCGTTAAGGCGCCGGTACTCAACGACCTTGACTTTCAGATCATCCCCCTCTTTAATAGTGGATTTTTGGATTTGATGCACGAGATCAATGCGACACGTGCGATCACGTGCTGCATCTCTCTCTGCAGGGTGTGCCCATCTGTCAAAGACATAGGGGAACTGTTGGAGCTACAAATGAAGCTCCAGCAGAAGGCCCTGCATGAGCTCCACTATGGCAGTGGCATTCCTAGCTTCCCAATAGCTGATGACTTCAGGAGGTGCTAGTACGGGGTGCGGTTTCGGTTCAAGTCCCTTCACCAGGTTCCAAGAACCTTAGGAAGTGAAAACCCCTTCCATAAGGTTAGCCCAAGTGGTGTAATTAGACCCATTGAAACAAGTCTTGTCTGTAAAAACATTTCTAGACATAGAAGCATGGAGGGAAGGAGATGGTGGGGTCCAAGATGACTGGTACCCATATCCGGAGGGTAGAGGGTTAGGTGTCACTCCAGAATAACCGCTAATACCCGGCACACGTGAAGGACCTCGCGAGGGTACTCCATAAGATGGGATATAAGGCTCATCACTCGGCGCAGGTGGAATACCTGGCTGAGGCACAAATCCTTGGATAGGCACATGAGCTGGTACGGGTGTAGTGTTTGTGATGGATTGGTAAACTACCTGATACCCCAGAACGCTAGGTGGCGACACAATGCCACTGGGCATAGTGCCGAGAGATCCCTATGTTGGGTAAAACCCATACGCACGTCCGTGTGGAGGTGCAGTTGGTAATGGCTCCAAGGCAACACCAGCACGAAGAAACATGGGTTGGGTGGGAGGGTTTGTGCTTGAGGTAGTGCAATGTTCCAAAACACACTAGGTGCAGAAATAGAAGGTGAACCAGAAGAGAAAACAGTGTTACCTCCTTGTATACCACTAGTCTGAGAGCGTATGCTGCTCCTAGACCCTCCTCTATTCAAGTTCACATCTCTCCAGGGATCATGGGTAGTAGTTGATACCATATGCTGAACTTCTGTGGCATTGTGGCAGTGGTGGACACCCAAGTAGTGTTAGACACATAAGCACTCAATGGTACGTACGAACCTGAAAGGGTCTCCGGCCAAGTTGATGACAATCGATCTCCGAATGACCATGTTGGTACCTGTGATCCCTGATAAAATGACCCAAACCGAAGTCTAGGCTGTCGGCTAGACTGCGCAGTAGAGCTCTCCAGATAAGGCTGGATAATGGGGTCCAATACTGGCACACTGGCTGTAGGCATGTATCTCCTTCTGGAAGCAAAGTCTGATAAGCTCGAAGAGGAATGTCGTGATGCCAAAGGTGTAGAAGGTGAGTAGGTGTCGACAGGCTGGTCGACTCCCAATGTAAGACCTCGAACGGGGCTCTCCAATGGGTAAGAAGCCTCATCCTCCGTGTGGTCTCGATCTAAGTAAGGAGAATCAACTTCTCGTGAGGCCGGTCCTCTGAAATCGCGGGTAGTCGATCCATGCTATGTGCTCTCAACGTCTTCAATCCCTTTGCTCACGATAGCTCTGATACCATGTGAGGCCAAAAGGACAAAAGGACCAAATGTGCAAGAGATCATAGCAAATCAATACAACATGAAATGTATGAATGACATAGTTGCCAAACGTTTTTAAAACATGAAGTATCATACAAGTTTTATACTTTTGGTTGGCCAGCAAAACCTATCAGCCAATAGCAAAATGGACAAAATTAGCCCTAAAAAGTTTTGGAGGTTTTTATCGCCTGAAAACCATTAAAACAGGTTTTACATCAGTTTCCTTGCCAGAAAGAGCTTTTCCATGGTTTTCTTCATCGACAAGGCTATGGGAGTTGTGGAGATTACTCATGGGATGAGTGAGTGATTCTTGGGCTTGTATTTGGACTTGGATTTGGACTTGGACTTGGACTTGGACTTGGACTTGGATTCATTGGACATTGTCCCTATTTCCTTCTCTCTCCCCTCTCTCTCTCTTTCTATCATTATCTTTTGGATACGTGGTTGAGTCTATCACTACACTCCCCGCTGGGCTTACAGTGGTATCAAAGCAGGATTTCTCTTGAAGAAACGTTCTTGGGCGACAGAGCCATGTCAAAAACAGAGGGAGACCAAGGGCCTAATGAAGGGAAAAACTACGAGGCCAATACAGAACTTCAAAATGGGACCTAAGACCATCAATCTATTTATCATGAAACCGCGGCCATGACATCAGAAGAGTACCATGACTTTCAATAGTTCAGACGACCTCTCAAAGACGAAGAATTTCTTTCTTGGAGAACCAAGAGAGAACAGGACCAAAGAAACGCTCAAATGTTTGCAGATTTCATCAAGGATCGAGCCACTGAAGCCGAAGGAGTTGAAGTTGCTAAAGCCTATCTTCCGGCCAAAGGAGTCACCACCACTGCAGAAGCATCTAGAGCTACTTGTTTTATTTCTTACGGAGGAGACAAGGAAGCTACTCCTAGGCCTGCTCTATTAGATGCGGCTTCCTTGCGACTGCCAGTCCGCGCTGTGAGTCTCCCTCTGGAATGATGTCAGTGATTCTGTGTATCTGGTTACTGGTATGGTACCGGATGCCAGATCATTGTGTAGATAGTTAGGGTTTGCTTTTAGGAATAGGGGCCAGCCCATAGGGCTACCCCAAGTCTTAGTGTGGGCATGGGGATGGTGTGAAACCACCCCCATGAGGGCCAGGAAGGCCCTGGCTGAACCCACCAGCCATGGAGAGGCTGAAGGACACAGCCCTAGGGGCATATGCCAAGGGCAGCCAACAATACATGAAGCATTTATATGGCTGTAGGGCATGTATGGGGCAGCCCATACAGGCTGCCCAGCCCACAGACTGCCTGCAAAACAGTGTCCAGCCCCTATAGATTCAGGCGGCCCAGCCAGCCATGAAGAAAAGCACAGGCTTTTAAATGCTGAATTTACAGTCGTGGGACAAAAGTGAACTGGCCGCCTGGATATAAGCTGGCCGACTGCTCATTGGGAGTAGTATAAGTAGGAGAGCCACAATTAAAAGCAATCACTTTAGTCATCATTTATTCATTCAGGTATTTAGCAAGATCAAGCAGCAACGGATCATCCAGTCATCACCAGGCTATCAAGGAAGATCCTCTTCAACATTCAGCTAGCATATGTGCAGTCCTACAGCTATGTGGACTTGCATCAGTGGCTTGAAGAGTCTTCAGCAGAGCCTTGGATTGGTGGATACTTAGCCAACGTATAGTCTTCCTCGTCCTTGTGTTCAGCATTCATATCGCTTGTTTACTCGAGCATTGTACATCATTCTCCAAAGAGTAATATAAGCAAATACTCCTGCTTGCAAGGGGGGCCCTTCAGTGGGTATTTGGGACCCAATAAGGTGTCGTCTACTTCACTCTCTCTTTCTCTTCTCTCTCTACTCTCTGAATTGGATGCTAAAGATTCTCACCACATAAAGGTATAAAGAAGGCCATGTTGTGCGCTACCATGATCAACCTCAGTGCATGTAACACTATCTCTCTCTCTCTTCTCTGCATCTCTTCTTTGCATTTTGCATCTGGTTGTTCCTATGAAAGGGGTTTAGGGCTGGTTCAGCAATGCTAAACATTGATGGTGTCCCAGATGAAGGTGCATAGTACAAGGAGAGTAATGGAGCTTGGGTCAAGGCCCCCCCGGAGCTTGGTGTCAGGCAAAACCAAGGGGAGGTAGCCATTTGGGGCTGCCCGAGAGGCTTTTATGGAGCACTCCAAGGGATGAAGGTCATCCAAGGGGTGGAGCCAAGGATGCCTGGGACGAGTCTTCAAGAAGAAGGATTCATGTTTGTGTTCAGGGACATGGCAAGAAGGCACGGGGACAAAGTGGAACAGATGCTCAGATCTTCATTAGATTTGGGGTGGAATTGGAGGCAAGGCAAGGTTTTCAGTAGAAGGGTTGCTAAGCAATTGAAGGATAACAGTGTGGGATTTCATGAAGGGACAAAGGGATGAAGGCTGTCATCAAGTTTAGGAGGAGGGGATGTCATGTGCACACATGGACATGGTGGACACGGTGCTCTTCCAAGGCTGAAGGTTTGGAGTAGGCAACCTGATTAGGTATCAAATGATGCTGGACAGCAGTCGGCAGCTCATTTGGGGATACTATATCCTGTCGGCTGGTCATCTAGGTTCACATGTGTGGAAAGAGCCAGCAGTGTTAAATGCTGGATTATGGCGGACTGAGCTGACCGACAACAGTAGATGGCCGACTGGCAGATTTAGGGATTATATAAGCCAAGACACTTTATTTGTTTTGATCATCTGACCCCTCACATGGGGCAAGTCTTAGACTAGGCTTTTGTTACTCTTTTTGCGAAGGCCAAAGGCGACAAAAATTAGAATCATGTACCTTTTTGTACTATATGTATACACTGAAAATACAGCTCTCTCTCTTTCTTCTCTCCACCTCTTCTTTGCGTTTTGCATCAGGTTGTTCCTATGAAAGGTGTGTGACAAAACAGGCCCAAAAGGGCGGCCCAAAACAGGTCCCAAAAAGGCCCTCAACAAGGGCCCAAGATGGCCCTCATTTTTTTAGGCCTTACAAAGGCCTAAAAAAGGCCTTTTACCAGGTCGGGCTGGCTGGCCAACAGGGCCAGCCGACCTGGTATTAGTGGGGGGGCAGCACTATATAAAGCGTGCTGCCCCTCCTCTCCAGCATACACACCATCCGGCAACGCTGCCAACATTCATCATTCGACATCTGAAGCCGCCCTGCACACAGCAGACGCCCTCATCAACACAATCATCTTGATCATAAATCGGCGCTATACCACCTGCGCAGCAGTACTTTGGCAGATGCCCAGCTCTGCATCCACACCATCGACCCTGCCGTCCTACCCTATGCGCAGCACCTTGCGTTTACTGCAGTCCTGTGTTTGCAGCCTTCGACCTCTACATCACTCGGAGTGCCACCGCTGTCCCCGACGCGAGCCTTCATCACCGACGCGAGCCTCTTGCACACTGACTTTGTCCTTGCTTCATCGCTGGTCTACTACTTAGAGTCAATTCATCTCTCTCTCTCTCAGAGGCCCTCTTGTACTGGATTACATTCACCATTATACATATACTCATTCATCATAGTTGCAAAAAAGCGCGTTTTTTTGAAAAAATAAAAAACGTGTATGCTTCAAAACGTCCCAGTTTTTGGGACGCATTTTTTAAAGGCAATTGAAAAAAAGTTTTTTTTTTTTTTGGGATGTGATTTAAAAAAAACAAGAATGCTCAATGTTGAATGGTCATTGGTAAGTCAATATTAAAGTTGGCATTGCCGCCACCAGACCCATGGGGCCTTGGGACCATGTGAATGTATTATCATTATGATTTAATGAATTATGATAGCCATAGGCTTCAAATTGTTCACTCTTGAGTTTTTATGCATAAGTTTAACTTTTATACATGAAATATGTGGTTCCTAGGCTTAAAAACTATATATACATGCCATAATTATAGCTAAAAAAATTAATGAATAAAAAACTTAATTTAAAAACGTTCCCAAAAAGAGAGAGAGAGAGAGAGAGAGAGAGAGAGAGAAAGAGAGATTAAGTAATGTGGACGGATGTGGAACAATGTTTTCAGACGCCGGTGGACTACCCCTTTCGGAGTGACTCCTGTCCCTCGAAGGACGGTTGGTTTTCAGCCTTCGGAAGCCTCCGGACGTCTCCCACACACATATTGGATGGTCAGATTACGCTCCGGAAAGAAAGTGCGTTTTCCTACAATGGCGAGCTTCGACGACGAGAGAGACCAAGAACCATGGGACTAGAGTGCACCAGGCAGCCCAGCTAGGGCACCCGGCTTGAGTGTTGCAGAGATGTTCCAACAGATGATGCGAGCAATCGCAGTCCAAACGACCAAGTTGGAAGAGCAAAAGGCCCAGATTGAGACTCTGGAAGAACGTACCCGTTCTCCAGCGTTGCGTTTTCTATCTCCTCCTCCCTCTCCTTCCGTATCCCAAATTCCAGATCCTCGACACCACAGGGACCCTCTCGCCGAGTCACGACCGCAGCCGAGCTCTTTGCTTGAGTTGCAGATGCGTGCATTGGAGATCCGACAATATGAAGACGAAGCCATGCGACGTGTGGAACACGAGCGTTACCTAGCAGCTTTGGATGCCATATTGACACCGGCGGCGCCCTCAAATCATTTTCTTGAGAAAATGAACTTCAGTTAGTATAATGCTAAACTCGATCCCACAACTCTCTATTCATGGTTGCATCAGTTTGAAGCTTACTTTGAAGCAGTTAGAAAGACAGATACTGATAGAGTGATCTTAGCCAGTTGGTACTTGGAAGGTGAGGCCATTCCTTGGTGGACTCAGTGGGCTCATGCCCACACCAGATTAGGTATGGCAGCTTATGTGTGAAACAAGTGTGTCCGCGACCTTAAGCAACGGTTTCTACCGCCCCACTACCTTGAGCGACTCGAAGACAAGTTTAGGGAAGCGCGTCGGAACGCGCACCAGTCCTTCAGTTTGCCAATAGAATTTCGACTTTATGTTTGCAATTAGGCTTATCTGATTCGGACAAGGGCAATTTTTGTATGGCCTTGACACGCAAATCCAATGGGAGGTGCGTATGTTTAGGCCAGCCACCTTCGAAGACGCACTCTCGCTTGCGTAGAGTGTAGAAATGAAGTATAATGGTGGCAAGCCCAAGATTTCCCAGCCGGCTTCTCCCAAGGCTACCGCCTCGGGGGGCAAAGGCCAGAACCAAACGGGGTCTTCCCCAGGATAGAGCCCGGGAGCCTCTGGCTCCAAGAACTCAAACAATGCATTTAAGCTTACTCCAGACCAGAAAGCGGCGACGGCAGGCAAGACAGGTGGCAAGTTAAGTGCTAGTACAAGGAGGAGGGTAGATGTTTCTTTTGTCATACAAAAGGACATACTTCTCGGGAGTGTCCTAAGAAGCCTCCAAAGCCCGCCATCGCTGCCTCCACAGCTTCCATGGTGAGCTCGGCTCCCACACAGACCCCAGTGGCTTCCCCTAGTTCTTCAAATCCCGATGCTTCAGTTGGAGCAATTATTAGCCGGGAGCTCGAAGATAAGCAGAAGGGCGCCTATGACCAGGAGTATGAGCGCAACGAATTGCTCAAGTCCTTTGGCTACATAGGTGGCCAGAGAGTCGTCGTCTTGTTTGACAGCGGCAGCACGGAGGATGTGGTCACGGAACAGGCCGCTAGGCGTGCCCATTTCGACCTGACTTCGGTGGACAAACAGGTTGAGGGTTTTAGCACAAGCATGACAACGAGCGTCAAGTATGAAGCTCTAGGTGCTAAGTTAGTTATTCAGGGCATAGAATTTGTGCGTCATTTTATGGTTGCCCCTCTTGTAGGAGCAAGACATAATTTTGGGCATTCAGAGGTTTCACAAGTTTCTTCCTGATGTCAAGTGGGACAAGCACACGTTCCCGATCAATCGGAATGTGTCAACCATTAAGTGTGAGCCAGGAATTCCGAACTTTCCGCTCGTAAGCCACTTGCAGGCTAAGCGAGCATTCAGGAAAGGCGCACAATGTGCGATGATATACATCCAGACAGCCCAGACGGTGGCCAATGCTTCCGAGAAGTACTCGGCTCTCCATGAAAAGTTCCATAAGATTTTTCTTCGGGACAGTCTCCCTCCTCAGCTCCCCCCGTCCAGACCGGAGGACCACAAGATTGACCTCCTCCTAGGCTCGGAACCCCGAGCAAGTTTCCGTATCGCCTTTCCAAGGCAATGGAATCGGAGTTGGACCGCCAACTCCAAGAATTGTTGCAATCTGGCTTCATCCGCCAAAGCGTGTCGCCATTTGCAGCACCGATTTTATTTGTCAAGAAGAAAGATGGGTCTTCCCGTTTGTGTGTCGATTATCGTGCACTCAACAAGCTGACTATCAAGAGTAGATTCCCGATGCCTCGAATAGATTATATTCTCGAGAGGCTGAATGGAGCAAAGGTGTTCTCGAAACTTGATTTAAAGAGTGGGTACCACCAGGTGAGGATTGTGGAGGGGGACATCCCCAAGACAGCCTTCCGTACAGAATGAGCCCACTATGAATTTGTGGTCATGCCATTTGGCTTGACAAATGCCCCAGCTACATTTAACCGCATGGTGATGCGTGTATTCCGAGATTTGATAGGAAAGTGTGTGTTCATTTTTTTGGACGACATACTGGTATTTTCAGCTACGGTTGAGCAGCATGACATTGATGTGGAGAAAGTCCTTAAGCTGCTGGAAAGCAACGAGCTCTACGTCAATGAAAAGAAGTCGAAATTTTATCTGTTCCAGGTGCATTACTTGGGATACATAATTAGTGCAAAAGGCATTCGACTTGATCCGGCTAACGTGGCCGAGATTGTCAATTGGGAAATACCTCAGACAGCCTACAACATCAGATTCTTTGTGGGTATATGCCAGGCATACTCCACCCACATAGATAAGTTTTCTGACCTCTTGGCAGATCTCACGGATTCGAATGACTCCACGAGCGTTGGAGGCATTCAAGAACCTCGAGGTGGCTTTATCAGAAGCGCCTTGTTTAACACTTGCCTCGTGGGACGAGCCATTTCAGGTGATCACCGATGCGAGTAACATCGCAATTGGAGGTGTGTTACAACAGAATGGTCATCCAGTAGCTTACATGTCTCGTAAGTTATTGCCCACAGAGAAAAACTACTCAGTCTACGATCGTGAACTCCTAGCAGTTATACAGGCCTTGAAACATTGGAAACATTTTCTGTATGGCCGTGACTTTGAGGTTCGCACCAACCATCATGTATTACGCTGGATTCAGACAATGCCAAGTGCACAATGGAGTGATCGACAACACCGCTGGAGCCAAATATTCCAGCAATTTAGTGGTGTGATTGAGTACCTTCCAGGAAAGGCCAATCCAGTGGCCGATGCTTTGAGTAGGAAGGGACAAGTAACTTCGATTCAAACTACTAGACTCGATCTTGTTGGTACAGGACTAGATGACATGAAGCACACGTACGCGGATTCCGAGGAATTCGGTACATAGTGGGAACACGCATTGGATGACACAAGACCATGCCACTTTCTGATACGCGATGGTTGGCTTTTCTACAAAGGCCGGCTATGTGTCATGAGGTCATTCAGGGAAGCTCTTCTCCATGATGCCCATGACGCCATTACTGGTGGTCATAGAGGCACGAATTCGACTCTGGAGAAATTAGAACGGCAATATTATTGGCCAAAGATGAGGCGAGATGTGTTTACATATGTACAACGCTGTGATATTTGTCAAAAGGTGAAAGCTCCTCGTGGAAAGAAGATAGGGTTGTTACAGCATTTGCCAATTCCTGAGGGTCCTTTCCAAGATATTTCAATGAACTTTGTCATGAATTTGCCTCCCAGTCCAAGTACGCGTAATACGCAATGCTTAACTATTGTTGATAGATTTAGCAAATTTGTTATGCTTATTCCTTGCAGGGCCAATGTGACCGCCGAGGATGTTGCCCAATTGTTCATTTGGCCTTGCTACCCGATTGGCGGGATTCCTAGGACCATAGTGTCAGACCGAGATACCAAGTTTACCAGTCATTTTTGAAGGCATTGTTTGATAACTTTGGTACTAAATTGAATTTTTCCAGTGCATTCCACCCACATACGGACGGCCAGACAAAGATATACAACCAGTTGGCCTTTGAAAGTTTGATGTACTGAAGTGTGTTGTCCACGATCCGCAAGGTAAGTAGGGATCTTATTGTTAGAAGTCATCTCCTGTCCAGTTTTATACACCAGGGCCTTTGTTGTGGGTGTGCCCGCCCTTATGAGGTGTTTTCCCATTTTTCCCCACTCTCCGCATTTTTCCCCTATTTTTTCCCATTTTTCTGAGGCTTGGGAGGGCTGCCAGATGATGCCAGGAGCACCCCAGTGCTGGCCGACTTGATCTTCATCAGTCGTGGGCTTCAGGGCTGCTGGCCGACTGGATTTGATCAGTCGTGGGCACCTGTTTTGCTGGCCGACTGCATTTATGCAGTCGTGGGACATATTCAGCAGTCGTGGGTTTTTCTGTAGCTGGCCGACTGCCCTCTATGGGAGGTATATATATGTCCTCAGCCCCCATACCTCATTTGTATCATATTCGGGATCTTCTTGTGTATATCAGAGCAGAGTTACACGCCTACATCTCTCTCTTTTTGTGCTGTTTTTTCTGCCTGCGTTTTTGCTCTTGTGTTCCCAGATTTGGTCATCATCTCCGCTGCATATTCTGACATGGTATCAGAGCCTAGGCTCTAGATAGGTCTTGGGATTTGTGTGAGCAAGAGGGGGACTGTTTTGTGGCTGATTGGTGGACTGTTTTGGACTGTTCGGGAAGAGGAGAAGCAAGAGGAAGGCGGGCTGATTTGCTGGACAGCCACTTGCAGGTATCAGTTCTTCTTTGTTCCCACCCACCCACCCTTTTCAGAGTACATCCCCGCTATGGCAGATCTGTTTGAGATGGCCGAGAGACATGTGAAGATCCCGACACTCCCCACGTTCCCGGTGGACCGTCAGTTGGACGGGAGCAACTACGGCATATGGAAGGTGATGATGGAATCCGTTCTGGAGTCCTACGATCTCGCCGATTTCGTCGTTGTTGGTGTTCCACGGCCGGAAGTAGAGGAAGGGGAGTTACCGTCAACCCGAAAGGACCGGGAGGCCCAGACGCAGATGTGGGATCGCGTCAACGCCAGGGTCCGTTCGTTTATTTTCCTCAACTGCACACCACAGGTAATTAATCATATAAAGCATATGACGCTGGCCAGAGGTATATGGCAGCATTTGGCCTCACTTTACAACAGGGTATCGCCCATGAAGAGGATTTCCTTGGAAGTACAGACGCGGGTTATGAGCCCTGCAAAGTCGCCGACGATGCGGGAGCATATTAACAAGCTGCAGGCTCTTCAGCAGGAAGTTCTCCAGGCTGGGAAGGAGATATCGTCAGAGGACATGGCCATCACGTTGCTGTCACATTTGCCCTCTTCGTACTCAGCATTTTACTCCTCTTTGATTACCAGTGGCAGGCTCAGCACCATCACGTGGGAGGAGCTTGTGCCAATGGTCTTGGACCAGGAGGAACGATTCACGAACCCTCCTCAGGGTGGAGGTTCGGAGGCCTTTACTGGCCAACGGTCGAAAGGCCGTAACTCGGGCAAGGGGAAGGCTTCATCGGAGAAGTCTTCTGAGAAGAAGTCCGACGCTGACCGCGAGAAGCTTAAGGCAGAGAGGACCTGTAATGATTGTGGCGAGAAAGGCCACTACTGGAGGCAGTGTCCCAAGCGGAAGACCGAGAAGGGTGAAGACTCCTCAGCAATCACGAAGACTCCGGCTTTTGTGCACCTGGAGGTGATGGACACCGATGTTTCATTTTCTTCAGGCAGGGAGGAGATTGGAGGACTCTCCGCAATGGATACTCGGGAGTGGATTCTCGATAGTGGTGCTTCCAGGCACATGACTCCTTCCCGTTCCGGTTTACAGGATCTCTGCATGGTTTCTGGTCATATTCTTACTGGGGATACGTCCACTATCCCAGTTCACAGTGAGGGCAGGATGGAGATAGTTCCCGATGGCAGAGGGGGGAAGCATTCCTCCCAGGTGTTGTATGTTCCGGCACTTGGTTTTCATCTGTTGTCAGTGCATCAGGTTTGCAAGACTGGCGTACGGGTGGAGTTTGATGAGCATTTTGTTGCTCTCCGGGACAAAGCAACAGGCCAAGTGGTTTGGGAAGGTGGAGTGGAGAATGGAGTCTACAGGCTTTCAGCACTCTCTCTCCCAGGTCCTCAAGATTGTGATGAGTGGCAGTGTGGTAATAGCTACTCAGGTGTGGATACGCTGCAGGTACAGGCTTTCCGAGACCAGGTGGGGGATAGCTTACCAGTAGATGGCAGCAGTTGGCAGGAACTTTCCAGTACTGAGGTTGGTAGTTCTTGTGTTCGTGAGTCAGAGGAAGCTGAACAGGTCACTTATGCTCTGATGTCTCGTAGTGTTCGGGACATAGAACTTCCAGTAGTTGAGGATGTTCTTTCCACGGGGACCTTTCGGAAAGCCAGGCAGGTGACAGGTGTTTGCTTGCAGAAGGAGGTGGTTTCTCCAGGCTTTGTGGTTCCGGATTCAGAGGGGGTGGTTGACAGGTTTCAGAAGGCCTTTCGTGGTCTTCAGAAGGTTTCCAGGACTTGCTTGTGCACCGTAACAGGTGTTGATCCTTGTGAGCAGTGTGATGTCTCTGTGACTCAGAAGCTGTATGGTTCATGGATCTGGTTGATGGACACCGGATTGGACGGGAGCTTCCTGATGAGGCAGTTGAGCTCTTGGTTGCAGATGTCTCTTTGTGAGGCAGGATTGCGTTTCCTGTGGTTTCTGCGACATGCGAAGGATCATGGACTCTTGTACACAGGAGGGGGATTGTTGGATGGAGTTCGACTCCGCGGTTGGAGTGACTCGGTTTGGGGAGGAGATTCGGACACGAGGGGATCTACTTATGGCCCAGGAGCAGTTTTACGGAGCAGGAGGAGGTTACATTGCAGGTTTGGGCTTCCACTGGAGGAACCCATGGTCATCCAGAGGCACTTTGTTCGTGAACAGATTGTTGCTGATGACATCTTGCTGGAGTTCTGTTCGACGGAGGACAGTACGGTGGACCTCTTCACGAAGTCGCTCTCAGGATTTGCTCAGGCGGCACCCCAGCTCCCAGTGGTTGGTCACACAGCCAGGAGCTGAGAGGGGGTGTTAGAAGTCATCTCTTGTCCAGTTTTATACACCAGGGCCTTTGTTGTGGGTGTGCCCGCCCTTATGAGGTGTTTTCCCATTTTTCCCCACTCTCCGCATTTTTCCCCTATTTTTTCCCATTTTTCTGAGGCTTGGGAGGGCTGCCAGATGATGCCAGGAGCACCCCAGTGCTGGCCGACTTGATCTTCATCAGTCGTGGGCTTCAGGGCTGCTGGCCGACTGGATTTGATCAGTCGTGGGCACCTGTTTTGCTGGCCGACTGCATTTATGCAGTCGTGGGACATATTCAGCAGTCGTGGGTTTTTCTGTAGCTGGCCGACTGCCCTCTATGGGAGGTATATATATGTCCTCAGCCCCCATACCTCATTTGTATCATATTCGGGATCTTCTTGTGTATATCAGAGCAGAGTTACACGCCTACATCTCTCTCTTTTTGTGCTGTTTTTTCTGCCTGCGTTTTTGCTCTTGTGTTCCCAGATTTGGTCATCATCTCCGCTGCATATTCTGACACTTATATGCCTTTTGTTCAAGCTGTTTTGAATGATTCATTTTCTTCAGCTATTGGCAGGACTCCATATGAGGCAGCATTCGGAAGACCTTTCCAGTCATTGTTGACCAAGACCTCGTCTTCAGTACCTGAAGCGAACAGAGTGATGGAGTCTTACCAGGAGATTTTAGAGTCAGTAAAAGACAGATTGGCTAAAGCGCAAGAGGCCTACCACTCGACAGGCCAATAAAGACCGAAGGGATATGAAGTTTTCGGAAGGGGATTGGGTTTATCTTCGGATTATGAAGCAAAGGTTGAAGCAGGTAGGCAAGCGATGCCCAAAGTTGTCTTTCAAGAGCTTCGAACCTTTTTCCATCCAAAAGAAGATTAATGAGGTGTCTATGCAGTTAAAGCTACCTCCGAGTTGGACTATGCACAATGTGTTTCACATCAGTTGGTTAAAGCTGTTGGGTAGGAGGAAAGCTAGTGTCACCAATTGGCCGACCATTTGGTTCATCTCCAAATTTGTCTCGTTCACTTGAGGCCAGGCCGGTGTCTCATGTAAAGGGGCCAGTATTTTGCATAACATGGACGAGAGCCAGACTGGTGCCACCCGTGTGTTAGCAGGATGGTGTCGTATGGACGGGAGCCAGACTGGTGCCACCCGTGTATGACCTGGACTGTGTTCTATCCATGGGATTGTCACGCCATGAAAGAACCAGTATTTGTGCCGTGTCTTGTCTATGGGACTGTCACTCCATAGGGAGGCTCGTGCCTGGATCTGTGTCTTACCTATGGGACTGTCACTCCATAGGAAGACTGGGATTTATGTTTTCTGTCGTGCCATCATTGTGCCCGACAGAAATGTTTAGTACTTGTTCCATGAACGGGAGATATGTCCATGATACTGTTTGCACATGCATTCATGTTTTGCATGCCTGGAACTGTCTTCGCGTGACTTGTATTCTTGTGTTTGGTTGTTTGACGTGCCACTTACTGAGCGGGGACGCCTACCAGTGAGTCGTGAAGTTTGCTCTGTCTTCTGACGAGTTTTGTTGCGTGTGAACAGGTGGTAAGTGTATTACATTTGTTTATTTCATAGCATTCTTTTAAACCTTTGTTTTCATAAGGTTGCAGTTTCACACTCATTAATGAGTGGGCACCTTTCCCAATATCTCATGGTACCTTTAGAAGGGTGGGCACCCACGAATGGGCCATGGTGGGGAGAGAACTCCTCCCTTAATCTTGTGTGTGGGGGTGGGTGCATGGCCACCTACCCACCCCCCTTGGGAACGTTGGAGCTGGCCGCTTCCATGCAATCAAGGTGGGCCGGCCATCTATTGGTCGTGTGCCCCTCCATGCAAATCAGGGGTAGTACTTCTCTTGCATAAAAGCAGCTATGCATGGCCACCTTCTCTCTCATCTGGCCGCCAGGCGACCTCTCCATCGTTTACCCACAAGACGGCTGCACCCAAGTTTTGATTCGACGCTGGTCCACAGGCGACTCTGCTTACTCTTGCGCACAGTTCTCTCTTCATCTTGCTCTGCAGGCGGCTGTCCTCTTGCCTTGCAGGTGACTGTGTGCAAGTCCTCCCATCCCTCTCGCTTTACAGGCGGCTGTACAACTTGCAGGCGGCTGCGTAGATTCCATCTCTCTTGCTTTGCCTGGCGACTGCAACTAGACGGCTGCGCATAGGCGACCTCTTCATCTGGCTACCCAGAGACGGCTGCGCACAGGTCTCCTCTGTCGCTTGCCCACACGCGGCTGCGCCACCCTCTCTTGCTTGCAGACGGCTGCGCACAGGCCCTCCTTATTTTGCCCGTAGGCGGCTGTGCCCAGGTGTCCTTCTCTAGCCCCTATGCAGCTGCACTCAAGCGCCTCTGATACTTGTTCTCCCACTAGCGAGTTACAGGCGACTCTCTCACTTGCAGTCTGGCAGCAACAGCAATAATAGAGACTTCTCCTTTCACACGTGGGTGCCTAGTACTTCTGAAGGCCATATCCATTATTTTACAAGGTAAGTGGATTGAGATTTAAGCAAAGGTCTTTGGTGTAAATCTTACAAGGGATACTCTCTGCTGCTAACACCCGTTCGGTGCCGAGTAGTCCAAGCTTCTGGAGAACCACGGTCCATGGGTGCCGAGATCGGGAGAGCCGGGCGTTAGTACGGGAGCGCCTGTTTGTGCGTGGTCCTGGAACACGAGTGGGGTGCTCTCTGCGGATTCCAGTGAAGGCACAGGACCGTAGAGATTAGACTTCTTCAAGTGGATCGCTCTCCTTCGAACGTCTCTTGTTTGGTAACTGTATTCATCTCAGTTGTACATGGACATCATCTGGTTCATTGAACCCATGGAGCATTGTATCACTTAAATACTCCCAATAATATATCATATATTGAGGGAGGGGTCGGCCCGTTCCGGCCCCAGTGCTAGTGTCCACTGATCAACATTTCATTTCATTTCAGTTTTCTGTTGTTATTGAGTTGTCCATTTATATTGTGATATTTAAGTTGTGCTATTACGCGTGTGGGTGTTCAACGGAGTCTATTCCCACTTGACAGAATCGGTTTCATTGGTATTAGAGCACAGTTATTTCCCTCTTCTTAGTGGGAAAACGAACCTGTGTTTTGGACACCCCGCTTCTAGCACATTTAACACAATGGATAGCCAAGGCAACCCTTTTGAAGTGCCTAATTCGAGGGACCAATCAAGTGCCTCGCGTGGTTCTGATGCTTTGCAGGGGAGGCACAAGCCCCTTGAGAGGGTGAATGATAGTGATTTGAGGGGACAACCGTCTGGTGGAAAGACAATTATGCAAGAAGAGAAGCCTAATGCATTGAGGGCTGAATTGGAGCATATGAGAAAGCTTTTGCAGGCAAAAGAGCAAGAGCTGAAATTCTTGCATGAAGGTCCCCATGTGCAAAGTGCCATTGAAGCAAGGAAAGCCGATGCAATGGTGGACATGACTTTTGAGTCCATGGCACGAGAAGTGGGTAAGAAGCCAAGAGAGTTGGCACTTTCCTACCTCCTCCGCAAAGGTGACATCAAAGAGGGGGAAGATGGAGAGCTGAAATTCAAAAATCCACCTCGCTTGAAGCAGGGAGATCCCGCATCTCAAAGGTTGAGGTCATTAATGCAAAGGGAAGAGGTGACAGCCACCTCTCGTCATGCATCTTCTCCACAAGGCACAAAGGGTGACAGGTATATGTATGCTAGTGCTCATGGAGGGCATGATGGTCACATGCATTCAAGGCATGTATCCCATGAAGGGGGTGACAGGTCTGCCACTAGAAGAGCTTTGCCTACTGAGTTGTCTCACGGAGAGACATTGCCTTATGCAGGAAGGTCACATGCATCTGATTTTCAGGTTCGTGGAGCACATGCCACCGTGCTTCATGAAACCTCCATGATGGCCCATGGAGCCCATGCAGAAAGGGCTGCCCCGTTGGATAAGGGGAAAAGAAAAAGAGAAGACCGTGAGCCTCATGCCAGAAAGCTCAAGGAATTCAAAGCAGGTGACAAGTCCGTTAAGTTTGATGTTTTTCATGGAGAGCATGATGCTTCCAAGGTGTTAGCATTTGTGGCACAGTTTGATATTGCTTTTAGTGATGAGGACTTCACTGAGAAGTCTAAAGTACACCATGCTAGCATGTTCTTCAAGGGGACCGCCGCTCATTGGTGGATCACTGAAAAGACCACCAAAGATTCCATTTGCACTTGGAAAAAGTTTAAGGACAAATTTTATGCCTAGTTCTTTCCACCTAATGCGGAGCAAACTCTCACCCAAAAGTGGGATAGACTTGAGCAAAGAGATAATGAAAGTGTGCAACAGTATGTTAATAAGTTTTGGAAAGTGTTGCTTGAGGTGACTCCTTTTATGCAAATCACTGAGGATGAAAGAAAGAGGAAGTTTCGCTCCGGATTGCAACCAACTTATCGTTCGGGCATTGAATTGCACCCGAAACACACTTTGCAACAGCTTATAGCCTCTACTCTTGCTACCGAGCAATTGGTGCTCAAAATTAAGCAAGATCAAGGGGGTTCAAAGAGCAAAGATAAGGCTATCCCAAATCTGCAAAAAGGTGGACAGCCACCTAAAAAGAGCTTCCGGGAGATCCAGAAGGGAGGTAAAGCTGAAAATACCTCATCTAAAGATCATGGGCCAAAGAAGAACAAATTTGGCTTGATCCCCGAGCAAAGGGAGCAATATGCCAAGGAGGGGAAATGTTTTTCTTGTGGCAGCAAAGAGCACATGTTTAGACAATGCCCTGACCGCAAACCAAGGCATGAGGACAAGCAAACCAAGGCTAATGTGCATGCAGTTCCCGATGTGCAGGGAAACACAAAACATGATGCAAAAGAGTGGATGGTATGCAAAGCATGGGGTCAAATCAAGGATCAGCCCGCCTTATTTATGTTTGATGATTGTGCAACCGATAACTTCATCTCTATTCAGATGGCAGCTGCCTTGGGTATTGAGGTTGAGAACATGGGACCTCAAATTGAAGCAGAAGCTGCCTTTGTTAGTAAAGAGGTGCAAGTTACCCCACTAATAAGGAAGTTGCGCATACATATCCAGGGTTACCTTGATCATGAGCATTTCTTAGTTGCACCACTTAATGGATGTGATGCCTTGCTTGGCAAGCCATGGCATCATAGGCTTGAGTCCCGCAAAGAGTACAAGACAAACATGATTTCTTTTATGCATAGAGGCCGCATGCATATCATTGATGCCGGCAAGGAAGGGGATTCTATCCCACTTGTATCTCACATCTAGATTAATAAAGCAATGAAAAAGAGTCTTTCTGCATACTTGGTTTTTGTTCGTGATAGCATTGACCCAAGTCATCAAAATGTGGATGCTTTGATTCACGATAGGCTGAATTTTCTTCATGCATTCAACGATTGTTTTACTGATGCATTGCCAGGTGAATTACCTCCTCAAAGGCCCGAGGATCATCGCATAGATCTTATGCGAGGCAGTTCTCCACCTAACAAACCCGCATACCGTGTGAGTGCCGCACAACAACAAGAGATCATGAAGCAGGTAAATGAGCTTTTAGAGAAAGGTTTGGTTCAGCCAAGTTCCTCACCTTATTGCTCTCTCGTGCTTCTTGTTCAAAAGAAAGACGGGTCATTCCGCATGTGTGTGGATTATAGAGCTTTAAATAAGCTCACCGTCAAGAATAGATTCCCAATCCCGCGTATTGATGACATTTTGGATAAGCTTGATGGCTCGGCTTTTTTCAGCTGTCTTGATTTGAAGAGTGGTTATCACCAAATACGAGTGGTGGCACAAGATGTCCACAAAACTGCATTCAGGACAACTTTTGGATTATATGAATTTTTGGTAATGCCTTTTGGTCTCACCAATGCTCCCGCCACATTCAATCGTATGATGGATAGGATATTCCGACCCCATCGCAAATTCACAGGTGTATTCTTTGATGACATCTTGGTTTTCTCCAAGAATGAGCAGGAACATAGAACTCATTTGGTCACAGTGTTCGAAGAGTTGCGGAAGCATAAACTTTTCATTAATGCCAAGAAAAGTGAGTTCTTTCTTTCAGAGATACATTATTTGGGTCACATTGTATCTAAGGATGGAGTAACAATGGATCCTGCAAAGATAGAAACCATTCGAAATTGGCCAGAGTTGCAAAATGTACATCAAGTACGTAGTTTTCTGGGATTATGTTCATACTATAGGCGTTTCATAAGGCATTTTGCTATGATAGCCACCCCTCTACATGATCTCACAAAGAAGAAAACCACTTTCAAATGGACTCCAAAGGAGCAGGATGCCTTCTTGCAACTCAAGCATGCTATCATATGTGGACCCGTATTGATTGTTCTCGACTTGCAAAGGTCATTCATAGTGGAATGTGATGCTTGTGGCGATTGGATAGGGGCTGTCCTAAATCAAGAAGAGCATGCAATTACATATGAGAGCCGTCGTTTGCATGATGCTGAGCTTCATATGAATATCTATGAGAAAGAGCTCTTGGCTGTAATTCATGCCTTAAAGATATGGAAACATTATCTTCTTGGGGCTGAATTTGTAGTCAAGACAGATCATCAAAGCTTGAGATACTTTCTATCTCAAACAAAGCTTTCAAAGAAGCAGATGAGAATGGCAAACTTTCTGTCCATGTTTCATTTTTAGATTGTGCATACTCCGGGAAAGAAAAATGTGGTGGCAGATGCATTATCCAGGAGACCTTATGTGGCTGCAGTTTCAGTGGCCTCTCATGGGGACTTATCTGCTATGCGAGATTTGTATCGTTTGGATGCTGATTTTTGCCATATATAGACTGATTTGATGGCTGGTCACTCACATGCCTCTTATGTGATCAAAGAGGGTTATCTTATGAAGGATAATTGCTTATGTGTAGTGAAGGATATGCGTCCAAAGGTTATGGAGGAATGTCACGCTCCACCTTATGCTGGTCATAGAGGTATCATGCCTACTACACGCATGATTGAGAGATATTTCTTTTGGCCAAGCATGCGTAAAGACATTGAGGCATATGTACGTGCATGTCTTACTTGTCAAAAGGTGAAATTTGAAAGGCAAAAGCCTCCAGGTTTGCTTCAACCATTGCCTATTCCCTCCCAGCCATGGGATAGTATTACTATGGACTTTATTATGGACTTGCCTAGATCCCAGCATGGGAATGATGCTATTTGGACCATTGTGGACAGGTTTAACAAGCAAGCTCATTTCTTGCCTGTCAAGAAAACCATTAAAGTTGATCATATGGTGAAGCTTTTTCTTGCTAACATTTTCAAGCATCATGGTATGCTAAGTCCATTGTTGGGGATAGAGATCCCAAGACTACGAGCCTCTTCTGAAGGGCTTTATTTGATAACATGGGCACTAAACTTGAGTTTTCATCAGCTTATCATCCCCAAACGGATGGCCAGAGTGAAGCTGCAAATTCAGCCGTGTTGGGTTTGTTGAAGTGTTATGTGGCAGATCAAAAGACTGCATGGGAGAAATATCTTCCACTTGTTGAGTTTGCCTACAACAATACGGTCCATGCCTCCACGGGAAAGGCCCCGTTTGAGATTATTTATGGCAGAGTGGTTTTGCCACCCATCCTTCATACAAAGGATGAGATTTTTGCAGCTGATGAGTATGTTCGTGACTTGGATGTAACCTTTGCACATGTACGGATAGCCATTGAAAGGTCACAAGATAAGCATAAATGGCTGCGGACAAGCATAGAAGGGACATGCAAGTCAAAGAAGGTGATTGGGTTTTGCTGAAATTTGAGAAAGCTAGGCTTCGGAAGAGACCGTTTCACATTCATTAATGAGTAGGCACCTTTCCCAATATCTCATGGTACCTTTAGAAGGGTGGGCACCCATTTTGGGCACCCACGAATGGGCCATGGTGGGGAGAGAACTCCTCCCTTAATCTTGTGTGGGGGGGTGGGTGCATGGCCACTTACCCACCCCCCTTGGGAACGTTGGAGCTGGCCGCTTCCATGCAATCAAGATGGGCCGGCCAGCTGTTGGTCATGTACCCCTCCATGCAAATCAGGGGTAATACTTCTCTTGCATAAAAGCGGCTATGCATGGCCACCTTCTCTCTCATCTGGCCGCCAGGCGACCTCTCCATCGTTTACCCACAAGACGGTTGCACCCAAGTTTTGATTCAACGCTGGTCCACAAGCAACTCTGCTTACTCTTGTGCACAGGTCTCTCTTCATCTAGCTCTGCAGGCGGCTGTCCTCTTGCCTTGCAGGTGACTGTGCGCAGGTCCTCCCATCCCTCTCCCTTTACAAGCGGCTGTACAACTTGCAGGCGGCTGCGTAGATTCCATCTCTCTTGCTTTGCCTGGCGACTGTAACTAGACGGCTGCGCATAGGCGACCTCTTCATCTGGCTACCCACAGACGGCTGCGCACAGGTCTCCTCTGTCACTTGCCCACAGGCGGCTGCGCCCAGGCGCCACCCTCTCTTGCTTGCAGACGGCTGCGCACATGCCCTCCTTATTTTGCCCGTAGGCGGCTGTGCCCAGGTGTCCTTCTCTAGCCCCTATGCAGCTGCACTCAAGCGCCTCTGATACTTGTTCTCCCACTAGCGAGTTACAGGCGACTCTCTCACTTGCAGGCTGGCAGCAACAGCAATAATAGAGACTTCTCCTTTCACACGTGGGTGCCTAGTACTTCTGAAGGCCATATCCATTATTTTACAAGGTAAGTGGATTGAGATTTAAGCAAAGGTCTTTGGTGTAAATCTTACAAGGGATACTCTCTGCTGCTAACACCCGTTCGGTGCCGAGTAGTCCAAGCTTCTGGAGAACCACGGTCCATGGGTGCCGAGATCGGGAGAGCCAGGCGTTAGTACGGGAGCGCCTGTTTGTGCGTGGTCTTGGAACACGAGTGGGGCGCTCTGCGGATTCCAGTGAAGGCACACGACCGTAGAGATTAGACTTCTTCAAGTGGATCGCTCTCTACTTCAAGTCTCTTGTTTGGTAACTGTATTCATCTCAGTTGTACATGGACATCATCTGGTTCATTGAACCCATGGAGCATTGTATCACTTAAATACTCCCAATAATATATCATATATTGAGGGGGGGTCGGCTCGTTCCGGCCCCAGTGCTGGTGTCCATTGATCAACATTTCATTTCATTTCAGTTTTCAGTTGTTATTGAGTTGTCCATTTATATTGTGATATTTAAGTTGTGCTATTACGCGTGTGGGTGTCCAACGGAGTCTATACCCACTTGACGGGATCGGTTTCAGCTAGCCTGCACACACACACACACACACACACACAACCTCAAGCACAGAGAAACGTGAGAGTGCTGGAAAAGGTGTACTCAATAATGATATGAAATGAAAGTACAAGTGAGTACTAAAAGGCCTAGGGCAAAGTGCCCAACACACATAAGTGTGTTCACACGGGGAAAAAAACTGTGTCGGGTAGCAACAGGGTGATAAAGCTGTGAATGTTGCCCTGCACTATGCTCCACAGTAAGAGTGAACTGCAGTGCCAATGGAAAAAGCAAGCACTATATGACGGGGAAAAGGAGAATCCCTAATGTCATAGTGCTAATGCTAGAGCACATGAGTACATAAATGCATCACCAGAAATGCATGGCAAAGATCATGTGGACATCAACTGCATCAAATCAAGAGGCATCGCATAATACCCCCCTGAAGGCAATTACCAAATGCCAAGCTGAACTGCATGTAATCCACATCAATGCTCTGTAACTGTACCAGTGATAAGCATAAGAAGAGGTAGCAGATATACGCATGTGTAAAGGCAACACGATCTAGAAGTCATGCCTGTGAGACATGCAGTGTAAGCTGCATAAGTGATACTCATCAATGGAGGATCCGATGAGGAAAAATCAGCAATGGTCGGACTGATATAAGTAAAAATTCAGCAATGGGAAAAGCTGAAAATGGGGAGAGAGAGTGTGTAAACCGGCCTCTGATATACCAAAGGGCGGTGGAACAAACATTTGCACATAAAACACTTCAACACCATTGAGGACCTAGAAAAGGAAAACAAACAGGGAGAGCTAGAGTGCTCCTGCAAATAGTACACGGACACCGATTGGCCCCAAATCGCAGTGGCGCCCCTTGCGGTATTTCTTTAATTGATTATAAGAGCTTTGATTACAATATAAGGCTGGTAATTCAGCCGTCAAAATGGAACCCCTGAAGCCTGCAAAGAACCTGCATCTGAATTCTTGTCCACACGGTATCCACAAACAAGTCCAGCCATTGTTCATATCAAAAGTCCCTTCACATAGAGTCTGCATACAGAAGCTTTCTCCCATGATCAAGGCTGCCACATCCATCCATAGCCTCTCACACTATGAACAGCATCACACCCTGACACATCCAGTGCTCCTGTATCACAACACAGACTCCCAAACTGTCTCTCAAAAGAGAACTCGCATCACAGCCAGCATACCATACAGTTGACACACCTGTACAAACCCTCTCTACCATCCAAGGGTACTATCCATCTCTGTATGGATTCCCTGTCCCCCTGTCCTATCAATAGCAAGGCTGTACCAAACATGTGTCCACTCCTGTACCTTCTGCCTGCATGTGACCTATCTCCTGGAGAAACCCAAAAACATGTTTCTTCGCCAACAACGGCATACATCTAGTTACCTGTTCCCTCATGAAACATCTGGCAACATAGAGATGCCCATAGCTGTAGTTCCCACTGTTCCTTTCTAGCAAGAGAAAACAATCTGCTCCATGAGCACGCAGCCATGCGAGCTTGCATCACTCCCATGCCAAGAAACATAACCACAATACCTTGTACTTGCAGCCAAAAACCCAAGCACATAGCTGAATTTGCAGCCACACAAAAACAGCCCATAGACTGTCCCAAAACAGTCCTGAATCAAAGCACAGAAAGGCTGAAAGTTCCATCTGATGAACGCCATCGTCATGATGTCTATGTTCATGGAAAAACAGCACTAGCTTTCTGTAGAAACACAGTGTCCTCCAAAAAGCACACGCCTGCAGCCACCTTTCCGAACAGGTCAACATCAGCAGCCACCCGTACCCAATAGTGTGCAACTGCCACCTGTATTAGCTGTCGTACAGCAGCCGCTTGTACCAGCTGTACCTGTCCGTACACCTGTGCATGCAGTCGTACAGCTGTACCTGCAATCGTACAACTGTACTTGCAGTCGTACACCTGCCTGTATGCGCCTGTACCTGCACAACCAAATCTGGCCAGCGCCGCCTGTAGCAGAACTGTCCAGCGCCAGTTTCTGTCCTGTCCGTACAGCTGTCCGTGCAGCTGTCCGTACAGTCGTACAGACCTGCCTGCGCCGCCTGTACCAGCAGCAGCCTGATATGCGCAGCTTGTACCTGCAGCAAACATGCAGTCGACCCACTTCTCCTCCTTGCCACGCATGAGAAGTTGCACGCCTCCCCAAAAGCAAGAGAGAGAAGCAAGAGAGAGACCAGCGCCTCCAAAAGTGGAGTAACCTCTAAATATTGCTTAGTGGCCTCCTAAGGTTTTGAAACCTTAAAAACATTAACTTTATGGCCACCAAAGGTTATAAAACCTTTTTAATTAATGTCTCTTTGCCCTCTTTCACACATAGGGTTATCCACACATGGGCTTCCATCTTCACTCCCACCTGATGCCATTCACACTGTCCACCATGTCCCCGTGCACATCTGCAACTTGTCCAGAGAAAAACACAGGGTCGTAACATACCCCCCTCTTGAAAAATGGCAAGCGTCTTTGATTGCACTCAATGGCACAGTAAAGCATCTCATGAGCAAAGACACCCCATATGACAAAAACAATGGCCTTCCAATGCATCTGGGTGATAAAATAATCATCCTGCACAATAAGCCACACTGTCCTCTTGCTTGTTCCTTCAGAACCTACAGCAAAAGTCTAAAACCAAATGGAAACACGTTAACTGTGTTAGCCAAAAACAAAACTATGCATCATTCTACATATGGCACACATATGCATGACACACATATGCATTCGCAAACAATATGCTCCTCAAAATGCTCTACCTACTCCAAAGTAACAGTCTAAGGGCTGCTCGCAAGCCTTACGCCCATGGGCATCCCGCAGGACCCACGACTGAAGGTAAAACATGGGCATATGAAAGCACTCAATGCATCCAAACACTACATCCAGTAAGTACTTTCCCACATATGTCTCATGGCCATCCCGCAGGAGTTACACCCAATGGTGCATCCATGAACATAATAAAGCACTTGATGTATCATACCAACGTACATGCAGCACATGACACAATGCAGAGTATTTCCCAATGTATTCTCAATGGTACCAGGATCCAATGGCACCAGAATACAAAAATACCTCTACCTCAAAAAAGTGTATGCATACATGCACAAACAGAGTTCGATCCATATTTCCATGAACCAAACCAACTCTAGGACTGCTCGCAAGACTTATGTTGGCCTCCATAGAGTTATCCATAGTTGCAGTTATAGTTCCAGGTGCGCGCGACTGTGAACCTTACTCAACCACCATCTCCTGTGACTAGTACACAATATCATAGAAGTCCCATAAGCAGATGTACTGTCAGCCTCAGTACCTTCGGGTGAATACAAAGATGTCACCAAGCGACTCCTAGATAACAAATGAGCCTGTCTGTAACAACAAGGGAGCGGAGGTGCTACCCCCCTCTTGAGCATCAGGCAATGCTCCAGACCCATGCTCTGCTGAACCTGAACGAGCCGTAACAAGAGTCGACTCCAACTCATAGGCATCAAGATAAAGCTGCAACTCCTGAGGTGAATCTGCTAAGTCACCCTCCTCCATCCACTTCGCATCCATCAGTGAACCTCCTCCATCCACTTCGTATCCATCAGTGAACAGCTCTTGAACTTCACAGGATAGCGACGGGAAACTTTACCCTGTACCTAATGTGCCAGTATCTGCTCGGGAATAAGAACCTCGTCAAGTTCCTCTGCTTCCGTCTGAGCCTCATCTGATACATCCTCAGGCACCCAAAACCTGCTTGCACTCCACCCAAGTGGTAACCACAAGTCCTCAATGAAGCATAGTAGATCACCACAAAGAAACTGTCTTCCGAACCCATGAAGCCTCTATGAAGATACCACCGGTGACAAACTGTCGAAAGCCATAGCCTTCAACGCATCTCCTGCACCATGACACTTCAACTACTTCTTGTTCCTGGCCGACTACTTCTTGTCCTTGGTGTCTTTTCTCCTGAACTTCATCTTCAACTCTTGCTCTTCACCTCATATAGGCAAAGACACAAAATCCTGTACTGTGTCCTGCACTTCCTTTTCACTTTCCTCATGTTGAAGCTTTTGATGTGACTCTCATGAGACAACCACGAGCTCGCCCCCTTAGGAAAGTTGGCGATTGTCCCAACCAAAGCAACCACGGACTCGCCTCCTTGAGAAAGTCGACGATGTGTCCCGGCAACGGAACCTTGTAAACCGGCCTCTGATATACCAAAGGGTGGTGGAACAAACATTTGCACATAAAACACTTCAACACCATTGAGGACCTAGAAAAGGAAAACAAACAGGGGGAGCTAGAGTGCTCCTGCAAATAGTACACGGACACCGATTGGCCCCAAATCGCAGTGGCGCCCCTTGCGGTATTTCTTTAATTGATTATAAGAGCTTTGATTACAATATAAGGCTGGTAATTCAGCCGTCAAAATGGAACCCCTGAAGCCTGCAAAGAACCTGCATCTGGCTTCTTGTCCACACGGTATCCACAAACAAGTCCAGCCATTGTTCATATCAAAAGTCCCTTCACATAGAGTCTGCATACAGAAGCTTTCTCCCATGATCAAGGCTGCCACATCCATCCATAGCCTCTCACACTATGAACAGCATCACACCCTGACACATCCAGTGCTCCTGTATCACAACACAGACTCCCAAACTGTCTCTCAAAAGAGAACTCGCATCACAGCCAGCATACCATACAGTTGACACACCTGTACAAACCCTCTCTACCATCCAAGGGTACTATCCATCTCTGTATGGATTCCCTGTCCCCCTGTCCTATCAATAGCAAGGCTGTACCAAACATGTGTCCACTCCTGTACCTTCTGCCTGCATGTGACCTATCTCCTGGAGAAACCCAAAAACATGTTTCTTCGCCAACAACGGCATACATCTAGTTACCTGTTCCCTCATGAAACATCTGGCAACATAGAGATGCCCATAGCTGTAGTTCCCACTGTTCCTTTCTAGCAAGAGAAAACAATCTGCTCCATGAGCACGCAGCCATGCGAGCTTGCATCACTCCCATGCCAAGAAACATAACCACAATACCTTGTACTTGCAGCCAAAAACCCAAGCACATAGCTGAATTTGCAGCCACACAAAAACAGCCCATAGACTGTCCCAAAGCAGTCCTGAATCAAAGCACAGAAAGGCTGAAAGTTCCATCTGATGAACGCCATCGTCATGATGTCTATGTTCATGGAAAAACAGCACTAGCTTTCTGTAGAAACACAGTGTCCTCCAAAAAGCACACGCCTGCAGCCACCTTTCCGAACAGGTCAACATCAGCAGCCACCCGTACCCAATAGTGTGCAACTGCCACCTGTATTAGCTGTCGTACAGCAGCCGCTTGTACCAGCTGTACCTGTCCGTACACCTGTGCATGCAGTCGTACAGCTGTACCTGCAATCGTACAACTGTACTTGCAGTCGTACACCTGCCTGTATGCGCCTGTACCTGCACAACCAAATCTGGCCAGCGCCGCCTGTAGCAGAACTGTCCAGCGCCAGTTTCTGTCCTGTCCGTACAGCTGTCCGTACAGCTGTCCGTACAGTCGTACAGACCTGCCTGCGCCGCCTGTACCAGCAGCAGCCTGATATGCGCAGCCTGTACCTGCAGCAAACATGCAGTCGACCCACTTCTCCTCCTTGCCACGCATGAGAAGTTGCACGCCTCCCCAAAAGCAAGAGAGAGAAGCAAGAGAGAGACCAGCGCCTCCAAAAGTGGAGTAACCTCTAAATATTGCTTAGTGGCCTCCTAAGGTTTTGAAACCTTAAAAACATTAACTTTATGGCCACCAAAGGTTATAAAACCTTTTTAATTAATGTCTCTTTGCCCTCTTTCACACATAGGGTTATCCACACATGGGCTTCCATCTTCACTCCCACCTGATGCCATTCACACTGTCCACCATGTCCCCGTGCACATCTGCAACTTGTCCAGAGAAAAACACAGGGTCGTAACAGGGTGGGGGCTCGAGGCGGGCATCAGCCAATGCTATGAGAGAATATGTAAACTCTTAGCAATGCCATGATCAGTGGCATGTATGGCAAGTGTAAAGATGCATAATCCCACAATGAATAATATACATGTGACATGTCAAAACCATGAGAGCAAGCCAACACTGGCCAAGTGTGTAAAAGGCACTCCCAGTAAACATCACATGTGAGAAAGTGACAATGTCAACACTGTAGAAACAATTCTGCTGCAAGGGAAAACAGCATAAAAGGCATCTCCAGTAGACATCACATGAGAGAAAGCGTCTAGCATAGACCAGCATAAGGGTCAACAAGCGTAAGTGACCCTGAGGCATCACCAACTGCATGTGGGCAAGTAGAATCCCCCCCTGAATGCATCTGCCAAACAATGCATACCATGGAGTACAGACTATAAGGGACATCTCAGCGAGGAAACCCGAAAGAGCATAGAGAGACTCCAGGTGATGCTTGTCACGTGCACCCATGCACTACACAATGACAAACTGGCTGATCATCAAAAGTGCAAGAATCATGTATAGAAGTAGTACCTTTTTAGGATATTTTGTCGTATGCCGTGACCCCTTTGTGAGCCCGAGTCTAGGACATGTCAGGCATGAGCTACGTAGGTCAGTCTACCAGCCATAGAGGTATCACGTCAGTGTCAGGTTAGTCCTCTTAACCCACTTTGGAGAATTCAACAAGTGATCATCATGTAGGTGCATGTAGATGTCAATCTTAGGAGTGGAAGTCATTAAAAGCATTTAGTTACACTTGTATAGCAAGGGCCAGCCCTAAGGCTAGCCCCAAGGAGGGGGCAACCTTGCCAGTGTATCCTCTTCAAAGATAGCTTCACAGTCACCTACAGCTTACGCACAATTCTGCCCAACATTTGGTCGCTTTGTCCTTGCGTTTGGCAGTCAGTCAATCAGTTTGTCCACTCAGTCTTGTGGACACACTTCAGCTTGTATTCAGTTCTCCAAAAGAAGTAATAAAGTAAATGCTCTTGCTTGCAGAGGGGGCCCTTCAGTGGGTAATTTGGGACCCCATCAGGTGTCGTCTCAACTACATCTTTCAGATTCGTGTATGTTGTTTAAAGGATTGCTAAAGACTCACTAAACTCAGGTTCAAAGGAGGCCTCGTTGTTTCACACGATCCTAGCTTGGCGTATGCTACAATGCTCTTATCTATGCCACAGGAGGTTGTGCTAGCAAAGTGTGGAGCTGCCCCTTTGGTCATAAATGCACTCTTTCAAGCCATTTCTTATATTTATCATGTATAAACACTTGACAGTGAGCGCCTCCCGAGATTGGCCCTTGAGTCGTCGATGCAATAACTTTGGACATGGCAGGTAGTGGTATTCTCATGTGACTGATTGGTTTGATGGACATGGCCTCCAGCCTGGCTCCAAGTGGACCACCTCTCTCCCTTTCATTACAGCCTAGATCATTCGTTTCTAGATCTCTCACGGTTAGAGAACCATCTAATTCAGTTGGACCTACTAAAGCTCCACACAAACGGGACATGAGCATCCCCCAAAGCATTTTTTTACTTTTTGAGGATGGTTTCATTGAGGGCCCAGTGTACTTACAGATGCACATGTCACATGCCATGTGGATAGTCATTGGCCAGCTGAGGGTATCTTCTCATCACCATAGAGCTGAGTCTGGCAGAGCCAAGGGCATCCCACGAGATGCACGTATATGCACAGTATGCACCATCGGTGAGGTGGAGAACGAGAAGCGTTATTTATTCAAATGCCCACCCTACTATGAGATCCAAGCGAGATTTCATTCTCTTCCAAGACAGATTCGGCCCCCCTCATGGGTCATGCAGCATGAGGGCCAACAATGTTCAGGCATTTATTTACTGGTCATTCACCGTCGCTCAGGCAACTCTCCGAGAGACAAGGCGAGCAAGGCGCCTCCCAAACCTCCATCACAGATTTCTTTAAGTCACCACCACCGACTATAGTGGCCCAATAGGAGCAGCAGGACCAACCAAGTCCACGATGGCCTACAAGGACACATGATCCTCTAGCCCACATACACAAGGGTGTCACTAGTGAGTGCGCAATTCCTTCTGAGAGCCAAACACCCTAATTCTCAGAGGCCTCAGGCCGCTGCAGTTCTAGGATATCCTTCAATGACATAGCAAGCTCCCATCACAGAGACTGGCTGCTTCACATTCTATCCAAGCGGAGGATGGTATCTCTGTATGACCATTGTCATCATGAAGCATCACATGGATACTTTAGCTTATGTAGCTAGTTTTGTACAGTTTTTCCTTTTCCATGGTTCAGTGTTCATCATGAATACATTGTAGTACCTTTCTGGCCTCATGGATCCTCTGGATCTTTTGAAGACATTAATCTCTCTCTCTCTCTCTCTCTCTCTCTCTCTCTCTCTCTCTCTCTCTCGTTGTTGGTAGACGTTAATAAAATCTTTCTTTCTTTCTCTCTTCCCATTTCCAAAAAAATATAGCAACACACTCTAAAGCGAGTGATGATAATCGTTCAACATGATGACGACCAAACACAAAGTAGCAAGTTTAGCATAGTTCCTATTAGCAAGGTTCAATAAGGCATAACATACCTGATTATGGGAGGGGCATGCACAAGTGCCTCTAGAAGGTTTTCACGAACTGCACTCCTGTCACTGTGAGAGATTTGAACGACTATAACAGGAAAAAACAAATAAATAAATGCAAGCTCTGTTCCAACACTTGATTAAAACCAGCATCCAAAGCCCTCAAGGGTAAAGTATCTAGTTACGTGTGTCACTTGACCAGTGTCTTCCAATAAAATTCTTGAATTGTATGCTTGCAACTTGGCGTACGGAAATGTCCACACTGGTGGTCACAACAATTTGCAGCAGACCTACGAGATGCCCAGGTGCATGCTGACACTGAAAGAAACCGACTCCAGAAGCTTAGCACAGAAAACCAGTCACACCCAATGGAGTAGCAAATGCATAACCATCTTTCACCAACGAATGCTTGTGTGGAATACATGTGATCTAGCAACGAAAGTACCATAATCCGTCTTCTGAGCCGATCAAAACATTAGACTTTTGCAGAAATAAGTCCACGGGCCTGTAGCCTACAGGTGAATGCACTCACCTTCCAGGATAAGGACCCAGGTTGGAACCCAGATAGCTGGGCCTGTAGGCTACAGGTGAGTGCATTTGCCTACCAGGGTAAGGACCCACGTTGGAACCCTGCTAGCTACACCCTCTGGACGCAATCGCTGTTTATCCCTAAACACTACAAAAAGAAAAAGACACTGGTACCAGAGCTTCCTGGAGAACGTAGAATGAAGGTGTGGTGATGAGATCCATGCCAGATTAATGAAAATTTACAATTTCTTCAAGAACGCATATTGAAGAATAATTTGCTAGTCAAGGAGATTGGATTGGTAGAATCACATCTCTGATGCTGATGGAAAATCAGACAGAAGGATCCTCTGCACAGGGCGAGCTTCCAACACTGAGGTAACCCTAAGTTGAGCTTCAAAGGTTTTAAAAAACACAGAGATGATGAGCTCAGAGGAAAACCTGATTAAGCCGCGTTTCGCCAAGCTTTCTCTCTTCCGAATTGGGGCTGAGGGCGAGCTGCAAGACGGAGGCGAGAGTGGGAAGGTCCATATCTGCTGCGCAAAATCAATGCCGAAGCACGAACCAGAAGATGCGGTGAGATGAGGGAAGATATCAGCAAGAAAATATTATGAGCTCGATGAACCGGCTGTCTATGGTGACCTGCAGCAGCTCATGGCAGCAGCAGACACACGAGGGTGTATACGGGTAAACCTAACCCTGGTTGGTTAACCGGGTATTTTTAAACCTGGGTTGACTTAACCCCTGGTCGCCTTATGTAGGAAACTAGCTAGAGTGCTTTTTTGTGAGACAAAAATCGAAGCTAAGTTTGGGTTCTTTTAAAACCATCGTCACCACATTAAATGGAAGACTTTACCTTTGACTAAGAAATGAGGTCTAAAGACTCACAGAATGAAGCTTCCCACATGGAGGGTAGTTTTTAGTGACATGATTGTTAACCCGATCATTACAAGTGCACAAATATATTTCTTACAATTTGTAATCACTAGTCACGAGGCGACTACACACTATTGTGGTGCAAATGGACAAGGCCTAAGACATCCAAGTGGGTGCTAGGATGACATGTTCCTCCCACTTCTAGCTATCACCAGTGCCAATTTATCGTGGACACTGACAAGAACATGATGATACCTACTCCTACTAATTCACACCCTCTTCTCCTACCTAATGTACATACCCTATAAGAATTTTGGGACTAGGACTCGGTACTCACTTGATGTTCAAGGATGGATGACTTTGACTCACAGTTCAGAGTCAAGTACGTGTGGCATTTCTTGTGCGAATGCCATGTGGCATTATTGGCTTGTGTAAGTACCACATATCATTGGCTTGTACAAATGTCATGTGTCATTGGATCGTGCAAGTGCCATGTGGCATTGTCTTGTGCAAGTGCAAGTGCCACATGGCTCTAGCTCATGCAAGTGCTGTGTGGCCACATAACCAAGCTTACAACAAAGCAAAGACATGCATGCTTGCAATGGAACACATAATCACAAAGAATATTCACCACAGTAGAGCATAGCATGAAGGATTAGCAAGAGGTTAGTTCATTGTTTTATATACACAATGTGTGGTCCAAAAGAGAAATTGAAATGGATAAGATAATTAATGGGCATTTCATACTTGTCCTACACCCACCATAGTTTGGCTCTTTACCATTTATTTTCTACAAAATATTGTCTAATAAAGAAAGTGACTTATATACAAATGGATAAGCTAAGTGATGGGCATTTCATACTTGTCCTACACCCAACACACACTTATACCTTAGTCTAGCTCTCTACCCTTTCTTTTCTACAAAGTATTAAGCCTACACACATCATGGGCATACCCTAGTGTCATCTCATAGGCTTCTACTAGTGTTACTTATCACCCACTAATCGATGGACACAAGGCCAAATAGGCTACTTGTCATGTAGCCTGTTTCCACTCATTTATCATTGGGAAGCGGTTTCTAGTTGATATAGATGCCCAATCCATCTTAGATGTGTTGAATCTGTAGTGTGAAACCTTCTTGTTCCCTAAGTGTGGTGGCGGCACCCATATGCTTGAATCATCCACATTAATACCCACCCTTAACAAGGGTTTTGTTAAGAAATCTCCTTTCTCCTCGTAATAGTCTAAGAGTGAAAAGGTTAAAGGACTTGACGACTCTAATGCTACAGAGATATTTGATTCTAAAGAATGCAATCTTTACTTTTTTATTTGATGTAACTGACTAATAAGTAATAATCTCAAAAGATTTTTTTATTTAAATAAAACTATGCATACCATTTTACATGCTATCGTATCTATAATAGGACTTTTCATCTATTGGAGAGCATGAATTTAATTTTTTTAACCTATGGGGGTCTAATTATTTATCGTCGCTTAGTCCAAGTTCTCAACTACATTGGTGATTATGTTTTTATCTAAGGTGATCTTGGTATAGTATAAAGAGACTACATCCCAAGGTATTGCACACCATGTCCCCTTGAAACCCATCAACCACTAGAAGATTGTTTTTTAACACACATAGTACTAATTTGCACATGTCTTATGTAAGACTATTAAGCCCATCCCATGGACTTCTTTGTGCCTTGAGACCTGGAAAATACCCTCTTGCACCATTCAAAACTTATACTCTTCTTTAGTTCAAAACTTATGTTCTTCTTTAGTTCAAAGGAGACTAGTGCAAAAGTTCTTTTCTTACTTTGCAAGCGTTCTACGTCCTAGCTCTTGATATGCAACATTCAAGTTCTCATAGTTTTTTTGGGGTGTAATTTGTTGCATGTCCTAAAGGAATTTATCTACATATCATCATTATCAAAATCCACAAAATCAAAATCCCTGGAACCCTAGTCACACACCTCTAGTCTTATGTGCCTGGATGTTGTGGAAGAGGTCAGGGTTATCTCCTGCTCAGTCTTAGGCATCACTTAATGAAGCTAGGGTTTTGCTTTAGAGAATCTATGCATGTATATGTATGAAGGTTGGGGTAAGGGTAAAGGTAAGGCTAAGCCTTTAGGTTATGCTTAGGGTTTTGCTTTAGAGAATCTATGCATGTATATGTATGAAGGTTGGGGTAAGGGTAAAGGTAAGGCTAAGCCTTTAGGTTATGCTTAGGGTTTCATTGTGAAACTATATGTTTGCTCTACTGTGCTGATGTAGAAGAAGAAGCTGGAGATGGAGATGTTCAAATAGGGATGTATTAGCCCTGAACGATGGAGAAAAACAAGAAGCAAAGTTTTTGTGATCTCTAGCAATTACGAAGCTACAAGCTGTGCACGTACAAGTAGCAATGGGCACAATGAAGACGATATGTGATGAGGTTTCACTGCTTTCCATCATGCTTCTTGTCTCAAAAAGCAAACAAACTCTTATGTGTCTGCTCTTCCCATGAGCATAGCCACACTTTGATACCACTATGACTAGGCTCGACCTTCATGTACAACAACAAATAGAAATTGAAGAGCCAAAACAAAGAAGAAAACTCACAACACAGCAACGGGTCCAATCAGCCCCCTCCAGATGGTGGCTCCCCTCCCCATCGGGAGTATTTATATCTTTTTATTTAAAAAATAGACCCATGGAGCCAATAATAGCTTGCTTCATCCAAATTTGGGTCCTTTTTTTCCAAAACTAAACCTTAGAGCCTTGAGTACTGCCTTTACAAAAATAAACCTTAGTGCCTTGTGTACTACCTTTACAATAAATATACTAGACTCCTACACATCTACGATGTGCTAACCATGAAACATTAATTGCCATTATAAATACAATGTGCCCAACCAAGCTAAATTATGACGTTAGTTAAATATGAGAATTGGCACATTACCATAGATATTCCATGTGACATGATGATACACACCATGCTTAGACTGATATCCTTGGGATACCTTAATCGGTACCCTCACACTGGTTAACCTATTACTCACATTTTTTAGCACATTTAATTTGAGTCTTCAACAATTAATCCCAACATAATTGCACTCATAAGCACAAACACATAACACCAATAATACACTAGCTTAATATTTAACACGGTAAATCACCTGTAATATCAATAACTCTAGCATGGTCCCAAATGCATATTAATGTGGTGTCACCCATGATACCAACTACTAACATGGTACGAGTGTCTCAAGTATCCTCGAGCAACATAGAATGGAATATCTAACAGCAAGAGAAGCATTGCTAAAGCAACTTTCAGTGATTTAAGGCATTGCTATCTTTCAATCTGATCAAAACTGTGGATATGATTTGAAATCGTATCCATGATTTTTGACTACAAGCTTATTGTGTTACAATTACCACCATTAAAAGTGTTGTCACTATTGGACAAATTAATGTACTTGGAATTTATGAATGTAGAATTTAAGCCTTAGGTCATTTGTCAAAGGTTAAAATCTCGTAGTAGTTGTACACTGTGCTAATAAAAGTGAAAGAATCCATGTGGTGTACTAGGAGCTAGGAGCATTAAAAGTAGCCTTCTTTGTTGACTTTGGAAGCTAGAATCCAAGGCATGTGGAGGCTACAATCATGGAGAGATTCTAGGGAGAGAATCATGGAACTTTATTAGCATTTAAGGCATGTGGAGGCTACAATCATGGAGAGATTCTAGGGAGAGAATCATGGAACTTTATTAGCATTTAAGCTTGATTAGCATTGACCTAATCATCTTATACTCAACCTATATAAGAGGCACACATCTAATAGAAATCATCTCTCTCATTCTACTCATTATGCCTTGTTTATGTTAAACTTTTTATCATTAAGCTAATCTCTCATCATTAGCATGTAATTGGCACATAAACTATGAGCTTCTTTGTGTACTTTGAGCCTCAATGATTCCAACATTTGGTATCAAAGCCTTTTTGATCCATTAGCCATGCTTACATTAATATCTAATCACCTTTGCTTAATCTTAATTAATCTATAATCCATTTTTTCTCTCTTCTCTCCATACCCACTTCAATGGAGCTGTTGATTCTCACTCTATAGAGAACCTTATGCCAAGGATTTTACATCAAAAGGAAGCTCTTTCAAAGCTCCTACAGCACCTCAAAGGACCCAGCGGGATTCGCTCTCCATCACCTAAAAATCTCGTAGAAAACGGTGCTATTTTTTTTTGACAAAAAGCTGGATCCCGTCATCATCTGGCAAAATAGGCTGATTCTTCATAGCCACAAGGGGTTTTTTGGGGTGCTCAACACGCCTACAACATCATATTTCTTAAAAAAATGACAAGAACAGCTACTGTGAACTCTCTCCACAAAATAGAGACTTGTTTTGGTAATGAAGCTTTTAACCCATGCTAAATTTTCTTAATGCCATCAATTTTGGGTTCACACCAGAGCTAATACACTTCTCCTCAAAGGCCTAAGAGTATTGGAGCTTGAGTATTGGAGCTTAATCATAGCATAACCCCATCAATTTAATGCTCCAACAATGCTCTATTTTTTGCATTATTAATAGTGAGCTAACCTTGATGATCAAGGTTTAATTAAACCTAATCTCAGTTACTTGTTGGTGCAATTGGTGGTTCAACCTTGACATTAGGCATCTACTAACAGCCCCATATCACTTCACATTGCAAAAGCCCTTTGATTTGGTGCCTCAAACACTCATTCCAAATCAGTCTATTCAGTGTTTTATGCTTTTGAGAGTGTGTTTGACATTCATTGTTTAATCATTGTGCTCATCACTAATTAAATCCATTTGTAAAGGGATTAGACATTGTCGTTAGGTCGAAGGTTAGACCTTCCCTCACATTTGCACATGGCCACCTCCACTAAAATAGACAAACTTGAAGACTGCTCGTTTCATACTTGGCAAACTAAGGTCAAGTTCACTCTTATGAGCAAATGGCAAGGAATCAAGAAGAGGATCTCCGCCAACCTCGTGGAAGAAGACAATCAAGAAGAAGGTGAAGACAATACTGTTGAGGCCTCACATGAGGCGTAGAGTGAGTTCTAGGTTGGGGTCATGTACGTTGTCACACAAGGGGTGGACAAGTCATGAAGCATCCCATGGACTACTGCTAGGGTTTGGGATCATCAATTTGAAGGGGGGATTATTGGAGAAATTGATGTACTTGGAATTTATGAATGTAGATCATAAGCCTTAGGTAATTTATCAAAGGTTAAAATCTTGTAGTAGTTGTAAACTATGCCAGTAAAGGTGAAAGAATCCATGAGGTGTACTAGGAGCTAGGAGCATTAAAAGCAGCCTCTTTTGTTGACTTTGGAAGCTAGAATCTAGGGTATGTGGAGATTATAATCATGGAGAGATTGCAGGGAGAGAATCATGGAGAGAATTTGGAAGAGAATCATGGAACTTTATTAGCATTTAAGCTTGATTAGCATTGGCCTAATCATATTGTACTCGGCCTATATAAGAGGCACACATCTAATAGAAATCATCTCTCTCATTCTACTCAGTATGCCTTGTTTATGTTAAACTTTTGTCATTAAGCTAATCTCTCATCATTAACATGTCATTGTCACCTAAACTATAAGATTCTTTGTGTACTTTGAGCGTCCATGATTCCAACAGTCACTCTTAGAGGTTCGAGTCCCAGTAGTTCTCTTTTATAAGAAAATTCTCAACTTTGGAGAGACTTATCCGACTAGATGACTGGGAACCTAAGAGTCCACACACCTGAACCTAAAGAGGAGGAGGATGAGCCATGCCACATTGAGCACCCTCCCTCTATATCCAAGGCCAAATGTAAGATCCCTCTTCTCTTATCTTGATATATGTGAAAAAATAGATTCTGATGTATATTCCTAGTGAGAGAATATGATAATTTAATAAGATGAGCCTTTTTAATGAGAGATTTGGAAGATTAAGAAATTGAGAAATTAGAAAATAAAAGTAGTTAAGCCACCATGTGTAAAAATTAAGTTCAAGATTTCTATATGCACTTGTGTACCATCCCCCCCTACACATTGAGGTTAAAAATAGAGGAAGAAAACAATAAAGATATATTAGGATTTTTTTCCAAAAGAAGTAAAAGAATTCAATTATCAAAAGCCCCCCCTCCTAAAAGAGTTTTTTCTATTAAGCTAAAGAGTACATTTTGCTCGGATTTAAGTGTAATACTCAAAGGTAACATTATCAAGGGTTAAAGTAGTCAATTGAGGTGTAAGAGGTGGGAATTTGGAGTTTTTAACGACCTTGGAACTTTGAAAGAAATTTGTGGGTTTTTGAAGAAGGGAGAGGCTAAAACTTTTGCCCATTGCAAAGTACCCTCAAGCTCAAATTTAGAAGGTATAATATTCAAATGCTCATAAATTATAAATTTCTTATCTTTTTGTATTAAAAATTTAGAAGGTATAATATTCAAATGCTCATAAATTATAAATTTCTTATCTTTTTGTATTAAAAATTAATAATTTTGATTTAAATTCATGCACATGATATATTGATTTCTCTGGAATAAACCTCTCGAGGCAAAGAATGACATTAAAGTAGTTTAGGGAGTGAATCTTGGAGATATTTTAGCATCCTATATAGCTCTCTCATTGATGTAATCCCATGCTCATTGTGTGGTCTTGATTAATAAGTATAATTATGTGTAAGAAAAATGTTATCACAAAAAAATGATCATAAAACAAAGGAACTTACTCCAAGAAAGATGGAGAATAATACTGAATTATTGTTGCAAACCAAGTTACAAAATGATCATAAAACAAAGGAACTTACTCAAGAGAGAATGCTGAATTATTATTACAAACCAAAGTCACAAACTAATGCCACTCGTGCATGTAGAAGAGCAGCAAAGGAGCTTAAATGGTGATCTAGGTAGACTATAGACAATGGATGTCTATCTAGGCACAATTTTGACCGTGTTAAATTAAAAATATAATTAAATAATTGCTGCACATTTTCCTAGACCAGAGACCTCTAAGACCTAGCCTTTATCCCTTTTTGCCTTAATTAATGCCCAAAACTTAGCAGAACCTTAGTAAATTGTGAAACCCTTTTTTAACATCTTGGACCTTAGAAACATAGATCTTGGGATAATCTTTTTCCAACCATATGATAATTTATTAATTTATCAAATTTTGGAAAAACCTTAGGCCAAATCTATTTATAGAGAGAGAAAATCAATCTAAATACCTTAATTTGACATAAGCCCAAATCTAGATTAGTTCTTAGGATAAATAATGAGTAATTATAATGTTTTGAATTTAGGGTTAGGCCGAGAGAGAGAAAATAAGATTAGGGTTTAATTAGAAATTCCTTGTAAGTTCAAACCAAAGAGTTAGAGAGAGTATCAAATATGGTTAGATTAATTCAATCTCTCCCAAGAAAGCCATATTTTTAGAGAGAGAAAGTCTTGATTAACCCATAAATCAAGAGATTGTGAGTATTTTAATCAAGTGTAGAGTTGTACCTCAAAAGCAAGGTATAAAGGATGGGCCCTATAATAGGACACCCTGACTATGTGAAGAATTTCATGGCTATAAAGAAGAGTTTCTTTTAGCCTAGACTTAAAAAAGGATGTAGTATAGCATGTTCCTAAGTGCCTAGTATAGTAGAAGACTAAGGTTAAAAGGAAAATGCCTGGAAAATTGCATCCTTTAGACATTCCACATATGAAATGGGAGTGCATAAGCATGGCTTTCATTATTAGAGTACCTTTGGTTAATGCAAGATATGATTTCATCTTAGTCATAGTAGATTATTTGAAAAAAGTCACTCATTTGATTCTAGTGAAAAAGATTGATATTGCTCTTGATTTCATCTTAGTCAGGGTAGATTATTTGAAAAAACTCACTTATTTGATTCTAGTGAAAAAGACTTATACTGCTCTTGATGTTGCTAAATTCCTTTTAAAGGAGATATTAAGACTTCATGGATTGCCTAGAAGGAGTCAATGATCGAGATGCTAAATTCGCATTCCACTTTTTGACTGCATTCTTTGAAGCTATGGAAACCTCTCTAGATCTTAGTACTACCTATCATCCAAAAATTAATGGCCAGATAGAGAGAGTGAACGATGTAATCAAAGACATTCTTTGAACATTCTATTGATGGGAACCTTGACGGGAACCCAAGAGATGGATGAATTATTCACATCTCATAGAATTTGCCTATCATGCATCTCATCATCAAAACATAGGGATGAGTCCATGTAAGACACCTTAGAGATAAGATTGTGTAATACCATTGAGTTGGTTCGATCCATTGATTAGAGTGGAAGTGGGGTAGATGCATGGTAAGGATGATCACTTTCATTCATTCTCAAGGGAAATAGGACATCAATGCAAGCGAGTAAAGTCGCGGGCGACATATCTCGATCAAGATATAAACAACACTCATAGCATGACACATGCCTCCCGAGCTAATAGCCCAATATCTCGATCAATATCCCAAGCATTGCCATGCCAATAGCCTTAGGAGGGTTCACATATCTTGATCAAGATTCATGTCATTACAACACATCACTGCCAATTGGGAATCTCGATTGAGATAACTAGTCAATTGGGATCCATGTCAATGCCACAAGGGATCTCAATTTAATTGTCACTCGGATGTAGATTAACTATGTACTGCAATGCCATGCAATGCAACCATGCCCCGCATGACAGCGACCATGTATCTCAATTGAGATACCAACATGGGATCCTAGCTATTAATATATCTTGATTGAGATACTCAATTGCAATCTCAGCTGTCCAAATATACATAACTGCAATCTCGAGTTACTCAATTGCAATCTCAACCATCCAAATATACATAATTGCCATCAAGATACACAATTACAATCTCAACCGTCCAGATATACACAATTGCGATCAAGATACCCAATTGCAATCTCTACCATCCATATATCTGGAATGAGATATGGAAATGGGATCTCTACCTTTTGGATATCTTGATCAATTTACATTGATGTGATCTCAGTTGTTCATGTATTTTGATTGAGATATGTGGATGGGATCTCAACCGTTCATGTATCTCAATCAAGATACATGGTTGGAATGAGAGTCATCCATATACCTCAATCGAGATATTTCCAACTAATTAGAGCCGTTCATTTTGCCAATCTAAGCCGTTTATTTTGCTAATCTTAAAAGTTATGTCACATGAGCTTAATCCAGATTATAAAAGGCCTTTTTTGCCCTCATTCTCTTCCATCATTTTCACTTTTTCACTCTTCCTTCATGTTCTCTCTTGGATTGAAAGAGCTAATATTGGTGTTTGAATCCAGTATTAGTGGTTCTTTAACGCTTTATTAGTGCTAGTTAGTGATTTCTTAACACTAATCACATTGGATCTTTCACATTGGCACTTGCTCGCTTGTGTTAGGATTAGGGGCTAGCATGGAGTCATGCGAGGAGGGTTGTAAATCTATTGTGGCCCTTGCAGAGATAGACCCTGAGTTATCAGCTATCCCTAAGAGTGCTAGAGATACACCGTCTACTTTACATATCGTATCGAGCTTGGAGATGATGCTCTCGTCTCATCTTAGCCTTCACGATGAAATTTATGTAGATTAGTGGATATCACATCATCGTTGTATTGCTCCAGTATCACATGGCTTGACATATTTCCAGGTTTGTGAGCTTGGCCCTATCAGAGATAGAGTAGGCTTGGGCCTTTTTCTTCATAGCTGTGGGATGTGGCCTGGGGTAGGAAAGCCCCTTACTATTTCACGGTGTCCACATCCTTGTATGGTGACACATATTTATAGTTGATATGTTGTCACATATGGGAGGATGTTAAATAACTGCCAGATTCCATCTATTTTGCAAAGCCATTGTATGCAAAGTTTGTCTTGGGAAGGTAGGTTGACTTCAGTTAAGGTGGTGGTGTTAGTCAAGGTCATCTAGGACCAAGGGAGGTGGCTCCACTAGTCCTACGTGCAGTTGCTAATGTAAACCCACCATTTGTACCCTTGTCTACTAATCGAGGCACTAGACACTCAAGTGGGGATCGACATGCGTAGTACCACTGAGAGCACATCTTTTTGTTCACGATCAATACTGACAAATGTTGTGGTATTTATACATATTCATTGTTTCTATAGATTTTTCATAGTTTTCTTTAGTTTACTATTTTTTTATTTACATCTTTATATCTACTTTTCTATATTATTTAAACTACTAGTGGTTGATTATTTGCGTAGGGTCCCACATCTGCAAGAGACTCATACAAGAGTTGTAAGAGGTGAGAGTAAAGATTAACCATCTTAGAGAAGCATTGCAAACGGTAGACGCAACCACTACAGAGCGTTGGGTGTGAGAGACATTGATGTCCATATGGCACGTCTCTCTCTTTATAATTAAAAGATTTATAATTAAGGTCTAAACTTATGAATTTCTTAAGTTGTACCTAATAGTTAGAGAGAATAATTAAGTTTTATATGTCCTTTACTTTTGAGAAAGTAGTTCACATGAGATGGAGACACAACTTTAACAAGCTAGGGCAGAGCTGAAGAATGCAGGTAGAGCAGTACATGATTATGGAGAGGATTGTCTAGCATAGAGTGAAGTTGATTTTGCATGTTTATGAGTTATGTAGGTCCTCTAACATGACACTGTCGTAAACCTACCTTTATATCATATCTTGTATGGAGGTTTTTCGATGACCTATCTCTCAAGATGCACCACCACTTCTTTTTTCCAAGGCTTACTATACTCAATGTCTTGAGAAAATGGATGTAACTAATGGATATGCTCTTGGATGCAAACATTTTGTTTGTCTTGCTTTAGTCTTAAGAGCTAGTATATTTCTCGGCACGTCCCTCTCAGTGAGAAATATTCGACTTGGTGACGTACAGAGTTTTTGGCATTGATGACCTCCACCAGGCTTCACTTGCGTTGATGCTAGGACTGGTAGGCCTCTTGATTTTACATCAATAGGAGTTGATGTAAAATCAAGAGGCCTACCACCAGGCTTCACTTGCGTTGATGCTAGGACTGGTAGGCCTCTTGATTTTACATCAATAGGAATGATGCTATCGAGGACATAGTACAAAAGCCCGAGGTGCCTCCGGAGATTGAGTTGAGTGCATAATATAAGTCTTATGCCTACCAAAGAGTCCTTCAAGAAAGGAGGATTACTGCACACACGAGTGCGTGGGTGTGGTGTTGGTTCTAGTGGCACCTCGGGCCATGATGGTGGTAGGAGTGTTGCTTTATATGAGCAGCGTGTGTCCTTACAGTAGAGGATTTACATGTGCAGAGTGGTAGGCACGAACCATAACTAATCGCTATATTAGCTTAGGAGTCATGAGCCCCTAACTACACCACCACTAGCCCACGATCCTACCTTTAAGGTAGACCTACTCATAGATATTTGCTTACCCTAGCGGTAGCTGGCACAGCCTCCTCGACGTGCACATTGACCACTAATAAGGGGGACAATAATATTGCTTGGGTACCTGTTGATAGTGACTAAACTTTGACTAGCTAGGTTAGCTCACTTACATTGTACTTGGATATATTGATATAGTGACTAAACTCTAACTAGATAGGTTAGGTCACTTACATTGTACTTAGATTTATTGATAGTGACTAAACTCTGACTAGCTAGGTTAGCTCACTTACATTGTACTTAGATTTATTGATAGTGACTAAACTCAGACTACTAGGTTAGCTCACTTACATTATACTTAGATTTATTGATGGTGACTAAAATCAAACTAGATGGGTTAGCTCACTCACATTGTACTTAGATTTATTGAGACAATGATTAAACCTTGAATAGCTACATTGTACTTAGATTTATTGATGGTGACTAAAATCAGACTAGATGGGTTAGCTCACTTACATTGTACTTAGATTTATTGAGACAATGATTAAACCTTGAATAGCTAGGTTGGCTCAAATTATCATGTAGTTAGTTGATGTTTATATTTTATGTCTTCATTTTGAGAATCGTTGCATTCTAGTTGATGTTCTTAATTTATGTATTTGCACTTCGGCTATTATGTTGTCCTTGCATTTTGGCCCTCTTTGAGAAATCCGCATAGAAAACGTGAGATTGAGCACTATGACTTGCATAAAGAATGACATCCAATGGTGACCAAACCTTGCAAGTGTGGGAAGGGTTACCCCACACACACTTGTAAAGTTAGGTCACCTTGCACGTCGTTCAGGCACAATGGGATTGAGAAAACCCAAATTTTATGCATTTGGGCCCTCTTTGAGAAACCCACGTAGAAAATGTGAGATGGAGAACCATATCTTGCCCGAACGATGTCCATTAATGGTGAACAAACTTTGCAAGTGTGTGGGGAGGGGTACCCCACACACACTTACAAAGTTTAGTATCGCTACATTGAACATCATTCGGACATGATAGGATTAAAAAACCCAAATTTTGTGCTTTTGGAATGTGAGATGGCGGACCATATCTTGCCCGAACGATATGACCATATCTCGCTCGAACGATATCCGATGTTTATTACCAAACTTTGCAAGTGTGTGGGGAGGGATACCCCACATATACTTGCAAAGTTCAACCACCATCAAATGTTGCTTAGACATGACAGGATCAAGAAAACCCAAGTTTTATGTGTTTGGGCCCTCTTGGAATAGTAAACTATGTAGAAAACGTGAGATGGAGCACCATATCTCATTCGAATGAAATGGTGTGACCAAACTTTACAAGTGTGTAGGGAGGGGTACCCCACACATAATTACAAAGTTTGATCACAATCGGACCATCATGACAAAATTGAGAAATTAAAAAAATTACTTAATTTACTTAAAATAACTTATTTATTTATTGCTTAATATTTTCTAATATCATATTTCTCTTTCTAATTCTAATGTGTATAGGAGGGGTGCACATGTGTATTTGGGAATCTTATGCCTTGTGCTTTTCCAAAGTACCCTAAGATTTGTATTTTACTTTGTAAACCCACCTAGTGTCAATCACCTTACGTCTTGGAGGATGATCTACAAGGTCCCAAGTGTGTGGTTTTTTAGGATGGGGTCATATTCCACTTACATGGCTACCATCCACTTTGGTTTGACAATCTCGCATTTATCAAGTTTTAATACAAACTTTAGTGTACCACCACATTCTTGAAATGCCATGTTATAGAACATAACCATTGCACTTTGCACCTTACATACATCTAACACAAAATTGTTGAATTTAATAAAAATTCACAAGATTCTCTTGAGCCTTATTATGCTCCTCTAGCCTTTTGGATCTATAAACATCTTAAGGCGTATCTTGGATGGCTAGAGGTTTTGCTCCATCAAAAAGTTACATGTATAACTAAGGGAATGGCTTACCTTTTTGTGGCACATAATGCTCTTATTCTCCATCTTCAAAGTCCATGTCCATAGGAAATGGACATGGACTTTGAAATGGGGCGGGCTACTCATCAGAATGCAAGGAAGCCCATGCTGCATGTGGAGTTTATGTTGCTTTGGTGATTTCCTTGTTGCATGATGAAGAAGAATGAAGCTCCTCCTCCATCCGACATGGTTGTTTCTAGAATATCACATCATACCTCACTATGATCTTCTTTGCCTGAGGGTTGTAGAGCCAATATCCCTTTCGATATCCGTTTGACTCCATGCTATAACCCAAGAAGATGTATATCTAGATTTTGGCATTCAATTTGTTCCTCTGAGCAACATGCACATAATATTTATACCCAAAACTTCCAAGTTTGCAAATGAATGTTTCTTACCCGAGTAGAGGCTTGTAATGGAGTCATTCCTTTGACGACCTTTGTTGCACTCATATTAATAATATACACAACCATGCATGTTAATTGCCTCAACCCATAAGTATTTAGGTAGATTCATGCCACTAAGCATACTTCTTGCCATCTCAACAATATCACGATTCTTGTGCTCTGCAACACCATTTTTCTACAGAGTGTGAGGTCGTACTGAGTTGCCACTTTTTATGTCTCTTTCTTTGCAGAAACCTAAGAATTCATTAGACATGAATTCTCCTCCTCGGTTTTCTCTAAACCATTTTCTATCTCAATTTCAACCAATGAAAGCCATTCCTTAAACTTTCCAAAAGCCTGAGCCTTTTATTTAAGAAAATACACCAAACTCTTCCTACTATAATAATACTACCAATGCAAAAAAAAAAGGAAGAACCTCCAAGTGCAATTTTACTCATTGTTCAAGAGAGAGTATCATGATACATCTAGACTATCAAAAATTGGGGGCAAATACTCAACTTGCTTACCTTTTTACATCTTTGAGTTCATAAATGCCAAGTTGTGAGTGATGTCGTAATGGCCCATCACGATCAAGAGCTCTTGCCCCCAAGATAATAGTTTTTATCTTTGTAACTATCTTGGGGGCCAACGGGTCGTACCTAGTTAAGTCCATCTATGTATGGGGATAGGAGCAGTAGTGAAAGAGAGAGTGTGGAAAGTTTAGTCTAGATGACACAGTCTTGCATTTGTATTGAGCAGACATGCTTAGTTAGTTTGGTATGAATGAAATCCAGAAATTCCTTATACTGTCTGACATGTCTCTATGATCTGGAGAGTGAGTAGTTTACTATGTTGCATCTTGTACTGAGGCTCTTGGGCATTTTTTGTAATATTCATACTTATGGAATCCCTCTCTCTCTCTCTCTCTCTCTCTCTCTCTCTCTCTCTCTCTCTCGCTCTCTCTTTGCTCAAGAGTGGTGGAATGTCAATGTATGTTTCGTGCAGCAGCAGCACATACCGGATATAGTTTACACTCTAGTCCGGACATCAGGAAGCTGATTGGATGGCTCATGTAGATTGTTGTGGTGATATCTAGCACCTTATTGCATTAGCACATTCGGATAGCATGGCTACATGATACCGATGATGCGAGCGATAGAGTGGTCCAGAACCACTAAACTATCAAGTTTGATGAGATGGTGGCAATTTCGAAAATCCACCACCTTATTGCATTGAGCACATTTGGATAGCACGGCTATGTGTTGATGGTTTTGCGGCTGAGTGGCCCAAAACCACTGAAGTGTTTGGTTTGACCAGACGGTGATAGTTTTGGTGATCCTACTTGGGAAAGTAGTGTGAGGAGAGAGGAAGTTAGGAAACAAAGAAAGGTGCTAGTGTTAGCATGCCATGAGCTGCATGGATTTTGGGTGGATAGATAGTCTACCTTTGTAAGCCAAGCGTTCTATTACTCTCGGAAGATGTGGTAGTGATTTTTCAGGAATATTTCTATAAAGCATTCTAACCTTGTGAACAAAAAGGCATGAGGAGTGGTGGTTGGAGAAAGTTGGCCTGAAGGAGTTTTTGAAACTGCCATGGGGAGAGCTATAAATTAGTCTCCATGTTAATTAAAAGGTGGAGAGGTTGCAAAAGAGGAAAACCATCAAGCTACCTTCCAACAAAATAGTCCCATATTATGCGGCAAAAAATATTCAAGCTGCCTACAGAGGGCATGATAGACATACCCGATGACAGAGGAAAGGGACTTAATAAGGCACTTTAGGGATCTAAAAACAATAAAGGAATACAAGATCACATGAAATCTAGATGAAGACAAGCAAAAGCACGGGTGCTTTGTGGTGGTGGTGGGGATGATCAACTAGTGCACAAGCCTTATTGTATGTCCTAGAGGAATTATGGGATCATCTATGCAACAGAATTAGGGGCCAAGATTTCATGGAGATAAGCTCTCTACAACAATTTTAAGGAGGAGATGGCCAACTTGAGGAGCAACAAGACATAGATAGGGGCACATCTAAAAATGCTCAACAGGGGCCCAATAAGGGCAACATGACAAACATGATACCCCCGTTCCATACTAAGAACATTAAGAAAACATTGGAGAAGGAAGCTAGATCCAAGGAGAAGAGGAGTAAAACAGCTTGAAGAATACCCAATCAGAACCCATAGTGGTAGTAAGTGGTAATAGCTCCGGTCTCACCATCATTATGGTGGGAATCCCCCCCTTTGCCATCCCTAAGGATAGTCCCATAAAAGACAGAATCCACGGGATCTAGAGCCTCACAAAAAAAAGAAGTTTAACTTTGGAGATAAAAAGATCGGGTTGCCTAGCACAGAGGTAGTAAACGATAGTAGTAGAGACTATAGGAGAGGGAGGTAACTACGACATAAAAAACTATACAAGATATCCTTGCCATGGGTCAAATGGGTCAAGAAGTCCAACAAATAATTGGGGACAACCCTCGTCTCTAGAAGCCCTATTCAAGGTATCTCTCTCCTGGCATATACAACTTCTGAGGTAGTCTTGTAACACCCACTAGAACTTCATTATTTCCAAGCATTAGAGGCTAGATGGATGCAAAAGGTGCTTGGTTACTTATAGAAGTACATTGCAGAGGGCCCAAGAAAAATTTAGAACCTTAGGATGAGCCTATAGAAGTAGAGGGATAGGGAGCTTCGGGAGAGCCCAACAAGAGTTATTGATGATAAAGACTGAGTTATAGCAAAAGGTCAAAAACTCAAAGAACAAGTGGCAAGATTACAGGAAACAAACAAGAACATAACCAAAGAGTTAGCCAACCTCAAGGAAACTATGGCCAAGTAGGAGCAGGAAACTTGAATCATCAAGGATGGCCTAGCTGATGCCACCACCAAAGTAAAAGAGGCCAAAAAGAGTAGATAAAATATAATGAAAGCGCATTTAGCAGTGCCGAAGCATACAAGAGAGAGACAACAAAGAACAAGTCAAGCTGGCCCAAGTGGAGGGTAGATTGGTGGTATTTGATGTAGAGACCACCCTAGTAGTGTATGAGCTCGATGCCATCAAGATGGAAGAATGGGAGGATCATGTGCCAAAAGAACTTAAAGTAGTGTGGGAGGAATACTTCGACAAGCTAAAAGCCATGTTGGAAGCACCCACCACCCCCACCTGTAGAGAGCTGGTAATTTTCAAGAAAGATGATAGGAATCCAAACTAGGACAAAGGACAGTAGGACATGCCGCAACCCGTGAATTCGGAGGTGGGGAATGCTTAAGAGAAAATCAGGCATCCAACTTTCAAGGAGTGTCTGACACAAAAAATCCAAATGGTCTTAAGGAGCTGAAAAGGCAGTTGTTGTTGCAAAGAGAAGTGGAAGAATGGAAAGGAAAATTGAAAGAGAAGTGGAAGAATGGAAAGGAAAATTGAAGAGCTTAAAAGCAAAATCCCTGGAACCCTAGTCACACACCTCTAGTCTTGTGTGCCTGGATGTCACGGAAGAGGTCAGGGTTATCTCCTGCTCAGTTGGAAACGCTTAGGCATCACTTAATGAAGCTAGGGTTTTGCTTTAGAGAATCTATGCATGTATATGTATGAAGGTTGGGGTAAGGGTTAAGGTCAGGCTAAGCCTTTAGGTTATGGTTCGGTTTTCATTGTGAAACTATATGTTTGCTCTACTGTGCTGATGTAGAAGAAGAAGCTGGAGATGGAGATGTTCAAATAGGGATGTATTAGCCTGAATGATGGAGAAAAACAAGAAGCAAAGTTTTTGTGATCTCTAGCAATTACGAAGCTACAAGCTGTGCACGTACAAGTAGCAATGGGCACAATGAAGACGATATGTGATGAGGCTTCACTGCTTTCCATCATGCTTCTTGTCTCAAAAGGCAAACAAACTCTTATGTGTCTGCTCTTCCCATGAGCATAGCCACACTTTGATAGCACTATGACTAGGCTCGACCTTCATGTACAACAACAAATAGAAATTGAAGAGCCAAAACAAAGAAGAAAACTCACAACACAGCAACGGGTCCAATCAGCCCCCTCCAGATGGTGGCTCCCCTCCCCATCGGGAGTATTTATATCTTTTTATTTAAAAAATAGACCCATGGAGCCAATAAAAGCTTGCTTCATCCAAATTTGGGTCCTTTTTTTCCAAAACTAAACCTTAGCGCCTTGAGTACTGCCTTTACAAAAATAAACCTTAGTGCCTTGTGTACTACCTTTACAATAAATATACTAGTCTCCTACACATCTACGATGTGCTAACCATGAAATATTAATTGCCATTATAAATACAATGTGCCCAACCAAGCTAAATTATGACGTTAGTTAAATATGAGAATTGGCGCATTACCATAGATATTCCATGTGACATGATGATACACACCATGCTTAGACTGATATCCTTGGGATACCTTAATCGGTACCCTCACACTGGTTAACCTATTACTCACATTTTTTAGCACATTTAATTTGAGTCTTCAACAATTAATCCCAACATGATTGCACTCATAAGCACAAACACATAACACCAATAATACACTAGCTTGATATTTAACACGGTAAATCACCTGTAATATCAATAACTCTAGCGTGGTCCCAAATGCATATTAATGTGGTGTCACCCATGATAAAAAATACTAGCATGGTACGAGTGTCTCAAGTATCCTCGAGCAACATAGAATGGAATATCTAACAGCAAGAGAAGCATTGCTAAAGCAACTTTCAGTGATTTAAGGCATTGCTATCTTTCAATGTGATCAAAACTGTGGATATGATTTGAAATCGTATCCATGATTTTTGACTACAAGCTTATTGTGTACAATTACCACCATTAAAAGTGTTGTCACTATTGGACAAATTAATGTACTTGGAATTTATGAATGTAGAATTTAAGCCTTAGGTCATTTGTCAAAGGTTAAAATCTCGTAGTAGTTGTACACTGTGCTAATAAAAGTGAAAGAATCCATGTGGTGTACTAGGAGCTAGGAGCATTAAAAGCAGCCTTCTTTGTTGACTTTGGAAGCTAGAATCCAAGGCATGTGGAGGCTACAATCATGGAGAGATTCTAGGGAGAGAATCATGGAACTTTATTAGCATTTAAGGCATGTGGAGGCTACAATCATGGAGAGATTCTAGGGAGAGAATCATGGAACTTTATTAGCATTTAAGCTTGATTAGCATTGACCTAATCATCTTATACTCAACCTATATAAGAGGCACACATCTAATAGAAATCATCTCTCTCATTCTACTCATTATGCCTTGTTTATGTTAAACTTTTTATCATTAAGCTAATCTCTCATCATTAGCATGTAATTGGCACATAAACTATGAGCTTCTTTGTGTACTTTGAGCCTCCATGATTCCAACATTTGGTATCAAAGCCTTTTTGATCCATTAGCCATGCTTACATTAATATCTAATCACCTTTGCTTAATCTTAATTAATCTATAATCCATTTTTTTCTCTCTTCTCTCCATACCCACTTCAATGGAGCTGTTGATTCTCACTCTATAGAGAACCTTATGCCAAGGTTTTTACATCAAAAGGAAGCTCTTTCAAAGCTCCTACAGCACCTCAAAGGACCCAGCGGGATTCGCTCTCCATCACCTAAAAATCTCGTAGAAAACGGTGCTATTTTTCTTGACAAAAAGCTGGATCCCGTCATCATCTGGCAAAATAGGCTGATTCTTCATAGCCACAAGGGGTTTTTTGGGGTGCTCGACACGCCTACAACATCATATTTCTTAAAAAAATGACAAGAACAGCTACTGTGAACTCTCTCCACAAAATAGAGACTTGTTTTGGTAATGAAGCTTTTAACCCATGCTAAATTTTCTTAATGCCATCAATTTTGGGTTCACACCAGAGCTAATACACTTCTCCTCAAAGGCCTAAGAGTATTTGAGCTTAATCATAGCATAACCCCATCAATTTAATGCTCCAACAATGCTCTATTTTTTGCATTATTAATAGTGAGCTAACCTTGATGATCAAGGTTTAATTAAACCTAATCTCAGTTACTTGTTGGTGCAATTGGTGGTTCAACCTTGACATTAGGCACCTACTAACAGCCCCATATTACTTCACATTGCAAAAGCCCTTTGATTTGGTGCCTCAAACACTCATTCCAAATCAGTCTATTCAGTGTTTTATGCTTTTGAGAGTGTGTTTGACATTCATTGTTTAATCATTGTGCTCATCACTAATTAAATCCATTTGTAAAGGGATTAGACATTGTCTTTAGGATAACTACTCGAAGGTTAGACCTTCCCTCACATTTGCACATGGCCACCTCCACTAAAATAGACAAACTTGAAGAAAGACTGCTCATTTCATACTTAGCAAACTAAGGTCAAGGTCACTTTTATGAGGAAGGGTTTGCAGAGCATAGCAAATGGCAAGGAATCAAGAAGAGGATCTCTGCCAACCTCGTGGAAGAAGACAATCAAGAAGAAGGTGAAGACAATACTGTTGAGGCCTCACATGAGGCGTAGAGTGAGTTCTAGGTTGGGGTCATGTACGTTGTCACAAGGGGTGAAAGAATCCAAGAGGTGTACTAGGAGCCAGGAGCATTAAAAGCAGCCTCTTTTGTTGACTTTGGAAGCTAGAATCTAGGGTATGTGGAGATTATAATCATGGAGAGATTGAAGGGAGAGAATCATGGAGAGAATTTGGAAGAGAATCATGGAACTTTATTAGCATTTAAGCTTGATTAGCATTGGCCTAATCATATTGTCCTCGGCCTATATAAGAGGCACACATCTAATAGAAATCATCTCTCTCATTCTACTCAGTATGCTTTGTTTATGTTAAACTTTTATCATTAAGCTAATTTCTCATCATTAACATGTCATTGTAACCTGAACTATAAGATTCTTTGTGTACTTTGAGCGTCCATGATTCCAACAGTCACTCTTAGAGGTTCGAGTCCCAGTAGTTCTCTTTTATAAGAAAATTCTGAACTTTGGAGAGACTTATCCGCCGACTAGATGACTGGGAACCTAAGAGTCCACACACCTGAACCTAAAGAGGAGGAGGATGAGCCATGCCACATTGAGCACCCTCCCTCTATATCCAAGTCAAAATGTAAGATCCCTCTTCCCTTATCTTGATATATGTGAAAAAATAGATTCTGATGTATATTCCTAGTGAGAGAATATGATAATTTAATAAGATGAGCCTTTTTAATGAGAGATTTGGAAGATTAAGAAATTGAGAAATTAGAAAATAAAAGTAGTTAAGCTACCATGTGCAAAAATTAAGTTCAAGATTTCTATATGCACTTGTGTACAATCCCCCCCTACACATTGAGGTTAAAAATAGAGGAAGAAAACAATAAAGATATATTAGGATTTTTTTCCAAAAGAAGTAAAAGAATTCAATTATCAAAAGCCCCCCTCCTAAAAGAGTATTTTCTATTAAGCTAAAGAGTACATTTTGCTCGGATTTCAGTGTAATACTCAAAGGTAACATTATCAAGGGTTAAAGTAGTCAATTGAGGTGTAAGAGGTGGGAATTTGGAGTTTTTAACGACCTTGGAACTTTGAAAGAAATTTGTGGGTTTTTGAAGAAGGGAGAGGCTAAAACTTTTGCCCATTGCAAAGTACCCTCAAGCTCAAATTTAGAAGGTATAATATTCAAATGCTCATAAATTATAAATTTCTTATCTTTTTGTATTAAAAATTAATAGCGACCATGTATCTAAATCGAGATACCAACATGGGATCCTAGCTATTAATATATCTTGATTGAGATACTCAATTGCAATCTCAACTGTCCAAATATAAAATTGCAATCTCGAGTTACTCAATTGCAATCTCAACCGTCCAAATATACATAATTGCCATCAAGATAAACAATTACAATCTCAATCGTCCAGATATACACAATTACAATCTCAACCGTCCAGATATACACAATTGCGATCAAGATACCCAATTGCAATCTCTACCATCCATATATCTGGAACGAGATATGGAAATGGGATCTCTACCTTTTGGATATCTTGATCAATTTACATTGATGTGATCTCAGTTGTTCATGTATTTTGATTGAGATATGTGGATGGGATCTCAACCGTTCATGTATCTCAATCAAGATACATGGTTGGAATGAGAGTCATCCATATACCTCAATCGAGATATTTCCAACTAATTAGAGCCGTTCATTTTGCCAATCTAAGCCGTTTATTTTGCTAATCTTAAAAGTTATGTCACATGAGCTTAATCCAGATTATAAAAGGCCTTTTTTGCCCTCATTCTCTTCCATCATTTTCACTTTTTCACTCTTCCTTCGTGTTCTCTCTTGGATTGAAAGTGCTAATATTGGTGTTTGAATCTAGTATTAGTGGTTCTTTAACGCTTAATTAGTGCTAGTTAGTGATTTCTTAACACTAATCACATTGGATCTTTCACATTGGCACTTGCTCGCTTGTGTTAGGATTAGGGGCTAGCACGGAGTCATGCGAGGAGGGTCGTAAATCTATTGTGGCCCTTGCAAAGATAGACCCTGAGTTATCAGCTATCCCTAAGAGTGCTAGAGATACACCGTCTACTTTACATATCGTATCGAGCTTGGAGATGATGCTCTTATCTCATCTTAGCCTTCACGATGAAATTTATGTAGATTAGTGGATATCACATCATCGTTGTATTGCTCCAGTATCACATGGCTTGACATATTTCCAGGTTTGTGAGCATGTCCCTCTTAGTGAGAAATATTCGACTTGGTGACGTACATAGTTTTTGGCATTGATGACCTCCTGACCTCCACCAGGCTTCACTTGCGTTGATACTAGGACTGGTAGGCCTCTTGATTTTACATCAATAGGAGTTGATACTACTACCGAGGACATAGTACAAAAGCCCGAGGTGCCTCCGGAGATTGAGTTGAGTGCATAATATAAGTTTTATGCCTACCAAAGAGTCCTTCAAGAAAGGAGGATTACTGCACACACGAGTGCGTGGGTGTGGTGTTGGTTCTAGTGGCACCTCGGGCCATGATGGTGGTTGGAGTGTTGCTTTATATGAGCAGCATGTGTCCTTACATCAGAGGATTTACATGTGCAGAGTGGTAGGCACGAACCATAACTAATTGCTATATTAGCTTAGGAGTCATGAGCCCCTAACTACACCACCACTAGCCCATGATCCTACCTTTAAGGTAGACCTACTCATAGATATTTGCTTACCCTAGCGGTAGCTGGCATAGGCTCCTCGACGTGCACATTGACCACTAATAAGGGGGACAATAATATTGATTGGGTACCTATTGATAGTGACTAAACTTTGACTAGCTAGGTTAGCTCACTTACATTGTACTTGGATATATTGAGAGTGACTAAACTCTAACTAGCTAGGTTAGGTCACTTACATTGTACTTAGTATTATTGAGAGTGACTAAACTCTGACTAGCTAGGTTAGCTCACTTACATTGTACTTAGATTTATTGATAGTGACTAAACTCAGACTACTAGGTTAGCTCACTTACATTATACTTAGATTTATTGATGGTGATTAAAATCAAACTAGATGGGTTAGCTCACTCACATTGTACTTAGATTTATTGAGACAATGATTAAACCTTGAATAGCTACATTGTACTTAGATTTATTGATGGTGACTAAAATCAGACTAGATGGGTTAGCTCACTTACATTGTACTTAGATTTATTGAGACAATGATTAAACCTTGAATAGCTAGGTTGGCTCAAATTATCATGTAGTTAGTTGATGTTTATATTTTATATCTTCATTTTGAGAATCGTTGCATTCTAGTTGATGTTCTTAATTTATGTATTTGCACTTCGGCTATTATGTTGTCCTTGCATTTTGGCCCTCTTTGAGAAATCCGCATAGAAAACGTGAGATTGAGCACTATGACTTGCATAAAGAATGACATCCAATGGTGACCAAACCTTGCAAGTGTGGGAAGGGTTACCCCACACACACTTGTAAAGTTAGGTCACCTTGCACGTCGTTCAGGCACAATGGGATTGAGAAAACCCAAATTTTATGCATTTGGGCCCTCTTTGAGAAACCCACGTAGAAAATGTGAGATGGAGAACCATATCTTGCCCGAATGATGTCCATTAATGGTGAACAAACTTTGCAAGTGTGTGGGGAGAGGTACCCCACACACACTTATAAAGTTTAGTATCGCTACATTGAACATCATTCGGACATGATAGGATTAAAAAACCCAAATTTTGTGCTTTTGGATCCTCTTGGAGAAACTCATAGCATGAAACATAGGAAATGTGAGATGAAGGACCATATCTTGCCTGAACGATATGACCATATCTCGCTCGAACGATATCCGATGTTTATTACCAAACTTTGCAAGTGTGTGGGGAGGGATACCCCACATATACTTGCAAAGTTCAACCACCATCAAACGCTTAGATATGACAGGATCAAGAAAACCCAAGTTTTATGTGTTTGGGCCCTCTTGGAATAGTAAACTATGTAGAAAACGTGAGATGGAGCACCATATCTCATTCGAATGATGTCTAATGGTGTGACCAAACTTTACAAGTGTGTAGGGAGGGGTACCCCACACATAATTACAAAGTTTGATCACCATCGGACCATCATGACAAGATTGAGAAATTAAAAAAATTACTTAATTTACTTGAAATAACTTATTTATTTATTGCTTAATATTTTCTAATATCATATTTCTCTTTCTAATTCTAATGTGTATAGGAGGGGTGCACATGTGTATTTGGGAATCTTATGCCTTGTGCTTTTCCAAAGTACCCTAAGATTTGTATTTTACTTTGTAAACCCACCTAGTGTCAATCACCTTACGTCTTGGAGGATGATCTACAATGTCCCAAGTGTGTGGTTTTTTAGGATGGGGTCATATTCCACTTACATGGCTACCATCCACTTTGGTTTGACAATCTCGCATTTATCAAGTTTTAATACAAACTTTAGTGTACCACCACATTCTTGAAATGCCATGTTATAGAACATAACCATTGCACTTTGCACCTTACATACATCTAACACAAAATTGTTGAATTTAATAAAAATTCACAAGATTCTCTTGAGCCTTATTATGCTCCTCTAGCCTTTTGGATCTATAAACATCTTGAGGCGTATCTTGGATGGCTAGAGGTTTTGCTCCATCAAAAAGTTACATGTATAACTAAGGGAATGGCTTACCTTTTTGTGGCACATAATGCTCTTATTCTCCATCTTCAAAGTCCATGTCCATAGGAAATGGACATGGACTTTGAAATGGGGCGGGCTACTCATCAGAATGCAAGGAAGCCCATGCTGCATGTGGAGTTTATGTTGCTTTGGTGATTGCCTTATTGCATGATGAAGAAGAATGAAGCTCCTCCTCCATCCGACATGGTTGTTTCTAGAATCACATCATACCTCACTATGATCTTCTTTGCCTGAGGGTTGTAGAGCCAATATCCTTTTCGATATCCGTTTGACTCCATGCTATAACCCAAGAAGATGTATATCTATATTTTGGCATTCAATTTGTTCCTCTGAGCAACATGCACATAATATTTATACCCAAAACTTCCAAGTTTGCAAATGAATGTTTCTTACCCGAGTAGAGGCTTGTAATGGAGTCATTCCTTTGACAACCTTTGTTGCACTCATATTAATAATATACACAACCATGCATGTTAATTGCCTCAACCCATAAGTATTTAGGTAGATTCATGGCACTAAGCATACTTCTTGCCATCTCAACAATAGCACGATTCTTGTGCTCTGCAACACCATTTTTCTACAGAGTGTGAGGTCGTACTGAGCTGCCACTTTTTATGTCTCTTTCTTTGCAGAAACCTAAGAATTCATTAGACATGAATTCTCTTCCTCGATTTTCTCTAAACCATTTTCTATCTCAATTTCAACCAATGAAAGCCATTCCTTAAACTTTCCAAAAGCCTGAGCCTTTTATTTAAGAAAATACACCAAACTCTTCCTACTATAATAATACTACCAATGCAAAAAAAAGGAAGAACCTCCAAGTGCAATTTTACTCATTGTTCAAGAGAGAGTATCATGTATGAGCCAAAGAGAGGAGCCTTGGCCCTAAAATTGGCCTCTTGTGGGGGTTTTCTGTGCTGCTTACCTATCATGCAAGCTTCACATACATCTAGACTATCAAAAATTGGGGGCAAATACTCAACTTGCTTACCTTTTTACATCTTTGAGTTCATAAATGCCAAGTTGTGAGTGATGCCGTAATGGCCCATCACGATCAAGAGCTCTTGCCCCCAAGATAATAGTTTTTATCTTTGTAACTATCTTGGGGGCCAACGGGTCGTACCTAGTTAAGTCCATCTATGTATGGGGATAGGAGCAGTAGTGAAAGAGAGAGTGTGGAAAGTTTAGTCTAGATGACACAGTCTTGCATTTGTATTGAGCAAACATGCTTAGTTAGTTTGGTATGAATGAAATCCAGAAATTCCTTATACTGTCTGACATGTCTCTATGATCTGGAGAGTGAGTAGTTTACTATGTTGCATCTTGTACTGAGGCTCTTGGGCATTTTTTGTAATATTCATACTTATGGAATCTCTCTCTCTCTCTCTCTCTCTCTCTCTCTCTCTCTCTCTCTGTGCTCTCAAGAGTGGTGGAATGTCAATGTATGTTTCGTGCTTCCAACTCTCATCTTGTAGTAGCACATGCCGGATATAGTTTACACTCTAGTCCGGACATCAGGAAGCTGATTGGATGGCTCATGTAGATTGGTGTGGTGATATCTAGCACCTTATTGCATTAGCACATTCGGATAGCATGGCTACATGATACCGATGATGCGAGCGATAGAGTGGTCCAGAACCACTAAACTATCAAGTTTGATGAGATGGTGGCAATTTCGAAAATCCACCACCTTATTGCATTGAGCACATTTGGATAGCACGGCTATGTGTTGATGGTTTTGCGGCTGAGTGGCCCAAAACCACTGAAGTGTTTGGTTTGACCAGACGGTGATAGTTTTGGTGATCCTACTTGGGAAAGTAGTGTGAGGAGAGAGGAAGTTAGGAAACAAAGAAAGGTGCTAGTGTTAGCATGCCATGAGCTGCATGGATTTTGGGTGGATAGATAGTCTACCTTTGTAAGCCAAGCGTTCTATTACTCTCGGAAGATGTGGTAGTGATTTTTTAGGAATATTTCTATAAAGCATTCTAACCTTGTGAACAAAAAGGCATGAGGAGTGGTGGTTGGAGAAAGTTGGCTTGAAGGAGTTTTCGAAACTGCCATGGGGAGAGCTATAAATTAGTCTCCATGTTAATTAAAAGGTGGAGAGGTTGCAAAAGAGGAAAACCATCAAGCTACCTTCCAACAAAATAGTCCCATATTATGCGGCAAAAAATATTCAAGCTGCCTATAGAGGGCATGATAGACATACCCGACGATAGAGGAAAGGGACTTAATAAGGCACTTTAGGGATCTAAAAACAATAAAGGAATACAAGATCACATGAAATCTAGATGAAGACAAGCAAAAGTACGGGTGCTTTGTGGTGGTGGTGGGGATGATCAACTAGTGCACAAGCCTTATTGTATGTCCTAGAGGAATTATGGGATCATCTATGCAACAGAATTAGGGGCCAAGATTTCATGGACATAAGCTCTCTACAACAATCTTAAGGAGGATATGGCCAACTTGAGGAGCAACAAGACATAGATAGGGGCACATCTAAAAACGCTCAACAGGGGCCCAATAAGGGCAACATGACAAACATGATACCCCCGTTCCATACTAAGAACATTAAGAAAACATTGGAGAAGGAAGCTAGATCCAAGGAGAAGAGGAGTAAAACAGCTTGAAGAATACCCAACCAGAACCCATAGTGGTAGTAAGTGGTAATAGCTCCGGTCTCACCATCATTATGGTGGGAATCCCCCCCTTTGCCATCCCTAAGGATAGTCCCATAAAAGACATAATCCATGGGATCTAGAGCCTCACAAAAAAAAGAAGTTTAACTTTGGAGATAAAAAGACCGGGTTGCCTAGCACAGAGGTAGTAAACGATAGTAGTAGAGACTATAGGAGAGGGAGGTAACTACGACATAAAAAACTATACAAGATATCCTTGCCATGGGTCAAATGGGTCAAGAAGTCCAACAAATAATTGGGGACAACCCTCGTCTCTAGAAGCCCTATTCAAGGTATCTCTCTCCTGGCATATACAACTTCTGAGGTAGTCTTGTAACACCCACTAGAACTTCATTATTTCCAAGCATTAGAGGCTAGATGGATGCAAAAGGTGCTTGGTTACTTATAGAAGTACATTGCAGAGGGCCCAAGAAAAATTTAGAACCTTAGGATGAGCCTATAGAAGTAGAGGGATAGGGAGCTTCGGGAGAGCCCAACAAGAGTTATTGATGATAAAGATTGAGTTATAGCAAAAGGTCAAAAACTCAAAGAACAAGTGGCAAGATTACAGGAAACAAACAAGAACATAACCAAAGAGTTAGCCAACCTCAAGGAAACTATGGCCAAGTAGGAGCAGGAAACTTGAATCATCAAGATTACAGGAAACAAACAAGAACATAACCAAAGAGTTAGCCAACCTCAAGGAAACTATGGCCAAGTAGGAGCAGGAAACTTGAATCATCAAGGATGGCCTAGCTGATGCCACCACCAAAGTAAAAGAGGCCAAAAAGAGTAGATAAAATATAATGAAAGCGCATTTAGCAGTGCCGAAGCATACAAGAGAGAGACAACAAAGAACAAGTCAAGCTAGCCCAAGTGGAGGGTAGATTGGTGGTATTTGATGTAGAGACCACCCTAGTAGTGTATGAGCTCGATGCCATCAAGATGGAAGAATGGGAGGATCATGTGCCAAAAGAACTTAAAGTAGTGTGGGAGGAATACTTCGACGAGCTAAAAGCCATGTTGGAAGCACCCACCACCCCCACCTGTAGAGAGCTGGTAATTTTCAAGAAAGATGATAGGAATCCAAACTAGGACAAAGGACAGTAGGAAATGCCGCAACCCGTGAATTTGGAGGTGGGGAATGCTTAAGAGAAAATCAGGCATCCAACTTTCAAGGAGTGTCTGACACAAAAAATCCACATGGTCTTAAGGAGCTGAAAAGGCAGTTGTTGCAAAGAGAAGTGGAAGAATGGAAAAGAAAATTGAAGAGCTTAAAAGCAAACGGCAGGGGTAGCTATATAGTAGGAAAAGACACCTTAGAAAGACAAACACACCAATGGATAATATACCTAAGAACGAGTTGCTGCTGTGAGAGCATGTCATGGCCACTACCATGCAGTTGTTGGAAGAGAAATCAAACAAAGAACAAGCACTCCAGGCACATATAAAAGGCCTGGATGGATTGATCAAAGAGTTCAAGGAGCAGCAAGAAAAGTATAAAGATACCCTGAAGGAGCTAAGAAAAAAGGTGAAGGACAATTCACCAAGGCCATCATAGTAGACAAGTGCTAAGGAAAAGGCAAAGGATGTATGGCTCTAGATATAGTCCAACCACAAAAATGCAATTCGTGTCTGGAGGCAACAATCAGGAGGACCCTAGCCACCTAGGCTGGGATATAGCATAACAATATCCGAAAAGGCCTCCCAACCTAGGAACATGTAAAAAATGCAAAGCATGGGCTTTGTCCCTCAAGTGTGTAGTGGTGAACTGGCTCTACGGTTCACCACCCCAATGGTATGCCAAGTCAACACTAATGGTCTCTAGTGATGCCATGATGGCCCATCATGATCAAGAGATCCTACTGGGATAATAGTTTTCTCTTTGTAACTACCTTGGGGGCCAATGTAGGACTTGGTTGAGTCCATCTATGTAACTATCTTGGGGGCCAACATAGGACTTAGTTGAGTCCATCTATGTATGGGGACGTGAGAAGTAGTGAAAGAGAGAATGCATCCAAGTGACAATGTGGAAGTTTTAGCCTAAATGACATTTATATTGAATAGATAGGCTTACTTGGTTTGGTATGAATGAAATCTAGAAGTTCCTTGTACTATATGGCATGTTTATGATATGGGGAGTGAGTGTTTTACTATGTTGCTTCTTGTACCAATCCTCTTAGGCTTACTTGGTATGAATGAAAACTAGAAGTTCCTTGCACTATATGGCATGTTTATGATCTGGAGAGTGAGTATTTTATTGTGTTGCTTTGTGTACTAATCCTCTTGGGCATTTTATATAATATTCATGCTCATGGACTCTCTCTCTCTCTATGCCCAAGATCTGTGAAATGTTAATGTATGTTTCGTGCTTCTATCTCTCATCTCGTCAACATAGCTTGAATGTTATCTAAACTCTAGTCTAGATACATCAAGAAGCTAACTAAGATGGCTCTTGTAGATTGTATTGGGCACAATCGGATAGCATGGAACCATTGAAGTGTTGGGTTTGACCACCAGATGATGACAACCACTCAAGTCGGTCTGGATTGGAAATGTCCAAAGCTCATACAAGTTGTTCCTCCAAATGTCCTTTGCAATGACCTTATCATCTCCATCAAGAATGATTGCACCATACTTGTCAAATTGGACCCACAAGTCACGATCCATGATGGTCGAGATAGAAAGGAGGTTTCTCTTTATATCCAAAACCCAAAGAACATTTGAAAGACTTTTTGTAAAACCTTCTTTAAACATAAGTGAAATAGTACCCGAACATTTTATTGGTGGGCACTTTGCATCATTGCCCACTATCATCATGATGTCATCTTCCATACGCCTTAGGGATGAATAACAATCCTTTGCGATGACTAGTCATGTGCCTAGAGGTCCCACTGTTGATGGTTCAAGAATCATATCACATGTCTGCAATATTAGCTCTCATTGTACACTTCTTTAATGTTAGTAAACAACTCTATTTTTATAGCATGATTGGATTCTTCCTTGGTCTTTAGAGCGCAATTCTTGGCATTTGCTTGCCTCTTTCTATATTCTTCGGCTATGCTCCCTTTCTTGTAACGATAAAAGTATTCAACCTTTTTCTTTTGATTTAAAGAGTTAAAATCCTTACCGTTCTTGTTTATATTAGTGGAGAAATCCTGGTTTCTTTTGATTAACTCTTTTGATTTTTAAAGAGTTAAAATCCTTACCGTTCTTGTTTATATTAGTGGAGAAATCCTGGTTTCTACCATTTGCGACCCTACACCCTCATCTTCTCATCGAAAATGTCATTGGGGAGTAGACTATCTTGACCTCTCCTTAAACATGATGAGCTTGCACATAAAGTGATAATGAATCTTTCTCATAAAAAATGTCATTGGGGAGTAGACTATCTTGACCTCTCCTTGAACATGACGAGCTTTGCACATAAAGTGATGCTAGCATGAAACACAAGATTTTGTGTTTCGTGCCAGCGTAAACACAAGATTTTGAGTAATGGTCATGCAACTCTGGTTGTCACACTACAGCATTGTAAACTCCTTCTACACCACTCCCATATCGTGTAGAATCCTCCTTAGCCACAATGAAGCTTTGTACTCAACCTCTATCAAAGAGAGTGCAATAGTGGACTATTGATCCAAGAAATGTATCTCGAACCAAGAGAAAAACAATACCCTATTAACTAAGTTCCTGGTGTTCAAATCACCCTCCTAATCTCAGTCACAATAGCCATTGAGGGTCTTGCCTACTGCAAACATACATGATGCCGTATTTCTGAGTAACTTGGATGTATTATAACACCCCACATACATGCTTTCCTATGATTCTCTCGGGGCTTATTGGAGAATTTGGAGAACTTGCTCAAACACTAACATTAAATTGATGTACGGTCTAGTATTATACAAGAAGATAACACTAACCAACCAATTTCCTATATAAGGTCTCATTCACAAGGTCTATGGCATCTTTGACAGTGGCAATGGGACAACTTTAGATCAACCTCCATTGTGGTACCAACTGTCTTACATTTGTTCATGCCAAGTACCTTGAATATCTCACTTACATATTTCTCATTTAGGTCTAAGGCATCTTTGACAGTGGCAATGGGACAACTTTAGATCAACCTCCACTGTGGTACCAATTATCTTACATTTGGTCATGCCAAATACCTTGAATATCTCACTTACATATTTCTCCTAAGGGATGAAAATGTTATATAGATTTTTCTAGATCTTAATCTTTAAAACAATAATGCATGAGACCAAGATCTGTCATCTCAAAATGTATACTAAGCATCTATTGTGTTTGTGAGATCTTTTTCAAGACCTTCTGGCAAGATGAGGTCATCTACATAGAGAACAATGACCATATACTTCCTCTTCTCACAAAATACATACAGATTTGGATTTGAAGGACTGCATAAGAGACCACACAAAGTAAGCATTAATCCTATGGTATCTTTCTTGTGGGGTGTTTTTTTCAACTTATAGAGTGCCTTACGTAAACTATGAACTTTGATTTTGGAATTGGAAATTGGAATTAGAAATACATATAGATTTGGATTTAAAGGACTGCATAAGAGGCCACACAAAGCAAGCATTAATCCTATGGTATCTTTCTTGTGGGGTGTGTTTTTCAACTCATAGAGTGCCTTACGTAAACTATAAACTTTGCTTTTGGAATTGAAAATTGGAATTAGAAAGCATGAACCCAACTGGCTTTCCACATATATTGAGAAAAGTAATTATCACATACATTTAGAGAACAAGACATCCCCCTTGCACTACCAATGCAAGAACGGTGTGGATTGTGGTTAGCTTTGGGCTTTAGGAACAAAAGTTTTTGTGAAAGTCAAAGCTTGCAAAACCTTTGGTGATGTCCAACCATGCTTGTACTTGCTTATACTTGCTTGTACTTGTCTAAAGTATCAAGATATCTGTATTTTACTTTGTAAACCCACTTAGTGTCAATTACCTTACCTCTTGGAGGACGATTTAGGAGGTCTAAAGTGTGGTTTTTCAGGCTGGAGTCATATTTTTCTTACATGGTTGCCATCCATGTTGAATCTCCTTATGCTTTAACAAAGGTGATAATCTCATGAATCTTGAGTATCTCTTTCATAAGAGAAAAATGACAAGATTCTCTAGAGCTCTATTTTTCTCCTCTAACGTTCTAGATCTATGAACATTCCATGAACATCTTAAGGCATATCCTCGATGGCCAGAGGTTCTGCTCCATCCAAAATTTCCACTTAGGGATACCGTTTTACGGCACATCATGCTCTTATTCTTCATCTTCAAAATCCAGAACCATAGGAAATGGGGTGGGTTGCCCATGTTGCATGTGGAGGTTGTGCTGCTTTGGTGATTTCCCTATTACATGTTGAAGAAGAACGAAGCTCCTCCTCCATTTGATGTGGTTGTTCTTAGAATATCATATCATGACTCACTATGATCTTCTTTACTTGAGGTTCATAGAGCCAATATCCCTTTGACTCATGCGATAACCCAAGAAGATGCATTTCTAGATTTTAGAATTTAACTTAGTCCTTTGAGCATTTGGAACATATATATATAGCATTCACACCCCAAAAACTTTCAATGTGTAGTTCAAGGTTTCTTACTACCGTAGGCCTAAAATGGAGTCATCTTTGATATGTTTGTTGCACTCTTGTTAAGAATGTACATAGTCATGTATTTAACTTAGTCCTTTGAGCATTTGGAACATATATATATAGCATCCACACCCCAAAACTTTCAATGTGTAGTTGAAGGTTTCTTACTACAGTAGGCCTAAAATGGAGTCATCTTTGATATGTTTGTTGCACTCTTGTTAAGAATGTACATAGTCATGTTAACTACCTTAACCCAAAGGATTTAGCAAGATTCTTGCCATCTCAATAATAGCATGATTCTTAGGCTTTGTAATACCATTTTTCTACAAAGTGTGAGCATAGTAGTAGTCATCTACATCTTTATGCCAGTTTCTTTGTAGAAACCTAAGAATTCATCAAGCATGAATTCTCCTCCTGGTCTGTTCTAAACTACTTCAATTTTACTCCTATCTAAGATTCAACCAATGTAAGCCATTCCTTAGAACTTTCCAAAAACCTCAAACTTTTGCTTAAGAAAATGCACCAAAATCTTCCTAATATAATCATCTATCAATGTGAAAATTAGGAAGAACCTCCAAGTACAATCTTTCCACATAGATTGATGTGAGAGGAGTAGGTCTGACACGAACATTTAAAGATGCAATAAAACTATCATACATAGGTGGTAACACCCTTCACCACCATGAGCAAAATCAAGGGAGAGCACATTGATGCCGATTATAGCCATTTGATTTGAGATCCTTGATTTTGGTGAGAAACACTGATTCTTGTGAGAAACACCTACATTGTTTCACCTTCATTTTAACTTCTCTTGTTGAAGATGCTTTTTGAGATTCTAAATCCTTGATGGATTTGTGGTCTTGTACTAGCTTTACAATAAGGCCCATGCTTCTGCCACCTATGGTGATATGTTGAATCATGGTCACCACACTATCTTCCATGCTCGTGAGAGATGATAGCATAAAGATCATCTCAATGCCTTAGTCTTCATGCTTGGACAAGGTCAATAGTAGCAGGTGGTACAGGTTGCCATCTATATCCCTTGGTGATAGGTGAACACATTAACACCAATGACGGTGTCCTAGAGCCCATAGGAGGAAAGAATAGCCTTAAGCTTAACTTTGAGAGGATAGTTGTGGTGATCCATCCATCCTATTGACCCTTCTTCTTTGAGAGGATAGTTGTGGTGATCCATCCATCCTATTGACCCTTCTTCTTTGCGTTAGCAGAGAAAGCTTGGTCACCCCACCATTACAATTTTGCATCCTCATCTCCTTATTTTAAAGCAATGACCTAAACTCCTTGAATGTGAGAGGAGTAAGCTTGACACCATATTCACACTCATGATGCCGATCACACTCATGCCAATTGTAACCATGTGGTTACAGAGATCTTTGATTCTAATTAGAAATACCTCCACCATTTCATCTTCATTCACTTCTCTTGTTGAAGCCGATTTTTGAGATTTTAAGTCCTTGAGGGATTTATAATATTGTAATGGCTACTTTGCAACAACAAGGTCCATGCTTTTGCCAACCATGGAGATATACTAAACCATGGTCCACACAACATGTTCTAGCTTAATGATAGCATAGAGATCGTCTAAATCCCTTCGTCTCCAAGATTGGATAAGGTCGGTATATCAGGAGGTACAGAGTTATTGTTTACATCCCTTGTTGGTGGTAGGTGAACATCAACACTAATGATCGGGTCCCAAAGCTCATAGGAGGAAATAATAGCCTTAAGCTTGAACTTCTAGAGAGGATAGTTGACTCCATTAAGCTTTCCATCAGCACCAAATGGTTGTGAAGGAGTCTTGTGAAAGATGCCATTTCTCTAAGGAACTACTAGATAGTAATTAGAAAAAAAGCTTTGTATCGAGCCGGAGCTCTAATATTATGTAAGATTAAATACAAAATAAAACTCACAAAGAAGTAGGATATTTCACATCACAAAGCTTTAAAACTCAAATTGGACAATAATAGAGATAGAGAAGAACACAATATTACTACAGTGATACAAAACATGGCAATATTGCACAATAATGGAGATAGAGAAGAATATAATATTACTAAAGTAATATAAAAGATGGCAAAGCCTCACACCCGTGTGCTCTTGTGAAGGGAGCTTTATTGAATGTTCTAGAATTTCTTAGACAGTGGTTGTATGCTAGTAGAAGCTAGGGAGTAAACTCACACTGATGACTAATGAATTGTGTGGAGAAGAGGCTAGCCATGTATCTTTATAGGCTTGTATGCAAGTTGAGGCTACGACAAAACCATGTAGGCATGTAGTCATTTTCTATGCCATCGTTCGTGGTGTAGGCTCATCTTATAAAAAAGATGTATATAGTCATAGTTGCTACCACCTCCTAGAGCCATAGTCATAGTCTTTGCCATCGTCTGTGGTGTAGACTCAACTTATAAAAAAGATGTGATATAGTCATAGTTGTCGCTACCACCTCCCAGGGCCATCCAAGCTCATCTTGCCCCCCCTTTGAGCCCTACAACTACCTTCTTCATGTGTGAAGTGGTATGAGATAATGGTCTAGTGTACCATATAGCCTATTTAACACCTCCTAGAGCTATAGTCATAGTCTTTGCCATCGTCTGTGGCATAAACTCAACTTATAAAAAAGATGTGATATAGTCATAGTTGTTGCTACTACCTCCCAGGGCCATCCAAGCTCATCTTGCCCCCCCTTTGAGCCCTACAACTACCTTCTTCATGTGTGGAGTGGTATGAGATAATGGTCTAGTGTACTATATAGCCTATTTAACAATGTGCTAAATCTAATCTAAGCCATCTCTAAACCTTTTGGCCTCTTAGGCCACCTTTTCGTGTGAACATAAGAATGTCAGCACAAACACCCGAGTTGCTCATCAAACATGGCTACTCCTCATAATGGGGGTCGTATAAACTATTAGAATATTGTGCATCTTAGTGTTTTGGGAACTGTGCCTTTATTGGGATTTTATGTATTTTTCTTTTCATTTAGGCCAGTTGGGTAGCTTTGTGTGCAGTCGGCCAGCTTCCTTGCCTCCCTATATAAGGGCCTCCCTCAGCGTTATTATTGTATCCAATCCCTACATATTATAATGCTCTTTTGTTGGCTATTACCATTGTAAAAGTCTTTTGATTAATAAAGGTGATCTTTTTAACAATTTCTTTCTCTCTCTCTCTCTCTCTCTCTCTCTCTCTCTCTCTCTCTCTCTCTCTCTCTCTCTCTCTCTCTCTCTCTTTTCTTATCTATGCTTTCACCTGTTCATGCTCCAACATGGTATTAGACGACTAGGTCCTGGTTGCCTATCTGCGTTTTCATCCCCTTCTCTCTCTTGCATTTATGGCTTCTTCAAGAGGTGGCTATGTTTTCTCATCTATTAGCTGTGTTTTCTAATGAATCTATATTTTCAGCCTCTTCACATTAGCTTTTTTTCTCTTGGAGGTTCTCTTGCCCCATCCAACCCTTGTAAGGCGACAAGGTGCAAGTCCCGATGGTGGTTGGTGTAGTGTGGCTATTGTTTTATAGTTAGGATAGCTTCTAGAGGTGGTTTATTCATGTCGTGTGGTGCAATCTGACACCCTACTTCTTCCCTGGCTTCCCCTCCCTCTGGTTGGGTGTTTTTATCAGTGTATTTTGGTGGACTATTTTGCTACTATCTAGCCTCTTTCTTTCTTAGATTTGAGAGGGGGCTAATTGGTCCTCATGCTTTGCTCTGTTGGAAAGCTCCACTAGAAAGTGCTTAAGAGGATTCTTGGAGTAGTGCTGAGATTTATGTTTTTGTGGCATACTTTATTGTTGTGGATATGGCACCCCCTATATGAATAAGGAGGACAAGTTTGACGGAACCAACTATGCTAAGAAGCTGAATATGCAGATCTGGTTCATCCATAAGGGTTTGTGGGAGACTGTTCAGGGTAGTGAGAAGAAGCCCGAGCATCCTCAAAACTTGAGGCATTGGACCCACGTTCAGGAGGATGAATTCGTTGCAGAATTAAAAGACTAGGAAGATCATGATTCAAAAGCATACTCAGTGCTTGCTTGTGTGGGCCACCATGAAGGAGGTCTCATTGGCCGTGCAAATCTTGCACTGCACATCAAGTTTGGTCCAAATTGGACGATCTTTATGCTCAAGATTCATCAATGCAAGAAGTGACTTTGCAAGGGCAACTCTACAGTTTATTATTTCCTACTAGCAGTTTTATGCAATAATTCCTTATAAAGGCCAAGTTTACTTCTGACAACAACAATGGGTGTGCTGCCCTATCCCCTATTGAGTTGGCTACACTTATCCTCACCAAGCTTATTAGCATGTCAGATCTATGTCTATGTCATTGACTTTAGGTCCCCATTTTGTATGTCCGGGGAGCCTTTTTTTGTGTCTAGCCAAGTAGTCATTTTCCCATGTTAGTTTGTCTTGTGTCGAGTAGTTGTGGAGGTGCCGACTCACATTCATGGTAAGTATATAGGAGCACCCTCCCCTTGTCATTTTGTGATCGTTGTTGTGTATATAGGAGCACCCTCCCCTTGTCATTTTGTTATCGTTGTTGTGTATTGTGTTGTGTATGGTTGTAGATGTTGTGTGTGTCATTGTGAGCCCATACCCACGGGTCCTCCTTGCCCCCTTGCTTGGGCTGTATGGCTTTGTACTCAGTAGATTCTTGAGTTATTGATTAGCATTGTCATTCTCTCTCTCTCATGTGTTTTGCATTTGCTTCTTCTATCATCATTTTTTTGTTGCCCATTCTGACATGGTATCAGAGCCGAGAGTTTCTCTAATTGCCGTAATTGAAGCTTGAAGCACAAGAGATGAGAATAAGTTGCATTTTGGTGTTGAATAAGTGAACCAGCAAATTAGTTGGCAGATTGAAGTTTAGTGATTGGCAGATCAAGATCGGAGATCGGTAAGCAATTGGATATATGAAGATTGGTATTGGTGATTGTTTTAATCGCCAATCAATCCTTTTCACACAACTAATAAGAAACAATGTCTGAATAAGGCAAGGAGATGGAGTTGTAGGAGTTCTTACCTACTCTACTGAGACAACCCCAACTGATCGGCAGCTTGATGGAAATAATTTTGGCATCTGGAAAGTCATGACGGAGTCTGTGTTGGAGACTTATGAATTGGTCTTGATGGTACATAAGGATGTTCCAAGACAAAATCCATACGAAGTTAGAATTCTTCTAGCCCCAAGAAGAGTAGAAGAAAAAGAGAGGTAGGTTTCTGGATCGGCTCAATGCACAAATTCAATCGTTCATCTTCTTGAATTTTACTCCCTAGGTAATTGGACACATTAAGCATATGTCTGTGGTGGCAAGGAGCATTTGGATTCATCTGGAGCAAATGTATAATTGGACGACCCCAATGAAGAGAGCATCCTTGGAGGTGCAGATGCGGAATCTTGATCCAGTGAAGTCTGCATTAATAAATGATCACGTCAATAAGTCGCAAGGTTTGTAGTAGGAGGTGCCTCAGGTTGGGAAGGATATCTCATTCGAGGATATGGCCATCACATTGTTGTCCCATTTACCATAGAAGTCTGGTGGGTTCTATTCTTCCATTGCCATTACTTGGGAGGAGCTTATTCCCGTGATCTTGGAAGCCCTTACAAGGAAACCATCGAGATGTAACCATAACCATAGTAACAAGGGCAAATGGAAGGCTCATCAAGTCAAGGAGGAGAAGGATTCCAACTCACAATAGTCTGATGCTGATACAAAGCGTGATGCTTTGAAGAAGGAAAGAACCTGCAAGAACAATCAGTGGAGAGAGAAAGGCCATTATTAGAGATAGTGCCCTCACAAAAAATCTCAGAAGAAGACTGGATCGGTAGCGTAGTTGCCTACGTTTGTGTATCTAGAAGATTCGGATGAAGCCATGAGTGATAATGAGATGGTAATCTGAGCTATAGAATCTAGGGAATGGATAGTAAACAATGGTGCTTCTAAGCACATGACTCCAAGTAAAGATGGGCTTCCTGCTGCGGGAAGGTCTACATTGGACATAAATCTACGATTCTGTTATATTTCCATAGTTGCCACCATAGCCAAAGAGGGCAAGGATCTCTAGTCACCACCCAACCATATAGGAGAATGTGGATAACATCGCACTCTTGGTGGGCACTTATAGGTGCCTATAAGCCTGCCCAACCGCCCAAGTGCTCCAACTTGGGTGCCCTCACCCCTAGACCCGGAATGCACCCGCCGTCTATGCTCTGGCATACGGACTCCGCATCTGGTCGAGCTCCCATGTGCTGTTACAAGCTACGTGACATTATCCCCCCTCTAAAGAGTTTTCATCCGTGAAAACAAACTAGGGAAAGTTGTCGGTAAGCATATATAGTTGTTCTTCTCACTTGATACCTTTTCTAACCTATCCTTCCACTTAACAATTTCTCATTGTTGGTACATAGTACACCTCATGTTCCGGTCTTTAAACCTAAGAATTCTCCTTGGTTCATGTGGAAGTGAGGTAACTCCAAGGGCTCAACTACAACTTCAAGACAAACTATGTTGTCTTGGTGATACATTGTTTTCACATGCCATTGACATGAAAAACTAGGTGTACTCGAGAACTCTCCGGCAACTCAAGTTTGTAGACTACGCTACTAACCATTTGTAGACTATGCTACTAAACATTTGTAGACTATGATACTGGGTATTTGTAGCCTACACTACCATGCTATGCTACCAACTTGTTGATGCTTCTCTTTGCATAGCTCTACAGCCATATGAGATCTAGACTAGAGTCCATAAAACAACATAAATGGAGAAAATCTAGTCATGAACAACAAAAAAATAGATTCCAAATGTTAGAGGTACTCCTCTCCACTAGGTTATTCATCTATGCACAAGAATATGCTTTAGAACCTCGTTGGGTTTTTAGTTTGACCACCATCTATCTACGGATGGTTAATCTCACTCTTACTTAGAGTGATATTTAATCTTTGAAGATTTTCTTTCAAAGATGACTATTAAACTTTCCATCTCTACCCAATACTATATCTGTGGGTAGGCCATATAGTTTGTAGAGGTGTTTGATAAAGAACCTTTCAAACTCATATGTTTTCACATCTTATTAGTTGGTCAAGTGTTGACCATTTTACTTTTCCCTTCAAGAAGAGTTTTCGCCTGTGAAACAGCTTAGAAAGTTGTAAAGAAGTGTCTATGTGTAGACCATATGGTCATATACGCCTGTAACTTTCCTAAGTACTACGACAAGGAAAGCAAGACACACATCACATATTTTCCTTAAGTACTACGACCAAGGAAACATGTAACACTCGTGTTTCATCTGGAACATCAAACCAAAGTGGCAACTATGTTAGATGTCAATAAAACACAAATTGCTACTAAGGCATCGAATAATATAATTCCTTTAGTATACACCAAAAGTTCTCAAATCCTCAAGAACCTCATAAATGAATGTGCTTCGACATTCAAGGAATTCCTTTGCATAGTCTACCTTCAAAGATGTTTTCCTCTTGTGGTTGGAAACCACATGGACTTTAATTCAACAAATTTGCGTAACTATTATACAAGTCTTTAGAAATTTGTTCTATAATTAATGTGGTAAAGTTCAATTGACCACAGAGTTTAAGGAAAGCTACACTTTCCTCTCTCTAAAAGTTCTTGCGTTCTTCCAAGAATTGTTTACACATCTTGCAAACAATGAAGATGATTTTCACATAGATAGTATCTATGTGATGTATAGTGTCTACACACTACTAGAAAATCAAGTGTAACGTGAACTAATAAGAGTATCATTCCCAGCCCACGAGTAGATACATACCTATCCACATGCCTACTCTTGCAAATATGATGTTAGTAAGAGTGTTAGAGAAGTTATGTGTACAACCCTTTTTTGATAAGTTTGGATCATGGTAGGTTGGCATGAAAACCCAATCATTGGTTTTTCAGAGGCATGAAAATCAGAGATTTTCACACCAAAAACTAGGTGGTCAAAACTCCAAATTTAAGCTTTGGGGGTCATTAAATGAGTGGTTTTGGGCATTTGCTCTCTTTTTAGAGGTAGTCATATTAATAAGAAAAACTAGTCTGGTTTTTCACATCCATATAATGTTTTCTCAAAGAACTTTTATGGTTAGTTTAAGGATTTCCAAGCATGTGTTGTGTGTTGAAAGATTATGAAGGGTTTTCAACAAGGTGGCTGTTTCTAGAATTTCCCCTTCACTTCTTTGACCAAAAGTTAATAGCACCATCTAGACACACCTCTACAAGTGTGGTCTCATTGGACACCTCTACTAATGTGAAACAATATCATAATCCATTTTAACTATGGGAAATGATTTACTATAAAGTAATAAATGAGAAACTCTTTATCTCTTACCCAGTCTGTATATACATATGCTATGATATGTGGATTAGGTATGCTTTCAACACACCTTACACTGATAGACAAACAAAATCAATCTCTGTGCTTTGAGACTGCTTTGCCATGAATAACATAACATCCAATTTGTGTTCAATATTAATATGTAGTCTGGCATATAACAAATCTTTGTTGCTTCCTCATTATAGTGGCAATACACTACCTACCTATAGGTGGCAATATACTACCCAACTGTAACCGATGACAACAAAAAATAATGGGTCATGTATGCACTTTATAAACATATTACAAAACACAAATGTGTATGATTATTCTTTTCCCTAGCGAAGTAAAGAGGAACAACATCCACTTTACCCTGTCTAGCAAAACACCAAATCTTTCCCTCGATTTGGTTGAGTAACTCCGTACTCCTCTAACAGTAAAAGTAACTCCGTACTCCTCTAACAATAACTTTGTACCCATGAATATACCCTTCTTAAGTTGGGATATTTATAGAGCCGTCTTTAACAAGACGCTTGAGCCACTTACTCTATGAAGTGCTTATCTAGATTGACTCAAAATGTTTGGCACTACGGCACAAAGTATAGGACATTCCAGCATCAAATTATTGTTGATCCAACATCTAATCAATAATTATGCCAATCTTTGAACTCTACAGTTTAATATCTAAATATAAGTCCCACTAGGCAGTGATAGATGCCTTAGACTCGGCTTAAGTGTGAATACAAATAGTAAAGTTCTTTAAGAAGTTGCTCAAAACTTTGTGGTACCACCTCATGGCCATCTACCATACCTGAGCATAGCATGAAAACAATTTCACACATACCCAACTACACACTAAACACTCTTACCAATTTCGTTTAGTACCAAATTGACAAGGTTAGGGCTTTATCTAGAATAACAAGAACCTAAGGTTTGTGACTTTCCATAAAATTTGAGCTCGTTTAGAAGTCAACACCTATATCGGTTAAATGAATCTATCACTTTCTTCTGATAAATTTATCACCCCCATTTGACACAAGGCTAAGCGAGCATGAAGGTCTACCCCTGAGAGTGCTCCATCTCAGTGCATAACCCAAAAGATTCGTCAGATCGCTCCGGATCAGCGCTCACTCTTCTTCTCGTAAAACCTCGACTAATCACTCTGGATTAGCACACCTTTCTAATGAGGAAGGCGATGATAGTTGGAAAGTGCGCGCATATTTAACAATACCATGCCAAAGTATAAAAAATGATTAAGATAACTACTATGCATTCCATACTAGCATCAAGATCAAGATTTGTGTAATCACTCCAGATTAATGCCAAATTTAGTGTGGTTTACCTCTAATCTCTTCAGATTAGCTTCAAACCTTGAGTTTACTTCTGAACCACCGTGTTCAGTCCTAAACTCGCCAGACATGTTAGAATACTCCGCTAAGCTCCCCGTCTTAGAATTCTTTGTAACAAACATAGTCATGGTTTATAAAACTATGTTGGATATAATGACCAAAAAATAACCATGCTCATTTGGAGTGAAGTACTTATCAATTTAACCAGGTGTAGTAACTCCATCACATACTAGTAATGATCCACTCATTTCCCAGTGCCTTGTAGCTAGTAGGTTCTATAAGGACAATACAATACTAAATAGTCCAAGAAAACTAAGAATTTACTTTTTTAATTTATGAAAGTCATTCCATACTTCCATGATTTGTACGGTAGTAGCCACCAGTGTTGGATATAGGCGAGATTACACTCCTTGAATATATGTAAGGCATCCCCCACATATAAGAATCATTCGACAATACTAGTCTCCCTGCTCAGCAATGGATCTATAGCATTCTCAAACTAGAAACCACTCTGCCAGCAATAGTATTTGATCATGGCTATGCTACCTAGAGCTTCTCTGAACTCTATCATTGGATTTCTTCCCCCAACAAAGGTTATCAAGTGAGTTTCAAAGCTCAATCTTGTCCAAACACTTGATCACACTACGGAACAAGTATACCAACACTTGATTACTACGGAACAAGCATATAAACAATCAAAGGGTCAACCTATGCATATAAGCCTTGGTGTCCCATACCACCAAGACCACCATGACCTTCATGAACATTTGATGTCCCATACCATCAAATGAGCATGAAGCTTACTGTGACACATAAGTAGACTCTTTTCCTCTCCTTGAGAAACAAAATCTCAAGCATATGGATGTCTACATACCATGAGTGTTTGCACTAGACAAACCATGCAGAGTCTGTTCTCCAAAGTTTAGCACGGCTATAACTTTAAGAACTATATCAAGTTCCATAGCCTCAGATACTCAATCTGGAGTATTTATGAGAATTATCCGACAATGTCCCAATGACCCATTACATAAACTGCTGATCAAGCCGCCAGAGTATGAAGTAACAAGGGAAGGTCTAAAGACTAGCCACAAGGTAGCTTTTAGAGCAAGACCTTACATGGACACTCCCATCTTATCAAACGAAAGGAGAAATGACATACTCCAAAGGTGGGTAGAGTAGCTCCGTAGTAAACTCTAAATTGAAAGATCACTACAAATACGGACCTCACTCTAAGATCACTACAAATCTTAGAACGGTTAATCTCTACGGACCATGCACGAGCACTTGCATAATACGCTTTGGTTTTTAAGTAGCACAACATTTAGGTTGTTTAGTATGTCCTCATCCAAGAGATCGTCTCATGAATCTAGGACCATACGAGCACTGTCAGACTCTCTTGCTTGACTTTGTTAAGTGCAACATTCACTAAGCCTCTACGGGCTAGGCTACAACATCATGACCCAAAAATGAATCTAGGACCATACAAGCACCGTCAGACTCTCCTACTTGACTTTGTTAAGTGCAACATTCACTAAGCCTCTACGGGCTAGGCTACAACATCACGACCCAAAAATGCAAGACAAAAATGGGCAATGGATTGATATGCATTATCCCAATAATGGAAGCTAACATCCTTTGTGTGCCTAGATTTGTGTGTGACTTCGCACACATGAACTAGAAAACTGGAGGTAATTACCAATGCACCCAGAAGAGCTTTTGTTCGAAACATACATTGTGTGGCTATGCACTCATGGCATGGGAACTGACTCCCAAAACTGTCCACACATGGCTACATGTGCTATGCTTATGTCACCGTGTGTGTGTCTCACTTACACCCCCACACACACATTTAAAGTATGTGCGAGGTTAGGTTCTATGGGAACCTCCCCAAATACTTTTTTTTAAAAAGAAAAACAATCAATGTGCAAGGTTAAGTTCTATGGGAACCTCCCCCAAATTATGTTCTTTCTCTCAACCCGATGGTAATTGGGTGCTCTCCTACTGATGCCTTTTCACAGAGCAGTACACACACACAACTATGGCTCTCCTTTTGTTGAAATGTGCAGCTTGTTGTTGATAGCTTTTGTGTGCTAAAATTGCCAATGCACAGAACACATACACACACACATAGCGTCTCCTAGCATGCACTCCTTCAATGGGCTAATTTTGTGGTTCAAGGGCTGCAAATCAGTTCCTTTTTCAACAACACACACACACACACACACACACACACACACACACACACACACACACACACACACACACACACAAGAATCCCTCAAATTTGACATTTTTAGGTTGATCCTCAAGATGGATTAACACTTGGTTATATCCACTAAAGCCATCTATAAAGTAATATAGCTCATGACTAGCTACTTTATCTAGGACTTGTCACTAAATGACAAAGAAAAATGATCCTTCTTTGCCTTATTGTTCAATTGCCGGTATTCCACACAGATGCATATCCTTTTGTTCTTTTTAGGGACTATCACAGTAGTTGAAACCCATTCACTTATAAGCTACATGATAGATAAACCTTGCACGTAAGAGCTTCAGCTTTAACAAGCTCTACATACATTGGGTTCGTTCATCTATTCGTTGACAAACAGGTCTTGCTTCAGGATCTAAGTCAATATAATGTTGATAGATTAACTCCTTTTAAGTCTTTATAGAACCATGCCAAAACACTTGAATGTTTATTTACAACATCTTAGAAATCCTCTAAATAAAATCCTTCTACTTGAGAACCTACTAATAAGGATTTCCCTTTTAAAATTCTAATTTGGAAAAGTATCACGTATATAAGTAGACTGGTATCTCTCACTAGATACTCTAGGAATATCTTGAGATATATATGTATCGGTATCTAGAAGACTATGTTGATTTGACTTAGCTGTCTCTTTATCTTTATCTTTTGTTACCATAATCACTGTTACATATGGCACAATCTCACAACACTCATAAAATTATTCTTCATGCATTTGGACCTAGGGTTTAATCTATCAAATGCTCGGTGGGAACAGGGACCTCACAGTGATACTCTTCTGAAGGTTGCCTTCAGATTCAGTGAGTTCACCAGAGCGATTTTTCGTTTGGATCGAGGATGGAGACAACCCCCGCCTGATAATATCCCTTTGAGTCACCTAGAACTCTCAAAAATAAAAGAGGTAGTAATAAACATGCCACATATTATGCATGCCCTAGTGGAAGGTCTAGCGGCAGCACATATGGCAGGTATTGTACATACCGACCTACATTCTTTTAATGTAGTGTTGGATTATACAAAAGAGCTAAAGCCACGCATAGGTATTATCAATTGGGGGTTGCTGCTGAGAGCGCCCAAAAAACGGGTGTCTCTCAATTTTGTTTTTGAAGCAGACAAGAACCCAGAGAAGGTGGCACAGGCAGTCTCCTACGCAGACAGAGAGCGAAATAAACGGCCGTGGATAGCCCCAGAGCTTTATGATCCATTTTTGGCAGATGCATACACTCCTGCATCTGATGTTTTTGCCTTGGGATATTTATTACAAACTTTATATGACTTTTGGAAGAAAGTGCAAGAGTTGTGGATGGATAATAGTTCCCATGACAAAGTTACCATGGATACTATTATTCATAGAGTCAAAACTTGGATGTTTCTGCCTAATCGCGATGAGCGAAAATCAATTTTGCAAGTAGTTGAATTTTTTAGATCACTAAATACTGACCCTACGAGGGCACAACGTCCTCTTGTAGAGCTATCGGTGGCATTCACCCCGACTTTGTAATGATACAGTATCAAGAGATGAAGTTTCAGGAATTTGAAAATTTGATGTGTCCAATGTTTCAAAATTTTGTTTCTCTCTTCAAAATTTGATGTGTCCACTGTTTCAAAATTTTGTTTCTCTCTTCATTGAGTCTTTGCAATATCTCTCTCCTCTTGTGGTGTTTAAGTTTATGTTTTCTCTTCAAAATTTGATATGCGAGCATTGTTTAAAGTGTTTTTGGAGTCAAGTGGATATTTCTCATCGAGTCTTTGCAATACATATCTCCTCTCGTTGTGTTTGACTTCAAGATTTTGAGAGTAATGGTCAATTTATCTTACGTTGATCTTTACAGTTCATTAAAATCCTAAAGTCGTTTACGTTCATGCAGATATGGAGCAGGCGCAAGCGAACGAGCATCAGGAGTTAGCCAAGAAGGCATACGAGCGAATGAAGGCCCTTGCACATGGCCTGACAGCCCGCGAAGCAACAAGAACAGCGTGCAGATTATCGAAGTGGACAAATCCAACTTATGCCCAATGGAAAGACATAAACAAACGGGTAACCACAGAGATGATAAAGGAAATATGGCCATGTCCAGATGGCGAGATTAAGAAGGGAAGATGGAAGATTTCTCGCTGCACTCACAACGATATCAAAACTAATGCCGAGCGCATTTTCTTGGAGGTGTACGGCCGTCCTCTCCATAACGCCGACGCTCCACTGTATTTTGCTAAAATGCTATATGCTCACTTTATCCTGGAAACTCCAGTGGACTTCGCCTCCAGAGAGGCCACTGTCAACACCCACGACATACGTGAAGAGACAGTGACATTCACAAGAGAAGAACTTGCTCTCATGGTGGAGGGCGCCGGACTGGAGTTAAACCAGGTCAAAGAAAGCTTAGGAGCACAGCTAGCAGAGAAGGAGAAAGAAGCTGACCGATTAACTCAAGCGTCAACTCCTCCCCCGGCCAATAGAGGGATTCAAGAGCAGCTAACAAAGATCAGCCAAGACGTGCAGAGCATCTCTTCACGTATTGCTCCTGTGCGCCAAGGAAACCACATCTCTCATTTTTTGATACATCCTGATCTTGTGGGAGTTTCTGCTGAGGCTACAAGTTCCTCCACCCCCCAATGTCCTGTATGCTACAAAGTATTCGATGGGTGGAGCGGCCAGTATATACTACCATGTGGACACTACTACCACTTAATATGTTTAGTGAGACAAATGCAAAATACTTCCACATGTGCATTGTGCAATGTCCCAATAAATCAAGGTATTTATACAGTGTTCGGCATGGCTAGCGAATATAAACCACCAGGACCTTTAGATGCAACTCCTAGTGCAATTCGCAATTTATTTCAAGATGAGAGCTAAGAAAAACAAATTCTACTTTTGTATTGATAATTTCTCCAAATATGATCATTTGTACAAGTACTTTTTATTAAATTAATGAAGTGACTTCTTCCTCTATGTCAGTATCTTGCTCCAAAATTCTTTCACCGTTTACTCTCTCGTCTGCTAAATTAAGCTCATCTAAGTCAATGTCTAAATTGTCTTCTATCTCAAGAGTGGTGCACAACGTACGTCCAACATCAAAGTTCTCGACTACTACATCTTCACAATTGTACATCCATCTGGGCATATCTTCTTCATACTCTTCGCTTTCGATGTCTTGCAAGATCTTTTCATTGCAGTACATGTAAACAAGTTTATCTGCTCGATCTGCAAGAAGTCGATTGCGAATAGTACTATGAATATATTTATACATGCTCCAATTTCTTTCTGAGCCCGAGTTTGAAGAGCACTGACTTAGAACCTTCATCGCAAGGTTGCGCAATAAAGCATAATGCTCACCACCATTCATCATCCACCACTTCCATGCAGGTTGCTCTTTAGCCATTTGTTGAACAAGGGAGTTGGAAAATAAACCCTCTTTCAACCGAAATGAGGTCATCTCCTTTATGCACTGTACACGATCATCATCATTATTATAGAAAGTGTTTACCACTTTATAAAAATCTTGCACCACCTCAACGTTGGACATCAAATCCATATTCCAATATTCAGGATCTAACATGTAAGCAGCACTGTGCAGTGGTGAATGCGCTCCAATCCATCTAGCATGAAAGTACTTCAACAGAACTTTTCTTTGTCTACTAGAGAATGGTACACGCCATTGCTTTTCCACCACTGAATGCTCTAATTTCTCAGGACACTCTAAACTCCGCTGGACAGTCCACCATTGCATCCATGCTTTTCCGAGATTAGGCGCTCTTTGATCAAGGCTTCGTACAGCATACATAACAGGCATCATTACATGGTATGCATCCATCACACTGTTCCACCAATTCTTCTCGTAAGCGCTCCCTTCAAGACTTTGATTTTCTCTTTCACTTTTTCAAGTTGAGTGTTCTCCCAGTCATGAAATGCCATGCATGTAAATGTTTCACAAACTGCATCTTTATTTCTAAGAAGAGACTCAAAAGTGTAAAAGTGAGTGCAAAACCTAGTCTCCGCTGGAAGCTTTAACATAATTGACATGCGAGGTCGAAACATATCCAAAACTCTCTGTCTCTTGAGCATGAATTTCACAAGCTGGCGAGCAGTGTCGACGATTGAGGCAAACCATTTGGTATCATCAGATTTATACCAATCTTTTAATACAAGATTCAAACTATGAGTATTACAGCCTACCGGAAAAATATGTGGATATTGTCGCTGTAGGATTCTGGATGCATTTTTACAATTTTTTGCATTGTCCATGACGACTTGGACTACATTTTTGGCACCCACTTCCTCTATCACAGAGCTAATGACTTGAGCAATGTAAGTCCCAGTTTTGATTGAACCAGCTGAATCCACGGCACGGATGAAAGTCTCACCTCTAGGTGAAATAACCATTACATTAATTAATGGTTTTCTTTGCACATTAGACCATCCATCACTTACTATACTACATCCAGAAAGCTCTATATTGCTAAGAATTATTCTTTGTACACGTTCTTTTACCTGCGCATAACATTTCTCTAATAGATCATTTCGCATAGCATGGTACGTAGGCGGTGAAAACCCTGGTCCAAACTCACCAATTTTCTTCCATGCTCTCTTCCAATGCTCACTGTCCACCATCATCATAGCACTCCCAGAAAAGTAAATCGCTTCAGCAAGGACGAGTTGTGCATCATCGAGTCGACCTTGACGTAGGCTTTCTTGCAATGAAGTTTGACGCATGGGTATATTTCCTACGTCAAAGTTTTGCTTGCAAGAAGATGCACTGGGTAGATTACTTTCTGGCTGCATATTGCCGTTCGGGGTACAAGTAGGCGATGTAGCGGGAGTTTGATGATTAGAACAACAGTGTTCTTGCTGCCTTGATACATTAACGGTAGGAGTGTCATGTTTTCTTGAATCTTTCTTTTGAATTTCTTCTCTTATGCGTTTGGCCACGATAGGTGCAGAGGGGTGGGTACATGACTTTTTCTTCGGTCCGCCTAAAAAGTGTTCTCTTAGTCGAGGCGCCCCACCTGATTTTACTGCATGGCATAGCTTACACTCCCAATCTATGAATCGATCACCAACGTTAATTGCATATTGCCACTCTATCCCAGGTGCCTTTTTTTTCCTGCTATTTGAAATTTGGACTCTATTGGAGGTATCACTGGATCCAACATTGTCCTCCATCTCAACAAATAACCTATTCAACCAACCATATAACAATGAATACACAAATGAAAAAACAACAAATCACTCACGTATAACAAAACATAATTCTGCAGACAAAGTACTTCGAAACTATCTTGACAAATACAAAAGATCATCACATAACACAAAACTATTTCAAACTATCTTGCAAGGTCTTACTACAAAACTACTTCGAAACTATCATGCACATTGCACCCCCAATGAAGGATGCCTTTTGTACCCAATTAAGGATACTTTACACAATCAAAGATCTATGCTTGCCCAATACTCTAGTATAGGACAATAGACCTTCTCTAACATTCACAAAAAAAATCAAAGATCTATGCTTGCCCAATACTCTAGTATAGGACAATAGACCCTTGTCTACTCTAAACTATATAAAGTATCAAGAACCAATACAAGCCCCTAAGCAGGACTCTTGGCTCCATCAAACCATTCATAAAGCAGAATGAGGTAGATTACGTACGTGGCTCAAATGCAAAGCTGAATGACTCCAAATTTGTCCCTAAATCTCCGCAAGTATTAGCTACGAACCACACCCTGCCCCCAGTTCAAAGAACTAAGGACGAGTGGCCCAATAGCCTTAGGAGTGCCTACAAGGAAAGACGACAGCCCCTAAAATAAGGATGTTCTTCCCAAGAGGACACTTCTAGCAACTCGAGAGCTCTACAAGTACTTTGAGGAGAGATATCACGCCCCCAAAACAAGGACTATCTTCCCAAAAGTTGTACGACGGGTGTCGGGCAGTGTTTATATACAGAATAATACCCCGCCGGTGTTTTTTGTTTTCCTCGGCGGGCCCGCCGGGCTTTTACCTTTCCCGGCGGGCCCGCCGGGAAAACTCTGTACACCGGCGGGCCTGCCGGGAATGATAGAAGCCTGGAGGTGTTACTGGAATAGTGGGTTCCGGCAGGTCATTTCTCAGGTCATGTGAATATACAATGTGATCACAAGTTTTAATATGTTAACAATAGGTTTTGTTAACGTGATCACGAAATTGTGAAGACGTTAATGAAATCCCTGCACTAGACGCAAATACTCTATGTGTTCTTTCTGTGTCTTACTGTACACAAGAATATCATATAGGAAAACTACTACGAATTTTCCTAGATATGGACATAAAATACTGTCAGCATCATAAACGTCGCTGGAGCATTGGTTAGCCCAAATGGCATAACCAAAAACTCAAAATGCCTGAAACGGGTCCTAAATGCTGTCTTCGCAACATCTTTTGCTTTTATTCTAACCTGATGATACCCAGATCTCAGGTCTATTTTTGTAAAGTATCTCGATCCATAGAGTTGATCAAACAACTCATCCATGCGTGGCATTGCATATTTGTTCTTAATCGTTATCTGATTAAGAGCCCTATAGTCTATGCACATCCGCATAGATCCATCTTTCTTCTTTACTAGAAGAATAGGCAAAGCCTCGGACTTGAACTAGGCCGAATGAAGCCTTTGTTCAAACATTCCGTCAATTGTTTTTCCACCTCCTGTGCCTCGGAGTGGCTTAACCTATAAGCAGGTTTGCTTATAGGTTTTGATCCTGGCATAACTTCGATGCCATGGTCTACTTCTCTAGATGGTGGTAAACCATCTGGTAAATCATCAAGAAAAACATCCTGAAATTCCTCTAATAAATTCATTAAAGTATCTACGTACTTTTTCTTTAATGTCTCATTCACCTTGGATTTTTTCTTGTTTGAATCACATGCATGCCAAACAGGGTTTTCAAACAGTGGGTCTCGTCCAAGGCTATCTTGTTTTCCTTGTTTGTCTACGCAAACATCATTTATCGTTTCATCTACGGAAACAGAATTCAAAAGAGGGTAACAAGCATATACCTCTGCTATCTGGTCTTTGCGAACCGCTGTACACAGTTCCATGGAGGAAATAAGTGGTGTGGCAGGGATAGTACGGTCGCCGTACAGGGTAATGACTCTACCTCCGTGCTCAAAACATAGCGTATTATGTAAGTAATTCTGAGCTAGACTAGGGCCCAAGCCATATAGCCACTCCCTGCCTAGATATACGTCTGCTCTGGCTAAGTGCATGACCTGAAAGTCAAGGGGAGCCTCGTAGTCCTGCATAGATAATGGGACCCCCAATACTACGGTATTCCATACCGTTTTGTTATATTCGTTGGCTAGGCCAACAGTATACTCATGATCACTCCGGGTCTCAGTCAACCCCAACTTCTTGACTAACGAGTAGTTCAAGAAGTTGTGACTAGCTCCATCATCAATAAAAACTGACTCTACGGCCACCTATGGTGCCATACATGCGCACCATGTCATGTGGACCTACAGTAGGCTGCCACATCGTTGGTGTCACTGAACAAGCGTGATGCTCATCACAATGACACACTGTCACCTCTCTGAACTCTGCGAAACTGAGAGGGAGTCTCTGCACTGTATGCAACTGCCTAGAAGGTTTACCATCTTTTTTGGGCTCGTTACCACTCGTGCTGGCTTTAGGCTTTGGACACTCAGCCTTTGTGTGCCCTACTTCATTGCAATTAAAGCAGCGATTTTCCTTTCGCGCTTTAATATACTGCTCTTTCTTTTGGATTTCGCTGTCTCTTTTCTTCTTGGATGGTCGCGGTTTTTTAGACCAATGACCACCCTGTCCTTCCTGGTCCGTCCTATCCCCTTGTTTATCACTGCGGAACTCTTTTCTTTTAAGGCATGACCTCCTCTTTTCACTACCCTCGGCCCTACTAGAACCACCACGCGCACTACGGCGCTTGATGTCATCAAATATCTGCGCATATTTAATTGCCTCTGCTAAGTCTCTAGGCTGTAAGGGCTCTATGTACTCAAGGTAATCATCTTTGAGGCCTCTCTTAAAGCCTCGCAATGTGTGGAATGCATTGATTCCCTTTAGCTTGAGTACTATCTTCCTATAGTCTGAGATGTACTGAGTTAGGGATTTGTTCTCCATCGAGCACTTATCCCATAACTCCCAGCTTCTCTCTGCCTCATTAACCGGCAAAAATTCTTTTCGAAACATCGTTTCAAACTCCGTCCAAGTGGCAGGACGAGTTGTCAAACTCATCCACCACTTGTACGCTTTGCCGGTTAATGAGAGGCTAGCCTCTACGGGCTGTATACGGCTAGGCTGTTGTCGCAGCGCATGCAAATCTGACCACTTCGCTAGAAACATATTGACCGAGTCCTTGTTTCTCTCCTTCTTCTCACGCCACCAAAACTAGGCGGCTTTAAGTCTTTTAATAATGACGAAGCTGTCGCTAGTAGGCCTGTACTCCCGCAGGCGCATCGGCCTGTACTCCTGCAACCACTGGCGAGGCGATGCTCACCCGTGCCGTAGGAGCTCGGCTACCACGAGGAGTCGGAGTACTAGCCGAGGCGGCTGTCAGTGCATCTAACCGTGTGGAGATGCTCTGTAGCATCGTGACTAAATCAGCCTGGACTCTACCCATATTGTTTAGTTTGGCATTAAGATATTTAAATAGTCCACTAGAGAGCTCCGTCTCTGTCAGGACATCAGCAGGGTCCAATAGGTCATAATCATCATCGTCGTACTCCAAGAGGTCCTCCTCGGTCCCCTCGGCGACGTCGGTGTTCATGTCCTCTGGCTCATCGGCCAGAAAGGGGTCATCTCCTAATGCGGCCACTGGGTCCTGCAGGCTCACTGGGTCCTAAGGCGGGGTCAATAGTCGAGGAGGGCGTTGGCGGATCACGCGTGATCGACGAGCGCACTCTGGAGGCGTGTACGCCTGACAATTCGGTCGGGGTCAAACCCGTGACCGAGGACAAGAGACCGGAAAAACCTAGAGAAGTAGAAGGCGGTGGGGACACACTACACCTAGCAGACATCTTTAATTCTTGCCAAAAACAATGCGAGAACTCGAAAATTACTAAAAAAAACGCTAATAAAATGAGCAGTGGTGGAGAGAGAATAGTCACCCCCCTTTACGGTCGCCTGTTGATTTGTGTTTCCTGCGAGCCTCTACAAGCGTCGCTAGTCCGGGATGCTTCGATCCACGAGAAAAAATGCCTGCAACTCATAAAAAATTTAATTCGCTCGGGAAGTTGTGCTTGAAAAACTCGGATTATCCCTTCCCCCGGGATTATCCCTCCTCCCCAACCGAGAGAGGATTCGTTTGAATTTAGTTTCATTTTTAATAAATTAAAAATGAATAATTAATATATATATATATATATAAATGATTTTTTTATTTTTTATTTTTTAACTTTTTCTTCTCCTCTCGTGGCCGTTTGATGCGCTGGTTGGCTGCCTGTGCTCTGGGTCGCCGCCCAGTTGGCCATTGCTGGCTGGCCGCCGCCCCCCCTGGTGGCTGGCCGTCGTTCGTTGGCTGGCCGCCGCCGCCTGGTTGGCCGCCGCCTGGACTGGCTGGCCTGGCTGGCCGCGTGGGCTGGCCGCCTAGGCTCTTCAGACGGCACATGGGCTCTCTTCACCCCCCTCAGATGGCGCACACGCAAGGACACGCAAGGACTCTTCGCCCTCTTCAAACGGCACATGGGTGATCTTCACCCCCTCAGACGGCGCACACGCAAGGACACGCAAGGACTCTTCGTTGGTTTTCGCCCCCCTCAGACACACAGTTGCATTGCCGCCTCCTTTACACGAGCTGCATTGCCACAAACTGTCGTGGGGCTAGCTGGTCTTCGCCCCCCATCCCCACACACAATCTACGGGTGGCTCTTCGCCCTCCCACCCCCACACACAGTCTACGGGTGGCTCTTTGCCCCCCCCTCAAACGACCGACAAATTGTTTCGCAGACAAGCTTAACGGAAAAAAAAAAACAAGATGCTTACCATCAATTTGCTTGCTGTGTGTGACAGGGAGAGAGAGAGAGAGAGAGAGAGAGAGAGAGAGAGAGAGAGAGAGAGAGAGAGAGAGAGAGAGAGAGTTCTTCCCTTCAAAAATCTCTTGGCCTCCTCCCTCCACACACTCCATTGTGGAGATAAGGATGAGGAGATGAATGGTTGAAAACCATTGAGTGGGCTCCGGTCCTCCGGTCACGCGCGGACCCTGATGACCCCCATCGAACCACGCTCTGATACCAGTGTTAGATATCCGTAACGCCGCTACGGGCATTACCACAAGAGGGGACGGCCTCTGGCTCACCACCCAGCCCATAGAGGAAGAATAAGGATTGCCCCTCATCCCCCAGGCTATATAGTGTGTGGCCTGCCGTCCACACTAGCCTGGCCGCCCATGACTCCGCATGGGCGTCCTCTCCCACTGAACCCCGGACATGGCCATCCGGTCTGCCGCCGTCGGTCAGGCGTTACAGCCTACGTGACAGTTTACTTCAAGGTGGGTTCCCATTCATCTCTTCAAGCTTAAGGCTTCTTTGCAACAAGTACCAAAGCAGACCCTAATAATCCAAAGTGTAAGATCCCTGTCCCCACTGTGCAAAGAATTCAGGGGTGCTAGTAGTGGAAGTAGCACTTCTTGCATGGGGTTGGGTCCCACACTCGGGACCTCACCCCCACGGATATCCGGACAAGAGTCTAATCCATCGGTTCTTCCAAAACCGAACCCGAAAAAACTTCCCTTGCCCGGAAAGCACGGGCAAATCCTCCAAGATAACTTTTCTCTAACATAGTCAAAAGCCTTAACTAACTGAACTAATCTGACCAAACCCGTAGTGTCAAAGTCAAATCAAGGAAAAGATTGCACTTGGATCATAGAGACCAATACTTTTTTCCTCATTGAGAGGCACAGCCGTTGATTCTTTTCCATAGAACAATTTTTATCCGAGATTTACTTTATCTATCGTACCATAATAGAATTGAGTCTCATTTTAGGGATCCATCAGTCCAGCCTAACCCCATCTAGTCCCATGGGTTAGCCAACCATTGTATTGATGGGATCCAATTAGGAATTTGGTTAGGTTTCAGCCCCATGGGTTAGCCAACCGCCTAACCATTGTAGTAATGGGATCCAATTAGGAATTTGGTGCAAACTTAAAACTATTCACACCACTTACACACCCAATATGAAATTGCCTTTTTCACACAATCAGCTATCTTTAAAAACAATCATTTAATGAAACCATTGTGTCACTGATCATAATCCATCAAAATCTCTGGTTAAATCTTTGTTCCTTCAGGTGTACCTATGGCACCATTGGCAACCAAAACGCTCACCACCTGTCCACTCATGGGCCTTTTCGATAGTTCCTAGCTCATAGTAACTGGCAATATATTCACATATCAAAATGGAATCTCCATTGAAGATCAGCAAGATCAACCAACGGATCCATATAAAAGAGCCATGGACTCATCCGTTGTTGAGGACCAGCAAGGTCAATTAACCAGATCCATGCCCGAATTCAAAAAACAACTCTTACTCCTTATTCAATATCTTCCCCGACGTACTTGTGGGTATCTTCGGTGACCCAGAGCCCGAGCACCTTATGGTCAGCACCCTCTAGGATCCTTCACAGGTCACCTAGCGCTTCACTCATAGGCCGCTTCCTTGGTCCCTCATCCACCGTACTGGAAGCTCACCATTTAAATCCAACCAAGGCTGGTCAAGACCTCGGCCAACCTTGCTATGTAAGACATTCTGTGTTGACTCTCCATCAGCAGCTGTTGCAATTTTATCAGCTAGGTCTCCACGGCCTCATTCACAAGACGGTCAAAATGCTTCCCTAGCATTCTTGACATAAAACAGTCATTTAAAAACAGGTCATAAATATAATTTCTATAACGAACTCTTGTCTTTCCGCATTAATCAACATTACTTAATCCACATTCATTTCATATGAATTCCCATTCTCATCCAATCACATCATTTTTCATCTTATCACTTCTTTCCTCAAATATCCTTATCAGATCTCATCCACTTGCATTTACCCATCCACATCGCATCACATCACATTCATTCACATCTCATCCATTCAGACCACAGCACATTCACTCACATCACATTGCATTCAGACCACATCACATTCACTCATGTCACATCTCATTTTTAGACCACATCACATTCACTCACGTCACATCTCATTCAGACCACATCACATTCACTCACATCACATCTTATTCAGACCACATTACATTCATTCACATCTATCCTGATTCACATCCCATCACATCTATTCACATCCTATATCATTCATTCATATCCCGATTAACATGACATCATATCCATTCACATCCCTTATCATTCATTCACATCCTGATTCACAGGCTATCACATTCATTCACATCCTAACTAACATGCCATCACATTCATTCATATCCCAGTTCACAGCCTATCACATTCAGTCACATCCCTTATCATTCATTCACATCCTGACTCACATGCCATCACATTCATTCACATCCCATATCATTCATTCACATCCCTTATCATTCATATCTATCCAATTTACATCACATCTCATCGCCTCTATTCTCGTTCATATTCATCACATGCGCATCCATATATATTCTTCCACATACATCCACATCCATACTTATCACATACACATCCACATCTATCCTTTCACCTACATCTACATCCATCCTTTCACATACATACATCTACATCCATTCTTTCAAAAACATCCACTTCTATTCTTTACATACATCCACATCCATTCTTCACATACATCCACATCTATCCTTTCACATACATCCACATCCATCCCATATCATTCATTTACATCCTTATTCACATGACATCTCATCCATTCACTCATTCTTTTGTAAAAATCAACTTTAGTGGGAATAACACTTTTATAAAAATCCTTTTATACATCTATTTATGCATAAATTCAAATTTAAGGAAAATAAGACTTTCGAAATAAAAAAAAATTCTTTATGCATCTTTCTATGCATAAAATCAAAATTAATGAGAACAACTCTTTTGAAATAAAAATAAATTCCTTTATGTATCCTTCTATGCATAAAATCAAAATTAATGAGAATAACTCTTTTGAAATAAAAATAAATTCATTTATGCATCGTTCTATGCATAAAATCATAAAATCAAAATTAATGAGAATAACTCTTTTGAAATAAAAATAAATTCATTTATGCATCTTTCTATGCATAAAATCAAAATTAATGAGAATAACTCTTTTGAAATAAAAATAAATTCCTTTATGCATATTTCTATGCATAAAATCAAAATTAAATGAAAACAATACTTTTATAATAAAAAGAATTTCCAATATACATAGAAAGTAATTCTAATGAAAATAACGCTTTTATAATAAAAATATTTCGAATATGCATCTTTCTATCCATAGAAATTAATTCTAATGAAAATAATGCTTTTAAAATAAAAATTATTTCCAATATGCATCTTTCTATGCATAGAATTAAAATAACACTTTTAGAATACACAAATGGAGGGGATTACTCTTTTTGAATAACATAAAGATAAAACTTATTTCCACAAAATTTAAGAGAATTTTTCCATAACCTCCTTTGTATGGCGAAACATTTTTCAATTTTTACACTCTAAATCTACTTAGAATTTACCCCAAGATGAATTTAGCACTCTAATTTAATCAATTCCCATTTTTTTAAAGAGAAAACAATACAGAAAGTTTAACTCTATTTATTTGATTACACATATTGGTTAAAAAAGGGCTAAATTCAATGAAGAGAAGGGGGAAGCCGAAACATCAAGGCATAACATCCAATTTCAATTGAAAAGAAGCAAGAAATCATAAAACCATAGAATAGAATTAGAAAAAAGTAGAATTTCTAACTTACATGGAGTTTTGTGAGATATCCTTTGGATTGAGGGATTGAGGGTTCTACTCTTGCTTGGATCAAGAGTGGCCACCAATTCTTTGTAGAGGAAATAGTAAAAAACAAGTGAATTATCAATGAATTCAATGTTTTTTTACTTTGGGAGGAGTAGAGTAACAGTGCATAAAACACTATTAACCTTTACAAATGGGGAGGCTTCTATTTATAGGAAAAAGTGAGCCTCTAACCAAGCAAACTAATTCTAGAATTTTCCAGATGAGTTTGGTCACTTTTTTTGACCATTTTTAGGTCAGTTTAGCTTACTTTTTGGTTCTAGTTGAACCAGGAGAGAGGAGAGATGATAATATCTCATTATTTGTGAGTTTAAAACTCATCTACACATGTGAAATAGGCACCTCCTTCATGAGGGAAATTCCCCACATTGAGGTGTCAAAAATGCATCATTTCCTCTAAATATCTCTTCTTTTTTAACTAATAACCTTGTCCTTAGTCAACTCTTCATCTTATGTGAGTATTTACTCATTTTTGGGAGATTTCTCTTTTATTCTTCAATTTATCTCCTCCCTACATTTGGATTAATCTTAAATGTCCATAGGAACTTTAATCCAAAAATTTCAAAAAATCTGGACCCTCAGGCTAAGGTCCTTTTTACCTATTTTTAATTTATTCCAATTGTACACTGGAAAGTTCTTTTGAATTTATGTTCTAGGGGAAATCATTTTAATAAGAAGGGATAGTTTTCCATCCAAAGATATCTAGAAACTGAATTACCTCTCTCTAAGCCAAAACATATAGAAACAAGATCTGTTATTATTCTGAAAAGGGGATTGATTACAGGGGGAGAAACTGGACATCTTGAGGGGCTAGGGGAGGAATCTTATACAAAGAGAAGCTAGTTACTACACAAGCCTTACCAACAACTTGTAAATCCATCCACCCAAACTCAGAAAAGGGAAATAAGATCATGTTGAACCCTTACCATCCATCTCTCAAAAAGCTTCGATTCCCAAATCCATTCAAACATTGGAATCTACCTTGGGAAGGGGGAGAAAAGGATGATTCCACTTCAGCAGAACTTGTTCTTCACTAAGAGAGGCTTCACATGTAGCAAGTTGACCCTTATCTCCATAGGTTTTGTATGATGAACCCACATCTCCTCCAAAAGAAGAACCCATAGTCCTAATTAGGTCTTATGAGAATCCTTTGCCACCATTACAACTAGATGTCAACTACTATTGTGCCAACCTACATCATCCTCACAAATTTACTTCAAAAGGCTTGCATCACCCTTCGAGAAGTCCATCGATGATGAGAAGCAGAAAGGGGAGTGTACAACCAACTTCTACATTTGTATCCCTAAATTTTTTTTTTCTCCATGACAACTTATGTTCACGCAAAGTGGGAGCCTATTGGGAAAATATTACTCCCACAAGTATAGTAAATATTAAAACCATACTAACACATACAACATATGCATACCACATATTTCATAAAAAAACCCTAAAAAAGATGAAGAGTTGAGCACACAATAATACAAAGAGAATGCATGAAAGCACAAGGTTTTTAGAACTCCTTTGTCTAATGTATAAGCCTTGCGCAATGGATCTCAGTTGACGTGACACCAACACACCAATTCTAGATCCGAATTGTCAAGAATGGTATTATCAAAGAGTGTCTAGCATACTACCTTTCTAAACACACTTGCATTACTTTTTTGCACCCTTAGGAGAGGATTCCATCCCATGCCTCCATGCCATACCTGTAAACAACATATGCTTCTTGCCACGTCCCACCTTTTTTAGCAATGTAGAATGTATTTTTAATGTTATGGGACAATATCTGCTTGAACAAACTCAAGTTTGTCTTCCTTGTTATGCCATACTTTTAAAATGTCCCTAATTACCTCTTGGTTGTACATTGGTCGGTAGTGCAGGGCTGAAGTTAGGCACCAGCTTCATAGTGTGTAATACTAGTCTACCATGGTAACCCTTGTAGATAAATAGCTACCACTTTCAATTACAGTTTCATCCTCATAAAGGTGGCTAGCAAAGGAAGCCACCAAGGTGGTGGTAGGCTCACAGATTGGTAGCAAAGGTTTTGCTCAAGCTGATATGTTATTAGGCTAGCAGCTAGAAGCATCAAGTTAGGATTTCTATCATACCAATGAACTCCAAGCCTGGGAGCTAATAAGAGTGGTATCTTCATGGTAGGTACTATGCTAAGAGTGGTGGCTCCCAGGCTTGGAGCTCAGTTACCAAGCTTGGAGCTCATAGGCATGAGGCTGGGAGTGATTCAGGTGGTATCTTGATGATAGGTACTATGCTAAGAGTGGTGGTAGCCACCACTGTTAACATTGCAGCTACTGTTCCAAAGCTGGTAGTTACCTTTCTATCCCTAAAAGCCACCATTGTCAACCTAGTAGCTTCCACTCTTAAGATGGTTGCTACCTTACCTACCTACTGGCTTTCACTCTATATAGGTAGCTACCATTGTGAACATGGCAGCTACTGTTCCAAACCTGGTAGTTACCTTTCTGCCTTTAAAAGCCACCATTGTCAACCTGGTAACTTCCAGTCTTAACATGGTTGCTACCTTACCTAGCTGGTGGCTCTCACTCTATATAGGTAGCTACCACTGTTAACATGGCAGCTACTCTTCCAAAGCTGGTAGTTACTTTTCTGTCTTTAAAAGCCACCATTGTCAACATGGTAGCTTCCACTCTTAACGTGGTTGCTACCTTACCTAACTGGTGGCTCTCACTCTATACAGGTAGCTACCACTGTTAACATGGCAGCTACTATTCCAAACCTGGTAGTTACCTTTCTGTCTTTAAAAGCCACCATTGTCAACCTGGTAGCTTCCACTCTTAACATGGTTGCTACCTTACCTAGCTGGTGGCTCTCACTCTATACAGGTAGCTACCATTGTTAACATGGTAGCTACTGTTCTAAACCTGGTAGTTACCTTTCTGTCTTTAAAAGCCACTATTGTCAACCTAGTAGCTTCCACTCTTAACATGATTGCTACCTTACCTACGTGGTGGCTTTCACTCTTAATAGGTAGCTACCACTGTTAACATGGCAGCTACTGTTCCAAAGCTGGTAGTTACCTTTCTGTCCCTAAAAGCCACCATTGTTCACCTAGTAACTTCCACTCTTAACATGGTTGCTACCTTATCTACTTGGTGGTGCCCACTCTACCAAATAGCCACCAATCTTAACACAACAGCTATTGTTCCAAACCTTTAACCTAAAAGCTATTGTTCATTTCTGGCATGAAAAATTTCTAAATTACCAAGTTAGTTCTAATTCTTTAACTTCTATAAGCTATATATGTTGTTCATAGGCTGATTTATTGTCCTGATTTATTGTAGATAGAATTCTTTCTTGCTTTCAAACAGAGTCATCCAGAGGTACAGATTCACCAAAGAGCATTTGAAAAGCTGAAGTCTTATTTTGTACGCAAGCTTCGAGATCGGTACACTTGTTGTTGCATCACACATGTCCAGATGTCATTCTTACGAGATGCTATCAACCATTTACGCCAAGCTAGTCTAGGTGTGCATGGAAAAGAGTATATATGTCAATGTAACATTTGTGGTGTTGGAGAAAAATGCACAGCTCACACACAAACTTACTTAAGCCTTAGACAACAAGCACAACCCCTCTGTCTCATTGTGTCTCACATATAGCGAGAAATCTACATTCGCTACATGAAAGCCAATAGTGACAAGATATTCAAAAATCTTGTCAGGCCATGTTCTTGGTGCTTGTTTTAAGCCATACAAGGCTTTCTTCAACTTGCAAACATGCTCGGGGTGACTCACATCCTCATAACCAGGTGGCTATAACATATACACCTCTTCCTGCAAATCCCCATGCAAGAATGCTTTCTTTACATCCATCTGATGTAAAGACCATTGCTTTGACGCAGCCACTGCTATCACAACTCTCACTGTTGCCATCTTGGCAATTGGGCTGAAAGTTTCCTCATAATCAATGCCATATGTCTACGCATATCCTTTGGCTACCAATATAGCCTTGTACCTGCTTATGCTTCCATCACTGTTATGTTGTTTTACTTTGTACACCCACTTGCATCCAATGGCTTTCTTGCCTTCAGGCAATTGCACTAAATCCCAAGTCTCATTTCCATATAGTGCATCCATCTCCTCATCCATAGCTTTATCCCAACAAACATTTCCAACAGCCTCATCAATGCATATGGGTCTACAACCTGTACAACTTTTGCCATGTATGCATAGTGATGTGCCACATAACCATCATAGGTAAACCTCTGCACATGATTCTTCACTCTCCCAAATCTTCACAGTTTTGCATTCATGGCTTCCATAGCCTTCTTTACACCAGGTGTTCTCATAGCTGGTATCCCAAGATCCTCATCAAGGCTCATCTCTGAGCCACTAGACTCTCCATCAACATGAGAATGACCTGCAAAAATGTCAGGCATACTAAGGGGCTCAACCACTTTCTCTTTGCCTTTATGTGAGGCATCCACCAGTGCGGCCAATTTTATGGAATCAGACTGGGCATTTTAAAGTGCCAAGATTAAATGCCTCAAACTAATGATTAAAAACTCCTATACTAAGCATAAATTTGCATTATTAGTCTAACTAGTGTTCACATGGTAAATCATCATCTATAATTATAACTGGGTAAGACCCAAAGAGGAACTAGCATCATAAACAATAAATGGAAGCTAAGGGAACTACTTGCATGGTCATCATCTAGCATTATAACTAGGTAAGACCCATTAAAGAGGCACTATCATCATAAACAATAAATGGAAGCTAAGGGAACTACTAGCATGGTCATCATAAAAAATCGTGCAATGGTTCCCAATGATTGAACTCCTTCTAATCAAATGGAAGATCCTATCCAATCTAAGCACCACAACCGATCTAAGATCATAAGACCACATCAAAGATGCCAAATAAAGGGGTTTCTCATAGTCTCCAGTCGTCTCTCCAAAAAGTCTTGGTTATAACACCACATCCATCTTGAGTCAAAACAATTGTGTGGCAGTGGAGTGATGTGTTCACATCCTTTAGTAGAAAGTTTCCTCCTTTGCTTATCATGAGAGGATTTGGAGTTGGAGGCATAATAATTAGGCGATCTAGCCTATGTGACCTTTACATTTTTAAAAAAAACTACGAGCAAAAAAATATATAAAACTCTATTGAAAACAAAACAATTACATTTAAACAATAATAATCATACCAAGTGAGAATCATCACATAAGCCTCTACAAGACTCATGCATGGTATAAACATCACCTATGTGATGAATATGTCCCTGAAAATGGTGTAGCCATGAGCCTATAAGCCCATGAACCTATAGACAGGAAGGTCCACAAGCTACTCATAAAATGGTAAGCTTGCAAGCCCGTGAGTACATCTGTGCATGTGCACGCTGATAAGCATGCGAGTTGGCAACCTAGCAAGCCCATAAACTAGTAAGCCAATATGCTCTACAAAGTGTGCAAATATAAAAGCTACAAGCCTATGAGTATGTAAGCATGCAAGCTCACATTTTGCAAGCTGAGAAAAGCCCGCATATGCCCACAATCCCATAAGCCAATAAGCTTGCAAGCTCATAATTCCACAAGATGGCAAGTCTACAATTCCACAAGCCCTTAAAGTTGGCAAGCCCGTAAGCTAGCAAGCTAGGAAGCCCATATGCCATCAAGCCCACAAGTTGGTAAGCCCAAATTTCCACAAGCTAGTTAGTAAGTTGGTAAGCCCATAATCTTGCAAGCCCAGAAGCTGTCAAGTTTAATTACCCACAATTTGTTGGTAAGCATAATCGAGCTTATGCACAACCTAGCAATGCATAATATAATCTCGACAATACATAAGCCCCCAAAATTGCATAAGTTTGATTATGCATACATATCGTGCATATCGTGATAATGTCGGTCAACACATAGCCTCACAATGCATAGCGAGACTTATGCATAGCCCAACAATGCATAGTTAGCCATTTGCATGGCCTTGGCATGTTTTGTTATATGTGAATATATATATCATATTTTGTTATGCATGGCCTCACATATTTCATTATGTGAATATATTCTCTCTCTCTCTCTCTCTCTCTCTCTCTCTCCCCTTTTATGCCCAATATGCTCTGGCATTGTCTCATCTTTTATGTCCTATATAGTGTTTCCTTTTTCCTTCTATGTCATATAGGGTGAGGTAGTATGTGTGTGGTAAGGCGTGATGTAGATGATGTGATGGTGAATGTGATGAAGCATGATAATGACATTAATGGTTTTTTGTGTTGAATGTTTTATAGTAAATGAACTTGTTGATATATTATAATGTTAATAACTCATCCAGTGGAAAAAATATAGGAGAAGCTCAAGAATTTATATGCTTCGGAAGGATCCCTTGTATATATGTATATATATGTATATGTGTGTGTGTGTGTGTGTGTGTGTGTGTGTGTGTGTGTGTGTGTGTGTGTGTAAATATATACATATATATACCTAATCACCTCAATGCCCAAGAAAGATCTGAGCTCCCCTAGATCCTTCATGTCAAACTTCTGTCTAAGCAAGATCTTTCCATCAAAGATCTCTGCATCATGGTCCCCCGTAATGATCAGGTCATCTACATAGGGCGGTCCAAGCTCTGCTGGTATGGTGCCGGAGAGCTGGTTAAATTGGAGAGAAACGCCCAGCATGCTGCTCAGACTGTCGAGCTCCATGGGAATGGGCCCTGTGAGAGAGTTTTGTGCCAAGTCCCTGTATGCATGCGGCGATGATCAGGAAGCGAGCGAGCGTGCGTTAATGCAATAGATAAATGAGAGTGTAACAGATAACGGATATATATCAGCCGACCGTATTGTGTTTGAAGCCTAGCAATTCAGACTTCTTTGCTTTGAAGTGTTTGATGGGAGAGTGCCCATCTTGTGGACCCTCAAAGAAGCTATCGACGTGTCCTATGGAGGAATCAAGTAGCGTACGCACAATAAAGGTGAAGATTTTTGAAGACATTCAAGTTGGTGAAACAGATTCTGGCAAGAAAAAGAAAAGAAAAGTTCTCTCCCACAAGGAGATGCAACCTGGGGAACTATTTGACCTCTTTTAGGGATCACTTACAAAAGTTCATAAAGCACAACTTTATCTACAGATGGCAAGTTGAGCAATTTAAAGAGTGTAGACCTACGTGTATTTCCTGACGATGTGGTTGTTTTAATTGAAGACTTTGCTGAAAATTATACATTCAAAGAACAAAATGAGATTCAATCAAGGCATTGGTTTTCTTGCCAAGTTACAATATTTGTCCATATCACATATGTGCAGATTGCAGGAAGTCTTCAAAAGTATTATCATTTTTACATTTCTGATGATAAAACTCATTATACTCTTTTTGTTCAACATTGCTTCATGCTCCATCATGGATGGTTGAAAGAGCTAGGCTTATCCCTCAAGGAGCATTGGGTGTGGTCAGATGGGGCAGCCTCACAGTTTAAGGCAAAGAGGCCTTTCTACTTACGGTTGCCCGGTATGGGACTCTCACATGGTTAAAGATGACACATCATTTCTTGGGATCTGGTCATGGGAAGGGTGAACATGATGGTGCAGGTGCTGTTATCAAAAGACATTTGACTCAAGAAGAGCAACTTAAGCCAAACGATAGAAAATTACAATGTGCAGAGGATGTGGTTGTCTTTTTAAGAGAAACCATGTGTGATGGCGCTGCTGCCACATATGCATCCACCAAAGTAAGACCAGTTACCAAGGTGTTTTGGGAAATTAAGGAAGGCGACGTGGATAGAAGCAAGAAGTGGGACTGCAAATCTGTGGATGGCGCTCCTGGGATACATTGTGTCTCAGGTTACTCTTTAACAAATGGAAAAGCTCTCAGATGCAGGCAACTATCATGCTTTTGCAATTCTTGTATGCAAGGCCTTTGGAGGAGGTGCTCTAGGAAGTCACATGTCAAGAAGTGGGAGTATGTTACCCTTGAACCTTCAGAAGATGTCAGAGATGCTAATGAAGTTGAAGATTTTGCATACGAAGGACACCATGATGTTTTGAGTGATGCACTTTGCATTGGTGACAATTTTGCTGTCATAGCTCCTCATGACAATGAGGAGCTTGCAGATTTTAATGTCTTGAAATGCACAGCTCAAAAGCAAAAATCTGATACTAAGCTAACAAATGGCTGGGGGAATGTTTGCCTTGCTGGTTCATTTATTATCAAGGGAATATGCTACAAACAAGCGAAAGGAAATCCCTATGAGTATAAGCTATTACGGCGCAAGCCTGAAGCTATTTTGCCATCCCACCTTGTAAGATCCATCAAGTTCCCAATGGAGAAGGTTCAAGGATGTGGGATGAGATTTTTTATTTCCCCAGAAGCATATGAGGCTATTTACAATAGCACTCCCTTTGATGTATAGCTTGCTGAAAATAATTCAAGCTGTTTCTTTTGGACATACTTATTTTTTTTGGATCCTCGTCTACTCATGCTAATCTGTTTGTAGGCAAGCATTACCAAGAGCCACACCAAGCTTGTGGGCGGCATCTGTGAATGATAATTAAACTTGCCTGATCTTTCTTAGGGATGCTCAAATCGTGGTACATGGTAAATCTTACTGGCACATTCCATACATGTCAAGGTATTCTTTTACACTATGGGTCTTATGATGTGGCATGACCATATTGCTCAAGATGCACAATTAATGAGCTTCGAAAGTATACCACTATACTAGTACCTAGCAGGAGGACCTTGGTAGCACTTGGTAGTAGGCTACAAGCACCTAGGTAGCACCAAGATAGCAGAAGATAGTGATATGGTATCTTATGATGTGGCATGACCATATTGCTCAAGATGCACAATTAATGAGCTTCGAAAGTATACCACTATACCAGTACCTAGCAAGAGGACCTTGGTAGCACTTGGTAGTAGGCTACAAGCACCTAGGTAGCACCAAGATAGTAGAAGATAGTGATATGGTATCAAGCAGGTAGCACTTGCAGAGGGTACTGTGCTTCGTGACTCCCTTGCATATCCGGGGGCATCAATGTGGCCAAGCATCACCAAAGACCTTGTAGCACGCGAGATCATTTGCGTGCATCCCATAGCCATGCAAATCTCTTTGCTTGTAGCAAGGTGAGCAAAACAATAAATATGATAAGCATGACCACAAGGAAGTATAAACATGCAAAGACCATCTGCATCATACATGACCAATCCACAAGCAAAACAAATATTGTGCGCATCCGATAAGCCCAGATCTGCAGATGGTAATTTAGGTGTTGGCAAGGATAGGAACACTTTGTTCCTTGTTGCCTGCATGTCTTTCACAAAATCCACCTGAGCACGCACTGCATCTCTATTTGTTTTGCATTTTCTAGAAACTTCTCATATAGCTTTCGTCCAACACGCTTTCGACATACGTCCTTTTTTCGGCGACACACGTGTATTGTTTTTCCAATATGTAATGACTAAATCTTTCACTTCCTCTGTGATTATACTTCTAAGTTGTCGTTGTCACTCACACAAATGCAATGGCAGCTGTGAGTCATGTTGCTTCATTTGAGATCTAGCTGCATAAAAATTCCTTCGATGAACTCCAAGTAGCCTTGATGCAACTGCTATATTTGGTTTTCTACTTGTGGAATTCATGACCATCATGATACTTGCCCGTTTAACAAACAATTCCCTAGAGCTTTTTGGTCTTTTGACATCCTTGAGGGTATTGTGTAATCCATGGAGCAAGAACTTATAATCCTGTGTGGATTCCTCATCTTTGTGACAATTAAGAGATGCACAATTAAATTGTACATCTCTTAAAGCTCGATGGTTGAGTATACTTCTGACGATCTCACCCTTTGCTTTATTGTCAAGACCCTGTGTGTATTCCATGAAACACTTAATCACTTTTGAAGTAATCATCTTTTGTTTTGTGATGCTGAGCCTGACTTGTTTCATTGGTGACTTCCTTGACTTTAACTTCTCACAATAAGCATGCTTCCGGCCTATTTTGTACTCCCTGATTAATTTTGATTTGCATGGTGCACACTTGAAGGAGCCAGCACATGTACATAAGCTGCTTTGAACATCTTCTGCTTGTGCAATCGGAACTATTTCCATGTTGAAAAAACTCCTTTTGATCAGTTTAACAAGTCGAATGTGCTCACTTTGTGAATAGCATGAGGCTCTTAAGAGAGACAGATAGACCCTCAGATGCTAATATAATGTTAAGAAATCCAGGAAACCTGCAATGCAAAAACACACACAAACGTCAAGTCACCGTGGAGGCTTGTTCAAAGCAAAGAGAGAGAGAGAGAGAGAGAGAGAGAGAGAGAGATTCTTCTATAGAGGGGAAGGCTTACCACCAGCAATCACAAGACACACACACACACACACACACATATGAAGTCGCCATCGAAGGTTGTTCACGGCACAGAGAGAGAGAGAGAGAGAGAGAGAGAGAGAGAGAGAGAGAGAGAGAGAGAGAGAGAGAGAGAGATTTTGCTATAGAGGGTAAGCCTTACCATCAATCACAAGACACACACACAAACATGAAGTCACCATGGAAGCTTGTTCACAGCAAAGAGAGAGAGAGAGAGAGAGAGAGAGAGAGAGAGAGAGAGAGAGGACGTGGGGAGTGGTTGACCATAACCGAAAAACGGTTCTTTTTCTTTTTCTTTTTTTAAACAACCCACTTTTTGCTTGGTATTAGATGGTTACTATCAGTGTCCCGGACATAGGTATTAAGTCCACCTATTTATGCATACACCCGCATAGAAAGATGCGTAAAGAAATTTATTTTTATTTCAAAAGAGTTATTCTCATCAATTTTGATTTTATGCATAGAAAGATGCATAAAGAAATTTATTTTCATTTCAATAGAGTTTTTCTCATAAATTTTGATTTTATGCATGGAAAGATGCATAAAGAAATTTATTTTTATTTCAAAAGATTTATTCTCATTAAAATTGAATTTATGCATAGAGAGATGCAAAAAAGTTTTAATTTTATTTCGAAAGTGTTATTCTCCTTAAAATTGAATTTATGCATAAATAGATGCATAAACGGATTTTTATAAAAGTGTTATTTTCCACTGAAGTTGTTCTTATGCATAAATAGATGCGTAAAGAATATTTATATCAAAAAAAAGAATTCTCTTACATTCTATAAATAGATGTGATATGAATCAGATAGATGAGAATGAATAGAGGATGGATGTGATGAGAAAAGAAGTGATGAGAATGAAAGGTAAATAGATGTGATGAGATGGGATGAGAATCAGATAGATCGAAATGAATGGATGGATGGATGTGATGAGAATGAGAATGAGAGGTAAATAGATGTGTTGAGATGGGATGCGAATCATATATATGGGAATGAATGGATGGATGGATGTGATGAGAATAGAAGTGATGAGAATGAGAGGTAAATAGATGTGATGAGATGGGATACGAATCAGATAGATGGGAATGAATGAAAGGATGGATGTGATGAGAATGAGAGGTAAATAGATGTGATGAGATGTGATGCGAATTAGATAGATGGGAATGAATGGATGGATGGATGTGATGAGAATAGAAGTGATGAGAATGAGAGGTAAATAGATGTGATGAAATGGGATGCGAATCAAATAGATGGGAAAGAATGGATGGATGGATGCGATGAGATTAGGAATGATGAGAATGTGAGGTGAATAGATGTGACGAGATGTAATGCAAATCAGATAGATGGGAATGAATGGATGGATGGATGCAATGAGAATAGAAGTGATGAGAATGTGAGGTGAATAGATGTGATGAGATGTAATGCGAGTTAGATAGATGGGAATAAATGGATGGATTGATGTGATGAGAATAGAAGTGATGAGAATGAAAGGTAAATAGATGTGATGATATGGATGCAAATTAGATAAATGTGAATAAATAGATGAGATGTGATGTCATGTGAATCAGGATGTAAATGAATGATATAGGATGTGAATGAATGTGATAACATGTGAATCGCGATGTGAATGAACAATAAGGGACGTGAATGAATGTGTTAGCATGTGAATCGGGATGTGAGTGAATGAGGTGTGATGTGAAATGGATGTGATAAGATGCGATGTAAACTGGATAGATGTTAGTGTATGTGAAGTGATGAGATGTATGGGTAGATGCAAGTAGATGTGATCTGATGAGATTTATGGGTAGATGCAACAAGTAGATGTGATTTGATGAGGATAAATGAGGAAATAAGTGATGAGATAGAAAAAGATGTGATTAAATGAGAATGGGAATACTTATGAAATGAATGTGGATTCATGTGTGGGTAATGTGGATTGATGTGGATGGATGAGTGGATAATGTGGATTGATGTGGATGGATGAGTGGATAATGTGGATTGATGTGGATGGATGTATGAATCATATGGATTGATGTGTGAATAATGTGGATTGACGTGAATGGATGTATGGATAATGTGGATTGGTGTGGATGATGTGGATGGATGTATGGATGATGTGGACTGATGTGTGGATGATGCGATTGGATGTGATTTAATGTGGTCCGAATGATGTGATGTGATAGGGATCAATGAAAAAAAAATGTGGGAAGATGAGAAAAGATGGGGACTAATGTGAAAGGATGTGGAGTGATGAGAAAAAATGGAAATATTGTTGGAACTGTATTTGTATGTGAAATCTGTTTTAAAGGACTATTTTATGTCAAGAATGCTGGGGAAGCATTTTGACCATCTTGTGAATGAGGTCGTGGGGAGACCTATCTGTTAAAGTTGCAACTGTTGATGACAGAGAGTCAACAGAAAATGTCTCGCGTAGCAAGGTCGGCGGAGGTCTTGACCAGCCTCGGTTTGATTTAAATGGTGAGCTTCCGGTACAGTGGATGAGGGACCAAGGAAGCGGCCTATGAGTGAAGCGCTAGGTGACTTGCGAAGGATCCTAGAGGGTGCTGACCATACGCTGCTTGGGCTCTGGGTCGCCAAAGATACCCACACGTATGTCGGGAAAGATTTTGAAACAAGGAGTAAGAGTTGTTTTCTGAATTCGGCTGGTTGGTTGACCTTGCTGGTCCTCAACGGATGAGTCCATGGCTCTTTTATATGGATTTGTTGGTTGATCTTGCTGATCTTCAACGGAGATTCCATTTTGATATGTGAATATATTGCTGGTTACTATGAGCTAGGAACTATCGACAAAAAGGCCCCTGAGTGAATAGGTGGTGAGCGTTCTGCTTGCCAATGATGCCATAGGTACACTGATGAAGGAATGATTGGAAATAAGGATACAACCGGAGATTTTGAGGATTGTGATCATTTACAATGGTTTCATTAAATGATTGTTTTAAAGATAGCTCATGCTGAGAAAAAGGCAATTTCATATTGGGTGTGTAAGTGGTGTGATTAGTTTTAAGTTTGCATGAATATCCGGCTAGGGGGCTTGGGAACTCTTTTCCCTGGTACCCGGGATAAAACCTAACCAAATTCTTAATTGGATTCCATCACTACAGTGGTTAGTGAAAAGATGCAGGGGGGAAGAGAGCTTGAGCTCTTGCAAGCACACACACACACTCACAAAACCCTAATAGAGAACACACAAGGTGAGAGGCTGAAAATCTTCTCCTTCTTCACTCAACACTCAACACACCATATACAAGATAAGAGTACACATAATATGAAAGGTACTCAACCAATACATACAAGGGTTCTCTATACTGTGAACCCAACTAAATGAGCTGGTACTATAACTATGCCAGTCTCTAGAGTGGCTGTCACACAGCCTATCATCCCACTAGCCGCATATCACCCATGATCTCACTAACCATGCCAGTGGTGTAACTGTGGGGCCTATCCCCCAGGTGGGTCATCAGTGTCCACCGCCTCACTAGATGAGCTCAATATCTCAAAACTCCCCCTCAAGCTCAACTCCATCTCATGTACACCAAGCGAAGCCCTGAATCTGCGGAGCTTCTCTTTACCCAATGCTTTGGTGAAGATGTCAGCTACCTGATCCTCTGTGCTGACATAAACAAGGTCAAGATCTCTTGCCAAGACCTTCTCTCTAACAAAATGGTAGTGGATCTCTATATGCTTCATACGAGCATGAAAAACAAGATTCCTGGCCAAGTGTATACTGCTAATGTTGTCACAGAAAATGACAACTTGTCTATCCACTGATAGACCCAAATCTGCAAGTAGCTTTCTCAACCAAGCTACCTCACATGCTGCCATAGCAGCTCCTCTGTACTTGGCCTCTGTACTGGATAGAGCAACCGTAGGCTGCTTCTTGCTACTCCAAGTCACAGCAGCACTCCCCAAAGAAAACATGAATCCACTAGTAGATCTCCTATCTGATATACTACTAGCCCAATCAGCATCTGTGTACCCATGTACACAATCTCTGTCCCAGTCTCATAGAATAGTCCACAATGCAAAGTAGACCTCACATACCTCAGTATGCATCTCAATGCATCCAAATGCGGTTTCCGTGGAACCTACATAAACTGACTCACCAACCCAACAGCATAGCTCAAATCTGGTCTGGTGATCGTCATATAGATTAAGCTTCCTACTATGCGCCTATACATAGTAGGGTCCTCCAAAATCTAGACTCCTGAATCTGCACTCAACTTGCCATTCTGATCCTATGGCGCTGAGATAGGCTTATAGCTTGTCATACCATACTTGGACAACATGTCCAAGCCATACTATCTCTCCAGTAATCCAATACCATGTGGTGACCTAATCACCTCAATGCCCAAGAAATATCTGAGCTCCCCCAGATCCTTCATCTCAAATTTCTATCTTAGCAAGATCTTTACATCAAAGATCTCTGCATCATGGTCCCCCATAATGATCAAGTCATCTACATAGATGACAACAAGCACAACTGCTCTATCACCATGTCTCACATACAGCGAGAAATCTGCATTGGCTACATGAAAGCCAATAGTGACAAGATATTCAGAAATCTTGGTGCTTGTTTTAAGCCATACAAGGCTTTCTTCAACCTGCAAACATGCTCAGGGTGACCCACATCCTCATAACCAGGTGGTTGCAACATATACACCTCTTCTTGCAAATCCCCATGCAAGAATGCATTCTTTACATCCATCTGATGTAAAGACCATTGCTTTGACGCAGCCACTGGTATCACAACTCTCACTGTTGCCATCTTGGCAACTGGGCTGAAAGTTTTCTCATAATGAATGCCATATGTCTGCGCATATCCTTTGGCTACCAATCTAGCCTTGTACTTGTTTATGCTTCCATCACTGTTATGTTTTACTTTGTATGCCCACTTGCATCTAATGGCTTTCTTGCCTTCAGGCAAGTGCACTAAATCCCAAGTCTCATTTCCATATAGTGCATCCATCTTCTCATCCTTAGCTTTCTCCCAACACACATTTCCAACAGCCTCATCAATGCATGTGGGTTCTACAACCTGCACAACCTTTGCCATATATGCATAGTGATGTGCCACATAACCATCATAGGTAAACCTCTGCACAGGATTCTTCACTCTCCCACATCTTCGTAGCTTTGCATTCATGACTTCCATAGCCTTCTTTACACCAGGTGTTCTCATAGCTGGGATCCCAAGCTCCTCATCAAGGCTCATCTCTGAGCCACTAGACTCTCCATTAACATGAGAATGCCCTGCAAAAATGTCAGGCATACCAAGGGGCTCAACCACTTTCTCTTTTCCTTTATGTGATGTACTAACCACATTTGCAGGACTGGTATTATGACGTAGACTGCCACTCCATGGTCTATCAACAGACCCACTAGAAGAGGAATCTCCTGGTCCACTCAAAGATTGTGATTGCTGACTTGCATTCTGTGCAACCACACTTACACTCACACCAGCCCCAATAGCTTATTTTTCTGCTCTCATCAAAAACAACATCCCTGCTTACCCTCAACTCACGTGTAGCAGGGTTATAACACCTGTATCCCTTTTGCTCAAGGGAATATCCAATAAACACACATTTTTCAGCTAAATTTGGATCCAGCTTAGTTCTCAGCTCATTTGGCACATGCACATATCCAATGCATCCAAAAACTTTCAGATGAGACAAATCAGGTTTTCTGCCAGTAAATCTCTCCTCTAGAGTTACATCATGTATGGCTGCAGTTGGTGTCTTGTTCATGATGTAAACTGCTCTGTAGAAATAGCCTCAGCCCAATAGCTATGCGGCATATTCTTCTCTTCCATCAATGCTCACACAATCTCAGCAATGTGCCTGTTTTTTCGCTCAGCAACTCCATTTTGCTGCGGAGTGTATCTACATGTGAACTGTCTCCGAATACCATTCTTTTTCGAAAATTCAGAGAACTCATTGGAGAAGTACTCTCCCCCTCCATCTGACCTTAGGCACTTTACATATTTTCCTGTTTGCTTTTCAGCCATAACTCTAAAATTCTGAAAGTGAGTGAACACCTCACCCTTCTCCTTCATGAAGTATACCCACACTTTCCTTGTGTGGTCATCAATAAACGTCACATAATACCTGCAGTCTCCCATAGATATGGTCTTCGTAGGACCCCATACATCTGAATGCACAACATCTAGTGCATTTCTGCTCACATATTTGTTAGGCACTTTACATATTTTCCTGTTTGCTTTTCAGCCATAACTCTAAAATTCTGAAAGTGAGTGAACACCTCACCCTTCTCCTTCATGAAGTATACCCACACTTTCCTTGTGTGGTCATCAATAAACGTCACATAATACCTGCAGTCTCCCATAGGCACTTTACATATTTTCCTGTTTGCTTTTCAGCCATAACTCTAAAATTCTGAAAGTGAGTGAACACCTCACCCTTCTCCTTCATGAAGTATACCCACACTTTCCTTGTGTGGTCATCAATAAACGTCACATAATACCTGCAGTCTCCCATAGATATGGTCTTCGTAGGACCCCATACATCTGAATGCACAACATCTAGTGCATTTCTGCTCACATATTTGTTATGTGGAAATACATGCTTTGTTTGCTTCCCAAATTGGCATGCTTCACATATTCTCTACATATCTTCCACTTTTTGGCAGCCCTGTGACAATTCGTTTAGTTTGCATAGACTTCAATCTCTGCACATTCACATGTCCAATCCTTTTATGCCAAATGTCTATGTCTGCAACAATTCCAGAACATTTGCAAACATCGCAGCACTCACTTCAGGTATGTTTACATTAAACGTAAACATTCTGCCTCCTCTGTTGCCTTTTGCAACCAACCTGCACTTGTCTTTAAAGTCTTCAATATAACAACCATCAGGATTAAACCGAACCTGCAAACCTTGCTCAATCATCTGGCCAACTTAAATGGAAGTACATCTGCAAGGTACTTCACTTTGCCATCCTGCATAGACAATGGCACATCTCCAACATGGGCAATTGGATGAGCAGTGTCATCCCCTGTTTCCACAAAACCTAGTCTTTCTGGGTTTTTCATCTCCTTGAACCACTCCCCATGATGTCATGTGGTTCAAAGCACCTGAATCAACATACCATACATCATCCTTTTGTGTTGCTTCAACATTTTCAGACATGGCATTCATGACATGCTGCATAACACACAACCTTTCATTATCCTCATTGTTTCTGCTCGAGGATGCATAGTTGTTTTGCTGCAATTTCCCATTTTGCATGTCGGCCTACTTCTTATAACACTCTGCCTACACATGTCCAGGCTTACCACAATAAAAGCATCCACGTGCATCATTATACTGCCTTTGCCGATTTCCACGGCCTCTTTGACTCCCCCTGTCTCTGAATTGGCCTCTTCCACCTGTGTGTTGTTGTTGTGAATTCTGGGACTATTGTTATTGGTGCTGCTAGCCATAATTCTGATTACCTGTTTGGCCACCTCCTTTACCGCGTCCACGGCCTCCTCTATTTGTCTTCTTCTTGTGTAGAAGGCATGTTGCTCTGAACTATTTTTGTTTTGTGAAGACTGTTGGTCTTCACCCAAGCTCTTCTCTTCTATAATCAGCATAGACACCAAATCTGTAAAGTTGGGAATGTATTCGCGAGTTTGAATAGACGTCTTGAACGCCTTGTATTGTGGCCCGAGACCACGTAGACAGACTTCCACCTTATCATCATCATCTACTGTATTCGCGAGTTTGAATAGACGTCTTGAACGCCTTGTATTGTGGCCCGAGACCACGTAGACAGACTTCCACCTTATCATCATCATCTACTGACACACCAATAGATGCAAGGGATTCCACAATACCCTTTATCTTCAACACATAGTCATTTACAGACATGCTCTTTTTCTCCACAGTATGAAGTTCATTCTTCAACTGTATCTTACGTGCCTTGGTATTTGTTTCATAGAAAGACCGTATTAGGTAAAGTGGGAAAAATCCCATTCCCACATTGAAAAATTGTATGCATTTAATCTAGAATCTACCTTCTTCAACCTAGTATAAAAAATTTAAAAATGGTTTGCTTTATGAAGTGCTACTAGATCGAACCTAGCTTGATCTTAGAAATAGAAACTTAGGTTTCAAGATTTTTCAGATCCACCACTTGAAGGTATCCTTATATACACAACCACTACAAATTATCATTATTAAGGATAGAAAGAGTCTCCTTGGAGTAGGATGCACTTTGTGAAAATTACGATTATAAATTTTCATTTTGATGAAGCTAATTCTACTAAAGAAATAATAAAACTTTTGCATTAACAACCAAAAGATAGCTGGATAAAAGGAGTCCCCTTAAAGTAGGATGCACTGTGGATGCATAAGAGGAGTCTCCTTAGACCAGGATGCACTCCATCTATGAATTTATTTATTGTGTTAAAATTTGTTCAATGCATTGCAAAGATACACAATTGAACAGTCTGCTCCCAAAGTTGGCCAAATTACAAAGATCCTCTATATTTTATTATACTAGAGACCATATTCAAAGACCATTTACATTCAATTATAAAATGAAGTAACAAAATGTGCTAGTATCATGGGGGTGTAATTTTGATTTTAAGGGGTTCTAGCTCCACCACATGGTAGAGCTAGAATTTTGAGCTAGCTCTACCATGTGGAGCTACAACACATTGAGGAGCATTTAAAGATTTTTAGATCCACCACTTGGCCATTCTACAGTCCATAAGAAACCAAGATATAACATTTGATTGATCTAGACCCCCAATTACAAACATTGATACAAGAGATTGCATTTTGAGAGTCCCCTTAGAGTAGGATGCACTCTCCAATTTTAAAGCTTCATTGTAATGAACAAGACAAAATGAACAAGATTTTATAAATTGAGGTGGTGAAGGTATTATACTTATATATACAATCGCTACAGATTAACATTATTAAAGATAGAAAGAGTCTCCTTGAGTAGGATGCACTTTGTCAAAATTACGGTTAAAAGATTTCATTTTGATGAAGCTTATTCTACTAAAGAGTCCCCTTAAAGTATGATGCACTTTGTCAATAGATAAAAGGAGTCTCCTTAAAGTAGGATGCACTCCATCTACGACTCCATTATAATAAAACATTGTAAATGAAACTGAATTTATTTTTTTGTGTTAAAATATGTTCAATGCCTTGCAAAAGGCACACAATTGAACAGCACGCTCGCGAAGATGGCCAGATTACAAAGACCCTTTATATTTTATTATAATAGAGACCATTTACAAAGACCATTTACATTCAATTACAAAAGGGAGTAACAAAATGTACTAGTGTCATGGGGGTGTATTGGCATGTTCATTTTGTGTACTCACAAGATTACACACTTAGATTATTCTCTCAATTATTATCTTGATTATCATCTTGATTGTTGAACACATTGTAGTAGCTATCATCGAGTTTCAATGTATTCTTGTTGTTGTACAAAACATGGAGACCCCAAAAGAAATGAACTTTTTTGAAGAAAACTCGTGTAGTTATTTATCTGAAATGGACAATGTAGCGAGATATTTGACTTGTTGCTCATATTGAGGTGTCTAGCTAGCATGGGCTAGCAGTCCAACATCAATCACTTTATCTCTTCACTTTAGATCTAGCACTTGTCTGTTATAGAGCTGAAAAGGATTTCTTGATCCATGACTTATCCATTCTAGATCCTGTTCCACCACTTGGACATTATAGAGCTAGACTTCAGTGGATGCAAGCTCCACCAAACGGTAGATCTAGACTCAAAATTCTAGTCGTATTTTATGACTTCCAAAGGTTTAGGTCTACCACACATGGATACTAGCTCCACCATCTGGTAAGGCCAAAATTCCATGAAGAGACCATGGCTGCTACCTCCACCACATGGTGGAGCTAGAGCTCAATAAGACACCACATGGTGGAGCTAGCTAGCTCCATGAAATTATACAGCTAGACTTCAATGGATGGTAGCTCCACCACATGGTAGATATAGACATAGAATGCTAGCTCTACCAACGTGGAGCAAGAACGCATTGAAAGAACCAAGATCTACCATTTGTTCAATCTAGACTCCCAAGTAAAAACATTGATACAAGAGATTGTATATTGAGAGTCCCCTTAGAGTAGGATGCACTCTCCAATTTTATGACTGCATTGTAATGAACAAAGACTAAATAATTTGAAACAAGAATTTATAATTTGACATGGTGAAAGTTTCCTTATATACACAACTACTATAAATTAACATTACTAAAGATAGAAAGAGTCTCCTTGCAGTAGGATGACCTTTGTCAAAATGATAGTTAAAAGTCTTCACCTACTCTTACTAAAAAAATAATAATTTGCAAACTTTGACCAAAAGATAAAAGGATAAAAGGAGTCCCCTTAGAGAAGGATGCACTCCATTTATGACTCAATTATAATAAGACATTGTAAATGAACATGAATTTATTGCTTGTGCTAGAATTTGTTCAATGCTTTGCAAAGGCAAACATTTGAACAGTATGCTCCATAAGAGGCCTGATTACAATATCATATTTCAATATATGGCTTTTTATTACATTAAAAAAAGGCCAAAATACTTGTATCCTCTACATTTGATTATATTAGGGACAAACAAAATGAGCTTCATGGTGGTGTATTACTTTCATGATGCCTCCTCTTGTTGCTTTGCTTGATTTGTACTCTCTGCTTGCCTCTCTGCCTCAGCTTCAGCCTCCTCTCTTTGCTTTCTTTGAATTTCAAGTTGTTCCTGTCTCTCTGCCTCAGCATCAACCTCCTGCTGTTGCTTCCACACCTCTGCCTTTTTCCTATTCTCTACTTTCAATTTCTCTTCTTCAAGCCATTTCTTCATCACATCATCTGAGAATTGGTTAGGTTTTTCTTCAAAGGCATTATCCCATGTATACTCTTGCCGATCTTCATTCTGTAGCCATAAAAACAACCAATTTCTTAAATCTTCTGTCAAAAAACTATACCTTTCCTTGGAAGGTTGATGGTATAATTCTCGGACTATTAACCAGGTTCCTCGTTCATTCTTAAACACCTTATAGTAGCTATCATCAATTATCAATGTATTTTTCTTGTTGTACAAAGGATGGAGACCCCAAAAGGTCTCAAGCTTTTTAAAGAAAACTTGTCTATTCTGCACAACCCATGTGGATTTTGAACAATGCTCTTGTGAGAGAACACCTGCAAACTTGGGCTTTTGTTGTGGAAATACTGTGTCAATTATTCCAGAGAGCTTAGTTCTCCTACATGCGCTCCAAATAAAAACATAAAAGAATTGAATACACCAATCTAAGAACTCATGTGCATCCTTGTGACATAGGACATAACGATATTGGTTAATTGGATATTTTACCAACTCGTTGCTATAAGGAGGATCCTTCTCATCATATTGGGTTTCGACAACATGGCACAACAAACCGTTAAGGTTTAGAATAATAGCCCTCCTATCATCCTCTTTGCGTAGGGGTACGCATATTGGGTCTGACGAATACCATGTCAGTATGATAACCCCCTCGGAGGGATGCACAAAGCGCAACCTTGCATCAATTTCCCGTAGACGATCAAGACGGCGCTGAACCAACTGTCTTCGTACACTCTGGATTTTCTTGGACATGTGACGTACTAATGCTCTGTGACGAAGAAGTCGCCTCTGCCAATTAGAATCAATCACATGACCTGGAAAAAAATGAGCATGCTTAATGATAAAGGTGTGCATGTGGGGGAAGGCATGTTACAACTACTTTTATGCAAAGATAGATTTTAAACAATTACAAAACAAATGTGACTATGCACGCTAACATTAAACTATATACTGTTCTAAAATGTTGACTTTAGTTGCATTAGAAAATGACTCAAGATGCAAAGACTCTTTCCATTTTATTCTAAAAAGACGCGACAAAATGTGCTAGCAGGTATCAAAATGTGGTGAAATTAGAATGCATTGATCTAGATCAACCACGTGGTAGAGCTAGAATGCACTGTTCTAGCTCAACCATGTGGTAGGGCTAGAATATTTTTAAATCTAGTTCTACCATGTGATAGAGCTATATCAAAGTATTCTAGCTCGATCCCATGGCAAAATTAGAAATAATATTTGAAGTCCAGCTCTAGCACGTGGTAGAGCTGTATCAAAATATTTTAGATAGACCCCATGGTAGAACTAGAATGGTTGGAAGTCCAACTCAACCATGTGTGGTGACGTGGAAGAGCTAGAATGCATTGATCTAGCTCTACCATATGGTAGAGCTAGAACGCTTTCAAGTCTAGCTCTACCATGTCGTGGAGGTAGAATGCTTTGATCTAGCTCTACCATATGGTAGAGCTAGAACGCTTTCAAGTCTAGCTCTACCATGTCGTGGAGGTAGAATGCTTTGAAGTCTAGCTCTACCATGAGGTGGAGCTAGAAGGCATTGATCTAGCTCTACCATAGTCCATATATGTAGGAATTAAAATCATAAGACAAAGATCAAGCTTCCATGCATTTTCAAATTAGGAGGCCCCTTATAGTAGAGTGCACTCCAACATTTATAAAATTATTTGAAGAGTAATACATTTGCCACTACTTTAAAAACAAGACAAAATTTCTTGTCAATTCATGATTGCAAAAAGATAAAATTCCTCCAAAAAAAATACAATCCTTGGTGACAAATGGCTTCTTTAAGTGAATACTCCTTGGAACAATATCCTTGAAATAAATCTGCAAGAAACCATCATAAATTAAGTTTCTTCATTGTGAATACACAATTGTTGTATAAAATCATGTATTTAGTTATAATTATCATTTATGTTGGATAGTACCTTAGTTATTTCTATCACGTTGGAGAAGATTGTACTCATTTAACACCTTGTTTATGAAAGCCCTTGCATTGGCTGCCTTCAACTGTGTTGTGGTAGAACCCAATTTTCTAGCTAGAGAAATCACTTGTGGTCCCCTCATGCTAGCAATACTGACTCGTTCTTTTGCCATAATTTCTATTATCTCTTCTCTTTTGTTTTCATATTGTCTCCCTAATACCTCTTGATTGTTGACATACTTTTGTATAATCTCTGATAGTGGTAGCCTATCAGTGTAGATTGTCTTCTGTGACCAATTTAAATTGCGCTTTCTCCAAAAATCTACCACACCTCTGTATTCATTTTCATTGGATACTGGAGGTTGTCCGTAGCGATTAGAGCCAATGATCTCACGCACATCTTCACTCTCATCAAGCTGTAATAAGTAAGGGAGCAGCTCATCAATGAGAATATTGTCGACCATCCTTTCTTCATCAAACTTTGCAGGATATATACAATTATTATCAGGAGAAGCACATCCCTTGTATGGAGAGTCATCAATAAGAACCGTTCTACGAGCATCACAATCAAAACATGAAGCAATTTTTGACAATGGCTTGAACATTGCCTGAACTGTTGGATTATCAGGTCTGGCTATTTTACCACTTTTATCCTTCTCGCAAGCCTCTTGAGCCCAAACTACAAAAAAAGGCAATATCTCTCCTGCTCTGTCTTGTAATGTTCTCAATATTTGAAGAACATTACTCTCTGTCGCTGTTGACCAGATCCCAACATTAATATTTTTTAATAAAATCTTCAAGAATTGGATACATCCTGGCCTTAGTACAATATATCGTTTTGAATCCATTTGAATAGTTTCATGTATTGAAGATGGTTGTTGTTGACAACGTTTCAGTAGTAGACCATTCAGGTCCAACACAATTGTCAACACAGATTTCTTGGAGATAGCAGTGTCGGCACTTCTTGGTACTTCTTCTTCAGGCTGGAAACTCTCACCCATTGCTTCATTTGTTGGAGATTTAGGTACCCCAATCTCATTGTCAGCATTTGTCTTTAAACCTTCTGGATGGACATCACTGAATGTGTGGGAGAAGCTCTCATCCACAGTTTGATTGTGGCATTCCGCCGTAGCTACTTCACTTGGTGCTACTATCTCAATTTCGGGATCTAAAAGAAAAAAAAGTAACATTGACTCAACAATCTTTCAAACTAAAAGAATTTACAATTGTAACACTCACTCTTAACACATGTTTATTGGTGTAATCTAAAAGAAAATCATGTTTGGATACCAATTATAAATTCTAGTTGCTCACTCTAGAATTGGAGGGTTTAAAATGGATTTCCAAATACACCCATTATTCTAGCTCTACCGTTTGGTAGAGCCAGTTTGCAAGGGAGCTCTTGTTGGAAGTAGCCCTTGAGATCCACTCTTGATCCACTCTTGAGCTCCAAGAGTAGGTGGAGGTGAGAAACACAAAACCACTCAACTATATGGTAAAGCTAAAATTTTAGATGTTTTTGATTTTCCATATGGTAGAGCTGAAATTTATAAGTCTTGCTTTACCACGTGGTTGAGTTGGGGATCAAGATAGCTTCTTTATGGGTGGAGCTAGTAGACTTCCATAGGTTCTAGGTCTAGAGTTCAATGGGTTCTAGCTCATCGCACGTGACAAGAACCAAGGAGCTAGAATTGCATTTGAACTAGCTCTGGTGGAGCTAGAAATGCATTGGCCTAGCTCAACCATATGGTAGAGCTAGACTTAAATGGATGCTCTGCAAAAACTATCTTTGGGGGGGGTGCATTGGCCTAGCTCCACCACTTTGAAGAGGTAGCTAGACTTTAATGGATTCTTGGTCCACCACTTTGAAGAGGTAGCTAGCTCCACCAAATTGTAGACCTATTGAAATCTAGATCTACCACAGGATAGGATTGAAGTAAATGAGAGGATCTCTAGCTCTATCATCTTAGATTTATAAGCAAGATTTTCAGATTCACCAACTGGCCATTGTGCGACCACTAAGTAGGCTTTCCAAATTCACCAATTGGTTATGTAAAAAGTGAATTTGTCAATGAACATGTTAGGATCCATAACTTGGTGATTCTAGATTCCAAAGCCCAATTTGGAGAGAGCTACAAAAATACTACTAAAAAATGAACCAAGGATATAACAAGTCAAAACATCACCAAATCAAAGTATTGAAGATACAAGGAAAGCCCATTAAGAAGTTACATACTGTCTTCAAAATCCAAAAAATCTCGAGCTGAACGAACTTCACCATGGCTCGATCTTTCCGTGGTATTCCTTGGATTGTTAGAAATAGGCGGTACTGGTTGCTCATTTCTTGACTTTGCAAAGTCAAGAAGCCTTGTTCCCATCTTTCTTTGATCTTCAATACTCTCCACTAGGCAAATCACTTCCTTATTTAGTGCTAGCCCTAGCTCGATGATGTAGCCATTACTGAAAAGATCAACAAGCTTGCAGCCTTCTCTGCAATACTTTCGAATACATTGCTTGATCAAAAGATTCTTCTTGATTCTTAGAAACTCAATGTCTGGGATAGTTTTAACATCTTCATTATCTATATCGAGAAGTCCAGTATCCAATATTGTCGCTTGTGTACCTGGATCAGGAACATCTGCTAGTCCTTGAAAGGCATCTCCCTTGCTGAAAAACACTAAGGATGTGAAGAACTCTATTGCACCAATGCATCGGTTGTCACGTCGAAAATGCAATGCCCCATTATACTGTTCCTTTGCTATGCCACTCAAATTTTTTAAAGCATTTTGCAAGTGAATAAAATCTGTAATATTTAGAAAGGTAAGCAACACATATTGGGATGGCAAAGATCTACCAGCTGCTGTAATAATCATAATGCCATTCAAAAGATTGCAAAATGATTCCACATCCCAATGCATATTTCTTCCCAAATCTTCAGTGTTATCCAGAACACATAACCCAATGGAAATTGGATTGTTGAGGTGGCGCTTCAAGTAGTAACTCCCGTCGAATGGAAGACTCACAGCATAAATACACCAAGGAAGATCCAAGGACAAGGTTGAACTTTCTTTGCTAAGGCTGATATTCCACTCCACATATTGCCTTGCTTCTACTGGAAAATCAATCTTCTTTGATCCAACCTGTAGCTTTGACTTTATATACACATCACATAACTTCAAAAGAACTGAGTATACAACCTCATTGATGCTATAGGTGATAGTCAATTCTGACCAATCTTTACATTGTTTGTCCTTGTTCAGAGTGTTGAACTCTACAAGCAATGCATCTTGAATAATTTTATCTTGCTTGAGCTGCTTGATACGCTCTGGCATGTCAATCACATCTACATCCTTAGTACCCTTTGAAAGAACAATTTTTCCAGACCTGATTTCTGATTGTATTTGTTTGACTTCTTATTCATCTAGCCCAGCAAGACATCTGAAAACTGTGGCAGTTGGTTTCTTGTTTTGCTTCTCCATGATTTCAAGCCAGCCTTTGAAAACTTCATCAGAGTAAATGACCATGTGAGACTGCTTTGAAATGAAGGATGCTCCCACCGTAATTCTAGCCATTCGTAAAAATTTCTGCAAAGAAATAAAAGAAAAAAAGATCAAAATCAAGTATTTTTTTCAAAACTTATAATTACAAGAGAGCAAGGGATATGGACATACATCCCAGTCTACACGAGATGATGAGCCCTCTGTTACTCCAGATGGTGGCCTTGACGGAGAATTATTGAAGATCCACTGACTCCTCAAGTGCTGCAAGACATCATAGTATGGTTGTTTGACATATAATGATTGGGCCTCTTCATTAGCTATAGCAGATATGGCCGTCGCAACTTGTGGCTCTGGATCTACAACAATTCGAGCCTTCCTTTTTTCATACACTTGTATCAGATCTTGAGCACGACCATCTTTTTCCATTTCTTGATACCGTAAGAATTTTGCAGCATAGATGGAATGTTGGCCATCAATAATCCAATATGAATACTCAGTGAGTTTCTCCTCTGTTACCTCACTTAGTTTCATTGGAATTCCTTTCTTCTTGCCAGCATTCTTTACAGGCATCAAGTATGCACACGCTCCTGGCCTGTTTGCACTTGCACCAAAAAATAACACGCATTCATCCACACGGTGAGGTTCTATTTGACGGGAGTTATAGTGATCAGGAGCTAGCCAGCATTGATCTACAGGGATCTCATACTCTTTATACTTGAATGGAAAATACTTAGAGTATTTTTCCATACCCCCTGTATCACTCTTTTGTGCCTTTTGCACCTCATTTTCCAAAACTTTGGGATCCACAAATCTTATTTTTGTTGAATTTTCCAAGCCTGTTTTCTCTATTGTAGATTTAAGAACTGCTTCATCTACATCCATAATACCTGTACTGCTTTTTGCCTTTTTTTGAACTGGATTTTTAGAGGGCGTTTTCTCTTTTTTTTGTTTGCCTTTCACACAATAAGCAATGGAAGCTTGCAACTCTTCAAGAGTTATTTCTTGACTTGCACAATCTAACTTCCACCCTCGAGAGAACATAGTATCTTGTTTATCTCTTACTATTCGTTCAATAATGAATGCCTTGGGATCTAGTTGATACTCATGGATCCCAGGTACCCCAATATTTATGCATTCAATATCGGGATGAGAATCAACTACAGAAATATAAGATAGAGTCATTGGTCCTAGATCCTCAAAAGTATCCACGCCCACATCACTAGCAACAAATAGATGAATTTTGTTAAATTGTGAACCCTGAAGACCCCAAATATCTAAGTACCACTGTCGTCGTTGATCCGCAGAGGCAAAGTTAACACTGTCCGGAACTTCCACCACTTTTCTTTTCTGAGACATCTTTCACCTACAACAAAAACCACAATTGTTAATTATAGTTATTGTATTCTTACACTTTAAAAAAAAACTTACAATATCATATTCAAAAATCACAATATATATCCATGAAAACACTGTGGAGGAGATGAAGAGTATTTCCGTCTTGGAGATCTCAATACATTTGTTAGTCTTGCTCTACCACATGGTAGAGCTAGATAAATCCATTCTAGCTGGACTTCAAAGTATTCTAGTGTTTTTCAATGGATATTATCTCTACCGGGTGGCAGAGCAAGATTAATAAATGTATTGACTAGAATGCTTTGAAATGTAGCTCTACCATGTGGTGGAGCTAGAATCCATTCTTCTAGCTCTACCATGTGGTAGAGCTAGACTTTAATGAATGTAACCGGCTGAGCTTGAATGTAACTGTGGTAGAGCTGCATTCTACCTAAACCTTACTGTAGAGATAGGATGCTTTGAGGTCTAGCTCTACCATGTGGTGGAGCTGGAATTGCATTTGAGGTCTAGCTCTACCATGTGGTAGAGCTAGAATCGTAGAGGTAGAAAGCTTTGAGGGCTAGATCTACCATGTAGTAGAGCAAGAATGCATCGATTTAGCTGTGTTCCATACACATCAACAAAACCAATTACTCCAAGAAGAGACCTACTTCTCATGACAAGAATCAAGGAGCTAGAATTGCATTTGATCTAGCTCTACCACGTGGTAGAGCTGTATTCTGCCTAGACCACATCGTAGAGCTAGAATGCTTTAGGTCCAGCTCCACCATGTGGTGGAGCTAGAATGCATTCTTCTAGCTCTACCATGTGGTAGAGCTAGACTTCAATGAATGTACCGGCGCCTGAGGTTGAATGTAACTGTGGTAAACCACATTATAGAGATAGAATGCTTTGAGGTCTAGCTCTACCATGTGGTGGAGCTATTATTGCATTTGAGGTCTAGCTCTACCATGTGGTGGAGCTAGAATCGTAGATGTAGAAAGCTTTGAGGTCTAGCTCTACCATGTCTAGCTCTACCATGTGGTGGAGCTAGAATCGTAGAGGTAGAAAGCTTTGAGGTCTAGCTCAACCTTGTGGTAGAGCAAGAATGCATCGATCTAGCTGTGTTCCATACACATCAACAAAACCAATTACTCCAAGAAGAGACCTACTTCACATGACAAGGACCAAGGAGCTATAATTGAATTTGAGGTCCAGCTCTACCACGTGGTAGAGCTGTATCCAACCTAGACCACACGTAGAGCTAGACTGCTTTGAGGTCTAGCTCTACCATGTGGTGGAGCTAGAATTGCATTTGAGGTCTAGCTCTACCATGTGGTAGAGCTGTATTCTATCTAGACTACATCGTAGAGCTAGAATGCTTTGAAGTCCAGCTCTACCATGTGGTGGAGCTAGAATGCATTCTTCTAGCTCTACCATGTGGTAGATCTAGACTTCAATGAATGTAACCGGATGAGGTTGAATGTAACTGTGGTAGAGCTAGACCTCAAAGCTTTCTACCTCTACGATTCTAGCTCCACCACATGGTAGAGCTAGACCTCAACTGAAATTCTAGCTCCACCACATGGTAGAGCTAGACCTCAAGGAATTCTATCTTAATTACTCCATCTTGGAGCTCTCAATTATATATTTATTAGTCTTGCTCTACCACATGGTAGAGCTAGATAAATGCATTCTAGCTAGACTTTAAAGTATTCTAGTGCTGGTTTTTCAATGGATATTATCTCTACCAGGTGGCAGAGCAAGATTAATAAATGTATTGACCAGAATGCTTTGAAATCTAGCTCTACCATGTGGTGGAGCTAGAATGCATTCTTATAGCTCTACCATGTGGTAGAGCTAGACTTCAATGAATGTAACCGGCTGAGGTTGAATGTAACTGTGGTAGAGCTGTATTCTACCTAAACCACATTGTAGAGATAGAATGCTTTGAGGTCTAGCTCTACCATGTGCTGGAGCTAGAATTGCATTTCAGGTCTAGCTCTACCATGTGGTGGAGCTAGAGTCATAGAGGTAGAAAGCTTTGAGGTCTAGCTCTACCATGTGGTAGAGCAAGAATGCATCCATCTAACTGTGTTCCATACACATCAACAAAACCAATTACTCCAAAAAGAGACCTACTTCACATTACAATAACCAAGGAGCTAGAATTGCATTTGATCTAGCTCTACCATGTGGTAGAGCTGTATTCTACGTAGACCACATCGTAGGACTAGAATGCATTCGTCTAGCTCTACCATGTGGTGGAGCTAGAATGCATTCTTCTAGCTCTACCATGTGGTAGAGCTAGACTTCAATGAATGTAACCGGCTGAGCTTGAATGTAATTGTGGTAGAGCTGCATTCTACCTAAACCTTACTGTAGAGATAGAATGCTTTGAGGTCTAGCTCTACTATGTGGTGGAGCTAGAATTGCATTTGAGGTCTAGCTCTACCATGTGGTAGAGCTAGAATCGTAGAGGTAGAAAGCTTTGAGGGCTAGATCTACCATGTAGCAGAGCAAGAATGCATCGATCTAGCTGTGTTCCATACACATCAACAAAACCAATTACTCCAAGAAGAGACCTACTTCTCATGACAAGAATCAAGGAGCTAGAATTGCATTTGATCTAGCTCTACCACGTGGTAGAGCTGTATTCTACCTAGACCACCTCGTAGAGCTAGAATGCTTTAGGTCCAGTTCCACCATGTGGTGGAGCTAGAATGCATTCTTCTAGCTCTACCACCATGTGGTAGAGCTAGACTTCAATGAATGTACCGGCCGGCTGAGGTTGAATGTAACTGTGGTAAACCACATTATAGAGATAGAATGCTTTGAGGTCTCTACCATGTGGTGGAGCTATTATTGCATTTGAGGTCTAGCTCTACCATGTGGTGGAGCTAGAATCGTAGATGTAGAAAGCTTTGAGGTCTAGCTCTACCATGTCTAGCTCTACCATGTGGTGGAGCTAGAATCGTAGAGGTAGAAAGCTTTGAGGTCTAGCTCTACCTTGTGGTAGAGCAAGAATGCATCGATCTAGCTGTGTTCCATACACATCAACAAAATCAATTACTCCAAGAAGAGACCTACTTCACATGACAAGAACCAAGGAGCTATAATTGCATTTGAGGTCCAGCTCTACCACGTGGTAGAGCTGTATCCAACCTAGACCACATCGTAGAGCTAGACTGCTTTGAGGTCTAGCTCTACCATGTGGTGGAGCTAGAATTGCATTTGAGGTCTAGCTCTACCATGTGGTAGAGCTGTATTCTATCTAGACTACATCGTAGAGCTAGAATGCTTTGAAGTCCAGCTCTACCATGTGGTGGAGCTAGAATGCATTCTTCTAGCTCTACCATGTGGTAGATCTAGACTTCAATGAATGTAACTGGATGAGGTTGAATGTAACTGTTGTAGAGCTAGACCTCAAAGCTTTCTACCTCTACGATTCTAGCTCCACCACATGGTAGAGCTAGACCTCAACTGAAATTCTAGCTCCACCACATGGTAGAGCTAGACCTCAAGGAATTCTATCTTAATTACTCCATCTTGGAGCTCTCAATTATACATTTATTAGTCTTGCTCTACCACATGGTAGAGCTAGATAAATGCATTCTAGCTGGACTTTAAAGTATTCTAGTGCTAGTTTTTCAATGGATATTATCTCTACCAGGTGGCAGAGCAAGATTAATAAATGAATTGAGACCAGAATGCTTTGAAATCTAGCTCTACCATGTGGTGGAGCTAGAATGCATTCTTCTAGCTCTACCATGTGGTAGAGCTAGACTTCAATGAATGTAACCGGCTGAGCTTGAATGTAATTGTGGTAGAGCTGCATTCTACCTAAACCTTACTGTAGAGATAGAAGGCTTTGAGGTCTAGCTCTACCATGTGGTGGAGCTAGAATTGCATTTGAGGTCTAGCTCTACCATGTGGTGGAGCTAGAGTCGTAGAGGTAGAAAGCTTTGAGGTCTAGCTCTACCATGTGGTAGAGCAAGAATGCATCCATCTAGCTGTGTTCCATACACATCAACAAAACCAATTACTCCAAAAAGAGACCTACTTCACATTACAATAACCAAGGAGCTAGAATTACATTTGATCTAGCTCTACCACGTGGTAGAAAGCTTTGAGGGCTAGATCTACCATGTAGCTGTGTTCCATACACATCAACAAAACCAATTACTCCAAGAAGAGACCTACTTCTCATGACAAGAATCAAGGAGCTAGAATTGCATTTGATCTAGCTCTACCACGTGGTAGAGCTGTATTCTGCCTAGACCACATCGTAGAGCTAGAATGCTTTAGGTCCAGCTCCACCATGTGGTGGAGCTAGAATGCATTCTTCTAGCTCTACCATGTGGTAGAGCTAGTCTTCAATGAATGTACCGGCTGAGGTTGAATGTAACCGTGGTAGAGCTGTATTCTACCTAAACCACATTATAGAGACAGAATGCTTTGAGGTCTAGCTCTACCATGTGGTGGAGCTATTATTGCATTTGAGGTCTAGCTCTACCATGTGGTGGAGCTAGAATCGTAGATGTAGAAAGCTTTGAGGTCTAGCTCTACCATGTCTAGCTCTACCATGTGGTTGAGCGAGAATCGTAGAGGCAGAAAGCTTTGAGGTCTAGCTCTACCTTGTGGTAGAGCAAGAATGCATCGATCTAGCGTTCCATACACATCAACAAAACCAATTACTCCAAGAAGAGACCATCTTCACATGACAAGAACCAAGGAGCTATAATTGCATTTGAGGTCCAGCTCTACCACGTGGTAGAGCTGTATCCAACCTAGACCACATCGTAGAGCTAGACTGCTTTGAGGTCTAGCTCTACCATGTGGTGGAGCTAGAATTGCATTTGAGGTCTAGCTCTACCATGTGGTAGAGCTGTATTCTATCTAGACTACATCGTAGAGCTAGAATGCTTTCAGGTCCAGCTCTACCATGTGGTGGAGCTAGAATGTATTCTTCTAGCTCTACCATGTGGTAGATCTAGACTTCAATGAATGTAACCGGATGAGGTTGAATGTAACTGTGATAGAGCTAGACCTCAAAGCTTTCTACCTCTACGATTCTAGCTCCACCACATGGTAGAGCTAGACCTCAACTGAAATTCTAGCTCCACCACATGGTAGAGCTAGACCTCAAGGAATTCTATCTTAATTACTCCATCTTGGAGCTCTCAATTATACATTTATTAGTCTTGCTCTACCACATGGTAGAGCTAGATAAATGCATTCTAGCTGGACTTTAAAGCATTCTACAATGTGGTGGAGTTAGAATTGCATTTGAGGTCTAGCTCTACCATGTGGTGGAGCTAGAATCGTAGAGGTAGAAAACTTTGAGGTCTAGCTCTACCATGTGGTAGAGCAAAAATGCATCGATCTAGCTGTGTTCCATACACATCAACAAAACCAAGGAGCTAGAATTGCATTTGATCTAGCTCTATCACATGGTAGAAAGCTTTGAGGGCTAGATCTACCATGTGGTAGAGCAAGAATGCATCGATCTAGCTGTGTTCCATACACATCAACAAAACCAATTCCTCCAAGAAGAGACCTACCTCTCATGATAAGAATCAAGGAGCTAGAATTGCATTTGATCTAGCTCTACCACGTGGTAGAGCTGTATTCTGCCTAGACCACATTGTAGAGTTAGAATGCTTGAGGTCCAGCTCCACCATGTGGTGGAGCTAGAATGCATTCTTCTAGCTCTACCACCATGTGGTAGAGCTAGACTTCAATGAATGTACCGACTGAGATAGAATGCTTTGAGGTCTACCTCTATAATGTGGTGGAGTTAGAATTGCATTTGAGGTCTAGCTCTACCATGTGGTGGAGCTAGAATCGTAGAGCTAGAATGCTTTGAGGTCCAGCTCTACCATGTGGTGGAGCTAGAATGAATTCTTCTAGCTCTACCATGTGGTAGAGCTAGACTTCAAAGAATGTAACCGGCTGAGGTTGAATGTAACTGTGGTAGAGCTAGACCTCAAAGCTTTCTACCTCTACAATTCTAGCTCCACCACATGGTAGAGCTAGACCTCAAAGCTTTCTACCTCTACAATTCTAGCTCCACCACATGGTAGAGCTAGACCTCAAGTGCAATTCTAGCTCCACCACATGGTAAAGCTAGAACTCAAAGCATTCTATCTCAATTACTCCATCTTGGAGCTCTCAATACATTTATTAGTCTTGCTCTACCACATGGTAGAGCTAGATAAATGCATTCTAGCTGGACTTCAAAGTATTCTAGTGCTGGTTTTTCAATGGATATTATCTCTACCAGGTGGCAGAGCAAGATTAATGAATGTATTGACCAGAATGCTATGAAATCTAGCTCTACCATGTGGTAGAGCTAAAATACATTCTTCTAGCTCTACCATGTGGTAGAGCTAGACTTCAATGAATGTAACCGGTTGAGGTTGAATGTAACTGTGGTAGAGCTGTATTCTACCTAAACCACGTTGTAGAGATAGAATGCTTTGAGGTCTAGCTCTACCATGTGGTGGAGCTAGAATTGCTTGTAACCGGCTGAGGTTGAATGTAACTGTGGTAGAGCTGTATTCTACCTAAAGCACATTGTAGAGATAGAATGCTTTGAGGTCTAGCTCTACCATGTGGTGGAGCAAGAGTCGTAGATGTAGAAAGCTTTGAGGTCTAGCTCTACCATGTGGTAGAGCAAGAATGCATCGATCTAGCTATGTTCCATACACATCAACAAAACCAATTACTCCAAGAAGAGACCTACTTCATATGAGAATAACCAACGAGCTAGAATTATTGCATTGGATCTAGGTCTACCACGTGGTAGAGCTGTATTCTACCTAGACCACATCGTAGAGCTAGAATGCTTTGAGGTCCAGCTCTACCCTGTGGTGGAGCTAGAATTGCATTCTTCTAGCTCTACCATGTGGTAGAGCTAGACTTCAACGAATGTAACCGGCTGAGGTTGAATGTAAGTGGCTGAGGTTGAATGTAACTGTGGTAGAGCTGTATTCTACCTAAACCACATTGTAGAGATAGAATGCTTTGAGGTCTAGTTCTACCATGTGGTGGAGCTAGAATTGCATTTGAGGTCTAGCTCTACCATGTGGTGGAGCTAGAGTCGTAGAGGTAGAAAGCTTTGAGGTCTAGCTCTACCATGTGGTGGAGCTAGAGTCGTAGAGGTAGAAAGCTTTGTGGTAGAGCAAGAATGCATCGATGTAGCTGTGTTCCATACACATCAACAAAACTAATTACTCCAAGAAGAGACCTACTTCACATGACAAGATCCAAGGAGCTAGAATTGCATTTGATCTAGCTCTACCATGAGGTAGGACTGTATTCTACCTAGGCCACATCGTAGAGCTAGAATGCTTTGAGGTCTAGCTCTACCATGTGGTGGATCTAGAATTGCATTTGAGGTCTAGCTCTACCATGTGGTAGAGCTAGAATGCATTGATCTAGCTGTGTACCATGCAAATTAACAAAACCAATTACTCCAAGTAGAGACCATGACGAGAACCAAGGAGCTAACTCGAAGCAAGCAAGTCGGGAACATGACTATGGATGAACTCAGTAATGCAATACTGGAAAAATCTAAGGTAAAGGATGGAAGAGAAACATCTGGGCATGGGCATACCCATCTTTACCCTCGTAGAGAATTGGTGTGGTGCTCTGTGTGTACAAATTGAATCACGCTACCACCAAATGCCCACAGTTAAGAGCAAGGCCATTACTCTATTGTGCACACTGTGTAAATTAGGGAATCATGACACCTCCATGTGCAGATATCCAAGATTCCAAACAGTAGCATAGTTGTGGAACCTAGAGCTCTATTGGCTTTACCAGCACCACCTGTGCCACAATCACTGCACAGCTGCTTGCAGGACAACCAAACTCTTCCTATTTACCTAGAGGGATATTTCAGGTACAGGACACTTCACCTCTGCCGCCACCTATTCTACCACCACAACCACCATAGGATAAAATCAACCAAGTATTGATTGTTGAAAAGCCATCACAAGATATGGATATGGTGCGTGAAGTAGAACTTAGTGGGTGAGTACTATGAGGAAGCTACGGAAATTTCACCAGAATTCTGTCTTACAAAATAACACGATAGTACCTGTGTTTCAAGCCACGGTACAATGGAAGGGTAAGGACATAAATTCAAACATGATGAGAGGGTAAGGACATAAATTCAAACATGAGGAGAGGATCGCTATAATGTTTTGGTTGCGGGGGCGGTAGACCACATCGAATTGCTGAATGTCCAAACAAGAATGTGATTCATAAGCACCAACCTCAACAATTGACTACACCCCCAATGACATGCAAGTACTTACTTGTACTAAATGTGGGATTGATCATTTGATCAAAGATTTTCCATACTGCGCGAGTGGTTCGACTTCTACTTCTAACTAGGTGTGCAACCTGGAAACATCACACCACTCAATGTCCTGACACGAGCCTTGGCCTAATTGGGGGACAAAGGGAAGAACCATGCAGATGCAACCACTTCTAGAACTGGCAGGAGAAGGAGGGTGAAAAAAGTGGGTAAGGGTGACACGAGGGTCACAATCCAAGATGGATCTGAAGAAGATCCAATCGACATCGGATCCACCCAATAAATAGAAGAAAGGGATCAAGGTGGCGGTCAAACCAAAAGAGCCTAACCAAGAGATGCAAGGGGAAAGACCGTCAACCCCTAAAGGAATTGGTGAATACCCAAATGCCAAAGAGGAGATAAGGAAGCTCGAAGAAGACAGGGCCCTAGTAGAAGAGTGTCAATGACCTCACGAAGCCAAGTTAAGGGCTAATTGGGTCAGGGATACAATGTATCCAAGAAACAAACCAACAAGGGAAAGGGAATTGGACCGACTCCAATTCCAGAAGAGACAGAAGAGGGATCTCAAGGAAACCCGATGTCAAGAATGTTTGAGGAATATGCGCACGATGAGTTCATCCATTCATTCCCTAGGGATGGATATTGTGATAGCTTCTCTTCACGCGTCCATGTCTTCCTTCAATACTTTGTCTAGCTCTTCTTCTCGTTGTGGATCCTCCTCTTGGAAAGAGATGTCCTTCTTATTTCATGGTGGCTGGGGCCATGAGCTTGACCATCAGTTCTTGCTCCATGTGAGCAACATGTTTTAATGTTTTGTTGACAGTTCTTTTGGGCTTTTGATGTTTATCTTGTGTCATTATGCAATGCAAACCCAAATCTATGTGGGAGGTCTTACCTCGTCTTATTCTGGACAAGGGCAGTGTTGTCTGATCTCATTTTTACACTAATGTAATGTGCCCAATACATAATGCATATAGCATTCATTCTTATGCACATTCCCAAATGCAACTCTGGCTATGAATAATCTTGAATTTGAGTGTGATTTGCAGGCATTAACCAAGGGTTAAATGCAAAATGATGATTACCACAAATTTATCAGCATAATTTTACCAAAAATTACATTAAATCAAGGGTAACCAATTTGTACGGAATGGTTGGAGTACAAGACCATTTTTGAATTACAATCTGAAGTTATAGGGATCTGTATCAGATACCTAATGGTTAGTTTGAACCCTCAATTGCACCAAAAAATAGTGATTAGCACTGATTAATCATTGATAAGCAAATTAATCCTCTATTTTGTGTGCAACAAACAGAGTATGCAGGGAGTCCAAATGTGAGGCCTTAGAGTTCAAATGAGCTCAAATGCTTTCAAGGCCATCAATAGCAATTAGTCTAGTAGAGGTTTAAGCCAAGAAACACAAGATTTGACCAAACATTGAATGCTTAATCTCTGTTTTACCAAAGTCACCTGCAGATTTGATGAAGAGCTTGGATCTCACTGTAGACTTGATCAAATCAAATTCTGACTTCACTAGCTTGTAGAGCACCCTTGAAACCCCTAGGGCTAAGAGGAGTTAGAGAAATTTGATGTGGAGCAGTAGAGATATCAAATCTTCTTTAGAAAAAAGGCACCAGTGATTTAGCAAAAATTGGTAGCTACGCTTGGCGGTTTGCGATTCTGTTTGGAACGCACTAGAGCACAAGGATGTTAGCTATGTATGCCTAGAAGGGCTTGAGCTAATGTTGCTCCTGGAGGAAGATCAAGCCCCTCCACTGGCTGGGGGTACAATGGGCTAGTTGAAAAGAGGTAAAAATACTAATTATCTACTAATCCTAATTAGCTAGGTGATTAGCAAGATAATGGGATCACAAATTGATGGATTCTAGGCTAGGCTTTGATACCATGTTAAAATTACACCAATGTGATGAGCTATGGTGGATCAAATGATGCTAGAATCAACATCATTTTAACAAAGAGATTAGATAATAATTAAGACGTAATTAGTGAGCAATTAACTAATAGCTTAATGTAGGCATGGATAATAAAAAACCAGCAAATTCTCATTATGCCAATGCCTCAATTTATAGAGTTTTCATCCAAGCATCTAATTCCATTGATTTCTCCTTGATTCACTCCACCTCTTTTGCTTGATTCTCTCCACCTCTCCCAAAATATCTCCACACCTCTTAAATATCCTCATACTACCCTTTATTCTCTCCCAGTAGATTCTTCTCACCTTTTCACAGGTTCTCTCACATTTACAGATTCTCTTTTATAGCCTCTAGCCAAGGGCTTGTTCCCGCACACACCCTATTCACTTATATATTTCAACATAGCTACCATAGATGTGATGCAACCCCGAGGAACCCAATATGTGAAATCTGGAACTATTCCCACTACCTCTGTCTGTATGGTCAATTGGCAAACCATTGATGAGAAATCAGAAAATGAGGTCTCTAGCATAGAAGGGACTGGATCACAGGGCCATACCAATGCCCACAACGCCTTAGAAGATGGCGAAAGAAGAAATGATATATCGCTCGACAAAATTTCCTACTACAAAGAAAACCCACGGATACCCAGTGGTGGCTGAGATACCTCAAAGCCACTAAGGTATACGCACGAGTTTTCTAAGGATTGGGGTGAGGAATTGAGTAAGATATCACTTGAAGGTAAACATAGGGAGGAAGTCATCCTTCAAGAACTAGAAATGCCTAAGCTTACAAAAGCTGCGTGCCAAAAATGAAACAAAGCTTTGGCAGAAGCTAAACGAGAGGCCAGGAAAGTTATGGCTAAAACAAAAAGTGAGAATTAGGATAAACTAGACCTGCTTTGAGTATTAGACCATTTCAAAACCTACACAATTGATGAATGAAAGGTGGTCTCACTAACGGCAAAAAGAATTAAAGAAGATGGGTTGTCCACATCATACGAGAGCCCAGCTGAAGTCAAGGAAGTTGATATTGCGAAACCAAGGGAGGAAACCAAACATGTTTATATCGCTATAAGGACTTGACTCCGGTTGAAGAAAACGAACTCGTTACTCTCCTTAAGGAGTTTAAGGATTGTTTCACTTGGAACTATAAAAAGAGATGAAGGGTGTACCACCTGAGGTGGTGCAACATACGATCTCAATCATGGAAGGATTAAGACCAACCAGGCAAAAACCATACCAGATGAATCCTAAATAATATGTGAAAATTGTAAAGGAGGAAATCGATAAGCTCATTGTGCTGTGGATTTCATCTATGAGATAGAACATACAGATTGGTTGTCACCAATTGTAATAGTGCCAAAGAAGAATGGAAAACTTAGGGTATGTGTCAATCTTAAAAAGGTAAACACAGCTACTAAGAAGGACCGTTATCCATTGCCTTATATGGAACACGTTTTGGAGAGAGTAGCTAAGAAGCTTACAGCTTCTTGGATAGATTCTCAGGCTACAATAAGGTGTCTATAGCACCCGAAGACCAGCATAAGACAACCTTCAATACAATGTGGGGGACGTTTGCTTACAAATTCATGCCTTTCGGTCTCACCAATGCCCCAGCAACATTCGAGCGATTAATGTACACAGCCTTCAAAGACTACTTGTAGAAGTGGCTGGAGGTATTCATCGATGATCTGTGTGCACACTCTCGATGGTGGACAGACCATCTGGCTTGCTTAAGGAAGGTGTTTGATGAGAGATGTTGATTGTATCGTATATCCTTAAATCCTTTAAAGTGCGAATTTTGGGTCAAACATAGTGTGATATTGGGACACATTGTCTCTAAGAACAGTATACCCACAGATGACAGCAAGGTCAGGTTGATCTTGGAACTGCCACCACCCACTAATTACAAAGGTGTGAAAAGATTTTTGGGCCACGTTGGGTATTACTGCCACTTCATAATCTTCTATGCTGAAATTGTCATGACATTACATAAGCTACTCATTGTCTTTGAATGGACTAAAGAATACCAGGAAGCATATGATAGATTGAAGCAAGCACTGGCTAGCGTGCCAATTCTAAGACCACCTAATTGGGACCTTATATTTCATGTGCATATGGATGAATCGAACTTTGCTATTGGATGCGTATAGGCACAGCCTGGTGAGTTCAAATTGGACAACCCAGTCTGCGATATGCCAATTGAATGATGTAGAGGTGAATTATACTACCATAGAGCGAGAAGGGTTGGCCATGGGTTATGCAATCAAGAAGTATCAATATTACCTATTGGCCAACAAATTTGTGTTCTTCATGGACCATCAGGCCCTATTATATTTGGTGAACAAGCCTTGCACCACGAGAAGAATCACATGATGCTGGTTACTATTACTATGAGAATTTGACTTCATAGTTACGGTGAGAAAGGGGACACAGCATGTGTTGGCTGATCATATGTCGAGAATTCCAAATGAGGAACCGGCTAACTGGTGTTGATGATGACCTCCTTGATGCTTGTTTGTTCAAATTGGACATGGTTCCTGAATGGAGCTAGGAAATATCCAATTTTCTAGCTTATGGTTTTTCGCAAGAACAACCCTTGAACAAAAATAAAATGCGGTAGCTTATTAAGCTTGCTGCACCTTATCAATTAATTGTGGGAAAACTATACAAGCTAGGTAGGACAATGTCCTAAGGAGATGCGTGAGAGAAGATGAGTTTGTCTCACGATATTGGATGAAGCACATTCGGGGATAGCCCTCAGGGGGTGTACTACACTAGAAAACCCTAGGTATCACATGCGTTCAAGAGGTATTTAAAAAACCCCTTAACTAAAATTTTTTTCCTAATAAAACAACCCCTCTTTACTTATGAACATGATTTTTTTCTAAAGTTGAATTAAAAAACCCCTCTTGTTAATGTAATCGTGTTAATTTTTCTCAATGTATCTAATTAAAAAATCCCTCTTGGTTGAACTCATGTGGTACACTAACATTTTTTAAGGTGAACCCCTTGAGGGATAGCCGGAGGACATTTTGTTGGAGAGACTATGGCTCGCAAGGTGCTTCAAGCAGGACTATGGTGGCCTACGTTATTTGGGGATGCCATAGAGTTTGTCAAAAGGTGCAAAGAATGTCAGCAATTTTCTACCCCGTAAACAAAGGGACAGGATGCCACTCACCCCTGTCATTGTAAGACAACCTTTCAAAAAATGGAGGATTGCATTTTGTTGGACCTATTAGTCTAGTGACGCATCCATCACTGTAACATACCCATCTTCACTAATAAAGAAATGTCCATGTAATAGATAAGTTTATGAGTTTTTATGGTATAAAAATCAATGATTTTATTAAATGAGTCATTTTTACTTAGAATCTTCAAATTTTGAGCCCAAGTTTAGAATTTGCATGCGATTTTACCCTAATATAGGATTTTACAGTATCCAAAACGGACACCGGATCAAGCTTATACGCAAATTTCAGTCATTTTTAGTTAAAAACGACGACCTTTAAACCTTAATAAATGCACGATCGGGTGTCCGATTGATGAATGGTCTGCACCCCAACGACCAGGAGAACATCTCGGACAAAAAAAAAAAATCACCCCTCAGGGCGGTCCGACACACAAATCGAGGTTGGTGTCCCAAATTTGGGAACCCCGCCCCAAAATTTGGACCGTACACACTTACCAAGGTGCCCGTACGATGGCCACACAAGAACCAAAGGATGGTCACCCACTGTGTAGTCCACACGTACCGCTACCGTGGACACCCATGTTGACCAGATAAGGTACATGCGTACCACTCCTTTCCCTATTAACCGACACCGTATCTTTCCTCCTGAGCCATGTAGGCCATAGATCTACAGTCTTTGCTGGTACAGCAACCCTTCTCCCCTTCAGCAAAACGTTTTTGTGTTAAGGACATCTCACAATTCCCCCTCCCCCCCCATTTGCATGGACTTTAGCAAGAGGTTTTAGCCTTAGAGAGGGTTCATGTGCTGTGGTCTTTTGCTCATACGATGAGCAAACGATCTCAGAATTGAGATCTGACTGGAGCGTTTCGATCGCGACAACGAGCCCTACAAGATGACTTCCAAGATGGCCCCTTCCCAGAAATGTCAGAATATTACATCGGGAGGAGCGTGCAACAACGAGATTAGGGAAGATGCTCCCGATCAACCCTCCCTTTACAAGCTCCTCAAGGAAATGGTGGCCAGGTTAGCTTGGTCATCTTTTAAAGAAGAGTTTTTTTTAAAAATATTAGTGTCAATAAATGTGTATATTTTTCTTCTAAAATAATGACAAAATTGTATGAAGTTATGAATTGAGTGATGATGTATTCAATGAATTGTATTGAAAATTGTTATCTTTAAAGAGTGTAAGTTTTTCCTGGCTTCGACGCTAACTCCGTTCCATGCTTGTGTAGCCGAGCGGCGTCGTTAGCAAAGCCAGGGAATGGCCCAAGGTATCCCTCATACCATTGGGAGAATAAGGTTCGTCGATTGAGGCGAGAGATGATGATGCTGTCTAGTTCTGAGGGCCCAGGCTAGTGCGGTGAATAAGCCCACCCTAGTGTGTAGACATCCCTCTGAGGGACGGGAGGATCGAGCGATGGAGCTTGAGAGGACGACAGGCCGGCTTGAGTCCTCGTCGCGCCACACGGCCGAGGATGAGGTGTATGGTCCCGTAGGGTTTTGCCCAGCATGTAGAGGTTGGAAGGCCGAATTCTAGATCATCGGCAGTATAAAGGAAAAGAATAAGAGAGCTGGTTTGGCTTGTATGAAATTGATTCATGTATAAACTTTTTTTATATATCTTGTCTTTAGCATTATTGTATTGTGGAAAAAGACTGTTTTAACAAACCTTGTGAAAAGGACCTTAATTAAGGAACATGTTTATTTATGTCAAACAGTGTGGTAGGATTAATTAGAAAATAAATTGACGCGTGAGTAGGGTGAAAAGTGGGAGGATGGAATGCCCCGAGACGGCACCATCCTCCGGGAGACGGGTGGACCCGATTAGTCGGGTAGCTTTCCAACAGATTAAGTGAAAGCCCTACGCTAGATAAATAGGTTCTTGGGCAACTCTATTCTAGAAGACTAGGCCAGTGGCTGTGCCTTGCATCATGGATGAGGAAAAAAGTGTTGCCTCTAGAAATCAAGTCTAGTAGGTGCCCAATTTATGATCAATTACCTTATGGGTGATTTGATTTTTAGAAGATCATGTTCCCCTTGCGGGATAGGACTAGGTCTTACCTATGAATCGTATCCTTGAATCTCTACATGGTCAAGGTGTCGATAAATAGGAGATTTTCTCTAAGTTAAGACTTAGTGGACTATCTTAAGTGTTTCCCCTATTTTAGAAGGGGGGAATCTTACAATTGGTCTCAGAGCTGATCTTAGCTCCTAGGAATTGCCATTTAAGGACTGTTTTACAATGAATGTTTTACCTAACATAATGCTAATTAATAAAAATATCCTACTAAAAAAACAAGTTGAATTGATGTTTGAATGATTGTAGGAAGAGGAAGATGCCTACTCAAAGTTTCTAGTTTTCCAATGCATCTTCGAGACTGCTAGTCACTCCTCAAATTTTGAGTTCCGTGACACCATGGTGCAGATACTAGAGAAGATGTATTGAAAGAGGATGGGGCAGAGATTTCTGGAGTCATGGGCCGAGATATTTCTTCATCCGAGCAGATTGAATAGGGAACCTTACCACCGACCTAAAGCGGATTCGTTGGATTAAAAAGTTGAAGATGATCCGTTTATTTTGGTTCGTCTCGGTACCCCCCGGGCCGACACCTCTGTGACTATAGATGGGATTCGCATACCTCAGAATCGCTGGGCGTATGACCAAGTGATGCAAATCTTACCTACTAATAGAGTACCTGTGTTGGGACCTACCCCAATCCAGAGTCTACTACCCTTACCATTAGTTTTTAGAGTCTTAGAAACTACAGCGGAACCCCCATATTTCACCTATGTGGACCGCTCTACCCTTATGTCATAGTCAAGCTTAGGAATTTCCCTTGATGGCAAATAAGACTAATTATATTAGTCTCAGATATTTGTAATAAAAATCGTCCTTGTAAATATTTGGAAATAAAATAATTTCAATGTTTTACTCTCCAAAATAAGTGTTGTGTAAGTGTGAATCTTGCAATCTTAAAATTGTTTTTACAATGATGGCCAGGATGATCAGCCTCCACTTCCCAATGCACTTTACACTGATATCCAGGATGATCAGCCTCCACTTTCCAATGCACTTTACACTGATATCCAGGAGAAGAAGCTCTTGCTCAAGCAAATGCAACCTCCCTCCTTTAAAGGAGAAGGTTCAAAGATTGAGAAGGATGCTGAAGTCTGGATTGAAGCGATGGATGATTATTTCTCTGTCGTCGTCGGTATTGGAGTAGCAAATCAGTCTATGCTTGCACAGTTTTGCCTCATCGGAGATGCTAAACTCTGGTGGAAATAGTGGTGCCATGACAAGGGAGTCACTGAGCATTCTCAAACGTGGGAAAACATCAAGCAGGCCGTGAAGGAAAGATATCTTCCCCCATCCCATGAATCCATAAAGATGAATGAGTTTTTTAGTCTTAGGCAGTGCAGCTTAAATCTTGTGGACTACTATTCCAAATTTATCACTCTTCGAAAGTATGCCCCAGCTATGACTACTTCCCAGCAAGTGGCTCGTTTCTGCTAAGGGTTAAATGAACCCTTAGATTCTCGCCTTGAAGCACATTACAGGATGCTCTCATATGAGCAAAGCCCCTTGTGAAAGAAATGAGGACTGACAAATCTTAGCCTCAAAAGAGATCTTACCCTGAGGCAAATCTTAAAGATCAACCCTATAAGAAACCCCAATAGAATTTCCCCTACTACAACAGAGGGCGACAAAGTAACTCTTTTGTCCCCCGCTCGTATGTTGCTTCTTCCAGAGAAGGCCCTCTGTGTTTTGAGTGCAATGAGTCGGGACACTTTAGGGCCAACTGTCCCAAGATGGCAACATCATTTCCCCAAGGTGGCAGAGGAAATCAAGGCTGTGGAACCCCTATCCACCAAGGTGCAAGAGGCGGTGGGCGTGGCAGAGGCCGTAGTAGAGGAGCAGTTGCTAGGACCGCCTGTATTATAAGTGAAGAACCGACCTTGGAAATGGCAAGTGAAGAACCGACCTTGGAAATGGCTGAAGAAGAGTGTGCCACCGTCCATGCGGCAGTAGAACACCAAGGTCCAAATAAACAATTTGGTGTAATCCAAACCCTAGCCACTCATCACGGTAAGCCATTCCAGCTTTTGATTGTGGCAGTATCCATTCATTTCTTTCTCCTAGGTGTTTGCAAAAATTAAACTTGGGTCAAAAAATAGCTAGAAGAATAACTATAGAGTCAGCAAGTGGGAAAGAAGTAGTATCTCGCCACTCTATAGGAAACCTTGATTTTGAGCTGGAACTCATGGCCACTTTGAGTCTTGCCATTAGGAATTTATGATGAAATCCTTGGGATAGATTGGTTAATTGCAAACAAAGCTAGATTTCATTGTAACCAAGGGAGTATCACTTTTGAAAATGAGCATGGCCAAGTAATATCTGTTCAGGGGATAACAGCAAAACCTAAATCTAGGGTAGTCAAAGCAAAACATCTTCTCAAGGGAACACGTAAGGGTCAGTAAGTTAGTTTTCTTAGTCAAGCTCAACAAAGCCATTGAACCTAGTAAGGAGACAGAACCCTCTTGGCTCCAAGAATTCTCTAACATCTTCCCTGATGAGCTTACAGGGCTACCGCCTCCTCGAGAAGTCGATCATGAAATCGAGGTGATCCCTGGAGCTCAACCCGTCTAAAAAACGCCCTATAAAATGTCCCTTCCTGAAGCCATTAAACTTAAAGAGCAACTTACCCAACTCATTGAGCAAGGATTGTTGAAACATACAAGTGAATAGGATGTGTGTGGGAACAAGCCCTTGGTTAGAGGCTGTAAAAGAGAATAGGTGTGTGCGGGAACAAGCCCTTGGTTAGAGGCTGTAAAAGAGAATGTGTAAATGTGAGAGAACCTGTGAAAAGGTGAGAAGAATCTACTGGGAGAGAATAAAGTGTAGCATGAGAAGATTTAGGAAGTGTGGAGATATTCTGGGAGAGGTGGAGAGAATCAAGCAAAAGAGGTGGAGTGAATCAAGGAGAAATCAGTGGGATTAGATGCTTGGATGTAAACTCTATAAATTGAGGCATTGGCCTAATGAGAATTTGCTGGTTTTTGATTATCCATGCCTACATTAAGCTATTAGTTAACTAATCACTAATCACATCTTAATTATCATCTAATCACTTTGTTAATGATGTTGATTCTAGCATTTGATCCACCATAGCTCATCACATTACTGTAATTTTAACATGGTATCAGAGCCTAGCCTAGAATCCATCAAGTTTATGAGCCCATTATCTAGTTAATCAAGATTAGTAGGTAATTAAAAAATAATCAAATTTTTTAAGTTATTTTCAAGAAGCTTTCTGTACCCCTAGCCAGTGGAGGAGCTCCCTCTCCTTGTAGGCTCAACCATTGCCCAAACCCTTCTAGCCCAACATAGCCAACTCATTTGTGCTCCAGCTTGTCGAATCAGAAGCGCAAACCGCCCGTGCATCTAGGAGAAATTGCATTTTTTTCAAGCGTTGTTTTTCTACAGCAAATCAGTGATCTCTACTTCATCAAATCAAATGGGTCTAATTTCTCTTAGCCCCAGGTGTTTTCAAGCATGCTCTACAAGTTGGAGTCAAAAATTGATTTGATCAAGTCTACAGTGAGATCCAAGCTCTTCATCAAATCTGCAGGTGACTTTGGTAAAACAGAGATTAAGCATTCAATGTTTGGTCAAATCTTGTGTTTCTTGGCTTAATCTTCTACTAGACTAATTGCTATTGATGGCCTTGAAAGGATTTGAGCTCATTTGAACTCTAAGGCCTCAGATCTGGGCTCCCCATATACTCTGTTTTCTACACACAAAATAAAGGATTAATTTGCTAATTAATGATTAATCAGTACTAATCACTATATTTTGGTGCAATTGAGGGTTCAAATTAACCATTAGGTATCTGATACAGATCCCTATAACATCAGATTACAATTCGGAGTTGGTTTGATACTCCAACCATTCCGTACAAATTGGTTACCCTTGATTTAATGTAATTTCTGGTGATTTTATGCTGATAAATTTGTTGTAATTATCTCTTAAACACCAGATTGAGTTGTAAAAGGGTAGACACTACCCTTGAATCTTGAAATTGGATTAAGAGGTAAGACCCCCTTCACATCATCATGAGTACAGCACAAGAAATAGCCAAATTTAATGGGGAGCAGTTTTACACATCGCAGACAAAAACCATGTATCTGCTCATGAGGAAAAATCTGTGGGGGCTAGTTGAGCGAAGAGATGAATGCCCAGAGGTGAGAGAGGAAAATGAGTGGAAGAGCAGGAATGAAAAAGCATTGGGACTTATTGCACTCAGTTTAAATGATGAAATCATTCATCACATCACAGGGATACAATGGGCAAAAGATGCATGGAATGAACTCAATAAATTATTTGGCACACAAGCTAAAAATTCAAAGATAAATTTGTTAATGCAATTCTACAAATTGGATATGAAGGAAAGTGAACCTTTAATCACACACTTGAATAGATATAAAAGCATTAAGCAACAACTGATAGCTATTGGCAAAAAGGTAGAAGATGATGAGGCACTAGCAGTGCTTCTGAAGAGTGTGGACAAAGGTGAATATGAAAATATTGTAGCAACACTAAAGAATGTACTTGAATTGAAGCTACACGAGATAGAAAAAGCTCTACTAGAGCAAGAGAAGAGAGGCAAAGAGAAGAAATGGCTCAACTCAATAGCAGGAGAAGAAAAAGCATTCTTCACCTGAGGAGGATTCTCTCGAGGACGAGGAAGAGGCAGAGTAGGAGGAAGGACCTTCACTTGCCACAACTGTGGAAATCCAGGACACATGGCAAGAGACTGCTACACAGTGGAGAAGGAATGACATCGGCAAACTTCATGGAGGCTCCAAAAAGGAAGTGGAGTCGGATCATCTTTTCAGAGAGAGAGAGAGAGAGAGAGAGAGAGAGAGAGAGAGAGAGAGAGACCCCACAACCCAATGTAACCTGCCCCAACAAAGTAAAACCACCTCTGAGGCACCGATGATGTAGGCCACGTGGTAGATGTATGTGTGAACACTTTAGTCAAGGTCGCGGGCACTTGTACTAGCCTTGGACACATAGAGAGAGAGTGTGTCAAGGACTATGAGTTTAGGGACTTGAGGCACTGGTTGTGGACTATCAAGTAAGAGGGAAACTTGGTATAGGGTCCAGGTGTGCTAGGAGTATTCACTTGAGGGGAGGTGTTGAAATATACAAGTGAATAGGGTGTATACGGGAACAAGCCCTTGGTTAGAGGTTGTAAAAGAGAATGTATAAATGTGAGAGAACTTGTGAAAAGGTGAGAAGAATCTACTGGGAGAGAATAAAGGGTAGCATGAGAAGATTTAGGAAGTGTGGAGATATTCTGGGAGAGAATCAACCAAAATTTGTGGAGTGAAATCAGTGGGATTAGATGCTTGGATGTAAACTCTATAAATTGAGGCATTGGCCTAATGAGAATTTGCTGGTTTTTGATTATCCATGCCTACATTAAGCTATTAGTTAATTACTTACATCTTAATTATCATCTAATCACTTTGTTAATGATGTTGATTCTAGCATTTGATCCACCATAGCTCATCACATTGCTGTAATTTTAACAAGGATTCGTACGCCCCAATAGCTCTCCTTGGGGGGCACCTGTTCTTTTCCAAAAAAAGAAGGACGAAACTCTTCGCCTCTGCATAGATTATCGAGGACTAAATCAAGTCACTGTCAAGAATAAGTATCCTATCCCTCGCAGCAGTGACAAACTTCTTGACAGGCTTCATGGGGCCAAAGTCTTCTCAAAAATAGATTTGAGGTCTGGTTACTATCAGATCAAAGTCAAGGAAGTAGATATACCCAAGACAGCCTTCAATACCCGTTATGGCCACTATGAGTTTACTATAATGTCATTCGGGTTAACCAATGCTCCTGTAACCTTCAACCGCCTAATGCAAGATATATTTCGTCCTTACTTGGATGAATTTGTGCTTGTTTTTTTTGATGACATCGTAATCTACTCCAAATCAATGGAAGAGCATGAGGAGCATGTGCGTTGAGTTCTGCAATTGTTGCGCAGACACAAACTCTATGCCAAGAAGAGCAAATGTACCTTCTTTACTCATCAAATTGAGTATCTTGGGTTCATCGTCTCCAAAGATGGCATTTCAGTAGACCCTGCCAAGGTCAAAGATATTCTGGAGTGGCCACCCCCTAAATCAGCTCGTGAAGTTCGTGGGTTTTTGGGAATCATGGGATGGTATAGGATTTTATCAAAGATTATGCCTTGGTAGCTACACCTTTGACGGATCTTCTTAAGAAGGATTGCAAAAAAATAGTGTGGCTGCCAATCCATCAAAACAGTTTTGATTAGCTCAAGGTCATTATTACTTCTGCCCCAGTCCTGAAACTTCCTGATTTCACCAAGGAATTTGAAGTGGTTATTGATGCCAGTAGTCTAGCACTTGGTGGTGTCTTAGGCCAAGAAGGAAGACCAATCGCTTATACTTCCCGCAAAAGCTGAAGCAATATGAAGCAAATTATGCCACTCATGATTTGGAGCTCTTAGCAGTTGTTCATTGCCTCAAATTATGGAGACATTATCTCTTGGGGGGCAAATTCCAGCTTGTAACTGACCACAAAAGTCTGAAGTGGATCTTCACCCAGCATAACCTCAACATACGGCAAAGGAGATGGATTAAAATTCTACAAGAATATGACTTCGACATCAAATTCCACCTTGGGAAAGATAATGTGGTAGCAGATGCACTTAGCTGCAAATCTTTCGTGAGTGCAATTTCGATGCCAAATAATCCCATACTGGTCAAGGTGGAAGAAGTCTCATCTCATGATCCAGATTATCAGAGGATGATGAAGTTAGTAGAAGAAGGGGGAAATTCAGAGAAAGAGAAGAATCTAATCAAGGGATACTCCACTCATGAAGGAAGCCTCTACTTCATTCATAGGCTATGTATCCCTAAGGATCCTGCTTTAAAGAAACTAATCCTCCATGAAGCTCATGATAGTCCTGCTGTAGGACACCCAGGCTATGCAAAAATATTAAATGCCATAAGAAGGAGCTTTCATTAGGCAGGCTTGAAAAATGATGTCCTTTGGTACTTGAAGCAATGTCTCTTAAGCCAAAGGATCAATGTTGAAAGAGTCAAGATGCTTGGGAAACTTCAACCCTTGGATATTCCCCAAATGAAGTGGGAGTGCATTAGTATGGATTTTGTCACACAAGTCTCCCCACTGTTCAAGGAAGATATGACTCCATTCTGGTAGTAGTGGACTTACTTACCAAAGTAGCTCACCTTATACCAGCAAAGAAGACCTTCAAAGCTTCTGATATTGCTCGAATATTCATCAAGGATGTCCTCAAACTTTATGGTCTCCCAAAAAGGATAGTAAGTGACCGGGATTCTAACTTCACTTCAAAGTTCTGGGAGTCCTTATTTCAAGCCCTGGGAACTCAACTTTGCTTTAGCATAGCTTATCATTCAGAGACCGATGGCTAGACTGAGAGAGTCAATCAAGTAATTGAAGACATTCTCAGAGCATATTGTGGATGGGAACCAAGAAGGTGGATTCAATACCTTCCTCTGGTAGAATTTGCTTACAATGCATCTTATTATTATCAGAGCATAGGAATGCCACCATTCAAAGCACTCTATGGGCAAGAATGCTTGTCTCCTCTAAATTTCTCTGATCCGACCATAAGAGTTGAGGCATCCAGGAAAATGCTCGAAGAGATGGAGGAACAAACCAAGGTAATCCAAAAGGATATTAAAGCTGCCCAAGATCGACAAAAGCATTATGCTGACACCAAGAGGTCTGAAAGGATCTTCAAGGAAGGAGACAAAGTTCTTCTAAGAGTGCGACCCATATGAAGTTCTCTATCACTTGGGAAATATAAGAAGCTTAGCCCAAGGTATTGTGGTCCCTATACAGTTATCAAGTGTCTAGGTAAAAGTGCCTATAAACTCCAACTCCCAGCCCATATCAAATACACAATGTATTTTATGTAAGTTTGTTAAAACCTTGTGTACCCAGTCTCGATCATATTCTTGATGATGAACAAGTTGTAATCCCTACTCAAGGAGTCCTTTTCTTTAAACAGACGTATAGGGTAGGTATGCAATCTGTGATCTGTGATGTCCTATCCATCAAAGTTATGACATCCACGATGTCAAGAGAGAGCTCTCGCTCCCATCTTCCATATTCACGAAGACAAAAATGCCCCTCTGCAAGCTCCTTAGTATCTCCAAGTTGATTGACTCCAACTCTTCTGTTTCTTTGATGTACTATCTCTAGGTTGACTGACTCCAACTCTTTTGTTTCTTTGATGTACTATTCTTGGAGATTCTTTGGTGGTTTGTTTTTACTTGTTGATTCTTATCTTTTCTTGCCTTCTGCTCTTCCTCCCGTCTGACCTCTTGTTTTGCCCCGGCTCTTGTGTTAATATCATGTGTAATCTCTACAATTTTTATTTTATCCTGAGGAGCTCTTGCTAGTGGAATCATGAGGATGTTTTTCATCTTTAGGTCTATAAGCTCTGCAAGGTGTAGAAGCTTCTCATACCTCCACCTAAGCCTCTTCAGTGTCTCACTATCCTTGGGCATTATAGTCATCCTATGTGCATGGGCACACACAACACATAGGTCATTGAAGTACTCTATGAGAAAGTCTTCAGCAGCCTCCTATAGATAGAGCAAGGCTTTCCTCTTCCACCTTACGGATAGGCTCTAGTTCTCACATATAGACCTGCACACCCTCTGGAAAGGGAGCTTGGGAACACAACTCTACACAATTCTGCGCCTTCCTGATCTCTCTCAGAATGTAAAAATCTCCTTGGTCTGGGTTTTCCTTTCCTTGGCTTCTTCTGAGAGGCAGCCTTTGTGGCCAATCCAGGCCCCTTACCCTGTCTCCTTGCAGTGGCCTGTGTGTTGAAAATACAAGTGAATAGGGTGTGTGCGGGAACAAGCCCTTGGTTAGAGGCTGTAAAAGAGAATGAGTAAATGTGAAAGAACCTGTGAAAAGGTGAGAAGAATCTACTGGGAGAGAATAAAGGGTAGCATGAGAAGATTTAGGAAGTGTGGAGATATTCTGGGAGATATTCTGGGAAAAGTGCAGAGGTGGAGAGAATCAAGGAAAAGAGGTGGAGTGAATCATGGAGAATTCAGTGGGATTTGATGCTTGATGTAAACTCTATAAATTGAGGCATTGCCCTAATGAGAATTTGCTGGTTTTTGAGTATCCATGCCTACATTAAATGCTCAAATTTCAACATGGTATCAGAGCCATGCCTAGAATCCATCAGGTTTATGAGCCCATTATTTAATTAATCAAGATTAGTAGATAATTAGAAAATAATCAAAATTTTAGTTATTTTTCACTTCACCTCTTCACACCCAGCCAGTGGAGGATCTCATTCACCTTGCACACATAAAATTAAGGCAAACCCTTCTAGCACATGGTAGCCAACCCATAGCTCTTCAAGCCTATCCAAACAGAAGCGCAAACCGCCAAGCGATGAGGGAGAAATCGACGATTTTGTTGGCGCCTTTTTTCTGAGCTGTTTTTGACATTACTACTTCCATAGATCAAAGGTCTCTAATTCCTCTTAGCCCAAGGTGTTTTCAAGCATGCTCTACAAGCTGGTGAAGACAGAATTTAGTTTCATCAAGTCTATAGTGAGATCCAAGCTCTTCATCAAATCTGCAGGTGACTTTGGTAAAACAAAGATTAAGCTTTCAATATTTGGTCAAATCTTGTGTTTATTGGCTTAATCCTCTACTAGACTCATTGCTATTGATGGCTTTGAAAGCATTTGAGCTCATTTGAAGTCTAAGGCACCAGATCTGGACTCCCCGCATACTCTGTTTTTTGCACACAAAACAGTGGATTAATTTACTAATCAGTGATTAATCAGTACTAATCACTATATTTTGGTGCAATTGAGGGTTCAAATTTAACCATTAGGTATCTGATACAGATCCCTATAACTTCAGATTGTAAATCGGAGATGGTTTGATACTCCAACCATCCCGTACAAATTGGTTACCCTTTAATGTAATTTCCGAGAAAATTGTGATAATCATCATTTTGCATTTAACCCTTGGTTAATGCCTGTAAATCTCACTAAAATTCAAGATTATTCACAGCCAGAGTTGCATTTTGGAATGTGCATGAGAATGGATGCTATACGCATTATGTATTTGGCACATTGCATCAGTGTAAATATGGGATCACACACTGCCCTTGCCCAGAATAAGGCAAGAGGTAAGCCCTCCAGCATAAATTTGGGTTTGCATTGCATAATGATACAAGATGAACATCTAAAGCCCAAAGAAACTGTCAGCAAAACATTGAAACATGTTGCTCACATGGAGCAAAAAGACCTGACGGACAAGCTCATGGCCCCAGCCATGAAAGAAGAAGAATCTCTTTCCAAGAAGCAGATCCACACCAAGAAGATCTAAAGGAAGAATTGAAGGAAGACATGGACACGAGAAGAGAAGCTGCCACACAAGAAGAGAAGCTGCCCCAAGAAGACTGAAAGAAGAGACGGACGCATGGAGAGATGCTGCCACGACAAGAAGACTGAAGAAAAGAGATGTGAGGCTCCAAAGAGTGAGGAGCCATGTGAAAATCTCTGAGAGAGAGAGAGAGAGACCCCACAACCCAATGTAACCTGTCCCAACAAAGTAAAACCACCTCTGAGCCACCGATGATGTAGGCCACGCGATAGATAGATGTATGTGTGAGCACTTTAGTCAAGGTCACGGGCACTTATAGTAGCATTGGACACATAGAGAGAGAGAGTGTCAAGGACTATGTAGTTTAGGGACTTGAGTAAGAAAGAAAGAAACTTGATACAGGGTCCAGGTGAGCTATGTAGTTTAGGGACTTGAGGCACTGGTGACGGACTGTCAAGTAAGAAAGAAACTTGATACAGGGTCCAGGTGTGCTAAGATAACTTGAGGGGAGGTGTAGACACTAGTCGCGGACTATCAAGTAAGGGACTTGAGGCACTGGTGATGGACTGTCAAGTAAGAAAGAAACTTGATACAGGGTCCAGGTGTGCTAAGAAAACTTGAGGGGAGGTGTAGACACTAGTCGCGGACTATCAAGTAAGGGGAGGCAAACTTGGTATAGGGTCTAGGTGTACTAGGAGTATTCACTTGAGGGGAGGTGTTGAAAATACAAGTGAATAGGGTGTGTGCAGGAACAAGCCCTTGGTTAGAGGCTGTAAAAGAGAATGAGTAAATGTGAAAGAACCTGTGAAAAGGTGAGAAGAATCTACTGGGAGAGAATAAAGGATAGCATGAGAAGATTTAGGAAGTGTGGAGATATTGTGGGAGATATTCTGGGAAAAGTGAAGAGGTGGAGAGAATCAGGGAAAAGAGGTGGAGTGAATCATGGAGAAATCAGTGGGATTTGATGCTTGATGTAAACTCTATAAATTGAGGCATTGCCCTAATGAGAATTTGCTGGTTTTTGAGTATCCATGCCTACATTAATCTATTTGTTAATTATCTACTAATTATATCTTAATTATTTGCTAATCACTTTGTTAATGATGTTGATTCTAGTGTTTGATCCACCATAGCTCATCACAATGCTCAAATTTCAACACTTTGTTCTCCATGATCTACCAATTAGCTTGGTAGAAAGAGACATAACACAATCTCTCTCTCTCTCTCTCTCTCTCTCTCTCTCTCTCTCTCTCTCTCTCTGTGTGTGTGCTTGTGTGTGTGTGTGTGTGTGTGTGTGTGTGTGTGTGTGTGTTTCTGTATGTCCTGTGTTAGACCGCACCAGCGAGGCCTCTATAATAATAAGTGCAGTTTGGAGCGATATCAAACTTGCGTTAGACATGCAAGCGCCATATCGCGCCAAACCGCAAAAATACCTCTCTCTCTCTCTCTCTCTCTCTCTCTCTCTCTCTCTCTCTCCCTCTATCTCCCTTTGTGTGTGTGTGTGTGTATATTTGTGGATGTCATGTAAGTGTATATGTGTGTGCGGTTTGGTGCGATAGAGCTCTTCAGTTTGGCTTCAAAGTGCCTTATCATTCCAAATCACAAAAACGATGCGCTCTCTCTCTCTCTCTCTCTCTCTCTCTCTCTCTCTCTGTAGCATTATTGGATGTGTATGTATGTGTTGTATGTGTTTCTCCTTGTGTGTGTGTGTGTGTGTGTGTGTCGCATTATGTGCGTGCATGAGTGTGTGTGTGCATGAGTGTGTGTGTGTCTCTATGTGTTCCTACATGAGTGTGTGTGTGTGTGTGTGTGCATAAGTGTGTGCAAGGGAAACACATACCAAAACTATTGATGGCTTGATGGATCGCTGTCGTTGCTTGATGGATCTCTCTATCTCTCTAAGGTGCACCGTTACAAATAGAATAAAAAAAGAGTCATTTTTAATATTCACAAATCCCACGTGTCAATTGTCAACATCACACGTGTCCATTATTACTACACACACGGGCTTGTATAAAGTTATTTAATCCCCACGCCACTATTAACGATTCTTGTATTTGACAGAGAGAGAGAGAGAGAGAGAGAGAGAGAGAGAGAGAGAGAGAGAGAGAGAGAGAGAGAGAGAGCATCCACTCTTTTCAAGAACCCACAAACAGAGAGAGAATCCAACATCCATGCCCACGTAACCAGAAAGCAATGGCAACAGGTAAGTTTGCTTGCTCCTCTCTCTCTCTCTCTCTCTCTCTCTCTCTCTCACACACACACACACACACACACACACACATACGCAGACACACAGACATGCATGCACAGACAGACACAATCTTTCGCACACACACACACACACACACACGCACACGGACACACAGACATGCAGGAACAGACACACAATCTATTTCTGTCTGTCTGTCTCTCTCTCTCTCTCACACACACACACACACACACACACACATAGAGAGAACCATATACAACACAGACACACACATATAGTACACTCACAAAGAGAGAGAGAGAGAGAGAGAGAGAGAGAGAGAGAGAGAGAGAGAGAGAGAGAAGTTTGTGCAGTTTGGCGTGATATGGCTCTTGTAAGGGTAATGGAGGTGCTTTATTGCACCAAATTGCACACACATACAAACACATACATATACACTTATATCACATCCACAAATACACACACACACACACACACACACACACACACACACACACACACACACACACACATACACACACACACAGAGAGAACCATATACAACATAGACACACACACAGTACACCCATAACGAGAGAGAGAGAGAGAATTTTGTGCATTTTGGCGCGATATGGCTCTTTTAGGGGGTAATGGAGTTGATTTATCGCGCCAAATTGCACAAATACAAGAAGGGGTTTCTCTCCTTTTCTAATTCATGCCAATGTCTTAATCAGAAAAAAGAAAGCTTAAGTGGGGAGTCACTATGTTAGATTCTGAGTTTAGTGCTGTGCAGGTAGGAGCGACATGTAGATGAAGTCTGCAAGGCTATTGATGAGCACAAAGAAAAGATCTATTGACTTCACAACGACAACTGATGACCTTGCAAAGGTTATGGCAAGGATAGATGAGCCACAGCTTGTGAGAGAACAGACAGAAGATCAAGGGTTTCCAACGGTGGAACCGACAGAATCAAGCTACCTCCTTTACTTTGTAAAGGATCATAGTGATGAGGAACCCCATTTAGAAGACCAGGATATGGAGGCAGATGAACAGGAGAAAGTAGGTGTTCTTATTTTGGTGTCCCTTTCTAAGCGACTTGCTCCAGAGTGTCTCTGTTTAAGAGGGATTTTGATTTCTCAATGGAGGCTAAGGAAGAGATGCCAAAGAGGAAGAAGTAGAAGAAGAAGGAGCGTCTTAGCACTGACATGAAGGAAAAGAAGGAGGAAATTTTTGAGAGCAATGATCTTGCTCTAATTGATGAGAAACTTTTTGATTTTGTCTGTAATGCGGGAGCTGCCGACGACTTTCACATTATTGCTGAGATGTTTAATAAGCCTTTGCAAGTAGAGTCAATTTTGGATCAACATGCAGAGTACCTGTTGAAACACAAGGACAGTTTCGAAAAATTAGTATCCAAAGGTAGGCTGCTGCTAAACAATCTAGCTTATGTGCACTTGCTGGATTGTGCACTAAGCAAGAAGGCAAACAGTTTTCTATATAAGAAGTACCAGGAACTCCCATCTTCCTACAAGCCTTCTTGGTGTACCTTGCACTTAAGTTGCTGCAGGCTGTTGTATGAGCCATTTGGATTCCTTTGCTACTTGCAATGCCTCTATAAAGAGCTTCCTGAAAGGGGTGAAGAACTATCGTATGAAGATACTATTCAAGATGAAATTCCCCTAGAAGATAAGTTACCTTCTGAGGGGAGGCAGAACTTGAGGAAGAGATTGAGTTAGTACAGGAGGAAGAGGAGGCGAAGTCGATGGATATTGTTGCTCTTAAGACATCAACAATACAGAGACCTCTGGATGTAAATCTCTCCAAAGTGGACCAGTGTGGTCTAGTATTGCCAGTGCTACCAAAATTTGTTGTTGATAACAAACGTTATGTACTGTTGTCTGACATTCAGAATATTTTCCAGTCTTAGGGAAGATTTTGCTTTATGTGCTATTGCCAATTTTCAAGAAGAGGGTAGTGGTTTTGTCTCGGAAGATGATAGCGATGACTTAGCATTGGAGGAAAATTACAATAGTAAAGAGTGTCTCAGTATATGTTTGGGCAAAGCACAGAAGTTCAAAGAGGATGGATTTGTGCCAGATGATAAAACCTTCATGGAGCTGCAGGCCAAATATGGCTTTGATAAGTTGAATGACTCCACAAAGGAGTGGATGAAGATACTAAAAGTTCTACTACTCCACAAAGGAGTGGATGAAGATACTTAAAGTTCTATTAACCTTTGGCAAGACCAACTGTTCATGACAGATGAGACTTGGGTTCTCTCTCTCTCTCTCTCTCTCTCTCTCTCTCTCTCTCTCTCTCTCTCTCTTTGTGTATGTGTGTGTGAATGAGATATGTAGACTTATGTTTCCTTAATTATTTTGTTTTGCAGAGTACATTTGAAGTCAAAGACGAATTCTTGCAGCGGCATAAAAGAGAGTACTGTGGCCGAGACATAGCTCTGTCTCACTACCTAAGCAAATTGTCCAAGGCAAAGATTATAATCTACCACAATGCCATGAGCTAGGAAGGGAAAGTTGCAAATTTTGTATTCAAGACATTGTCCCTGTTCCTAGGTGCAATGATTATTCCTAAAAGTTATGAGAAGATTATTTTAATAGAGAAGTCTACTGCCTTAGAAATTTTTGGATGCTACCCTGGTTATGCCAGCAAACCGAAGGGGTTACTTTCATACATATGTTGCAGTAGCATTCTCTCTAGGCATAGAGAACCCAGAGGAACTAGAAGAGTATGGCAAACACGTTTGCTAAGGTATAAACGAAAGCCAGATTCACTAGAATTGCCAAAGTTATTAGAATGGAAAGATACATTGTAAAAGACTTATGTGTTACATCTATCTGTCATCCAACATTTATTAACAAAAATATTTTGTTCTCTCCATTTGTTTTGTGCTTCTATGGCATCTGAGTTTTTAAATGCTTCGGAACACTTCAATCTCTTCCTTTTCATATGTCTGAGTGTCTGCATCAGTTTGCATGACCTCAAGGTTTCTTTTTTATGTAGTTGCTGTAGTATCCTTCTATAGAACCATTGGAACACTTCTTCTAGGTTGTTTGCCTTACTTTTTCCACCACCATGTTGTGTGTGCCTGAAATATGCATTTCGAGCCATATAGTGTGATTTCTCGAGTCCTTGTGTGTTCCAAATGCTAGGATCTCTGTACTTGTTGATAAAGTAAGGCATGTGGTTGTAGAGAATATGCTGCATAAGAAAACATACAATGTAAGTTAGTATCGAGGGCTAGGAAACAACAGTAAGATAGAAACATACCATGTAGTGTGTAATGTTGGTGTTAGTCCAAGCAGCTCTGAATGCTTGTTTGAACGCTTGTAAGTTATCTTGAAAGCTCTTTTTGTCTTGCTGGGAGGAGTAGTTGACTTTCTCACACATTTGGAACAGAGTATCAATTGAATGCCAAACATCTGCTTTGACATTCCTTGAAGCACCTTCATGGTCTTTCACTGCATTATGAAGCTTTTTCCACTATTGGTATTCGATTCGACTTGTGTAGGTTGTTGTATATTGCTTTCCTAACTTTGTAGGTTTGTGTTAGCCACACCAGATGTTCGTCTCGGACTACACACTAAAATATTTGGATCATCCTTACTGCAATTACAAAGAGCCCTATTCATAAGTGTTATTGTGACCCTTTCCATCTTTTTCTCCTTGATAATCTTGCACTCATCAAGGTTGATGACAAACTGAAGTACACCTCCTATCTCCTCAAATGTAATATCATAGAACTCCACCATTCTCTTTTGCAAGAGCTCCAGGTCCATGAATATATTATTGTGTTCATTGTAGAATATGCTACCACCTTCTCCCTTAAACTCTCCTACAATGTGGTATGAGTGACCAACATAGTGAAGCTGTTCTGTGTTTAATTCCTCCCTATGTCTCCAAACTTTTGAAGGTGACACTGACTTTTGGATGGCACTATAACCCTTACGACTAACTCCACTTGAATCCATGGTGGATTGAATATCCGCAATTGAAACTATATTGTTGGTTACAAATTCATCCACTATATCTCGTTGAACCACCTTGAACTTCTTCTCTTTTATCATTTCTCTTGCCATTCTTGATGTCACGAATGGTTTTAGTTGCTTTGCTGGATTAAGATTGGGATTGATATTCTCTTTGTCAAGATGTATGACAACTCTACAAATACAGCACTACTCATTACTAATGTAGAGAACATGTAAATCCCAAAGAAGCCCAGCAAATAAAATAATATTAAATGCTAACACAAAAGACATATGAATGGAAATGCATTCAGTGCAATCTTACCTTATGGCTTGGATTCTCTTCTTCAGGCCTCCAGAACCGAGCCTCAGGTTCTCGACGTTTTTGAGCTTTCTTTGACGTATGCACTGTCCAATGATTGTATCTTTTTCTCTATATTTGCGGAGGTCACTTCTTAGTTTATTGATTTGACATTCTTGTTCTTCCAATCTTACTTTCTGTGTCTTGCATTCACCAGACAAGCCAAGAAGCTCATTTGTTAAGTGTTGTGAATAATGCCTTTCTCTTTCTTGCATGTAAGAAATTGACTTGCAATATCCTAGTAAGCCTGTGGCGCCATCACCTGCAAAACATAAGAGAGTTATGGGATTTGAAAAGGGAGGATGTGAAGAAGTACGGAGGTCAATAGGATAGATGGAGCCATCACACCAAAGGTCTATGTGTTGCTTCCCTGACAACCTCATATGATCTTTAACATATGATGAGAGCAAATAGTTGTCCACTTCTGCGTTTTTGAATGGGCGCATACGCACTATCTAGATTAATGTGTAGATGGTACTTTCTCTTAATGCTTTCATGATTAGACTCTTCAATAGAATGAGTGTGTACATGGTTGTTCTCCATTGGAGTATTCTAGGAAAGAGTAAGTATACTATATGATGCAGAGTGAAAGAATATGACTGGCTATGGTGAGAGAATATGACTGGCTATGGTGAGAGAAGGCTTGTATTTGTCTTTTGAAATTGGAGATGAAGGTTCTAATTCCCTCCAAACAATCTTCCGTGCAATAATATCCTCCTGAACTAACTTTATTCTTGCAGTTTCCAACGAACTTTAAGACAGCCAGAGAGGTAAATTTTCTCCCAGGTGGCTCTATCCTTGACCTGGTTGGCACTTAGCTTAGCTTCATGAAGCCGTTGGCACTCTTCGACTAAGGCCGTGGTGTCTTCGAGCTTTCTTATTTCCTCGTCTCAGCATTGGGGTATTCACCGACCCCTTTAGGAGTTGTTGGTTGCTCCCTTTACTCTTCTTGGTCCGACCCCTCGTGATTGATCCTTTGACCCCCTTCTTCCTTCGATTGGGTGGATCCAGTGTCGATTGTATCTTCTTCGGATCCATCTTGAATTGTGACCCTTGTGTCACCCTTGACCACTTCTTTCACTCTTCTCCTGCGGGTAGTTCTGGAAACAGTTGCATCCGCTCGGTTCTTTCCCTTGTCTCCTAATTGAGCTTGAGCTCTTGTTAAGACGTTGAGTGGTGTGATATTCCCAGGCTATACACTAATGGTCCAGGTGGTGGCCTGATGATTGGCAGTAGAAGTCGAACCACTTAGGCGGTATGGACAATCTTTGGTTAAATTATCAATCCCACATTTAGTACAGGTGAGTACTAGCATGTCATTGGGTGTAGGCGCCACTTGTTGGGGTTGGTGTGTATGAACCATATTCTTGTTTGGGCACTCGGCGACTCAATGCAGCCCTCCGCAGCCAAAACATTGTAGCAGTCTTCTTCTCAGGTTCGAGTTCATATCCTTGCGCTTCCATTGTATCGTGGTTTGAAACACAGGTACTGGCATGTTATTCAGTAGGACGTAATATTCTTGCGTAACCTCCACCGTTTCCTTATAGTACTCTCTGCTAAGTTCTATTTCCCATACAATATCAACATCTTCTGATGGCTCTTCAATCAATACTTGATTGATTTTTGCCTATGGTGGCTGTGATGGTAGAAATGGTGGTGGCATAGGTGAAGCATCTTGTACCTGGAATATCCCCCTAGGTAAGTAGGAAGAGTTGGGTTGTGCAACAGTAGCGGGGTGATTTGTACAGGTGGCGCATGTAAAGCCAATGGAGCTCTAAGTGCCGGTAGTTGTGCAACATTTTGAAATCTTAGATATCTGTACATTGAAGTGTCATGATTTTCTAACTTTACATAGTGGGCACAATAGAGTAATGGCCTTGCTCTTAACTGTGGACATGTCCAATACATTTTGTCTCTGCGCGACAACCAAATACCGTCAGGTGTGCGAATGATCTCAATGCACACTCAAGGGGGCTTGGAGGCTTGGAGGTTTATGCTATGGTCTCTTGTGTAGAGGTCCATATCTACTCATCTACCATTTTACACTATAGCTACATGCTATTGGATTGGAGTTATACCTCTTGATGGTATGGGACATCAAGGTAGAGGTATAATGTATTTCATTTATAATTCATGTGTGCATCCCTTGGGCTTGGGGGTCTTAGGGTTTTAACACTGGTATCAGAGTGGTATGGGATGCTAGTGATCCCTCACATATATTATCTTATGGGATAATTTGGGCTCAAGATTATTGCTTTCCTTACATCACTTAGCATGTTGTCCTCAACATTCAAAGACAATCTCATTTTCTAAATTCACTAGAAGTTATATTGTGGGCATTTTCTAGATAAACTTCTTTTTTCACTAATTTTTTAGAATTTTTAAGTATTGTTTAATTAAAAACTTTAATCAAAGATTAAAGTTAATCTCCCTGTGGTTAACAGAGGAGAGATAGGAGAGGAGGATTGTATTTTGGATGGAGAAAGAAAGGAGAGAGGGGAGAGGGAGAATTCCGTCTCCATCACCTCCATCAGGTGCAACACGGAACACGGGGGAGGGGGGGGGCTGCGCTGCAGCCGCCCGCTGGCGAAAAATTTACCCCCCCTTAAAAAAATCAAAACCCACAAAAGCTTAATTAAGCTTTTTTTATTTTTTTTAAAAAAATAAGTTTTTTATATTAAAAAAGCTTTTGATAATATTTCAAAAAAATCTTGAAAAAAGCCTGAAAAATAGTGAGAAATTATGGGATTTGAGATAAAATTCTCTGATTTTTTTTTGAAAATTTCTTCTTGAAACTTTTTGGCTTTTCATCTTCCGGAAAACCTTTGGCTTTCCGTTTTCCCGAAACCTTTTGGCTTTTCGAATTCCGGAAAAACTTTTGACCTTCCGTATTCCGGAAACTTTTGACCTTTCACATTCCGATTTTTTTTTTGTCTTTTCATTTTCCCAAAACTTTTGGCTTTTTGTATTCCGGGAAAGCCGTTGGAATTCCAAAATTTTTTGACCGTTCGTATTCTAAATGCGTTCGTGGTAATTTAGAAATTTCAAAAAATTCTTGAAAATTAGTGGAAAATTAGACAAAGGTTATTTTAAAATTTTGGAAAATGTGGGGTTGGTGTTTGGCATGTGGTGTGTCCATTCGGATGCTCGTGACCATTCAAATTCCTTTAAAATATATTTTTTGACCCAAAAAATTAAAAAATCCATTAAAATTAAAATTTTTCATTGGATTTGAGAATTGTCGGGCGGAATTGGAAATTTCGTGAATGATGGGATTCTCAGGAAAAATTAGGAATATTCTGAAATTATTTTTAAAAATCCTAAAAATTGGTATTTTTAAAATATCAATGGTATTTTGGCAAATTAAATTGCTAAATTTTTTTGAAAAAATATATGTTTGGAATGCCATAAGATAGGTTTGGTGGAATTCAAAATTATCATATTTTGAGACCCTATAAAATTAGAAAAAATTAGAAAAAAAATCATGATAATTCTTTTTCTCGAGGATTTAATATTTTCGAGGGTTATTTAATGTTGAAGTACGTTTTCTCGTGCTGACATTAGATAGATGCGGGTTATTCGCATATTATTAATACGATTATATCTCGTATTAATAGATATTTATGTTTGGATTAATTCTAAACAATGTATTCATGATTTTTTACCATTGTTTAGCCATTCTTTTTGGACATGTTCCTTAATTTCTTTTGATGGCTATAATTTGCGTTCAAAGTGTGTTTCACCTTTGACACTTTACCATGATAATTTATTTTGCACTTATTTAAGTGTGGATTGTGCTTAATTTCTTAAGCCTAAGACAAATTCTATCATGGGTTAGTTGATCGGTTTGTTTTGGTGGATTTTATTGGATGTTTTTCAAGTTTTATATGGACTCATTACTTAGGTTCTGCCTGGATCACTTGTGTCTAGGGGTTTTTTATTGAGTGCTACACACATGTTTGGAGTTTTGCTTGAACGACACAATGTTCATATACTCCGGATTGATGAGTTGGCCACCAATTTTAATGCTTCTTTTGGCATGATTAATGTCCATTAGATGGTATGCATTGATTTTTATGATCAACTATGGTCTTTATGGATTCGAGGAGCTTCTATGCTTTTATCCATGGTTTTATAAGGATCTTTTGAATAATTACATGTGCTTTGAAGGTAGCATTTGCCTTTGTTTTTTACACATAATTTTGGAGTATATTTCTTATACTCTTGTACATATTCCAACTCGGATACCTAGTTGCTTATATATCTAGGTGAGTTATTTTTCTACCCTAACTTTATTGTGTTTTGGGTAGTTATCATTAGAAAGGTGGCAATAATTCAATTTCTTTTCTAATGATGTACTCAGAAGGAGTTATTCCTTGATGTAGTCTCAAGTATATAGAGACAGGTTTAGTATGTGAAAGTATGGATAAGGCCATCTTATTCCTTTTATACAGGATTTTATTCATATTTACTAGATGGCATACTAGGGAGTTTCAAATTGTTAAGGTATGTATGGGTGGTATCATGGTGGTATGGGGCGCTAGTGATCCCTCACATATATTATCTTATGGGATAATTTGGGCTCAAGATTGTTGCTTTGCTTACATCACGTAGCATGTTGTCCTCAACATTCAAAGACAATCTCATTTTCTAAATTCACTAGAAGTTATATTGTGGGCATTTTCTAGATAAACTTCTTTTATCTATAGCTTACATGTTTTGATGAGGGTAATCTCGTCTGTATTTTCACTTGTTGAAATCTCTTTCTTTAGAGTTCAAACAAGTTTATCTTGTTGTGTTCGGATAAGGAAATTTGGGTTGTTCCTTTGTTGGCATTTCTTTCTCTAGTTCCGTACTTTAGGTGATTTATATAGTCAACTTGATTGTTTACAGATGGACATATGTGACTCATCGAGACGCTGATGACTCTGTATGTTGATATGGGTAACTCGAGACGTCGATTATTCCATATGTAGATGTGGGTATGTCGGGGTGTCGATGAATCCCTGGTTTCTGCTGTTATAATGCCATGTTTTCCTACTTTATGCCGAATGGTTTACAACAAGGAAGTTACTTTGAATGTGAATTGCTCTGATCATCCGTAGAGTCTGATGGACAAACAGAGTGTATGAATCAGATTGTAGAGTATATGCTTCTTGCATATGTCTTTAGAAAATCATCATATTGGGAAAAATATCTTCCAATGATGGAATTTGCCTATAACAGTTTTAAATATACGGCTATTGGTTTTTAGTCCGTCGCCGCATAAGGCAATCACTATCTCTCTCACTCTCTCACACAAGCATAAAAGAACAACAATGCTAGAATGCTCTCTCTCTCTCTCTCTCTCTCTCTCAAGACACAAGGGAGAGCTCTATATAGCACAAAGGGTATTGTGTCTTCTCATTAATGCGAAAATGCCTTATATACATTTGGTCCTTATTCACACTTGGGTGCCCAAAACTTACTTACTAGGCCTTGGGTGGTCAATATCTCATAATGTACAACTTTTATAGTGCTGTTTCATGACACTTATTAATGTTCTCAATTGGAGGATCATGTTTGTTAATCCAAAATAGGATTAACATGCATAGGCGTATGTTCATACATCATTGTTTGCAACCTTTCAAACACGTTATGATTTAAAGAAGGCATCCGATGAAGTCTATTCTCCAATTCATGTTTCGTATCATATACATATAATTGGGCAAATTTGGGAGCTGCATCTCCTATTTCATTAGGTATTATAGAATCAACATGATGATAAGTAGTTCCATGGATTCAAAAATTAAATACTCCTCCCCCCTAGTGAACTGATTATCCAAGTGAGCACTCGGTGAAATGAATGCCAAGGCATTGTTATAAGAGCGCATATTCTTCCTGTATTCTTTACTTGCATTATCATTATCAAGTAACAACCCAATCAATGTAGGAGGAGGGTTTACTAAAGGCAGTAAAGAAAATTTTCCACTTGCACAACAGTATTTGCCCACATATTGTCCAAGCTTTCTTGACGCCTCACATTTCCAAATTAGAGCACCACAAAAATGGCACTTATAAGAAAGGGCTCCTAACGAGTGAAGAGTACAATCTCTAGAATATACCGGTGCTTAACATCTCGAGGAAATGAAAACACACACCTTATAGAGTGACATTCAGATTTAATACCTTTCACATTGCCAACAGCACAACAAATAGATTGAAAATTATCAATAGGAGCGGTCTCATCTATAGGTAGCTCATTAAAATCAAAAGGAACAGGGCCTCATGCCATATCTCTATGTTCCTGAAAAGTTTGACATTCATTGATAGGTTCTTGAAGTATTGTAGCATTGGCAGTTGCTCTGTTGCTCACATCTAAGTGGGTTCTAACATGGAATTCTCTATGCTCTTCCTCATTTTCAAACCTTCCAAGTAATTTGATTCCATTGTCATTAAAGTACTCTGTTAAATTAGCAACAATTTGTTTTTGATTACAAGCCCTTGCCTACTAACAATTACGATGAGACATGTGTGTTATATGAACTAATGAGTTAGCTGCCTTAGGTATGACTAATGTAGTAATTACCTTACGGATGCAAGTTTTTAAAAATGTCTAAGGTAATTCCTACAATGTGGTAATGAATTACTACATTATAGGAATAAAAAATGCCTAAGGTAATTACTATAATGTAGTAATAAACTTAGGGTGAAATTTTTAAAAATGCCTAATGTAATTGCTACAACTATGGCTATAGTTGTAATTAAAAATGCCGAATATAATTACGACAACTATGGCTATAGTAGTCACAAGTCACTGCTACATTATAGTTATCATTATTATTATGTATGTAGTAGTTTTTTGAAGCACACAATGATTATAGTAATCAATCACTATAAACTAGGTAATAAAAAAGAAATATGACTAATTACTACAATGTAGTAATCTAATAGCATCTATATGAAGGCCAACACCCATTTTTTAATAGTGAAAATAAAAAAGGAACAAAACTAGAAAAAAATTTATCCTAAAACTTCCATACACATAACAAGCAAAAGTTTCACACCGTCTTGTCCATCACCAAGCCCATGATCACTTTCTATCACAACCTCGTTAAAAAAAAAGAAGGGATACTTTTCTTCACATTTTGGTGACCTACACATTACCAATTTTATCACACAAACCTTGAGCAGTGTGATTATACAAGTGTGATTATACTAGATTATTTAAGGGGTTAAAGCAACAAGCGAGGAAAATTAAATTCCTTAAGGGCTTAAAAGTAACAAGCAAGGAGAACTAGAGTAATATGGTCTCCTCCTCAAGCCACACCTCTGAGATAGAGGAGAGAACACGAATAAAGAAGTGGTCAGCATTTGTAGTGCCATATGAGTTGTATGAGAAGACGTTTTACAAAACCTCAATCCTAGCTGGGCCACTAATGGGTGTTATCCTAAGAGCCTAATTCTTCCACACATTCATAAAGGATAATGGCAACAAGGAGTAGCGTGTGGCTACCATATAATAGTTTGCTACTCCATCTTTAAGACTTTTGAGTGTTACCATACATGCAAAAGATTGGCCTTGGAGGGCTGGGAAAAAAAGCAAATCCATTTAGCTGAAAATTATTTTTGTTACATACAATAGGGTAGCATCTATAAAAGGTCACCCACATCGGTAAGTTATGGAATACTAAACAAGAAGTATATACTTCACACTAGATATAGATGTGGTGATAAATGTGCTAAGGTTACCAATCATTTCAGGCAAGTGAAGTGAAATGAAGATTGATCAAAACTCATCTAGCACCCATGTTAAGATAGTGGCCCATATAGGGGAGCTCCCACAATGGGGCTTCTTTAAAAGCTTCATTTAACGAAGCCCTTGGTTGTACCGTTATGTTGAGATGGTGGCTCTTATAGGGGAGTTCCCACAATGGGGTTCTGTTAAAAGATTTATTTAATGAAGCCCTTGTCTGTAGAATTAAAATAAGAGCATCTTTGAGTATTTCAAATGAGGAAATCTAGTAAATGGGCATTGTTTTGAAGGGGAAAACCTAGATCTGCCAATTTTGGTAGTGTTGGCATAAGCAAGAACTTTGTTGGTGACAAAGCTCCCTTGGGAGCTTTGCCATATTTATGTCCTCCACACTTTGAATGGCATCCACATGGCACTAAGCTCACCCAACACATGGCATCAACCTCTTATTGTCCATGTCCATGTGGATTCCTATAACCCAAAAATCTTCTGGAAAAAATTGCATCCTCTGTAGCTAAAAATGTCTAAATCTTAAGAGCACTATCATACAAAATCTCAAGAGCTCCGGTTATCTATCACAAGATATCAAAATTCAGGCATCTCTCTCTCTCTCTCTCTCCATCCATTTAAGACTTTCTTATGACACTCTCTCTCTCTCTCTCTCTCTCTCTCTCTCTCTCTCTCTCTCTCTCCATCCATTTAAGACTTTCTTATGACACTCTTGGTTGGGTGCAACATCCAAAATTCAGGCATCTCTCTCTCTCTCTCTCTCTCTCTCTCTCTCCATCCATTTAAGACTTTCTTATGACACTCTTGGTTGGGTGCAACATCCAATAGGTAGTAGTAGGTAGGAAATCAATGCTCATCTTTCTTTTTTATGTGTGTGTGTGTGTGCCCACATGCACGTGTTTTTTTTTTGGCTTGGGGAGAGGTGGGGGGGGAGGAGGGCACTTTATTAGGCTTGTTGAGTGTAATTGATGAATATGGATGAGAAGGTTTTATCACAACAATGCATGCCATACAAATATCTTGGGTAGCCCGAGGCGTTTTAATTCAAACCCTCCAAATCAATGGGCCAAGGTAATATATGTCTTGTGCATAGAAAACAAAAGTGTGTGATGCCATAGTAGACCAACCTTGAGTAAAGGCGACATGAACTCTAGGTGGAGAGAGACAGGATGAGGAGAGCAATCACATTTCCGTGCGCATGTGAACACGTTATCAAAGGTGCCACAATCAGTTAGTTCTGGGCGCCCATGATGATGGGGAAAACAACCAAAAAGTGGCGCATGTAGCTAGTTTCCCATTGGCTTCCATGTCTTTACCCTCTTCATCATTATGGGCATCCTCGTCGCTGTGCCAGAAATCCCAGTAAAACGAAAATTAACCAGAAATAAATCCCGAGCTCTACGCAACATAGATCCCTCAAAGAAAAAGATGAAATGGAAAAGAAAATCAAAGGATTGAAAAGATTAATCAACACACAGGATATAATTGGATAGCAACAATGACTAGAATTGATGACTAAAAACTCAAGAAAAGGAAATAATTGAGCAGAAACGTAGCTATTTATCGTTTTTTAAAATTGTACAGAGCTTATTTACCCAGTGCTCTAAAAAATTGTTTTCTTCAACCTTTAAAATTAAAGGTAATGAAGACTTAACCCGGATTTAGACTTGAAAATCGTACAAATGTCCTCATTTATAACTCAAATGTGTAAATTTTAATCAAATTTTAACTGAGATTTTTAAATTTCAACCGGTAAAATTACATTACAAACTGAATTATTTGAACACTGGCGCATAGTTGCCTTTCAAAATTGATGGGTTTGATAAAATAGAGCAAGTTCTTTTAAAAAAATTTAGTATAATTTTTGAAGCTATATTTTTTTAATTTTAGTATTGAAAGGTTTGGTGAAATATAACAATTTTTTTTAAAATTCTCGTGTAGTTTTTGAAGGGCATGTTTTTAAAATTTTGTAAGTATTTTACCACCAAAATGCACAAAACAGAGTCCTGTCAAAAAGCAACTAAATTATCGACACTTTCAATTTTAGTTATTCTGAAATGGAGAAGAAAGGTGGAATATTTTTAGGTTATTCCCAAAAAAGAAAAGTATATTTTTTTTTGAGGGTTTTAATTAAAGACGGGAAAACTGGGCGGTGAAAAAGATTGCAGTACCTTTGTCAAAGAGAGGTAGTGTGGAATGGCCCCCACTTAAATAATATAATAAAAAGAATTAAAAGTAGTTTGGGTGGCAACCGTTATCAATTAGAAAATTCACCACCCCACGTGCATGCATGCATATTTAATGTACGTAGGGTGACGAGTTTTACACCTGTAATTTTTTTTTGTGAATCTACCAGCAAAGTTTTTTTTTTAAAAGGAAATTTAATAATATGCCCTCGGTTAACGGGCCGGCAAAACACACCACAGCCTGCAATCATAGGTGCCTAACCCTATGTGTGCTGTTGACCCAGCTACTCTATTAAATAAAATAGTAAATAAATAGAATAAAAGGCCCACTGCAAACTAAAATATAACAATTTCCATATTTTAAAAAACCTAGCATGACTCCATGATGAGGATTGATCCATAGTCCATTATCCAATAATTTTAAAAAGGACTTAAAAAAAAATCGATCAATTCAAGTGGCTCAAGTTCAATCAAGCTAGTAGAAACGGAATCGAATCATATGGCAGGAAATAAAACATACTGTCAAAAAAAAAGACCCGGTAGAAAGAAGAAAATCAAATATTGTAAATCACTAGAGCCAAGAAAACTCTAAAAAAATACCCTAAAATTATTTAGGTCCTCACGATAGTTATCAATTACAATGAATTGCCATTTGTTTTGTATGTATCAACCTTATAAAAAAAAAGCCGTCCTTTAGTGTATTTTTCATGGTAAGTTTTTGGTTGAAATTGATGGATGATATTTTGGCAATTTTAGTTACAAACCTAGCTTTGAATAGATTTTTCTATTACATGTCGTTTAGTGTAATTTTGGGGTTGAGAGATGGAAAAAAAATGGGTTAGCCTTGGAAAAATTAATGGCTCCATTCCATGACAATTTAAGTTATAAAAAGAGGTTGATGTGTAGATTTTTGACATTTTAGTTATAAAAAGAAGTTGATGTGTAGATTTTTGAGATAAGACAAGGGCCAAGATGAAGGTTTATCCTTTGCTTTTGACTAGTTGTGGGAAAATTATTGTTTACTAGCATTGTGTTGTATCCAATAATCTTTCTTCCATTAGCATTACATCTAACTGTAGTAGGGTGGAGCCGTGTTTTGAAAGGGGAGAAAAAGGCCTACCTTGGGGAAATCAATCGTTTACGACAAATAGTGTTTTCCTTACTTGTTCTTGTTTTCATCCTTGGCCCTTCCAAAAACAAACCCATCAAGAGTCTTTTCTCTCACTTCTTGTCTATTAAAAAAAAAAATTTAACACCAATGTTTTGACTATAGTATATTTGCAACAAATTTTTTAACCAATGCTTTGACCATGGTATATTTGCAACTTTGAAGCTCGAAAAGTAATTGGGAGTGATGAAAACTACTTGTTAGCCTAGCCTTTCCACACCCCACTTTTCTTTCTCTCTCTCTCTCTCACAACAATGTGCATGACCCATGGGTGGTGTTGCTACCTAGAAAGTAGAAAGTGAGCCTAGAAGAAAACAATAATGGGGAACCTAGGAAGTTGCAACTTTTAAGTCTTACTTTGTCATTGGCGTTTCTGTTTCTGCTACTTGAAAAAGAGAAAGAGCTATCCATAATGATATTAACAAGATGCTTCATTGCATATTCCAACATATTTTCAAAAACTAACAATTAAAAAGAGCAGTAAATTCACTACATTCACAAATTGTTTTTTCAAGTTGTGGCTAGTGTGGGATGCATTACTTGTTTTGAGAGGCCTCAGACTTAGGTGCATTACTTGTTTTGAGAGGCCTCAGACTTAGGTGTATTAACTCAGTTTTACTCTCTTTTGAGAGCTAGAAACCCTATCCAAACAATCTCTAATATGTTTGCACACAGCTTGCGATTGGTGCTTTGGATGCATTTTGTATCACAAATAGTTGCACAACGTTGCAAAAATTGTGAGAGAAGAATTAAGAATTACTATGGCTTGAGTGAAGGGTGAGAGCAATGAGTTATAATGATTGGAACGTTTGCTACATGGAGGTCGAACTTCAAATAACTCTTCAACATAGTAAAGATTAGTAATAATATAAGTCTATTTGTAAAATATTTATTGCCTTTTAAAGCATTGGCTAGTCACTAGGTGAATTATGGATACTTTTATTTTTGGAGTAGAAATGATGAGCTATGGTATATACTAGCTACCGTCAATTAAAGAGAAGAAAACTCTTTTTGTCTATTAGTTGGGCACTTACCTATCTTTACAAGATCTACTTAAGTGGTAGGCTAATGCTTACTTTTTTTAAATAAGTCCTTTAGTGTATTGTTCACGGCTAACAAATTTTTCTAATGATTTGATAAATTCCTACTGTGGCCCATCAGAGGCGGTGTGGTGGTATTTGAATTAGTCGTTGAAAGGGGTGGTTCAAATATCGATGGTGTTAAAAGGTTATGTATCAATCTTTGCTTTGTTCTAATCTAAACCCTTATATAGTAAACTTGCACTTTGATCTTCACGTAGTCTTTAACTCTTTATGACTTTGATTTTCAAGTTGTCTTTAACTCCTTGTCACTTTTTTCATCAAACCTTGAGAATAGCTGCTGAAGTTGGAAAAAAAGGAATGAAATTTTTCTTTGCCTTGAAATTAGCAGATAATGTTGAGAGATTTAGTTGTAAACTAATTGATGTGTAGGTTTGTGGAGGAGGAATTGGCCGAGGTAAGTACCGCTTCATTGTTTCATTGGGTGGAAAAAATACTATTTTTAACACTTTAGGACTAGTCACTATGTGTGTGTGTGTGTGTGTGAGAGAGAGAGAGAGAGAGAGAGAGAGAGGAGAGAGAGAGGATGGTGTAAAATAATTGTGATAGATAGGGAGAGGGGATGGAGTAAAATAATTGTGATAGAGATAGAGATAGAGAGAGGAGATGGTGTAAGATCATTGTGAATCTCAAGGATGATTTTTGACGGCTTGGGTCACCCTTCAAAATGACGGGCTTTGTAGAAATAATGTCCATTTTTATGACGATTTATCCTTTTTTTTCTACAGGTCACTCAAAATAAGTGGTTGTATTTTACGACGAAAATGCCCAAAAACGGGCCTGACGCCCGTCAAAAAGCAACCTAGATTGTGATAGACGAAGTCACTAGGGGAAGAGAGAGCGAGAGGGGGAGAGGGAGAGGATGGTGTAAATTTTAAAATCATGCTCTACCATGAAAGTCATCATTGATGGAGTAAAGGGTAACATTAACGAGTAACAAGGCTATGCTTTGAATTTTACCCCTTGAGGGGAAGCATGGTCATTGCCAATTGGTCATCTTCATCAAAGCGGTCTTCGTTCTTGTCGACCAACCCCACACACCCGGTCGACTCGAGAGAGAACTTCCAAAAAGTGATTAATGAAGCCTGCACGCCTGTATAAATTAATCCTATGATTTAATCTCAAAAATATAATTAGACACGGAAGGAGAAAAGAGGTTAAAAAAAGCACAATATATACAATTTTCTGTCCTTCATCAAAAGCCCAAGACAAAGGGGGGAAAAAAACAAATATGGAAAGGTGGAAAAAGAAGCTTCATTTTTAATTCAAAGCTATATAAATATATATATTCACTTGAGCCCACTTTGAATATGTGGCTTTAAAATATCAAATAGGAAATGGAAGATAAACCTTGATTTTTTCTATCAACGTGTAGAAGAGTTCCTCTCACGAAGCTCTGAGAGAGAGAGAGAGAGAGAGAGAGAGAGAGTCAACTCCAATTGATCTAAAATCTGTCTAGTAGTATGACCTTCTCCTCTTTCTTCTAAACGCCTTGTTTTCTGAGCTTTTCCAATCAATTAAAACTTTCTCTACAATCATCTTTCTTCCTTTTTCTTACCTGATGATCTCTGTGTGTGTGTGTGTGTGTGTGCATCGCCTATGTTTTGCCAATTTGCAATCAAATCTCATTTCCCAAGAACAAGGAATCATTCGGTAGTAGTCATTGTCCTCTCTCTACCCCTCTCTTTCATCACCTCCACCACAACATAGCTTTTGCTTCTTCTTTCTCACTTTTCTTCTTAAACCTACACAATACAAATTTTGCAGTCATAGTATAATCACAGGTACTACTTACACACACACACACACACACACACACACACCCACCCCCCCCGCTAGTGAATAGCTTCCTGTCCTCCCTTTCATATGCCCAGTACACAACACCCCTTGTTATCTCCTTTCCACCCCTCTGATCAATAATCACAAAAAACAATCACCTCTCCAAGGAATTCCTTAACCTTTTTTCTCCACACCAGGCACAGTTCCTCCCTTTCCTAGCCACTTTGAGCAAGTAACCCCTCCCACCTTGCTTTTCCTTTTTGGTCTTTCTAACCACTTCCCCCACCATACCCTATTCCACCATTAGCCTTCACCTTTCACACTGGTGGTTGGGCAGCATCTCAGAAAATGCTCAGCTTATCCAGCTCCAACATGTAGCATCCTGTTTCAAAGTTTTTTTTGCTTAGTCTGGTGGTATTTATTTGAATTGATTAACTAGTGCCAGCCTTAACCCCTCCTTTTCCAAGTATGCAAGCAACTGGGCAATATGGGGTACCTGCTGATGTAGCCCAGTATGTGAGTACTAGGGCTGCACCCTCCCATGGACATATGTTCAATCTCTCTCATGAGATGTCTCTCTCGCCGTCTTCCGGCCACAGCCATGGACATGGACATGGCCAGGGTCTGTCTCTTTCTCATTCACCGCACTCTCAACCACAGCAGCAGCAACAGCAAAACCATCATCAGCAGCAACTTAACCACTCTCACCTACAACAACAGGTTTTGTCACAGCATCAACAGCAGCAGTCTCAATTCATTCAGTCTCATCAGCAAACCCAGCATGGGTTTGGCATGAGTATGAATGCACTGAAGGCGCCACCTTTGCCGCAGCATCAACTGCAGCAATCTCAGGCATTGCAATCAGGACAGCAACAAGTACAAGCTGACAACTATCATCATCAGCAGCAGCAGCAACAACAACAACAAGGAGATCATGTGCAACAAAGGAATCAAGTACATCAACAATCAACTATGTTGCAGCAACAGACATCTTTGGAACCTGATTCTAGCCCTCCTCAAGCTCTTAATCCTGGCTTAAACAAGGGTTTAATGACGAGAGAGGAGTCTCTTGATGGGGAAGAGCAAGATATGCTAGGTGAAGGAGGAGAGAAAGGGGGTGCAGGAAACAGATGGCCAAGGCAAGAGGCCTTTGCCCTCTTAAAGATCCGGTCAGACATGGATGCAGTCTTCCGTGACTCCAACCTCAAAGGCCCACTATGGGAAGAAATCTCAAGGTATTAATTTCTACCAAGGTCTCCTCTTCGGCACATCAAATCCTAAGGTCCCTTTGACCTATTAACATTTTTTCCTGACTAACCCTAGATTGCAATCCACTATATAATTGCTCATAATTGATTGTAGATCGCATAACACATGATATAGATCTAGAGTTGCTAATATATCAATTAATTAGTGTACTGAGCTTTACGATCCTATAATTACGTTTTCTGGGTTCATTCTTTGTTAATGATAGTTAATGAAAGTATTCAGGAGCCGTTCCTTCACAAGCAGAAAATTAGTCAGTTAATTAGCAATTAGTTACTCATCACTGGACCGTTAATGTTTGATTTACGAATGATTACGTTAATAACCCTAACAGTAATTTCCAATAATTAGTCAAGAAAAGCTTTGAAATTTTAACCTTTATTACACTGCCTTTTATCAATCAGAAGTACATCACGTCACGCATTTGATTTGACTCATTTACTATGATTCACGGAGGTAGATCAATGCTCGTAATCGAGAGCTCAATTTATCATTAGGGTTAGTGCATTAGTTCAGCAGCTGCTGTTGTCTCCAAGTACATAAGAATTGAGACTATGACCTCCGATTTATTCTCATCATCATTATTTACTATTGTCATTCTGTATTACTAGCCTGTCAAATTCAGCTATTCCTTCCTTGATGCGATCCACCGACAAAATAAATCTAGTAATTTACACTCTTAATGGCACCCAAACACAGAGATTTCTGTTAATCGACGCATTAAGGGTTAATTATGGTAAACTCTTTCCCATCATCAATCCTTAACAAGCTAACTGCAATGACGTGAAAGCTTGCTCACTTCTTGATTGATTTTCCTTCGTTCAGTTCTTGCATCTTAATCTGATGCGAGTTTGACGCTAACCATTTTACGGAAATGCAGATTATTGGTGTAATTTGAAGATCATTAACTGTGATCAAATTAACGTGGTTAAGGTGGTCGCTGACCCGCCGAAGTAATTAGGATGGTTAATTACCTTCACGAAATATTAATTACTCTTGTTGTTTTAATCCTTAAAAGCTATTTTATGCCTTTTTCTTTTTGAATCAGGAAGCTGGCGGAAATGGGTTACCACAGAAGCGCGAAGAAGTGCAAGGAGAAATTCGAAAATGTGCACAAATATTACAAGAGAACCAAAGATGGCAAGGCTGGAAGACAGGATGGAAAAAATTACAGATTTTTCAGTCAGCTGGAGGCCTTGTATGGTAAAACTGGAGACAGCAATAATACAATTAACCTTAGCCATAAGAGCCTTAATGATGCTACCCCTGCTGTCCTATTAACTGCAGCAAATATTAATGGTGATGATGGTGGTGCTGGCTTAGGTTTGATTGCTGCAGCAAGAAATAATAACAGATCACCAGCTTTCCCTTCTACTGGTAATACTACAGCAGCAGCAGTAACAGCTGCTGCTACCACAGCACATATAGCAAGGACCTTGGAGAGAGTGGAGTCTCTCAAACATGATTCAGATAACAGCAGTGGGCTTAATTTCTCCTTTGAATCATCAGAAGATGATGAGTTTGATGACACCGAGAATCCAACAAGCAGGAAAAGGAAGAGGAAATCAATGAAGAAGTACTTTGTTTTCTTTGAGAAAGTGATGAAGAAAGTTCTGGATAAGCAGGAGCAGATGCAGGACAAGTTTCTAGAAGCTCTGGAGAGAAGGGATCGGGACAGGATGATAAGAGAGGAGGCTTGGAAGAGGCAGGAGATGGCCAGGCTCAACAGGGAGCATGACCTGAGGGCCCAGGAGAGAGCGCTGTCAGCGTCTCGTGACTCATCCCTCGTCGCCTTCTTGCAGAAAGTAACTGGCCAGACCCTCACTCTGCCACTTATTGCCTTGCATTCCAACGACCAGCCCTCTTCTGCCATCATCCCTGCTGACTACATCCATGATGACTACCCCCATGATAAGGAGATGTATGATCCCACCAGTAAAAGATGGCCAAAGCCCGAGGTTTTGGGCTTGATTAAGCTTAGGACCAGCCTTGATCAGAAATTTCATGAGCCCGGATCCAAAGCTGTCTTGTGGGAAGAAATCTCTGCAGGCATGTCCTCCCAGGGCTTTAGTCGAACGGCGAAACGATGCAAGGAGAAGTGGGAGAACATCAACAAGTACTTCAAGAAGGCCAAAGAGAGCAACAAGAAGAGGCCTGAGAATGCAAAAACATGCCCTTATTTCCATCATCTTAATGCCCTGTACAAGGAAGGGCTCCTTGGTGGTGGTGGCTCCAGTATGAGTACCAAGCAGCTAATGATGACAGAGAAAGGGGAAGAACAGTCTGAGGATGTGCTGGAGCAAGGAAATACAAGCAACACTAGGGAGGATAGTGGGCAGGCACAAGAAGGTGATTCAGAGAACTTGCCAGCAGGAGAAATTGAAGGCCCAGGATTGAATCCCACACAGATCGCCGCCGCCGCCGCCACCACTCTCAGCACAGTTCCCAGTACAACTAGTGTTAGCAATGATGCTGCAATGCACTTGTTTATGAGTTCTGATAATCTGGATAATAATGCAAGCGTTAAGAAGGCTATGCCATCCAAAGAAAGCCAACCCACTATTGATTCTGCAAGTGCCAATCATCCAGCTACCACTTAAGTCTTTCTCTGTCATTTTGGAGGGAAATAATATTTCAAAAAGCTGATCAGGGGCTACTAAGCAGCGGGCAAGCACAAGAACAAGCTCAGTCTCAAAACCTTAATCCCATCAACAGGTTATGCAAGTTGGCCATTGATGAAGAAGTTAACAGCAGTAAGAAGTGTGCATTGAAGCTGCAGTAGTAATGGACTAAAACACAGAGGATAACTCATATTGGTGAAACCAATGAACATTACAAGGGCCTTCAGCAAAGCTATTGCACCCCACCATGAGTCAGAGAAATATTACAAAGCTAGGATGTAGTAGTAGACGACTGCATGCAGATGTGTATAGTACAGGGTTGGTGTGTAGCAAATGTATATCTCATCTAGGTATATCAATAGGATAACTAGGTTAGGGCGAAAAATTATCGGATATACTGGTTGTTCCATGCATTGCACGCTGTAGATTAGTACCGGAGGTTATTAAGGTGTTAAGCTTCTTATAGATGATAAGCTTCTTGCACGTAGCATGCAGTTAAATATTTGAGTGATTATTCATTAAAGCTTCTGGCGTACAGTTAATGATGTACTTTGTTTTGTCCAATAAGGTTTTGAAAAAACCCGGCAGGCGGAGAACCCCTGCAAAATAAATGGCATATTTACATGCTGCATGCAGCCAACAATTTGCTTTGGCTTCCCACAGGTTTGATCGCGAGGTTGCAGGCTTGAGCATGTGTTGATATTGTAATGCGCGCGCGCGCGCGTAGCCCAAATGCCATTGCATCAAAAAAAAAAAAACAAGTGTCATCATAAGTGACTTTTCTTTTGAAATGTTGTGAGTGTTACTACTTAAATTATGTGCCACTAGGATCGAATCGAATCCCTCTTAGAGGATGTTACAAAAGTTAAGCAGGCATTACAAATGGTGCCTTCTTCAACAAAGGGATGGGCCACTATCGTTGTGCCATAACCCCAAAAGGCAAGACTTAAGTGACTTACCAGAGCGCTCTACATGCATGTAGAGCTTATAAATGGTGCTTTCTTCAACAAAAGGAAGAGCCACTACCACTCTTATCTTTATGTTATGGTTATAGAGAAGAGAAGAATATAGAAGAAAATTCAACTATCCATATCTCTTGTATGCTTGTCTATTCTTGTGTGTGTGTGTGTGTGTGTTTACTTGCAAGAAGCTCAAGCTCACCCTCTCCCCTGCATTCTTCTCATGCATGTGGTGTAATGTGGGCAAGAAAATTCTTGATGTGAGGCCCCATCTCTTGGGTTGTGAGTTGTTTGGGCCTCAATGAACATAGACGACATGTGGTGTTCTTTGGGGATTCCTACACTAAGGCCACATGGTCTAGAATTGTTTGGCACGACAAGGTATGATTTCTAGTCCCATGAACTAGAAGAATGCGCTACTTCTTTGTTTCTTATTGCATCTTAGTGTGGTGAGGTTTTTGTTATAATAATGGAGGTTGTCAAAGAAGAGGAAAATGGTCCAATGAAGATCCAAAGGAATTGTTTCCTTTGGAGATCTTTAGAGGTTCCTAAACATTCAAAGAGGATCCAGGTGATAGGTCGATGGGTCGAATCATGGACCAAGCCATTGGTCATACCATGGACCACGGTTTTACCTAGCATGGCCCCCATCCCATAGATGTACATAAATGGTTGTCGCGATGATGAGGGTTGGTAAAAGTGCTAGCTATTGTGAGTACCAATGTATTACAATATATTTTTGTGTTCAAATGTAAAGTCCTTATGAGTAATGTAGGTGTTGTATCTAGGCTATGAGGAGGTTGAAGGTGTCCTCCATGTGAAAAATATGCTTTCTTCAACTCTTATTTTTGTTTTCTTCACTTTGTTTGAGAGAAAAACATGAGGGGCTCTTCATGAGGTTTTTTATTTAAGGGTTTGGTTATTGATAAGAACATCACATATACATGCGCCTTTTAAGGTAATCCATGCATTGGCTCATACCGTAGACCAGACTTTCGTCCACCACAATCACTACAACACATCGTAGCACAGCAAGGTTTTTAGTAGCGTTTTCAAAAGGAAACTATCGGGGGTTTTAAAGCTGTTGAGCAGTGATTTCTCGCTGCTCAATAGCGAAATACGAGTTGTGCAGTGAAAAATCATTGCTTAGCAGGCGAAATACCAGTTGTGCAGTGAAAAATCACTGCTCAGCTACTTTGCAGTGAAAAAACGCTACTATACTGTAAAAATATCATGTTTTTTTGCTGTCGCGTAGTTTTTATCTTTTGAATGCAATTAACTTGGTGCTCTGAGTTTTTTACAGGTTTATGTCTAATCTATCACTTCTACCTCTCTTACCCTATCCTCCTCAAGCTCAAGCAAGGTATGTCTACTCTTTTCCCTTATCTCCTACGCAAACAAGCTTTCCATGAAAGCTTTCTTGTGAGTATCTCCCTTCTCTTTCCATGAAAGCTTTCTTGTGAGTATTTCCCTTCTCTTTTCTCTCTTTTAAGTTTTTCTTTTCTTCTTTTTTCCTTCTTATTGAAGCTTAACGATCAAGAGTACTTTTCTTTCTTCTTTTTCCCTAATTTAAGAGCTCTCCATTAAAGCCTCCAATGGTCAGAGATCTTGATTTTTCTTAATACTTTTTGATTTTGTAGGTTTTCAGTACATACAAGCCTCACAAGGTATCTCTTACTTGTATGTTCTTAGTTTGGTTTGATTTTGTAGGTTTTCAACGCATACAAGCCTCATAAGGTAAGAGATCTCTTTCTTGTATGTTTCTTCTCTTATGCTTTTACATGTTATAGAGCTTATAAGTTTTAGGGCTTTTAAGATTAGGGTTTGTCATTTTTTCCATGCTCTATGGATAGCCTTTTGAGAGCTCTATGGATAGCCTTTTGAGAGCTATGCTTCTCTCAAGAGAGATGGCCATATGCCTTAGCTACATGCATGAGAACTTATGCATTACCCATATGCATAAGCTTTATGCATGAGGCTTATGCATAAGCCTTTCTCATGCATGAGAACTTATGCATAAGGCCATATGTAGAAGATTTATGTATGAGGCTTATGAATAAGCTTATGCATAAGACTATATCGGGCTTATAAGGCTTATGCATGAGCTTTATGCATAAGCTTTATACATGAGGCTTATACATAAGTTTTATGCATGAAGCTACCTAGGCATGCCGGTAGCTTCCAATGCATGTTAGGTGCTACCTAGGCATGCTGGTAGCTTCCAATGTAGGTGACCAGTAGCTACCTAGGCATGCCGGTAGCTTCCAATGCATGCTGGGTATACTGGGTGCCACCTAGGCTTGCCAGTATCTTCCAATGCATGTTGGGTGCTACTTAGGCATGTCGGTAGCTTCCAATGTAGGTTGGTAGCACCCGGCATACCGGTAGCTTTCAATGCATGCCGGGTGCTACCTAGGCATGCCGGTAGCTACCTAGGTATGTTGGGTGCTTCCTAGGCATGCCAGTAGTTACCAATGCATGCTGGGTGCTACCTAGGCATGCCGGTAGCTTCCAATGCATGTCGGGTGCTTCCTAGGCATGCTGGTAGCTACCTAGGCATACCGAGAGCTACCAATGTATGTTGGTAGCTTCCAATTCGTGGTTGAGACTTATGCATTAGCCTTATGCATGACCCTTATGCATTAGCCATATGTATTAGGCCATATGCATAAGCCTCTTGCATGAGGCTCATGCATAAGCTTTATGCATGAGGCTTATGAATAAGCCACATGAATGAGACTTGTGAATAAGCCACATGCCGGTAGCTTCCAATGCTGCCTATGCAGCACAAGCTTAATGCATAGGCTTAAAGCATAAAACTATACATAAGCTTAATGCATTAAGATTGCATAAGCTTAAAGCATTAAGCTTAATGCATAGGTTTTTAGGCTTTATGCATAAAGCCTTTGTATAAGCTCATGTATAAAGCTTATGCATAAGTCCATGCATAAAGCTTAATAAAGGCTTATGGATGCATGGTTTATTAAAGCAGGTTCTACCATCCTCCGAGCGAGTCCTTCCAAGCGAAAAAAAATATCGAGCGGAGCGTGGCAAAGGAGACCCCAAAAAGAAAGGGGAATTGAGAAGTGGTTCTTTCATCCAAAATAAATTTGTGAATTTTTTCATCCGAAATCAATTCATGACATCCAAAATCAATTCGTGACATCCGAAATTAATGGACACATACTACATGAAGAGAGAATGAACAAACACATGTACAATTGTAAGTGAGTTTTCCATACAATTGAGCAGCTTAAAAAATGGCCGTGAAGGCTCATGAACAGAAACAATCACATGAAACCTTTGGGGAAACCTTTGAAGTAGCTGGCAAAACAATGGATGGCAATGTCCAAAAAATCAATGGTAGGCAATCATGCAGATTCTCACTCATCATCAACAAATGGCCGACGTGGCATCGCTCCTTATGTTTCGTCTCAAATCTTGGGTCGCCAACCATTGTCCTTGCCATCTCCTCCGCATATTGGGGAAGTTGACTTCACATCGAAATCAAAATAAAAATAGGTTCACGGCATCACAAACAAGTTAGAACATTCCAGTCCCACAACTTAATAGAGGTACGACCAATCCATTATCCCTATGTAGTCATATTTAACTAGCATCTTGGCATCATTATAAGGCTATAACAGCACAATTATGCTGATCATTAAGTGAAAAAAATCATAGGAATCTACAACCAGAATCGTAACATATCCATAGTCATTGAAACCACAATGCAAACTTGATGTGAAATCCACAACCTGCAACTAAGAAAAAGGTGGAAAATCCAAACAAAAAGTCACCCCACAAAAACTAAGAAAAAGGTGCAGATGGTACGGATTATCTCCCGCATGTGTGTCAATCTCATCATCACCAGCCTGTGAACCACTAGCCTCTGCATGCCTTCCTCGCTTCCTAGCAAGTAGAAGGGGCAACACATATGATGCAATAAGTCTATCATCACTATCCATCGAGGCAGACACACGGCTTGTCCTCAAACATGCCTTGAGAATAGGGGCGATACCATATCCCAACTCAGGGCAAATACCATCATGACGGCATAATAACTCAAGAAAGCAAGCCATAAATGCAACACTCCTCTCCAAGGCTCCACGAATATCCTCCCCGGCAACAGGAACTCTACTGCGTGAAATCTCAAGCAAATGGTGGCAAGCCACTAAATCCAAAGGACGCATATGTAGAGCCTCAAAGAGTGGCGAACTCTTCAAGAAAAACAAAGGAGGCACCATCACTTGTCTACGAACCACAAACACAATAGACGAAGTGCACTGCAAATCAATAAAGACAAACGCTCAAACAAAATAAAATGCCTCATTGCACATAGAGTTGCAGGAGAAACTCACAGTAGTACCTCTGTCTAGAATCTACCACACTCATGGTGACCATATGGAGAGTGATGCAGGACAATAATCCACCGCCATATCTCTAGATCTGATATATGGCAATACCGATCAACCCAACCAATAGTCTCCCCTATAACCCATTGCAAAACCGATCATTGCATTAAAACCCTTTCCAAATCAAACAACTCAAACCACTCAAACCAAGTAGAAAGGTAGAATCCCATGGATGCCATAATCAGCACCACCACCCTGAATTAGAGAGTGTCGAGGTAGCCAATGAAACTCCATATCGCACATGGTCCTCTGTGATAGTGTCAAGGAGGCCTAGACATGGCACCAGGTAGAACACCTCCAAAAGGGAGGTTCAAAAACCCAAACTTGTTGCCCAAGGCACGGACCTCACCTTTTTAATAAACTGTCGACCCTGCGAGACAGACACCACTGCATATGCTCATGAATACTTGTGTATGTTGGATTTTTCATTCTTGCAAAAAATCCCTGCCAATAGATATGTAGTCACCAACTAGAGCCAAGCACATGGGATCCCCCAAGAAATCCTCTCCAAGTGTACGGTCTAATTGATATATACATAAGTGGTCGTTCGCTTTGAAATGACCTTGTCTATATTAACACCATTGAACCTCACCCACACCTAAACCTCGCTTTGAAATGACCTTGTCTATATTAACACCATTGAACCTCACCCACACCTAAACCCAAAATATATTTTTTGAATTAGTGATGGCTGCAAGAAATAATAAACAAAAGTTGACAATCCATAAATGACACTGAATGTTTGGATGCTGTGTTTTCAGATCCCCCCCAGCATCATCGTCCTCATTGACCGTATCACCATGTTTTTGCATTCCTTGTCCACCACGAACTTTAGAGAACTAAGTTAGAGGTTTTAGTCAAGCAATACCCACAAAGTACCATTAAAGGAAACCATGCTTTTCTTACCTCGATCCATTGATTCATTTTTCTCCCCATAATGATCCTAGGTTGCTCTTTCAAAACCTCTGCATGGAGTTCGAGCTCCTTCTCCCTGTCCAACACGTGACCCCTCTCTAGGTCTATCCACCATGGACAATTTTTGATCTCCCACTTCAGGAGTCCATGCATAGGTGGAGGTTACATACTAGTGGCAGCATTTGCAATCATCAACCGTTGCTTTGCTCTAACTGGCATAGTGTGAAAATGACCCTTGTCTTTCAACAAGAAAACAAAGTATCTTCATGTATTTACATGCACACAAATCACATTTGGTTTCTTCCAATTATGGCAATAGACTTAGAATAAGAAAAGACTCCATTGCATTCACCAAAAATACTATACGCACACAAGATGTTACCTGTAGACTATTCTCTGGGCTGCCATCTGGATCAAATCAAGCTTGGTCAGAGCAATCGCATCACCCTTTCTGTCCTTTATCTCCCCGCCGCGAGTCTCCAATGGAAACAAGTGTTTCCTCTTCTCAATCTTCACCTCTTCATAGTAGTTTCACGACAAACAATCTTCGGGGACCACAACACCACCAAGAGCTTCGTGAAAATCTCTTAATAGCTCTTCAGCTCTATGCAATATTTTCTCCAGAGTCACTTCTCTCCGAAGCCAACTACACAACAAAAACAAATATATACACAACCCACATCTCAAAATGAGAACTTGTGAAAAGAAAATGGATTGATCTAATATAATAGGTAAGCCATGAGCCAAGCTAAAAAGCAAAAGAAGGCTACAACTTACTGTCTATATATGTGATCTCTTTGAAAAAAGTCAAACATAATTTTAGTGGTCTTGTTTGCCTCCAACAAAGACAACCAATAGATTTTAGACCCAATGGGAACATCACACAAGGCAAGCAGGTTTAACTTCTCCAATGTGGCATAGCTATTTGCTCCCCATTGCAGAGATAATACTTTGGCACTCCACTCATCACCATGCTTGGGGTCAACTATATTGAGAATCTAAAACAAACAAAAAACATGGCACATGGACACACGAAAAAAAGCCCCTGCTCAAAAGTCATCCTCTGTTTTAAAGGTTTGCAAACAATACACAAAACACCACACATTAATCATGCTTTCCTTGAAAACTCTCCAAAAAGGTAGTGACAACTTTTCTTTACCTTCCCAATTCTATCACCATATCTTGAGGCCAATTCCTCTGTCTTCTTCTCCTCTAATTTATTGACCTCATCATTAGACAATGTCAATCTTGCTTGGTCGAGCTTCTTGTTTAATGATTGCGAGATTTGAACCTTAAATATCAACGAAGATTTAAGCATGCAACAAAGAAGAAAACCGTACCACATTAATAAAGCATGCATCATAGTAATGACTCACATTGTTTACAACCTTTCCAAGGTATCTGCGAGTAAGAGGGTACCATGGCTCTGCACCCTTAGTGTATTTCCTTCTAATCTGTGCTATCAATCTCCTATCTTTAAGTAGTCCTCGTGATTTGTAGCACAATGTTTGCACAATTCACTATCTCATCTCGCAAGGTTGTCCCAAAATCAAAGAATGTGTCTTCGAACTAGAAACAAAATAAAATTTCTCATTGGTGACCAAGATCCCAAAATGAACTTTTTTCAAAAGTAATCCCATCCATATGTTATGAGACACAAGGTCACACCTTATACATATACTCAAAGACAACCATTTTAGATTCATTGAGTAAACTTCTAAATATATGCATAGTTCACAAATAAGCCTCCATAGTGGAACCATTGGACATTGAAAAAAACTGAAAAGCTTGATCTTCTGCATTATATCTTTCCCCTTGTCCATATAAATTTTGTTCTCATCCTTGTCATCATCTTGAGGAAGAGGAACCTCAGATCTCATTACATAAGGAACAATTTGCATATTACCCTCTTTTGGTGCAAGCTCATCATCCATCTCATGACTGCTACACCTATAACAAAACGATCAACATTACTATGACTATCAACCTCTTCATCCACATCATGTCCATCTTGGAAATCTTTCTCAACCACTCTACTAATATCCTCCAAACTCTCTGAGGGTAACTGATCTTGTTCAAAATTCCTTGCTCCTCTTCCCTTTCTGCCACTCTTGCCTCTACCTCCCCTAGATGATAGAAACAATTCAAATATAAAAAACTTGTTGAATTCAAAATTGGAATGTAAATAAACATCAAAGCATTCCGATAGCTTTGGCTAATTACAAAATCCCAAAGGTAGCACTTATATAGTTGGACTTATGTGTAAATATTTTAAGTTTTATCCTAAGAAAATATCTAGTGTTGTGCATGATGATTTGGACTTAAATCTACAACATCTAAGATTGATTAGGCTTCATTGCTCCATAGAGAGGTGCAAGGTAGAGCAGTAGTTTTGGAACAAGTATAAAAAATCCTAAGATTCAATATCTCGAAGAAATTAAGGTTAGGGAAAAACAAAAGAATCAAAGCTGAAATGCTATCCTAGCCCTTGGATTACAAAACCAACCCTCCCAATATTAATTAGTTCCATTAGCTCTAAAGAGAGGGAAATCATTTTTTTCACCTCTCTCAGGAGGTGGCGCGGCATTCAAAAGGATGTAGGATCTTGTCTGCCGGTGGTAAACCATGCCAACGAAGGCGATTCGGCTTATGCAGTTGTTGTTGGGGGGGGGGGGGGGGGGGGGGTCTGGGATTTTTGACATTTCAAAAAGGTTTTATTTACCAGTATCTTACAGTGGGTCTATTATATATAAAATTTGCACAGGGTTTCGGTGAACTGGCTCTCAGCTTCTCAAAGTAGCAGGATTCCGAGTTCTTTCTAAAGATATTGAGCCAGCTTTAACTCTAAAACATCCATCTCATAAATATATTGGGAGAAGAATTTAGCGCGTATTTGGGTGGAAAAATCAAATAATATTTAGAAAATGAGCAAAATCAAATATTATTTTATCTACGCTGGCCAGCTAGTACGCAGGTCTATATGCCCACAAGGGAGCTCGCACTATAGTACAAGAGCGGACACAAAACCCACGCACATATGCCCGTCCATTATGGGAGATTCCGTAAGGCTCTAGCCTGCCGCGCCAGCGTAGCCTCCTGCGCATAGGCAAAACCAGACCTTTATGCACACGAGCTTGGTCGACCACAACATGTTTAATCGATTATGTTACCTTGTATTAGAGATGATATTATTGCTTCTTCTTTTTTTTCCCCATCTCTTAGGAGGCCGCGCCGGCACAGCCTCCTACACATAACATAAATTTTAAATACATCGAAACGTTCATTGATCAAATTAGATATAAATGATTTTCGAAATGTGATTTTTCCTTACTCCGGGGAGGCCGCGCTGGCGTGGCCTCTTGCAGCTAGCAAAAAACAAATAGAGGGAGCTACTCGAACTTACCTGAGGGGGCCACGAGGAGGCGGGGCATAGCGACCGTAGGAGGAGACAGTGTGAACCAAAAAAAAAATGTTTAGGGCAAAAGGGTTTGTTTTTTTTCAAATTTTTAGGAGACTTCATTTTTTTTTAAACGTAGGGCCTGGCTATTCAAGATTTATTGGCTATTCAAGCTTGAATATCTTTATTTGCTATTTAAGCTATTTAAGATTTTAAGCTTGAATAGCTATTAAAAGATTTTTAAGCTTTTAAAGCTATTATATAGCTATTTAATATAAGCTTTAAAAGATTTAATAACTTTAAGGGCTTTAATAGCTATATAATCTATCAAATAGCTATTTGAGCTATTAATTTTAATTATAATTACTATGTTTTCATGATTTTTTACCATTGCTTAGCCATTCTTTTTGAACATGTTCCATACTTTTGATGGCTAGAATCTACGTTCAAAGTGTGTCTCACCTTTGACATTTTTCCATGATAATTTATTTTGCACTTGTTTAAGTGTGGTCTATGCTTAATTTCTTAAGTCTAAGACAAAATCTATCATGGGTTAGTTGATCTGTTTATTTTGGTGGATTTTATTGGATGTTTTTCAAAGTTTTGAATGGACTCATTAGGTTCTGCCTAGATCACTTGTGTCTAGGGGTTTTTAATGAGTGCTATACATATGTGTTTCACTTGCTTATTTTGGAGTTTTGCTTGAATGGCACCACGTTCATATACTCCGGATTGATGAGTTGGCCACCAATTTTAATGCTTCTTTTGGCATGATTAATGTCCATTAGATGGCATGCATTGATTCTTATGATCAACTATGGTTTTCATGGACTCGAGGAGCTTCTATGCTTTTATCCATGGTTTTATAAGGATCTTTTGATCTTTTGGATAAATTTCATGTGCTTTGAAGGTAGCATTTGCCTTCGTTTTTTTTGCACGTAATTTTGGAGTATATTCCTTGTACTCTTGTACATATTCCAACTCAGATACCTAGTTGTTTATGTATCTAGGTGAGTTATTTTTTTACCCTAGCTTTATTGTGTTTATTGGGTAGTTATCATTAGAAAGGCGCCAATAATTCAATTTATTTTCTAATGATGTACTCGAAAAGAGTTATTCCTTGATATGGTCTCAGGTATATAGAGACAGGTTTTAGTATGTGAAAGTCTAGGATAAGGCCATCTTATTCCTTTTATATAGGATTTTATTCATATTTCCTAGACGGCATACTAGAGAGTTTCAAATTGGTAAGGTATGTATGGGTGATATCATGGTGGTATGGGACTCTAGCGATCCCTCACATATATTATCTTATGGGATAATTTGGGCTCAAGATTGTTACTTTGCTAACATCACTTAGCATGTTGACCTCAACATTCAAAGACAATCTCATTTTCTGAATTCATTTAAAGTTATTGTGTGGGCATTCTCTAAATAAACTTCTTTTATCTTAGCCTGCATGTACTGATGAGTGTAATCTTGTCGGCATTTTCACTTGTTGAAATCTCTTTCTTTAGAGTTCAACGAGTTTATCTTGTTGTGTTCGGATTAAGAAAATTTAGATTTTTCCTTTGTTGGCATTTCTTTCTCTAGTTCCGTACTTTAGGTGATTTATATAGTCAACCTGATGGTTTACGGATGGACATATGTGACTCATCGAGACGTTGATGACTCTCTATGTTGATATGGATTTTTCCTTTGTTGGCATTTCTTTCTCTAGTTTCATACTTTAGGTGATTTATATAGTCAACCTGATGGTTTACGGATGGACATATGTGACTCATCGAGACGTTGATGACTCTCTATGTTGATATGGGTAACTCGGGACGCCGATAATTCCATGAGCAGATGTGGGTACATCAGGCCACCAATGGATATCTGGTTCCTGCTATAGTGGGGAAGATGAAAATACCCCGGCGGTGTAGTAGGGGGTTTGTATGGTTTTGTAACTCGGCTCCCACTCACTCTTGGGATATTAATGAAATCCATGTGATTGGCACACCTAGTCCGGCTCCTGGGGTATGGCCAGTGGACGAGGGGACATGTCTACAGGTTGTGGAGGTGCAAATGCTCCTAACAAATGGATTTATGCTTCAAGGTGGAGGACCATCTCTGCAAACAGCTCAAGCCAGCGGCGCAAATGCAGTAAACATTACAAGTGATTTTTATCCAAAATACAGGGATGGCAAGATTGTTAAGTGGAGAGCCCGACTGACTAACGAGTTTCATAAGAGTGTAGAGAAGAAAAGGACCTTGGTTGCACATGTTGTTTATGAGGCATATTGTGCAATGAATTCCACATCTTCTTCACTAGTACTGAGGGGTCGAGAGCATTGGGTGTGAGCTACTCGGTATCAAATAAAAGACTTTTTGTATTGCACAAGTGAATGTTTTCAAAAACGGGAGAGCAAGCACCTGGTATACATACCATGCAAGCACTTGTAGTTTGTTTACTTGCACGGATTGGGTTCAGTAGCTCACGATTTCATGCACTAGGCAGCAGCACTAACTAAGGTGGAGTTATTTCAAGCACTTAGTGGCAGACGATGCCATGTGGCAACATAATCGATTTGGCCTTTTGATTTCATTAACGATGGTTCTTTTTCTAATTAGCCTTTACTTGGGCGCACTTTGATCGCTAGAGTAAAGAATCTTTAAGTTACTCTTTTTTTGTAGTGGCCATGGTTTTGATAGGATTTAATACTATTGTTTTTAACTATAATGCAATTTCGTGCTGGCATGTGCTTGTTTAGAATGTAATGCTACTCTTTGGAGTTGTATCAAGCAGTTGGTGGGGCAGACGGTGCCATGTGCCAACTAGAATGAAATATCATGATGGAAAATGCTTGTTTAGGATGTGATGCTATTATTTTCTGCGTGGAGGTTGTTTGACGGGTTTCGCTAGACTTTCCCTTCGCTCGGAAAATCCCGCTCAGGTAACGTAATCCTCCTGTTAAAGCATGCATGCATAAGCTTCAAACAAAAAGTTACTAAAAGAAAAAGAAATCCCCGACACCAGGAGGTGTTATGAAAACATGAATGAAAGAAAGGTGCTTACCTCTAATGCTTGCACGAAGACACTGTTGCTTGAGAGAGCTTCAAGTAGCCAAAGAATGAATTCTCTTAACGTAGCCACAAGAGAAGAGATTCGTAAGAATTAGGTGATATATTTTGTTATGCATGCATTCAATCCAATAGATTAAAAAAAAAACATGCATAGAGTAATGGAAGACCTTACCTTCCTTGGAAGGAGAGGCTTGCTTGTGAGGCTTGTGGGGAGAGGCCTTTTCCTTGTGTGAGGAGTGGAGAGGCTTAGTGAGGAGGGCTTTTGGCTTGCAAGGAGGAGAGGGCTTATGGTTGTGAAAAGAGGAGAGGAGAAGAAAGCTTGTGAGAAGGGCAAGGACAAGGGCATCATAGCAAAGGAGAAGGGAATCATAGCAAGGGCCAAGGGAGTAGGGTACCATGGCTAGGGTTTGCAGCAAACAACAATAATCAAGCTGTAACCTCCTTAGAAGGAGAAGATGAGATATGTAGCGGCACCACGCATGGGATTTGAAATCCTATATGTGCGACTATAGCCATGCCACCATGCGCATGCATGCCCTCTCTCACTACTCTGTCTCATCCTTGCGCGGCTATACTCTTCTTTACTCCCTGCCATCTTCTTCCCCTCTTCTAGCCTCTTACTTTCATGCTGCCTTTACTTTCTTCTTCTTCCCCTCTTCTTGCTTCTTACTTTCTCTTCTTTCATCCCTCCACTTCTCTTCATTCTACCTTCTCTTCTTCAGACGTACCTCTTCTGTATCTTTTTTTTTTTTCGGACTTCTTTCCTCGTATCACTCGATTACCGCTCAAAACACTCGATCGCCCTCGCCCAGATTTGTCCGATCTCCTCCTCTGCGGCATGCAACGATAGACACTAAAATGATGGCGTTGTCGCCGTGGATGCCAGAGATCTACCATTCACTACCGCGTGAGCCTCCTGGTACCGGGAAGGACCACCCACAGTGGGAACAGTCCTGTGCTCGATGCGCCCATGCTTCTGCCTTCCAGTGCCCGTGCCACCGTGTGGATGCTTCAACTAACAGCTATAGCCGTCGATGATGCTTTGAATTGCCCGTCCCTGAGCCTCTTGCTTCTTACTGTGACGCCGATCAGTGCTCCGCTAATCCATGCTGCGCGCCACATACCGCCGCCTGGAATCCCCCGCTCTCAGCCTGAGCTGCCCCGGATGGTGCTGACCGTTTGCTCACAGTCGGTCTCGCCACCCAGCACCACCGCACCGCTCGTGTAGCTGGTTGTCTCGCGGCCTATGCCTGCTCTCCAATTGCTCTTATCTTAAAGTAAATCCTAGCTTGATTTTTTTGATAGTCTCACCTTGGGTGGGGAGTGTATGCATGTCCTGGTGCTCATAGAGCAAGTGACTTATGTAAGGACATGGAACAAATCCTCTGTCTAAAATTTTATCTTACCTTGGGTATAAGGGTGTCACTTTATTAATGAGGGTGTTCAAAGATAACATTCAACCCGAACTGTGGAGTACAGGCATAGGCACTCATCAAGCTTCAAGGAACTTTTCCACAAAAGGAAAGTATGAATATACATCGTGTAATTGAGGAGGAGCATGTTAATATCATAGTCATATGGTGTTGATTCTCTAAGTCATGGATGATACAGTATATGGAACAATATCATAACCATATGGTGTTGATTCTCTAAGTCATGGATGATACAATATATGGAACAATATCATAACCATATGGTGTTGATTCTCTAAGTCATGGATGATATATATGAAACAATATTATAGCCATATGGTGCTTCACATTGGTTGGCAATATGGATAAGTGTAGGTGGCATGCTACATATCTAAGGGCCTAACCCTTAAGAAAACCCCCATACCATCTATGTGTGGAAGGTACTAAAAAATAAGTATATGGTTTTGCGAATATACATAATAGTTCCTGCATATATACATTCTTTCAAATACCAACTAATAAAAAGGACAATCTATTGTAAATGTAAATTTGTAACTGGCCTACTTTGAAATAGGTCTCCCGTGAGTATCCCATGGAACTCGGGTGATATCATACATTTTTTTAAGTGAGCCCCTTCTCGGAGATTATGCATGAGATGCTCTTTTGAGCTATAAAATCACAGTCTTTCTTGCTCACTTGGTCTTCTGTGGAGCTCGGGTGTTTGTGTGAGAGATTTGCAATTTTATAATTGTTTCTTTAAACTTATGATTATTATTTTGACCATACCTTATGTTAATATTTTTTTTAAAAATCAACTGTAAAGCTATTAGTTTGCCATGATCCTCCCTAGCCATATTTTGAATAATATCCACCACACCATATTAGACAATGCACAAGGTAGGCTATTTTCTCAAAGAGGCCCAAACCACACCATATTAGACGATGCACAAGGTAGGCTTTTTTCTCAAAGCACCCAAACCTTGGATTATGAGACCCAAATAGGTGCCTAGACAACTTTTAATAAACCCCAAAGGTGAGACATGACTGCAGGTCCCATGTGATTTTCATTATTCATTGCTGGACATAGAATGATTATATGAATTAACCTCTACCATGTGCCAACCGTGGAGGGCTTCCAAGAGAATGGTTTTACGAAGGTTGTTTGTATAGAAATTTGCACTACTTTTCTACCTTCTATGTGTATTTCACCTTACATTTTTTTTGGAATACATTTTCTACCTTCATAAGAGAACAAGAGTTTAGTTCTCGCATGTGTCATAAACATTAGTAATATAGTGTTGTTCTCTATCCCAATTTCTTTAAGTTTTATGCTTTAAAAGATCTTAAATCTTTTAAAAGATATCTATCCCAATTTCTTTAAGTTTTGTCCTTTAAAAGATCTTAAATCTTTTTTGGTCTTGTATACACCACGAGGCCTATCTTATTAAGAGAGCTGTGATTGCGGGGGCTGCAGTAGCTAAACGCTGGTTTTTACATTAGATGGATGTAAAAAATGCGTTCTTTCATGTGGCCAAAAGAAGTGTATATGGATCAGCCACCTGGTTTTGAGGATATAGGTTACCCAGAGTATGTATGTATACTTTGTAAGGCCTTGTATGGGCTGAAATAAGCTCCACGAGCATGGCATGACAAGGTTGTTAAGTATCTTTGTCACTATTGGTTTTCATATGGTAGATGCAAATCACTCTTTGTATGTGCACAAGAGGGCATCACCATATATGTAGATGATCTTATTGTTGGGGGTGATAGCTTGGAAGAGATTTACCATGTGAAAGGTCTTCTCAAAAGGAAGTTTGAGATGAAGGATTTGGGAGATATGCGCTACTTTTTGGGCCATGTTATCCAAGTATGTGATAGTTGGTTGTAAGCCAATTTCAGTGCCATTGGATCAAAATGGCAAGCTTAGTACGGATGCAAGTTATGTGTTGGAGGACCCCACTATGTATAGGACGATGGTGAGGAGTTTGATCTATGTCATGATCAGCAGGCCAGATTTGAGCTACACTGTTTGCTTAGAGATCTAGTTTATGCAGGTTTCATGCAAACCACATCTTGACAGTGTGTGATGTACACTTTGGTATTTGAGGGCCACTGTTGATTATGCATTGTTTTATGCAACAAGTTTACCATTAGAGCTATATGGGTACATAGATGTAGATTGGACAGGTAGCATCTTAGATAGGAGATCTACGAGTGGATTTATGTTTTCATTGGGGAGTGCTACTGTGACATGGAGTAGCAAGAAGCAGCCCACAGTTGCCTTGTCAAGTACAGAGGCAGAGTATAGAGAAGAGTTGTAGTGGCAGCGTGTGAGGTAGCTTGGTTACGCAAACCACTTGTTAATTTTGGGGTTGCATGTGGAGAGAAAGGTTGTCATATATTATGACAATCTTAGCAGTATATAGTTGGACAAGAACTTAGTCTTCCATGCATGGATGAAACACATTAAGGTACATTACGAGTTATTAGAGAGAGAGTTTTGGTAGGCAATATCGACTTGGTCTACATCAGCACACATGATCAGGTCACTGACATATTCACGAAGGCCTTGGGAGCTGAGAAGCTCCATAGATTTTGAGGTATGCTTGGAGTTCACGAGATGGAGTTGAGCTTGCGAGGGGGGGTGTTGAGATATCAACCTCAACATGAGTTGACACTCACGAGGCGCCTGCATGACCGTTTGACATTTACATCACTGTGGCGAGTTTGGTAGCTGGCACTGACATATCTTTGCCAGAGATTCTACAACTGGACACACCTATCCACTCCACTTAGCGTGTTCACATTATGGACCGCTTGTATATACTCTAGTATCTGCGTTGGTCACTTTATCTTCTGTGTAGACCTCTTTTGTTGTGTGAAGGAGAAGAAGAATTTTCAGCCTCTCACCCAGTGTCTGTTCTCTTCTAGGGTTTGTATGAGTGTGTGCATGGGCTTGCCCTTTACAAAAATCGGAGTTTCTTTTATCAAAAGCTTAGATAAATCCTTCCAAGTTCCTATATAAACCACTAAAGGAAAAATACATAAAGAATCCCAAGGGCTTATTCACGTGCAACAAAATAAATAGGTCCACGCCACGCCCAAGTATAACAAAAGTGGGCGGCCAACAATAGTACAAAATATCTCGTAGAAAATACTACGACCAAAATACCAAAAATGAGAACCTTTTCGATAATTACTAACGCTAAATCACCGCCATCATGTCGTAGCCATATCGGCTTATGGGCACAAAGCTCGTACAAGTTGTCCATTCAAACACATTACACATTAGCAACACATGATAAAATTACACAATAGAACAACATAAGCATTAAATCCAACACTTAGTTCTAGCCATCCTTAAACTCATATGTCCTATATAGGGAATATTCGGAATCACCCAAGTGCCATGCTAACATAGTGGTAATTAGGCGTCCCCAATTAACCACAGAGGGACGAACAGACAAACCGTAATATACACCACATAAAATGAATGTGATATACATGAGTCTACACATTTTTGGCATAAATACTCCGTAATATCAAAAATCCACTTGTGAATGCATAAATGCACATGTATTGTAACAACCACCCATAGTGGGGCTCTAAGATTCACTACTAATACAAATACTCAAGGAGGAGGGGAAGGAGGAGCAGGGGCAGGGGCAGGGAGTGGAGGTAGATGTGGGGGAGGGGGTGGGGGTGGGGTGGGAAGAGGAAAGATTGTGCACTAAATGTAATATCATGTGAGATTAATAAAAGTAGCTTACCTTTTTTCTTGAGTCTTAGAAAACCCTTTCATAAGGGTTCTTTTATTATCTCAAAATTTGCATAAGGGGTATCTAAATGATGAAAATACATAGGTAAGGGATTTTTTAATTTCCCCTTGAATGCACATGCTTTATCGGGCTTTTACATTGTGAACCTCACCTTCCTCCCTCCTGCATTAGCCTTTTACATAGTGACCTTGCCTTCCTCCCTCTTGTGTTAGACTTTTATATAGTGAACCCCACCTTACATAATGATCTCCACCTTCCTCCCTCTTGCAGTACTCTCCACTATTAACATAAATATAAAATTTGTAAGTTGAATGGAATTCCTTGTCTATACTAGTGTATGTCATAAATAATTTATATCAACGTACCTCCTTTTCTATACTAGTGTATATCATAAGTAATTTATATAAATGTATCTCCTTTTCATCCTCACATTACTAGAGCATTACCATGACAAGATTTGAATGGGAATGGTGGAGATCAAGGATAGTTTTGCAGAGGACAATTGGACAACCTGAAACCTTGAATCAAGGACATAGCATGTGCACTTTTCATTACCATCATGCTTTTTGGGGATCTTAAAATATATGTACACACATTACGTCCTCTTGAAGGCTATACAAAGACATCGAATCTACCCTTCATGACCTTCTCCATTAATTTTGTAGCCGAATTTAATGGTCATTTATGGTGTATGAACACTATTGTCTGCTTATAATAAGGTTTTCACATTCTTTCTTAGTTTTTCACCTCTCTCTACCATCTACCTTCACTTTTCATAAAGTTTATTGAAGGAAAACCCTCACACATTCACTTTGTGGTACAATATCAAAAATACTCCCTAATATCAAAAATCACCTTTGTGAATGCATAAATGCACATTACTAACAACCACTATAGTGCCGCTCTAAGCTTCACTACTAATACAAACACTCAAGGAGGAGGGGAAGGAGGAGAGGGGGCAAGGGGCAGAGGCAGGGGGTGGGGGTGGGGGTGGGAAGAGGAAAGATTGTGCACTAAATGTAATATCATGTGAGCTTAATAGAAGTAGCTTACCTTTTTTCTTGAGTCATAAGGGGTACTTTTATCATCTCAAAATTTGCATAAGGGGTATCAAAATTATGAAAATACATAAGTAAGATGCTTTATCAGACTTTTACATTGTGAACCTCGCCTTCCTCCCTCCTACATTAGAATTTTACATAGAAACCTCGCCTTCCTCCCTCCTATGTTAGAATTTTACATAGTGAACCCCACCTTACATAATGATCTCCACCTTCCTCCCTCTTGCATTACACTCTCCACTATTAACATAAATATAAAATTTGTAAGTTGAAGGGAATTCCTTGTCTATACTAGTGTATGGCATAAGTAATTTATATCAATGTACCTCCTTTTCTATACTAGTGTATATCATAAGTAATTTATATCAATGTACCTCCTTTTCATTCTCACATTACCATGACAAGATTTGAATGGGCATGGTGAAGAGCAAGGATAGTTTTGCAGAGGAAAATCGGACAACCTAAAACCTTGAATAATCAAGGAAATAGCATGTGCACTTGTCATTACCATCATGCTTTTAGGGGATCTTAAAATATATGTACAGACATTACGTCCTCTTGAAGGTTGTACAAAGACATCGAACCTACCCTTCATGACCTTCTCCATTAATTTTGTAGCCCACTTTGATGGTCATTTATGGTGTATGAACACTATTGTCTACTTATAATAATAAGGTTTTCACATTCTTTCTTAGTTTTTCACCTCTCTCTAGCATCTACCTTCACTTTTTGTGAAGTTCATTGAAGGAAAACCCTCACACATTTAGTTTGTGGTGCAAAACAATTGCATTCCCACTACTTGGCATGATCAAGTCTCATCTCGCCAACCATTGGGTTGCAAGTTACGACAAGAGTCTGAGCTTAGAAACCACAAATTTGTCTTGAAGTCATTTTATCCATTGAAATTTATAAAAACATTTAGGGTAGATGTCCCACTAGAGTAAGAGGGCATGCTTGTTGGCATATTTGGAGCAAATTCCTAACTAGAAATGAAACCTTGATGGCTAATTCCTACGTTTTTTCCAAACTTTTATGATGGTAAGGTTGAACCTACGAAGGAGTAAGTTGAATGGCTGGCATGAGCACGTGTGGAGCGCACGCTTGGGAGAGATCATTATGGAGATGATTTTTGATATAGATGGACGAGCTGCACACTTTGGTGGGGACGAAGTGGGGCAGCCGTTACACTCCAAGCCCCAACACACAGATATGCCCCACAGTTGGTTAACCTTTTCACACGTCCTCGTTTTCGAGGACCCCCTCTCGCATGAAACCGACCCCTCTTTAGTAAGCCTCTTTACACCCTCGCACGGCTGCCTTATCTTTAATAGACAAACATTAACTTTACCACATTTGTTTCTCTCTCGTTTCCATGCCACATGGCTATGATATAAGGGGAGCAAGTCCACCATCCATGTGCACTATAATAACGATGCCTTGAATTTGGAACCCTCGATGTTGAGAGTTGCTAATAGCATTTTCATCAAATTAGAGACACTAATTAATCATTTTTGTATCATGGGATCTTGTATCATCATTTTTTTAATATATTCCGTTGTTTTAACTAAAAAAAAAACAAATTAGAGACACTAATTAATCCATGCTATTCAATAAATCCGTGCATATATTTTTTCAAACGTGTGAAGACACTTCTCTCTTATGAAGGGATATATAAAGGCACAATTTGAAGAACCTATTTATAACTATGTATAACTATGTATATAAAGGCACAATTCTCTCTTATGTGTAACTATTGGTCTCAAAAGAAAATAGTCATATTTTTTAGTGCATGCCGGGCTTGTAGCTTCACCCTTGTATTCACTTTCCACACAATAATTTTCTCCTCACCTCTTGGGTTATAGCCGAGTGGTAGTGCCCACACCTCCCTACATGGAGGTGCTGGGTTCCAATCTACCTACTCTCGTAAACGGACGTGATGGCATGCAACTTTAGTACCCTCTCACATTTTTAAAAAAGTTTAATGGATAGGAGCTAGGACATTGCATTGGAGTATGTCTCTTTACTATTAGTTTTGTTAAAATATAAGTACATCTTCTTACCTCCAATTTTCATTTCATGTTGCAATAGTCTCTCTCTCTCTCTCTCTCTCTCTCTCTCTCTCTCTCTCTCTCTCTCATAGGAATAATTCAAAAGCTTGCCAAATGTCACACTCATTATGGCATATTTTCCCTCACATAAAAAATTAGGAATAGTTTACAAGCTTTCCATATGTCAAACTCACTATGGTATAGGTCCCCACACATAGGAGATATGATATTTATACAAAACTTTATGGGCTCCTCTCTTTCTTAGTAAATTTAAATCCATATGAAAGGTGTATATGCATAGAAAGATAGTCTTTGTAATGTTAGAAGATAGATAGAAAAAGCAAACATTATTTTATCACAAGCCACCATATCATAATGTGTCAAGAAAAAAACATCTACATCGTAACAACAATATGTACATCTTCTTTTAATTTGGTAATTATTAATAGGGTTCCATGAATCGTTTCTAAGAGTATGAGTTAGCTTTTGAGTGGGGTAATTGATTTTTATATACCTTAGTCAAGGTGTCCACCCTTCTTACAAAAGCGAGAAGGATGGGATTTGAACCCTCATCAATGTGTTCACACTTGTGCACTTTAGTGCTGAGCTACAAACTTTTTATTACCACCATATTGTGAATACATCCCTTTCATTTTCTTATTTTGATTGATACTTTTAATAGGCTAAATAATTACACCACCTAATATTCTTAACTATTTTTATGGAATAAACAAATAAAATTGTCATACCACACACAAGAAGAAAAATAATGCTTACATAAAAAAACAAATTATTTATACAAGATCTCTAATCTAATTACCTCTATTGAATGGCCACCTAGACTTTGAAAATGTAAAACCTAAATAAAGTTAACTTTTTAATAATCAATTAGGCCACATTGTAATAATATGGCATCCTTGTGGTCTTCCTTATTCAAGATTTCATTATATATGAGCTATAATTAAACACAATTACCATATGTTTGCCATAATCTAGCAAGGAAGACTTTTGAGATAAATTCACTTAGTTGTGGGAGCTAAAGGCCTAAAGGCCATCCATACGCCTCAAGTTTAGAGATATCAAAATAATCCCCAAACCAAAGTTATCTCTTCTTTTTTTCTACCAAGAGTGATAGCTAGTATAAATAAAGCTCCACTCCAAAAAATGATGAAGAAGTTGTTTCTTAAAAGCATCTACACATCACATGAAAGACTAGGTACAACTCACTAAATTAAATGTTTCTATTATCTTGAAAGTTATTTTTTTACCTTAAAGTTATTGTAAAAATCATTTAAAAAAATCGTGGTTCAATGATTAAGAAAGAATCAAGATAAAAAGAATAGCATTATCTATCACTAAAATGCAAGAATACATCAATGTTTACTAATTGTTGTTATCAAGAACTACGAAAAGAAAAGTCCTTTATATGGAAAATGTTATAGCCATTATAGCCAATTTTTGCTTTGAATATTTAGTACTAATCTCAAATAACATGAACCCTATGAATTGTCTTTCAATAGACCCTATTTGATGCCATTCACTATCTAAGAAAAATAGACTAGTGCTAGATTAAGAAAAAAATTAAATTTTAAAAGATACTTGCAAATAAAAATCACCAAAATTTAACACAAAGTACCTCTACATTTAAGTTAGATTCTACACATTTCCAGTGATGAAGATAAAAAAGCTTCCTACGTACAAAAAGCACATTTCCATAGAATTTGTCATGGAGTGTATAAAAATTATGCCTTTCAATGCAGTTACATATTATGGACCTTGAATCATCGTGCATAAAAGCATCTCATAATACTTGATCTACAACCTAAATTGTCTAAGATATTTAATGATGTCAGTGAGGATAAGACAAGTTGTTCCATCCTCGTCTTTTCTACACTAAATTGACCTACATTATATAGTTTCAATTGAACAACCTTTTAATGATGTAAGTGAGGATAAGACAAGTTGTTCCATCCTCGTCTTTTCTACACTAAATTGACCTACATTATATAGTTTCAATTGAACAACCTTTTATGCATAAGGACTTTCAAAGAGACAACGAAAATAAGATGCCGATAGGAACACAATAAGCTTCCCTAGTCTATTCCTTTTCCTTGTGATTACTAAATAGCAATTTTGTAAATGGCCAAATACCACCTTAGTAATTTTTCACATTAAAGTGGGAAAATACTATAGGGAGAGGGTGAGCTTGAGCTCCTTACAAGAATACACACACACACAAACAAAAGAGAGTAGACAAGCACACAAGAATACAGGAAGAAGGTGAGCTTGAGCGCCTTACAAGAAAACACACACACACACACACACACACACACACACACACACACACACACACAACAGAGAGTAGACAAGCACACAAGAGAGATGGACACCTGAATTTTCTTCTATTCTCTACAACCATAACATAAAGACAAGAGTATATACTATATGGGAAAGTACTATCCTACTATAAATAACATACAAGGTCGATCCATAGTGTGAACTTGGTTGACTATGAGTTGGCACACTACAACTATGCCATAACTCTAGTAAACTGAAGTGGCTATCATAAATCTTGTAAACCATTAGCCGCATATCATCCGTAGTCTCACCAACCATGCGAGTTTCATAACTGTGTAGATGTCATCCTCACATGTCATCTTGGCATAATATTATCCATATTCGTACTAGTTGAGCTTAATATCTCAACATTTCCCCTTAAGCTCAACTCCATACCTTGTATTCCAAGTAAGCTCCTGAACCTAAGGAGATTCTCTATATCTAATTTCTCAATGAAGATGTCACATACCTGATCCTCTGTGTGGTGCTCAAATATACCAACTCCACTTTACCTGTGCTACCCTAACAAAATCATGATGTACAAAATGATAATGCACCTCAATGTGCTTTATCCTATCATGATACACTAGGTTACTAGCTACTAATTGTATAATGCTCATGTTATCAAAATAAATAATAACTACTGTATCCATGGGCTCATTATAGAGATATCGAGCTCAATTAGTGTTGTGGACATTGATTACCTGCCTAGGTGATAACTTCCACACTTCCGCTACTAGAATGGTTGGTGAGATTATGGGTGATATGCTGCGAGTGGTTTATTGGCTGTGTGATAGACACTTTTGTACTACAATTATGGTTGTGTGATAGCCACTTTGATGTACTACAGTTATATCATAGTTATAGCACTAGCCCATGTAGTTGGGTTTACACTATGGAATGACCTTTATGTGTTATACTACGAGAGTAGTTTCCATTGAGTTTATACTCTTATCTCTTTATGTTAGTGGTTAGGATTGAACCTCCCTACTCAACCAATTTTTTTTTGCATAGACAATGGCGCTTTACCAACATGCTCAATGGGGTGGATGGTTGGTCATGTAGTTAGAGCCATCAAAACCCAAATATCTCTCGATCTTGACACATCTCCTATCATGAAACTGCACATCATGCTGCATCATAAAGATCAGCTCAATTTTATCTTATCACCTTGTTTACTTCATAGTTGCCTTGTTGTAACTTTTCGCTTTTGATATCATTCTACTTTTTATAGCTCTCCATTGTAATGTACCCTAGTTTTTCATAGTAATAGCACTCCATGCTATTTGCATTTTTATTTCTTTGACAACCATCTCGGCTTCTCTAGCTCCCCCTACCTCTAGTGTGGCCTTTTCCACTAGTATGAGATTGATTTTGTTGTTGTTGCCTTTGGATTTGATTTTTAATTTGACCACACCATGTCCTCTCTATAACATTCTACATCTACCTGTATTTGAGTAGAAATCCTCCTCATGTGAATTTCTAGAGGACCTCCCCCAAGATTCATCTCCTCACATATGAGAAGAGCAATTAGTTCCTGAAAATCAAGAAAGTACTCTCAATCTCTAAAAGAGGTATGAAACTGGTTGTATACCTTGCTAAAACCATTCAAGGTCATCGATACAATATCATCATCATATCCAATAGAAGAAAAGGCTTCTATAAGCCCTTTAACCTTCACCAAGTAATCATTTATACTCAACTTCTCTCTAGTCCCATTATGTATCTCTTGCTTTATCTACATCTTTCGAGCTTCAGTGCTTGTATTGTTCATCTTCCTAAGGTTCCTCAAGCCTCCTTAGGTGTTTATGTATCCTATATGTGTACAATCATAGAGCCTATCACACTGATTGACAACTAATATATCACCTTTTGGCTCCTTTGTGCCATGCTTTATATCCATGGTCTTATTGTGGGGTGGTGTTTTCTCTCGGGGGGGTCACTATATGTAAATCCTCTATATCACGTGCGTTCAAGGCCTATTTAAAAAGTCCCTTATCTGTGAATTTTTTAGTGAATATAATGTATCCTTTCCTATTCAAATCTGTAATTTTTTTTAAAAAATACAATAAATAAATCCCCTCTATAAATATATTTCTGTAAGTTTTAAATATTTAAAATGTCCTTCTGTTGAACCCACGTGATACTTATATATTTATACGAGTGACCCCCCCGAGTGTTTTCTTCAATAATCATTGGCTCCTTTTCATCACATGTGATGAACTCCCAATATCTTAAATTTCTAACCCTGGAAATGATTCATCTAGAGTCTTACTCATAATTTGTAACAAGGTGTGAGACATCTTTACCTGCAAACCACTTACCAAATACTTCTTCACTTATAGTAAACTTGAAATATTCAAAATAGTAGTACTCTATACATGTTATATTGTAACTGTATATGGGATACCCACACAAACATACATCTACCAAAAAACCTATAAATCTCACATTCTCTACACAAACTATCCTATGACCAAATTTCTATTGCAACTATAAACTGAACCAAAAATTGGGCATACACGGTCAAAATTGACACTTTCATAGAGTGTATTAAAAAAACTTGCAAAACCAAAATGAGACAGGGTAAGAATGGTAGGGTTACTCCTCAAAGGAGCAGCTAGAGAGTGGTATGAGGATCTATTAGTAGAAGAGGACAAGGGTAATTGGAAGCGTTTAAGAAATGCTTTGAGAAGAAAGTATGGGAAGGCTAATAATCCAGAAGACCTTTGTTGGAGGGAGCTTAGTAGGTTGTATCAAGGGGAAGAGGAAGAGATTATAGCCATTGTAAGTAGATTTGAAGGGATCTGGAGAAGAATTTTAAGGGCTTTTGGAGGAAATTAAGTACCACCAGACTTCTTGGAAAAAGACAAATTTATAGGACTCTTACATGGTGTTATTAAGGAAAAGGTGGAGCTTAAGGATCCTGGCACTTATATGGAAGCAATCAGGTTGGCTATAGAGTAGTGAAAGAAAAAGGTGAGAAACAAGAGCTGGCTTGAAAGGAAAGAGAAATAGGCATGACAATTAAATACGACCATGGAACATGTGGGCATGTGGTAGAACCTTTGCCTGTTTGACATGCATGTAGAAAGGAAACTTCGTATGGAGACTCCAAGGACTGTAGAGCCAGATAGAGGACAAGATGGTCTGCATCAAGAGACTCAAAGAAATTGAGTAAATTGGAAATCTTAATCTTGCCACATGTAAGTAGGTTATTCAGAACCAAGTCAAAAGACCACAAGGAGAAAATCCATAGGGGAATCGAATGGAGTACTTCCAATGCTAAAATTGTGGAGAGAGGGGCCATATAGCTCCTCAATGTCCTCAACCAAGGAGAGAGCTAGGAGGTGTGTATCCTATGATTCAAAGGAAAGAAGGTAATAGAGATGTAGGTAATGGGAACTAGATACCAATGCAAGGACAACAACAACCTCAAGGTCCTTTGGGTAATGCGCATGTACTTGAAACCATTAAGGTAATGTGCATGTACTTGAAACCATTAAGGTAATGTGCATCTACTTAAAACCATTGAGGAAGAAGAGGACAAGGCTGATATGCAAGGACAAGAACAACCTTAAGGTCCTTTGGGTAATGTGCATGTACTTGAAACCATTGAGGAAGAAGAGGACAAGGCTGATATGCAAGGACAAGAACAACCTTAAGGTCCTTTGGGTAATGTGCATGTACTTGAAACCATTGAGGAAGAAGAGGACAAGGCTGATATGTTAGCTAATAAGAGAACAAGGATGCAGATGTACGAATCTGAAGATGCTGGTAAAGAAGAAAGAGCCAAGAAAAAGAGAGAGAAGGGAAAGATAACCATGGAGCAACCAGAGTCTAGCAAGCAGGGAAAGACTAGATCTAGAAGAAGAAAAATAGGCATGGATGATTTTTAGTGGGGTGAGGGGGAGTCCCCTTATAGTCTCTTGGTAGATGTGAAGCATAAAAAGGTAGATATCACCTATGGTCAACTTTTTACAATTGAACTCTAGCATAAGAAGACAATGGCACAAAGTTGCAAGTGTTAGATGAGTTAAGTTTAAAATGCCGGAGGCTAATGTGGTTTAGTTAAATAGCGTTTCTTACATTTTTCCTATTGTTGATGTTTGGATTCACGGTAGGAAAGTGAGTAAAGTCTACATAGATGGTGGAGCTCAAGTATGTGTCATGACTGAAGAAGTTGTACATGATCTTGGTTTAGAAGTAACATGCATGTCTATCTTCGGTGTAAAAATGGCCAATAGTTCAAAGGTTAAATGTCTTGGTGTGATTGAGGGCATGGAGTTAAATGCTCTTTGACAAAAAGTGGTCATTGATATGCATGTCATGCCAGTAGGGCTTGGGGCATATTCCATCATTTTTGGGAAGGCCCTGGCTAATTGCAATGAAATCTAGGCAGGATTGGTACAACAGCTGTATTGATTTATTTGTTGATAGGCCTAAAGAGAAGAGGATAAGATATAGTTTAAAGACTAGGAAGATTCTAAAATTTGGAGAAAAGCTGGAGTCAGAAATGGGAGATGATTCAAACTCTTTTGATAGCTATGATGCTTATTCTATAGGATCCTCAGATGAAACTGATGAGGATTTAGGAGTGGATCAAAGTCTTTTGGAACTTGAAGCAGATATATGTGGAATGAAAATGGCTAATCACACAACGAGACAAGCTTGTGCTCAAGGTGAGAAGCCCAACATTCCAAAAGCTAAACTAATGGAGAAACTTGCAAGGTGATCTAACCAATGAGGAAAGAGATTAGTATGGAGTGTTACTTGATAGAGGTACCCCAAACTTTTTGCCAAAGACTACAGTCATATGAGAGGTACTTCTAGTATGGTTCATGAGATTAAATTTAAGGAGGGAGTAAAGCTAGTAGCTCAGAAGTTGAGAAGATTGGGGACTATTCAAAGACAGGTTTTAGAACTTGATGTCACTAAGTTATTACAGGCTGTTTTCATATACCCTGTTGATGATGTAGAATGGGTTTCCCTTGTAGTCATTGTGCCTAAGAAGGGTCTTCTTTCTTCACCTAGGAGGATGTCTTAATCTGAGACAGTGACTTTTATGTCTATATGTAACTCTTACCCAAAGGTGTTTCTATATGTAACTCTCACAGCTTCCCAAAGGTGTTTCTCCAAAATCAAATAGATAGAATTACTCTAACTCATGTAATACCACTTCCTTTACTTTCCTCTTGCTTTCTTGTTGAGCTCTTCACACACAAATTGGTGCTTTGATACCATGAGAAGAATGCAAGGGAGAGGGAGACATTATTGAGCTCCTTGCAAGAAAACACACACACATAAGAGTAGACAAACACACAACTAAATTTTCTTATATTCTCTTCTCATCTCTCTGAATCTTGTAATCTTAAAATTGTTTTTACAATGATGGCCAGGATGATCACCCTCCACTTTCCAATGTGCTTTACACTGATATCAAGGAGAAGAAGCTCCTGATCAAGTAAATGCAACCTCCCTCCTTTAAAGGAGAAGGTTCAAAGATTGAGAAGGTGACCATGCTTAGTCCCACTCTTTAGCATCCTGTAATGACCTATCTGGTACCTTTGGTACTCCTTTTAATCCCTTGGGTGCTTCCTGCTGTTTTGACTCCTTGGAAGACACACCCTATTTCCTTGTCATCTTTGCACTCGACTTAATGCTTTCTTGGGTTCTTTGGGGAATTTTTGCTATAAACAAAACCTCATATTAGTGAGGAAGATTTGGGGTTTTTTTTTCTCTATATTCCATTTTTATAATTTTAGGCTATCATGATATATACAACTTTTTACATGCAATGCAGTACCAAAGTTTCCTGGTAAACTAAACTATACCCTTCTGGACAGGACTGGAACTTTTGATTGGAAAAATAATAATATCCCCCTTTCGGGGTGAGTTCCAATGGCCCTTGTCCCACTTTCTTGCGTTTGGAAGTGGTGGTTAAAATCCTAGAACCACAAGATGTCCTTCCCCTTGCCTAGACACAATACACACCTCCAGGAGTGTGGATGCCCAAATGAATGCAATCATTACAGCCAAAGAGGGTGGGTGGACAAGAATAGTCAGGGTTTTTGAAGGTTTAAGAATTGTGAAATTAGGAGTGTAGGTAGACCATTTAGGCCAAAATCACAGATCAAGTGGCCCGGCTACCTAGTGTAGCACATAGAAGGATCTGTTAGAGTGACACAAGGATTTAACCCCCTATCTAGGACATGGAAAGGAGATTTCAGCAACAATCCGGATAAGATTCTCGGTGAATACAACCTAAACTAGGTCATAATTTAAGTCGCTCAGCCATATGCGTATGAACCTACTTTTTGTCAAAAGGTAGGTACTTTCCTATTTTGGAATCAAACAAGAAGGCAAAGCCCTTAACAAAATTGCATGAGGCACAAGTGTATTGACTTTCATGCCTATGCGGTCCCTAAGTCAGGATCTTATAACAAAATACAAGATTTTGCAGATTGCCAAAAATTTTAAAAAAATTCAGCAGTCTCCTTTGTATTTTGGACAAATTTTCAATTTTTACTTGTCAAAGAAGCATAAATGTGTAATAGATGACAAATCTGGAAGGAACTACTTACCCATTTGGAATCAGACTTATTAATTAATGCTAAAATAAACTCATTTAATGCCCAAAAACATGCATATTGCACAAAAAAGCAATAAAGTCAACAAAAAGCATAGTAAATGCATCATGCAAGCCTTGTTTCCAAGCACAAGAGACTAAATATAATTAATTCCATCTTAGATTCATGTCAACCTGATATCTATGCATTTTGGCAAACAGGCTTGAAAATGATGTCCGAGGCCCTTGTTCAAGATTTGGTAGGCTTGTAAAACAATAAAAAGACCACATACATACCAAAGGGTGAAGCTCTGTGATGATCGGAAGCCTAGATGTTACCAAACATGGAACTTTAATTGGGAGTAGTTTTATCTGGTTTAAAACCGACACCAGTTTGAAGCCTCATGGATGCAGGTAGACTATCAGGAATTGAATAAGATTTGATGAGCCTATAGTCGTAGTTATCTACTGTCGAGAGACATCCTTGTCTTCGTGAAGCTGTAACTTTTGACTATTGAGATTTTAATATGACTAACAGAGAACCTTTGGGCATGCATTGGTTTGCCACCAAACTTTGAAAATAAGTCGGTAGGAGATTGAGTACTATTGTCTATACCCAAAAGAGGCATTGAACTGGAGGTCATCAATTATCTTTATGCCATCTGTCGATAACCCTTGATCACTACTATTTTACCCTTGTCATTTCGATTTCCTAGGCATAGATGTTCCTTGTTATTCCATGTATTTGCATAGAGCTTTCACGTTGGTTTCCTTTGTTGAATAGTTGTTTTACTATTGATGGCTTTGGAACTGGCCTTCATAGACTTGGCCCTAACTTTGCGTACCCCCACTACCTGCAAATCCATAGCCGATGATTTCCAAGTAATAGGGCATAATTCCCTGCTTGGATCCACTTTGCAAATTTAGTGAGACCAGCCAATAAAGTCTTTTTGTTGGACAGGGGTGGATTTTATCCTCCTTGTTGAACGGAGTTGGTTTAACAGCATGTGGACCCCACTCATCATTTGTAGAGAGAGCTTATGGATTTTACATTTGGGTACCCAAAAGGAGTTCTTGGTTTGTGTTGAGGTTGGACATTTCAGGTCTTTCTTGGCAACCCATTTGTATTTCTGAACAGCTTGTGAGGTCACCAAGGTTGGAACTGAGGAATATTTTCTATGGGTAGGCCATTCATTGTTGCTTAGAATTTTCCTTTCCTTGGGCAACAATAAGACTTCCCAGTCTGGTTCTAGTGTTTCTTCCTCATCTAAAGAGTAGTTGTATAAAAACCTTGCCCACTCAACGGTGCACGCATATGGTACATTTCGGAATCTGGCACCTCATTCGACAAATAGATAGTCTGATTTCCTAAAAGGTAAACGAGCCACAAACGTATGAGCTTTCAATTGAATGTCCAAGACATATCTGGCCATCCAATTTCTGCATTGTTTGAATTCCTCTTTCATTTCTCCTGCATTCATGACATGAAAAATACCTTCCACAAGATCATTGTTTTGATATAATAAGACACATTGAACAAGCCGAGGCACTTTGGAGACACAACCATTGAACAAGCTCAAGGCTAGGTCTAAATTATGAAGTGACGTTTTACCCATTCTAGCCCAGGTTTCATAAGACATAAGGCTTAAATCAACTTCTGTGTCAAGTAAACATAATGAAGGATACAGTTTTTTCTTGGCACGGAATCCAAGGCACACCTGTCTTGGTGGTATATAATCATCATTTCTCCATCTGATGCTAGCCATGTGGCTGTTTTGAATAGATAGCATGTTAGATTGTTGTTTTCTCTTCTCGCGGCGGGCGGCACGAGCTCTAGCTTCTAGCCGAGCTAGATTTTGTTTCTCTTTCTCCTTATATTTCCTTTGTTTAGCTTCATGGATTGCTATGAGCATGGTTTCCATAAGTGGTCCATAAAACCTACACAACTTGCTCCCATTTACATAGGAGTCAAAAGGTATTCCATGTAAGGTTTCTAATCTAGCCGAGCCAGAATTAGTCAAAAATTCTAAATGGACCCATGCCCAGCATCTTAAGTTTTCGTTTGTTTCATTTGATTGTGTACTTCAATACTAAGTCACCTTCCTTGAAGTATTTTTTGCTCAAGTGTTTGTCAAACCATTTCTTTCTTTGAAGCTTTTCAACACATAATCCATAGGCTGCATGAACTCTAGTCTCATCAAGGCGTTCTAGTTGGAACAACCTTTCAGATATCTCATTGCCCTTTAAAAAAATTTATATTGCTAGTCTTAAAGAGGGCACAATATATTCCATAGGCATCATTACCTCAACCCCATACACTATATGGAAGGGAGTCATTATAGTAGAAGTCTTATAGGTTGTTCTATAGGCCCAAAGGGCAGCATGAAGCTTTTGTTCCCAATTGTTTCTTCGTTCATTTACTATTTTGGTCATTATGGTGGATAAAGTTTTGTTAGTACTTCCTACTTGCCCATTGGCTTGAGGATAGTATGGCGAAGATTTCCTATGAATAACCATGAACTCAACCAGGAGAAAAGTGATCACCTCATTGACGAAATGAGTTTCTCTATCACTTACAAGTTCCAGTGGACAACCATATCTTGTTATGATATTCTCATATAAGAATTTGGCAGTACTTCGAGCATCAACTTTCCAAGTGGCATGGGCCTCTGCCCATTTAGAACAATAGCATATCGTCACTATATTGTACCTTGCTCGAGATGATTTTGGAGTAGGACTGATATGTCCCCAACAAATTCCATCCCCCACTTCTGGAAGACTTGTAGAGAGTAGACTGCAATTAAGGGCATACGATCTTTGCCATAAGTAAAGGAAAATCTTTGGCATTCTTCACACCTCTTAACAAATTTGGAGGTATCACTAAAGAGGGTTGACCACCATAGGCCTAATTGAAGCACTTTTTGTGCAGTGGTTTCTATGGCAAAATGTCCACTACCTAGTCCGTTTATGACCTTCCTCAAGGACAACTACATAGACTCTAGCATACATCTACGAAGAACTCCATCCTTACCTAATTGATATAATTTCCCCGCAATTAGTTGATATGGTGCCACCAACTTAACCAATCTTCTTGCTTGTTCTTTAGAATATTCAAGGTTCATTGGTAGATTCCATTCGTTAAAAAGTGTACAGTGTCAAAGCTCCATTCAGGAACTATGTCTATTTGAAATAGACATGCATCGGGCAAGTCATCATCAATACCTACTAGAGGTTCACCGTTGGTTACTTTGGATAGATGATTTGGAAGCACACATGTGATGATCCTTTCCTCAGTGATAGAGAAGTCAAATTCCATGAGTATCAATAGCCACCCAGTGATCCTTCCCGTGGTACAAGGTTTGTTAACCAAATAGAGAAGAGCTTGATGGTCTACAAAGAACACAAATTTGTTTGCCAACAAATAGTGTCTAAACTTCTTGACTTCATAAACCTTACCTAAGCCTTCCCTTTCTATGGTCATATAGTTTTTTTTAGCCTCATTTAATTATCTACTTGCAAAGCTTATAGGGAAATCTATTTTGTGTTCACCTGGTTGGGCAAGTATACAAGAGGCATTAATGTGGACATGAAAAATCCCATCCCAGCAAGGAGTTCAAAGAATTGGGGCTGATACAAGCGCCTTCTTCAAATTTTTGTAGGATTCTTGGCATTCATCGGCTCATACAAAAATTATCACAATAGTTTATACAATGATCGGGCTATATCAGCATACACTGAGGTAATTCTAGAATTACTTTGATCTTGCTTAGGTTAGTGGAGATCCCTCTCTTGGACACAATATCTTGGACACAATATGTCCTAGGAGGATTACGCCATGTTTGACCATGACACTTTTCAGGGTTGAGAGAGATTCGATAAAGTCTACACCTTAGGAAAACTTTGTGTAAACAATTCAAATGCTCCTTCCAAGATGAGTGCACCCCAAGGTCATCCATGAAGCTTTCAAGAATTTCCTCCAGGAAGCCATACACATAAGTCTTTCGAATGTTACAGAGAAGTGGTCAAACCAAAAGGCATGACTTTATAGGCATAAGTTTCCCATTGGGTGATAAATTATGTCTTATGAGATGACTATCTGCACTTGGTTATAACTCGAGAAGCCATCCAAGAAGCTATAAACTTCTTTTCTAGCCATTCACTCCAATACTTGTTCAGTAAATGGCAAAGGATAATGATCCTTAACCGTTTGCAGCATTGACCTTTTTCATGTCAACACACACTCTAAGTTTTCCATTCATTTTAGGTACAACCACAATAGGTGAAACCCACTCAGTGTGTTCTATCTAATAAATAAAACCTGCATTTATCAATTCATTAGTCTCCTCTCTAACCAATTTGGTATAAGTTGGATTCATAGGACAAGATCTTTGTCGCACTGGTCATGCGTCATCCGTGGAATAGTGTGCTTGCAGACTTCAAGGGAAACCCCTTTCATGTCTGAGTATTTCCAAGAAAAAAATCATTTAATTCCTTAAGGAGATCAATGAGATCATTCTCTTCTTGTTGAATCAAGTCTGTGGCGATGTAGACCGGTTTGGAATCTTCACCAAGGTCTGCAATGTCCACTTTCTTAACTTTGACGGGGCCTTCAAATGATGGTTTAGAGCCCTTGCTCATTGTTCATCTTGCTTCTTCACATTGTACACACGAAAAGCATTCATCCAATTTATAATTTTTGAAATAATCACGAATATTGGAAGTATCTTCTTCCAACTGCTTGTCTTCTTGGGCCTTTCATTTTGTTTCTTTTTCAGCTTCCTTGAGAAGCTTACTCCTTCTCTTTCTAGTAGACCTCGAAAATTTTTGTGAAGTTTGGTCTTCAAACTCAAGACTATCTTTTAGACTTAGAGGTGTTGCCTCCATTTTATGAACTGGAATGACCTGGTTAAGGTCATCACCTAAGGTTTCAATCAACTCATCAAAGGATGCCATTGCCCCAACATACTGAAGGAAATGTTTTTCATTTTCTAGCTCTGGATGGGGTATAGAGTTGATAGTGACTTGCCTTTCTTGTATTTTTCTAAGTTTGTTCTTGGCTTTACGAATACACTTAGAAATTTTCTCATTATAACTTGTCGCAAACAGGGTAGAATGCAGTAGGGTCACTATTTTGCAAAGAAGTGTTCAACATGTAAAGAGATATCTCCTCATCATTGGTATTTATGAATTTTGTTCCTATCGAGTTTGTAACTACATCTATCGTAGCCAACAATTGCATCCAATTCTCACAGTAAGTGGGGTCTGGAATAGAAGTAATATCTTTTTGTTGTACGTAAAATCCTGCTTCAACTTTTCTTAGACCAATGTCTATTCCCTCATCAAGGAGCTTTTTCTTTTTAGTAAATATTCTTCTTTCTAATTTTGCAACCTTATGCTTGCACACCATACAGACGCTTCTTTCTGTAGACTTTTGAGTATGAGATGTAGTATCTAAATTGAGATCCAAAGGAGTTCGACTCACTAAATGGGATTTATGACTTTCCAAATCTACCCTAATGATTTTTCATTCTTTCGGAGGTAAATATGGTTCGTACCCCAGTCATGTATCATGTGTAATTGCTTCATAAATGACCTTCCCAGTATTATGCTGTAATTAGTAGGATGTTGAAAATCCATGATTACAAATGTATGTGGGAAAAGCACATACCATAGGTATCCATGGTCATGCGTCTGATCTTACCAAGAGGCCTATCAATAGAGCCATCATCCATCTTGATTGATACACCTGTAGGTTCTAAAGGAGGTTCACCCCATCTGATCCAATAGGCTTTAGTTATGATACTAACACCAGCTCCACCATTAAGGATGGCAGATACTTGAATTTCTTTATAGGAAATAGGAATGGTTGCATTAGTATCCTCCCCTTCATAGTACTGATATTGCCTGAGTTTGTTAATGGGTACCTCAAGAATACTCTGGTCATTGGAATTATCATCCCTATCGATATTAAATTCTACCCCCTCAGACTCCATGTCCAAGGAATAAATTGGGCATTGTTTACTCTGGTCATTGGAATTATCATCCCTATCGATATTAAATTCTACCCCCTCAGACTCCATGTCCAAGGAATAAATTGGTGTTTAACCATTGTTTTACAGACCGCCACAAGGTAGGATTGTCTTGTAGAAATTCCCCAATGTCATCTTGATAGGTGCATAGACAAGAGGGATTGCAACATGTTTGATGTTTTAGGCTATTTTGTGTTTCTCACTTTTCTAGCAAGCCTTGGGAATCTCATAGATCTTGTTGTTACTGGTGGGAATCCTCTTTCCTTTCTGCATCCATCCTTAGAGTTCAAATCACTCTCCAGGGGTAATTAGGAAGCGTAGGAATGGATCCTATTACTATCCCTTCAAGAGGTTCAGTGGCATTGATGATAGAGGGAACTGTAGATATTAGAGGAGATATATTTCTAAGATTCAGCCAAAAATCATGAGACTCTGGATGATCTTTATGATTTTATCAAGTTCCCAACTTGTTCTTGTGTCTTTCCCAATGTTATCTCTTCGTCATTGTTGTCATTGGGCAATTCAAAGAGGTTTAACTCCTCAGAGGATGGAACTATCAACATTGCATAGTCCTCCTCCTCCTTATGTAAGACTTCACTTCTTCCTGACTTAGGAATAACTGAGAGTGGAGGTGGTAGTGTCAGTTTTGGAGTCCTAATTAGTCCTCCATAAATGCTTTCCAGCTCTTGTTGAGTCTTTTGAACCAACCCAATGACTTCAGTAAATTTTTCCTTTTCCTTAACAGGATTCACGAATTGCTCAAGCTTATTAGAAATCTTTTGAGGGTGAGCCTCAAATCTATTCTCCATTGATTTTTTCACAAAACCACAGGTCCTCATCCTCCGGATTAGAGGAAGAGACTCATTGGATGATGAACTCATTCCATCCATAATTTATACTTTATCTTTTTCATTTTGCCAACCGTCGCTCGTAGATTTATTTTTCTTTGCCATTCTTCTCTTGGTACTCTTGGAAGTCAAAGCTTCCATATCCCCAATTTTTAGCCTTTTGGGCTTGAATCCTTATAGTCACAGCGTGCACAGGACTTAGAATAAATTGTTCAGCGTCTTGATTTTGGAGGACACACATCATATTCAATCCTGTCGTCTGCCCAAAGGATTGCTAGTACCAACAGACTGTTGTGTTTTTTAGGGGAAATCCTAGAGTAGACAATCTACTTCGCACACTAGACACCACCTCTCCTCCAAAGGAGTAGGAGTAACAACTGTAGGAGCATCCTTATATCCTCTTTTAGGGCATTTGGCTTTTATATATGGGCCTCGGCAAGCATAGCAACAGAGTGGGGCTCTCTGCGAGTCGATGTCCTTGCTTTTGTTGGCCGCAATCATATTTAACAAGGTGGTATACTCCTCAGAGTCAACCATGGTATAGCCAAGAGGTGTGTATTCCTTATTTTCTAAAATTTCAACAGGAGAATCATAGCTGAGCTCCATGGTAATGTTCTCCATGTCACTTTCTAGCTCTCCCACCATTTGATGCATTGGGGTCACCCTAGGAGGGACTAGTTGTGGTGGCAAGACTGGAGGTGGTAAAGGGTTTGTACCTCCACCTGTCTGCAGTGGACTCTAGGATTGAACTTATGGTGCAGGTAATGTCAACGGTCTTTGTGGAGCTAGTAAAACAGGAGCTCCAACTACTTGATTCATCGTTAAAGTGGGATTGAGTCGGTAACACCTGTTGGTGTCATGGTTACCCATGCGAGCATAATATCCACACCACAGGTTAGGTCTTGGTTTGAGATGCGAGCATTTCGTAGTCATATGATTCAATTTACAATATGCACACCAAACCATATCCCTACATGGATAGAGATGGGGGGGATTGCCCGTCTCTTTCAGAACCAGTTTACACTCATCCTTGAGTTGCTTCATTAGTCGTCCCACCAACTCTGCATCCTCCTTCTTTTCATCAGTTTTATGGCTTTGATATCCACTTCTAGAAGGAGTTTTGAATGATGTTTCATAACCATTAATTTACTTTGGAGGTCCCATTAGATTATCATCATAATCAATGGCATCTAAGGCACATTCATTGAATGTCCAATGTCTTTGAGCGTAGAGGGCATCATGAAGCTTCTCGCTCTATAAACCTTCTAAAAATAATAAGATCAACCGTGTCTGGCTAGGCCTTTCCTCAGGCTCACAATGGTTATACAAGTATTTTGCTCAGTTAATGTATTCCCATACAGATTCACTATCCTTTTACTTTCAGAGTGTGTAATTGATTAACGGAACTCCATTTAGCTCTAGTTTTTGCATAGGCTATAAGGAAGGATTGTTTCAAGTCCTCATATGTTGCCTTGCTTTTTGGTTCCAGAGTACGAAACCATTTAGCTGCACCTTGTTAAAGTGTGAAGCCAAACACTCCGATCCTTTTAGGGTTATCATTTACACTCAATGCTTCACTTACTTACTCAAAAGCTTCAATATGACCATGGGAATCACCCGTGCCACACTGAACTTGGTCATTGCTTTTGACACACTGCAAACCTTGGATGTTGTCCTATCTTGCTCATAGGGTACTATATTAAAAGCCATATGGGCTTCATCCATATACACATGATTGCTTAAGGAAGCCATGTAGTGTCTTTTCAGCACTGTCATGTCCTCTAGGACTCTTTCCCATTCTCGTGGCATTGGCTCGCTTAGAGTTTTCCGAGGGGGCTCACCAGGGATGTCAAGGAAAGGATTCAAGCATTCCTACGACATTCCTTTTTTGAAAGTTTCAGTTTCTTGGTTAAGAATGCGTTCTTATAGAACCTAGAATTGTTGTTGGAGAAGGAAAAGCAATCCGACTCACTAAAATATCCTAAGGTTACTCTTGGCCCTAGGGGAGATTCTTTTAATTGATCCTTCCTTGCACTACTACCTGTCGGAGCATGTGAAACTTTGTCCAATGCGCTTCTCAAAGAGTTAGCGATCACCTACCACTTCTCAGGTGCATAGGTTAGTGCCTACTATGAGTCACAACTCAGATGGGCCTTTCATTAATGTTAACCCATTCCTAGGTTAACAAGATCTAATACCATTATCTTATATCAAGGAGTCAAGGTAGATACAACCAAAGAGTCATACATTCAAGATACAAAGCAATATGGTGTCCAAATCTACAACTGGGATGAGCGCTCGTAATGGCCCGATGGAATACTTATGGCGATTCCCACTTCAAGAGTGTGTGGCAGTAAGTTAGGATGAAGTCCCAAGTGATGTAATTCATGGATATATTATGAAAGTAGTCAGTGTAATAGCATTAGTCCTCTTATGAGCCTAAAGTAGTCATTGTAATAGCATTAGTCCTCTTATGAGCCTAAAGTCCCCGGTTGGCCATAGTTTAAGTGAGTGTGAACACTTATGGCCATGTATATAAGTGAATATCTCTCATAATAAAAAGAACTCTCCCAATGTGAAATAGAGTCTTTCTCTTGCTAATCCTCTTACTAATCTCTCTCCAATCCATGCTAGTGAGTGTGTGTGAGTGAAGTGAGGTGAGAGGAGGGATGAGTACATGTAGTACAACGTGGCAGTGTGACAATGCTCACGGGAGGCACAGTGGAATTGCTTTTCAAGGGGTTTTAGAACTTGGAGACCTCAAGGGTTACAAGCTCGGCCATTGGAAAGATCCTCACAAAAGTTGTATAGGTAATATCTTGTTGGATGTGTTTCAAGGGGGGTTTGGGTGAGCCATAACATTTTTGGTGCTGCTGTCGAGGAATCACAAACTTGTATTTTCTAGGGCCTTGTAAGAAATTCACAAACTCATATTTTCTCTCTCTAGAATTTTTATTAAAAAAAGATACCCTCATTAAATGTGTACTTGACAAGAAACTGTCGCAAGTTATAAAAAAATGGATCTGACAAGGTATTGAAATATGTGCCCTAGCTATAAGTCGCTCTCAAATTTTTGGGTTTGCAAAAGGCACTTACGTCATCATATGGCACCTTTTCCAAAAATTTGATACTACTCTCCTAAAATAGTCTACACCCACTTACTCGCAGTTTGGTGTAGAATTTAGTGCTTTTGACATCACCATTGCATCGAGAGTGGCCAAAAACCCCCAAAAAGACTTTTGAATCACTTAAATCGAACACCTGGACAGGCAAAAAACGACCAAAAGAAGGAGAAAAGAGGCTTGTGCAATTTGGCGTGCATAGAGGCCTCCATTCCAAATCTTATATGCATGCAATAAAGGAATCCTCAAGAGCACCGTTTATTACATTCAATCTAGTGAGTATATTGGTCTTTCCCTCTAATTTACTAGAAATTAATAATTAGATTAATGATGTTGGGAATGAACCAAATTTGGCAGGTACCGAGTCTGAAGTGCAACTAGAGACTAGTAAACTCTATCCCTCAAAAAGATGCCCGATTGGCACACAGGAATCAAACAAAGGACTTTTTAACCCTTTTGTGGAAAGGTTTATGACCATCTCGTATTCTCTTATTGTTAGTAAGATGCCAACTCTTCTTAAGTAGGATTGTTGGGACAAGTAAGGGCTAATGCCACCCAAGTGCTTGCTCCAAGCCAATACTTTATCTAGGAACTACCATCAAGTGAACATGGGCTGAAATTGGTTCCTAAATGAACTAAATTTTCAGCCAAGTAAGTGTGTAAGGTCCGTTTTTGGAGCACGCTAAACGAAGACCATAAAGAGTCCAATCCATGCATAATCCGCGCATGGTGTGGGTGTAGTCCATCCTATTGTCAATAGTCTTAGCACCCTAAATGCCTTATTGGTGTTCCCATTTACTATTTATAGTAGCTCTCTTCTACCCAGTTGGCCTAGGAGTCCCAAAATGGTAAATTTTTATTTTTGGCAGTTCAGGACCAAAATTGGTAGGGTCATAGTCCTTGGGCTTAGTAGCAATAAGAAAAATTCAGAATTGAGTTTGGATGAGTGGTGTGAGAGCCAATCTTGAAAGCTCTTGAAGCCCTCTAGAATTGCACCCTTGACAGGGTCACCTTGATCGGGCCGTAACGTTTGAACCCAAACTCCAATTGGGGTGTTTAAGTAGTTTATCTTCTAAAAACAAGAAATCCAAATCTGAAAAGATTGTGCAAAGCTAGATCCTCTATCAAAAGTTATTACAGTTCAGGGAACTGTAGCTTTTTGACCTATTCTTAAGTGCTTTCTGTGATTTAAATGATTCCTTCGTTATTTGAGTTGACTATTTTTCCCTTAAGTAAGCTTAGATATAATGAGTTGGATAAAATAATGCATGGATTAAAGTCTAGAGCTTACTTGGAAAGTTCAATATCTCTTGATGTCTTGTAGAAGTGTCCCAAGTGTCGGATGTATCTTGTCTCCCAAAGCTACTTCACCACCGGCTCTTTTGTGTGCGTGGTTTGAGACTCTTGTTGGAGAAGCCTCCACATCTTTGATTGTGTTGCTTAGTACTTTGGATATGATCCTTGTCAGTCCTCAATAGCTCTACCTTGCTCACCGAAAGATGAGACTTGCCTTGAATCTAATATCTTTACAAAGGAGAAGCGGTGTTTAAGGGGGTTTGTATACCCTCAAACTACATTCTTTCCTTGCAAAGATAATAGATTAGGGCACTTGACCCAGCACTTACCGTAGTGGTGGTTGAGTGTGCTTGCTAAGAATGTGAGAATCTCTTCCACAAGCCCAAGATCAAACACTCCGTTGGAGAGATTTGAGCTCCTGCAGGCAACTTTTCTTCTCTCTGTAAAGCTTGCAAAGTGATTAAAACTTCAAAAATTCAAAAGTGATAAAAAGTGGGTTTGAGGCTTGGAATGACTCAACTTAGGTATCCTAATCCCAAATCCAAGCTCGGATTTTGGATTAGAGTCTAATTACTTGAGCTATTCATAGATTAAGTTTACTAATCACTCTTTACAAGTTGATTAGTAAATACTTAACCCAATGCAAAAATGCTTGAAATGCAATTCTAAATGCTTCTATTATACTTAAATTGCAAAGAAATTAACTAGTATTAGATTATTAGTTAGTTTTTAAGCTAAACATCAAATTTTGGGTTAATGAGACTCTCTGTAAATGGGCTTAATGAAAATCAAATTTTTACCCAAATTTAATGCAAATGCAAGATTAAAAGCTATTGTATTCGATGGAATTGCTAATCTAATCGTTAATGTAATAATTAGGAAGCAATATTGAAGCCTAAAATCTAATTTTGAAATAATAAAGCCCTCTGGAATGGGCAGGCAATAGCAAAACCGAAATTCTTTTTTCTCTTTTTTTTTTCTAATTTACAGAAACTAATCTCCAATCCTTTCCTTCTCCTTTACCCCTTCCACCATATGCTTTCTCACTCTTTATGAGAATCTTCGTCAACCACTTGTCCCAATCCACCTTCAAGTAAGGAGGCGATTTGCCATCTGCAAGCAATAACATCTTCCACCTTCCCTTAGCTACCAGTACTGTTATTCACACAGTGTAAGAAAAATAGAAGATTAATGCAAGAAAGAGAGAGAAATGGAGGGGAAAAAATGCGCTGAGACTTGGCTTGCCTCCCCGGCAACAACGCCACTGTCTGCCTTGAGCTCTAGCTGCTGAAGCCACTGATGTTAGCTCACCCACACCTTGCACAACGTGGATTGACCTCACCCACTGCACAACATCAGCAATGCTACCAGCCTAGTGTGTGTAGTGACCTCGCCTACTAGCGCACATCTCTTCTTGTTGCCACCTCAGGCTACACGCGTGGCCGTTTTGTAAAATAAAGACCAACTTCTTCTACACCTAATAATGTACACGTGGATTTGAGACGGCCTTATACTTGGCCGAATACCCCTTGTTTACATTGTGCTGCGGGAAAAATATATAAAATGTCCATGAAAAGCTAAAAAACCCGCACAGGGGATTTAATCACCACAAGTGGCCCCTAGGGGATTTAATCACCACAAGTGGCCCCTTTGAAAAGACCTGTCGAGACTGGTGAACCACTTGCTTTGATCTGCCCATCAACTGACTGCTTCGGACACCCTAGTTTCCTTCAATCAAACTCAACAGATACGTGCAATTGTCCTCCTCCCCAATCAACACAGACCTCTAACACCTCTGATGAACATCCACCTAGATGGCTCTGCTGACCCCAACTGACCAAAACATTACTCACATGATGCTCAGCTAACTGCATGTTGACTGCTCAAAATCCAAAATTTGTTGTTGTCCCCAGTCAAAAACACGTCCACGTGGATCCCAGAATGCTTCCCCAGGTCAACAATCCTCAAATGCTTTTCTTGGATCTTCTGAGAACATGTCAGATACCCTTAGTTGACTTATTTCTGACACAGCTTAGTGCTTCTTCCAACTCTGTTGACTGTTGATTCAACTAGATCTACACCTCCAAAAGCTTAGTCAGTCCTCTAAAAAGCCTCTCCTAACCCCACCTGACGTCCACAGGCCTTCAGGCACCTTTAAAATTAAGGGATTTCACATTACAAGCACTCTGGTGATGATAGAAGCTTAACCTCAACTGATTGTGCTGACTATTATTATTTGGACTCAACTGACTATTGAACTGTTGACTCCTGTCTATCAACTGAGTGTCAGAATTGACATCAGACCTCTACCCTTCTATTTAGATATATTATATCTACCCCTCCAACCCATCAGTTGACCATCCTTGGTGCACAACTGACTGTTTTTTACACTAAATTGGCCTAGTTATTTCCGAATCCTATTCACAGTGGATGACTGATTCAGTAATGAGTCAACCCTGAGTTCCTAAACTTCAGACATGCATCCATAGTTGTTCAACTCTCAAACAACAAATTCAATCAAGATAACACAAACCAAGCTCTATATCCCAAGATCTCATTTATCAAAACATAGATTCAAGCCTTGAACTTTTCATGGGACACAAGTTCAAAAGAAAAAGACGAAAACACCAGAACGTGGGATCTCTTTATAGTATCACTTGTTGAAATATGCAAGTGAATGGGTGTGTGTGGGAACAAGCCCTTAGCAAGAGACTGTAAAAGGGAGTCTGTAATTGAGTGGGTAGCAATGAAAAGGTGAGAGGAATCCACTAATGAGAGAATTAAGGGTAGCATGAGTGAATATAGGGTAGCATGAGTGAATATAGGGGCGTGGAAAGATTCTAGGAAAAGGTGTCCCCAGATGTAGGGGAGGTGGCACAAATCAAGGAAAAATCAATGGGATTAGATGCTTGGCATCTTGTGGATGTAAAACCTATAAATTGAGGCATTGGCCTAATGAGAAATTACTAGTTTTTGAGTATCCATGCCTACATTAGATGCTTGGCATCTTGTGGATGTAAAACCTATAAATTGAGGCATTGGCCTAATGAGAAATTACTAGTTTTTGAGTATCCATGCCTACATTAAGCTGTTAGATTAATTGTGCACTAATCTCATCTTAATCACCTTCTAATCATATTGATCTTTGCATTTGATCCACCATAGCCCACTCTTGCTTGCATTTCAACTTGGTATCAGAGCCATAGCCTAGGAATCCATCAAATTTTTAAGCATAACTACCCTACTAATTATGATTAGGAGTTAATTCATTTTTTAGCTCTTCTTAACTAAACCTCTACACCCCCAGCTGTCTGCTGGTGGAGGGGCTTGATCTCCCTCCAGCCTTAACATTAGGCAACAAGCTCTTAGGCACACATAGCCATCTTACCCACGCATCAGCCCATCGCTTCGTATCGTCAAACCGCCGAGAGGAGTAGCCGTAATTCACGAATCGCTAGCACCTTTTTTTATGAGAAAAATCACAAATTGGTCATCATGCCTTGAAATTGGGAGCAATGGAGCTAGCCCAAAGGGTTTTTGAGTGTGCTGAACATGCTGGTGATCTGAGATTTGAGAAATTCTTCAAGGAGAAGTGGCATCAAGCTCTACATCAAATCTACAAGTGACTTTGGTAAAACAGAGATTAAGCATTCAATGTTTGGTCAAATCTTTTGTTTCTTGGCTTGATCCTATACTAGACTAATCGCTATTGATGCCCTTGAAAGAATATGAGCTCATTTGAACTCTAAGGCACCAGATCTGGCCTCCCTGTACACTCTATTTTTTGCACACAAAACATGGGATTATTTTAGTAATCATTGATTAATTAGCACTAATCACTACATTTTGGTGCAATTAATAGTTCAATTGCACCATTGGGTATTCGATACAGATCTCTATCACTTTTGGAGATGGTTTGATATCCCAACCATTCAATACAAATCAGTTACCCTTGGCTTTATGCAATTTTTGGTGTATTCATGCTTGTAAATCTGTTGTAATCATCATTTAACACCAGATTTGAGTTGTAAAAGGGTAGACACTACCCTTGAATCTTGAATTGGATCAAGAGGTAAGAGCCCCTTCACATCATCATGAGCAGTGCACAAGAAATAGCTAAATTTAACGGGGAGCAGTTCCATACATGGCAAACAAAGATCATGTATTTGCTCATGAGGAAAAATCTATGGGGGCTAGTTTAGGCAAGAGATGAATGTCCAGAGGAGATTGGGGAGAATGAGTGGAAGAGCAGGAATGAGAAAGCATTAGGACTCATTACACTTAGCTTAAATTATGAAATCATTCACCACATTGCAGGGATACAACGAGCTAAAGATGCATGGGATGAACTTAACAAATTATTTGGCACTCAAGCAAAGAATTCAAAGATAAATCTACTATTGCAATTCTACAAACTTGACATGAAGGAAAATGAAACTCTAACCACACACTTGAACAAATACAAAAGCATTAAGCAACAACTGGCAGCCATTGGGAAGAAGGTAGAAGATGACGAGGCACTAGCAGTGCTTCTGAAGAGTGTGGACAAGGAAGAGTATGAGTACATTGTGGCAACCTTAAAGAATATACCAAATTTGAAGTTGCATGAGATAGAAGGAGCTCTACTAGAGCAAGAGAACAAGGTGAAAAAAGAAGAAAGGGTTGGACCCAACAAAACTGGAGAGGAGAAAGCATTCTACACCTGAGGAAGCCTTGCATGAGGTCGAGGACGAGGAAGAGGCAGCGGAGGAGGAAGGACCTTCACTTAACACAACTGTGGGAAGCTAGGACACATGGCTAGAGACTCTACGCTCTCAGCAAACCAAATGAAGAAGGATCAACATCGGAAAACTTCATGGAGACTCCTAAGGAAGAGGAGTCGAGACATCTTTTCTGAGAGAGAAAGAGAGAGAAACCCCACAACCCAATGTAACCTGCCCCAATAGAGTAAAACCACCTCTGAGCCACCGATGATGTAGGACATGTGGTAGATGTATATGTGAGCACTTTACTCAAGGTCACGGGCACTTATAGTAGCCTTGGACACATAGAGAGAGAGTGTCAAGGACTATGAGCTAGGGACTTAAGACACTGGTCGACGAGCTACCAGGTAAGAGAGAAACTTGGTATAGGGTCGAGGTGTGCTAGAGTTATTCACTTGAGGGGAGGTGTTGAAATATGCAAGTGAATGGGTGCGTGCGGAAACAAGCCCTTAGCAAGAGACTGTAAAAGGGAGTCTGTAATTGAGTGGGTAGCAGTGAAAAGGTGAGAGGAATCTACTAATGAGATTCAAGGGTAGCATGAGTGAATATCGGGGTGTGGAAAGATTCTAGGAAAAGGTGCCTCTAGATGTAGGGGAGGTGGGCCCACAAATCAAGGAGAAATCAGTGGGATTAGATGCTTGGCATCTTGTGGATGTAAAAACTATAAATTGAGGCATTGGCCTAATGAGAAATTTTGCTGGTTTTTGAGTATCCATGCCTACATTAAGTTATTAGATTAATTATGCACTAATCTCATTTTAATCACCTTCTCATCATGTTGATATTTGAATTTGATCCACCATAGCCCACTCTTGCTTGCATTTCGACATCACTTCTATCTTGAAATCATCTCCCTTTTAATGTGTTAGTGGGCCTACCTAAGACAATTGCCTAGCAAACCACCATGTGGTTAACACTCTTAGCCACCCTGTTGCATCAAATTGTGTGCACCGTGAATCCAACCATCATGAACTCTTGTGTCGAATTTTTTGCCGTTTGAATGTTTTACACAATGCCATACATTTCATTCTTCACAATCACTTTTTCATTTTCAAATTTCCTTGTCATTTCGCTCTCACTCTTTATCTTTTGCTTACAATTACTCTTGTTGTTTTCTGCTTTTGTTCACAACCATGGTGAAATTCAAGAAGCTTACTACTATTCTCGATGTAAATATTTCTCACAACCATGTCTGGTTGGAAAAAGTGGGTATGTTGTAGTTCGCTTCTCTTCCACATGGAACCCTTAGATATTCATTAATGATTTAATGGAGAAGCTATAGGATGTACAAAAAAATGGAGTAGTGAAGACAGCTACACAAGGCACCCAGCTGCTTTTGACTCCAGAATATGTGGTTCAAGTCTTTTAGTTACCAGAGGAAGCAGTACACATTCTTGCAACTTCAAATGCTGATATGGAAATTTATTTTGGTTCCAATGGAGTAGATAAGGAATATAAACTTACAAATTATAAAGATGCTCATAAAAGATTACACTAGATTCATTATTGAGATGATTATCCTTACCCACAAGTTAACATATACGTCGAAGAGGGAAATGGGGTTGTAATTATATACATCAGCTCTAGGAATCTTGTTGCATGGGCACACATCCTCTTCCATCAATTATTAGAGGTAGAGCTCAAGAGCATAGGCCCACAATCAAAGACAAAGATTGGCCTCTATGCGCAGTTTCTACAAAACGGAGTCCCCAACTATGTGCTAAACCCACTGACAGCAGCAACAAGGGCACAAGGGTTAATCCCTAGAGAAAAGAAAATGAAGAAATCCCATGACAAACAGACTCTAAATGAGGCTACTCGAATCAAAGAAGAGATCCAAAGGGAAGGTTAGCAGGTTTCTGACAATCTGGAGGAAGTCTAGAATCTAGGAATTTTGAAAGATCAAGATTGTGTAGGTGCATCTAGAGAAATTGTCTTTCTAGAAGAGGTGGGCACAAATTACTAAAGGCAGCCTATCAATACATAACAAAGGATGCCACCAAAACCACATAGATAGTCACATAGATGGTGCATTGGAAAAATTGCAAGAAACTAGCTTGGATAAGATGGTAGCTTCGTGGAATCCTTACGATGACCCTATTCTCATAACTAAATTCCTAAACTCTTATGAGATGAAAATAGAGGGATGGGTGTAGTAACCATAGGAGACTATGAGGCTGAGATTAAGTTGCATAGAAAGTTAATCATTGAAGCATTCGGCCTGCCTTCAGGGGTGTCATATTCAAAAGTCAAACTAGGCACCATAAATATCAATACACACATGAAAAAATGGAGTAATTCACCGTATGGAGAATTCTTTGCACAAATCAGGGATACTATAGTAGAAATAGCTTGTAGAGAAGTCAGTCTTCTCACTCAGGTGAAATACAGTGATAGACATGATAGGATAAACTCTCAGGCTACTTTTATGGTGGAAGAAGGCCGTGGATTGGGCACATATAATCTTTAACAACCTCACTACTTATTGTGGAGACCATAAGTATATCAGGGTGAAAGCATGAGAAGGTGGACTGAAAACCTGTATCCTGGACAATGGTTTACAACTAGTTGTGAAACACTTTTATGCAGAGTTAGAGAATTAAAACATGGTTGTTTAATATTTTTTCACATTTATTATATCTAAAAGGCACTAGATAAATTGCTAAATACATCTTCTGATGATATTAAATCAACTAATATTGGTTTTCTTCAAGTGTGGTAGCAACAACCAATACAACTGGTAGAAAGTGTACTGCCTTATCATGCTTTCAGCCATCATTCATAAATCAAGGCATCAAGTTTTGGAATATGGGGCAAGAAAGGTCCTTAAAGAAGCGGGTGTCAACATTCCAACTCTCATAGGACAAGAGGCTCAAAGGCAAGACTAGGGAGATCAAGGCTCTAAGGGAAGAACCAACCAACATGTGCACAGTGAATCATCATCCATTTGCAAGGAAATCCCTATTGCAATATCTCCACAAGCACAATCTGCGTCAACAAGCAGTACCAACAGCTAACCCTAAAGGTAATAGAAAAATGGATTCTGGAATGACCACTCAAATTCGTGAGGCAGTGTTAATACAATCTGACCTTCAACCAAATAAGAAAAGAATTTCAAAGAAAGTCTTAAACCCTAAAGTGCAACAATTACAGCAACAGGTAGTCACTCTGTTTGGCTTGGACACAAAACAAGCAGAGGAGGAATCCGGGCTACATCTTTTAGAGTTGATGAGGGTACTCAACCGGAAGGTTGTAGTACAAACAATAGGCACTTAATAAGCAACAAGTCATTGACTAACAACATACTCAAATAACACATCTCAAAGCCTAACTCTAGGAATCATCTAACCAGGCAGATAAAATCACTGAGTTGGTGGCCAATGTGGAAGAGGAAAATTTTTTGTCTTTAAAAAGGGCTGCAGATGCTAGTAAGCAAAGGGAACGTTATCACAAGGTACACAAACAAAAGCAGGATCTGCTAAAAGAGCTAGAAATTTCAAAAGCTAAGAATTTTCCTTAGTCACAACAGACATGAATCACGCTCAGAGTAAGGTGGTTGCAGAGATGGCTAAGGTAAAAGAACTAGTAGAACAATGTAGTTACTTGGAGCATAGACTACAAGAAGCCAAGGAAAACCTAGTATAATAACTTCAAAAGTAGAATGAAGAAGTTAGGCTCAACCTCAAGCATAAGGCAGAAAAGGACAGCTTATTCCAGTTGCTCAAAAGGCACCAAAAGATTACTCAAAGTATCATGCTCAAGCTATGGAGAGAAAGCCAGGGAACTGGAGTCTACTCTCCAGCAAAATCAGCACGAAGAGGAGGAGATTCCTCTAGTAGAACAAGGGGAAAGTACATTGCTTGCCACTACCTTTGCTCTAGCTACATTAGCTATTTCTCCATGAACTCCAACAAAAATCCCCAAAAAAATCACCTCTACCCTTTTACTATCTATGACTATAAAAGACATAGATTTTGAGGTTCCTTTGACAAGTGGGGTAGTGCAGTGGGTTTTTCAAAAGATTTCTCGACAAAATGTCCCTACATTTGCAATGGCCATTCTTCATGGAGACATTAGTCTACAAAGCCCTAGTGATCTTTTCTATGCCCCATTACATCCTATAGTAATCAATTTCCGGGCATGGGTTACGGTGTGCTTCTCAATTCTCAAGATTTTTTTGAGGAAGGGGAACTTATGGAAGTTGGTCTACTAGAGGACTTAGCCTTTGAAGCGCAAACATCTGTAGACTACATAGACCAAAGCCTTTACTTGGATGAAACTTTTTGGACCTTATGAGGCTAGGGACACTCCTTGTATTTACGAGCTAGGAAAAGAAATCTTTATCACCCCTTGGGCATATGGAAGTTATTCAGAATCATTACATTTCATTGGAAAGCCTAAAACAAGGAAATTCTTTAGAATTTGATTTGCTCCTTATCAATTACTGCTCCATTGATAACAATGAAATCATTCAATGGGAAGCTGATTTTAAACAACACTTCAATGGCAAGCCACCTAACCCAGAGGAAGAAGATGGGTCGATCAAATCTTTAGACAAATTTACATACCCATATATCCATGCATTCCAAGTGAATAACCAACCACAGTTTTCACCATCGAAAGGTTCTAAAGGACAAAGTAAAGATACCAGTAATGAGGTTGCAACTATAATACTCAATCATATAGTAGACCTAGACCTACCTTTACAAGATTTCCAACATCTACATTCATAATACAACCAACTATGGGAACTTAGGTAGGAGTCTCAAGTAGATGCATAAAGGCTTATAGAATTTACTTATCATTGTCTTGTGGAGAGGAATAACATGGGGGACGTGCCTAAGATAAAAGATTGATAATGAGAGAGCACACACACAAGAGAGCAAACCCTAATTCATCCACACACATGCTACTGTCTACCATGCCAGCACATATCGTGCCTGGCTCTAGCTGTCATCGAGCTTGTAATCTCAACAGCCCCTCTCAAGCTCATGATGTACAACCATAGATGAAAATGAGCTTGGCCTATCAACACTCCCCTTCAAGCTCACTGCATGTACTCCCAACATGGTATGGAAGTACTCAAACTTTTCTCTCCCAATGGCTTTGTAAATATGTCGGCAACCTACTCTTCAGTCTTCACATACTTCAAATCCACTGTACCATCCAACACTTTCTCCGTGACAAAGTGATAGTGGACCTCTATGTATTTGGTCCGTTCATGAAAAATTGGATTATTGGCCAACTGTATGCTGCTCATGTTGTCACAATGTATGACAACCTTGCCCTAAATAGGCTCACCCAAATCAGCCAGGAGTTTCTTTAACCATACTCCTTCACATGATGCAGCTATGGCTGCTCATCTGTACTCAGCCTCTGTAGTACTAGATAAAACAACAATGGGTTGGTTCTTGCTACTCCAACTCACAACGGCACTCCCAAATGTAAAGGCATAACCACTAGTAGATCTCCTGTCATAAGAGCTACCTTCCCAATCTGCATCTATGTAGCCATATACATTTAAGAAGACCATAATGTGCAGTGGTCTTTACATAATGCATGATCTGTCTCACTACATCCAAATGAGACTTCCTAAGGCTTTGCATAAACTAACTCACTAGTCCCACAACATAACTCAAGTCTAGCCATGTAATGGTCTGTCTCACTACGTCCAAATGAGGCTTCCTAAGGCTTTGCATAAACTAACTCACTAGTCCCACAACATAACTCAAGTTTGGCCATGTAATGGTCATGTAAATGAGGCTGCAACCATCTTCCTGTATATAGATGGATCTTCTAACTCTTCACCAAAATCAGCCCTCAACTTCACATTTTGCTCCAACGATGTACTCATGGGTTTACACCCAGTCATCCCATATCTAGCCAACATATCCAATGCATATCGATGCTGGACTAGCCATATTCCTCCATGATCTTTGACCACTTCAATGCCAAGAAAATACCTCAAATCACCCAAGTCTTTCATATCAAATTGCCCACTCAATGCCTTCTTGACATGCATAATATATGTAGCATGATCACTTTTCAGAATCAAGTCATCGACATAGATGACAACCACAACAACCCCATGATCTGTCTTCTTCACATATAGTGAAGAATCTGCCATAGAAACCTGAAAACCAATAAAGATAAAAATATCGGCTTATTTTATCATTCCAAGCACATGGTGCTTGTTTCAGCCCATAAAGTGCTATCTTTAGCCTGCATACATGAGTGGGGTACCTTTAGTGTACATAACCTTCTGGATGCTCCATAAAAACTTCCTCTTGCAAATCACCATTTAAAAATGCATTATTTACATCCATTTGATGCATTTCCCAACCATTTGCTGTAGCCATGGTAATAACTGACCTTACAGTTCCCATCGTTGCCATTGGACTAAATGTCTCATCATAATCCAAGCCTTGGGTCTGCACATAACCCTTAGCAACTAGTCGTACTTTATGATGATCAATCAAACCATCTGACTTGCATTTCACCTTATACACCCATTTACAACCAATGACATTCTTGCCTTGTGTGGTAAGGCAATCGAATCCCAAGTAGATCATTATGAACCAATGTGTCCATCTCCTCATCCATTGCCTTTTCCCATACATGCTTTTCAATAGCTTCTACATAGCATGTAGGTTCCACATGCTTTATCAAAGAGGTCATGTATGCATAGTGTATAGCAAAACCACGGTTTGTCAACCTATCAACTGGATACCTGACTCTTTGTGATCTCCTCAAAGCGTATGGATCACTCTAGCATGTGGAGGTGCATATCTCTCTTGCTTCACACACCTGGTGTGCATAAGACTGGTATGCCAAGCTCCTCATTATCCAAACTCTCTGAACTAGATGACTCATATCATGTCACTCTATACACCTATCACTCTATACACCTGTCACTCTAGCATGTGGAGGTACATATCTCTCTTGCTTCACACACCTGGTGGTATCACTTCTTGTGCGGGGCAGGGTCCCTCACTCGGGGCCTCGCCCACGTATATCCAGACAAGAGACTAATCCCTCGGTTTTTCCAAAACCAAACCCGAAAAAACTTCCCTCGCCCGAAAAGCATAGGCGATTCCTCCAGGATATCTTTACTCTGACGTAGTCAAGAGCCTTAACTAACTAAACTAATCTGACCAAACCTGTAAGTCCCATAGTCAGATCATGGAAAACACTTCCACTTGGATCATAGACCAATACTTTTTTCCTCATTGGAGGCACAGTCATTGATTCTTTTTCATAGAATAATTTTTATCCGGGATTTACTTCATCTATTGTACCATAACAGAATTGAGTCTCATTTTAGGGATCCATCAGTCCAGCCTAACCCCATCCAGTCCCGTGGGTTAGCCAACCGCCCAACCACTGTAGTGATGGGATCCATTTAAGAATTTGGTTAGGTTTTGTCCTGGGTACCACGGAAAAGATTTCCCAAGCCCCCTAGCCGGATATTCATGTAAACTTAAAACTAGTCACACCACTTACACACCCAATATGAAATTATCTTTTTCACAGATTCAGCTGTGAAAAGCTAGTCACACCACACTACACCCAATATGAAATTGCCTTTTTCACAGATTCAACTGTCTTTAAAACAATCATTTAATGAAACTATAGTATCACTGATCATAATCCTCCAAAATATCCGGTTGAATCCTGATCTCAAATTTTTCTTCATCGGTGTACCTATGACATCATTGGCAACCAGAACGCTCACCACCTGTCCACTTAGGGGCCTTTTCGATAGTTCCTAGCTCATAGTACCCGGCAATATATTCACTTATAAAAATTAAAATGGAATCTTCGTTGAAGATCAGCAAGATCAACCACCAACAGATCCATATAAAAGAGCCATGGACTCATCCATTGAGGACTAGCAAGGTCAATCAACTAGATCCATGCCCAAATTCAGAAAACAACTCTTACTCCTTGTTCCAATATCTTCCACGATGTACGTGTGGGTATCTTCAGTGACCTAGAGCCCAAGCACCGTATGGTCAGCACCCTCCAGGATCCTTTCGCAGGTCACCTAGTGCTTCACTCATAGGCCGCTTCCTTAGTCCCTCATCCACTATACCGGAAGCTCACCATTTAAATCAAACCGAGGCTGGTCAAGACCTCGGCCGACCTTGCTATGCGAGATGTCCTTCGTTGACTCTCCGTCAGCTGTTGCAACTTTATCAGTTAGGTCTCCACAACCTCATTCACAAGACAGTCAAAATGCTTCCCCAGCATTCTTGACATAAAATAGTCATTTAAAAACAGGTCATAAATACAGTTCCTATAACAAACTCTCGTCTTTCCACATTGTTCCACATCAATCCTCATTTATTTCAAATGTATTCCCATTCTTATCACATCATTTTCCATCTCATCACATCTTTTCTCATTTATCTGCAGCATCAGATCTCATCCACTCGCATCTACCCATATCCACTCGCATCTACCCATATCCACATTTCATCACATCATATTCATTCACATCACCTATCATCCATTCACATCTATCCCAATTTACATCACATCTCATTCACTCACATCCCGATTCACATGACATCACATCTCATTCATTCACATGATATCACATCTCATTCATTTACATCCATCACATTCATTCTCATAACCATCCCATCACATACATTCTATCCACATTATATCGCATCACTTCTATCCACATCATATCTCATTCATACACATCTCATCTCATTCATCCACATCTCATTCATACACATCTCATCTCATTCATACACATCTCATCTCATTCATCCACATCATATCTCATTCATACACATCTCATCTCATTCATCCGCATCCATCCGATCGTTCACATGTACGACTACCCATATCTATCCATACATTCGTATCTATCACTTCACATCCACATATATTCATGTCACATCACATCACATTCTTTCACATACATCCACATCCATTCTTCACGTACACATCCACATCCATTCTTCACATACACATTCACATCCATTTTCACATACACATTCGCATCCATTCTTCACATACACATCCATATCCATTCTTCACATACACATTCACACCATTTTCACATACACAATCATATCCATTCACATCCCATATCATTCATTTACATCCCGATTCCCATGACATCACATCTCATTCATTCACATCCCGTTTCACATCATATTACATCTCATCCATTCATTCACATCTATCTGATTCACATGTCATCACATCTCATTCATTCACATCACATTACATCTCATCCATTCATTCACATCTATCTGATTCACATCGCATCTCATCACATCTATTCACATCACATCTCATCACATCTATTCACATCACATCTCATCCATCCATTCATAGGTGGGACTTTTGAGTGTATTTTTCTAAACTAGTCACACCTTCTTTCCTCGAAACTTGAAAGAGTTTTGGTCTTGGTCATAGTCTGATTCAAGGTTCAAGTCGGATAAGATTTTTCCAGAACTATCTTTCTCGAAAAGATTTGATAATTCAGTTACTATTTTACTAAATTTCTTTCTTTGAATATTCACTTAACTGATTTCTAAATTAGTTACGAATTCCAATGAGGAATAAATTAATCATTTATCTGAATATTTCAATCTCGATAGATTTTCTGAATTTTTTTTTTACAATCTGTGTGAATATAAAATGATAGAAATTTCTCTCTTAGAGTATTTAATTATTAATTTATCAAAATACTCATAAATTTAATCATAGAATTTAAGAGAATTCTAATTTTGATATAAAAATTCTTTATGCATCTATTTATGCAAAAAAATCAATTTTTATAAGAATAATACTTTTATAATAATAAAATTTTCTTTATGCATCTTTCTATGCATAAAAATCAAATTTAATAAGAATAACACTTTTGTACCAAAAAAATTCCTTTATGCGTCTTTCTATGCATAAAAATCAAATTTAATAAGAATAACACTTTTGTAATAAAAAATTTCCTTTGTGCATCTTTCTATGCATAAAAATCAAATTTAATAAGAATAACACTTTTGTAATTAAAAAAATTTCCTTTATGCATCTTTATGCATAAAGAAATCAAATTTAATAAGAATAACACTTTTATAATAAAAAAATTTCTTTCTATGCATAGAAATCAAATTTAATAAAAATAATACTTTTTTATTAAAAAAATTTCTTTATGCATCTTTCTATGCATAAAAATCAAATTTAATAAGAATAACAATTTTGTAATTATAAAAAAATTCCTTTATGCATCTTTCTATGCATAAAAATCAAATTTAATAAGAATAACACTTTTATAATAAAAAAATTTCCTTTATGCATCTTTCTATGCACAGAAATCAAATTTAATAAGAATAACACTTTTGTAATAAAAAAATTTCCTTTATGCATCTTTCTATGCATAGAAATCAAATTTAATAATAGAAATAACACTTTTATAATAAAAAAATTTCCTTTATGCATCTTTCTATGCATAGAAATCAAATTTAATAAGAATAACACTTTTATAATTAAAAATTTTCTTTATGCATCTTTCTATGCATAGAAATCAAATTTAATAAAAATAACACTTTTGTAATAAAAAAAATTCTTTTATGCATCTTTCTATGCATAAAAATCAAATTTAATAATAATAAACTTTTTATAATTAAAAAAATTTCCTTTATGCATCTTTCTATGCATAGAAATCAAATTTAATAAGAATAACACTTTCATAATCAAAAAAATCCTTTATGCATCTTTTTATGCACAGAAATCAAATTTAATAAGAATAGCACTTTTGTAATAAAAAACATTTCCTTTATGCATCTTTCTATGCATAGAAATTAAATTTAATAAGAATAACACTTTTATAATAATAAAAAATTCCTTTATGCATCTTTCTATACATAGAAATTAAATTTAATAATTATTATCAATGATATCCATGCATATTCATAGGTGAATATGTACATGAAGTAATTAGAATATTTCTTTTAGATGCAAAAATGGTGGGAATTACTCTTTTGGAATAACATAAAAACAAACTTTCTTTTTAAAAAAATCTGGAAAATTTTACCATAACCTCCTTTGTAATGGGGCTGACCATTTCTCATTTTTATCTTTCTTTACCTAACTTACTTAACCCAATTTAGAATTAAAGAACTCTAATCTACATAATTTTCTAAATTTAAGAGAGTAAACAATAAGAAAAGTTTAATTAATCACTTAGTTAATCTTTCTAAGATTAAGAAAGGTTAGAATGTAAAGAAGAGAAGGGGTGGCTTTTTCATCAAAGGCATAGCGTTTGAGTTTAATTCAATCATTTGTAAAACATAAAAATCAAGAAAACCATAGATTTTTCATTAAAATTTATAAACAAAGTAAGAAAGTTAGCTTACATGAAGCTTGTAAGCTCTCCTTTGGCTTGAGGGATTGAGGGTTCTACTATTGTTTGAAGCAATAGTGGCCACCAATTCACTTTGGAGAGGATTAGGCCAAAAACAATTGAATTATTAAAAAATTCAATGTAGATGGCTCTCAGTTTAAGAGTAGAGTAACAGTGCATAAACACCATTAAGCTTTTACAAAGGGGGAGGCTTCTATTTATAGGAAAAAGTGAGCCTCTAACCAAGCAAACTGATTTTAGAATTTTCCAGAGATCAGTTTGGTCAATTTTTGACCATTTTTTGTTGAGTTCAGTTTACTTTTTGGATCTAGTTTTGAAACAGGAGAGAGGAGAGATGAAAATATCTCATTTTATTGATTAAAAATTGGGGGTAAATGATGAGAAAAAGGCGCATACTTCATGAGGGGAGATCCCCACACTAAGGTGTCAAAATTTAGTTTTTTAATTCTTTTCTTTGGTCCTTAGTCCACTCTTCATCTTATGTGAGCATTTACTCTTTTTTTGGGGGGGTCTTTTATTCTTCAATTTATCTCCTCCCTACATTTGGATTAATCTTATTGGTCCATAGGAACCTTAATTGGACCATAATCCAAAAATTTCTGAAAATCTAGATCCTTACGCTAAGGTCCTTTATACCATTAAATCCAATTGCACATTAGAAAGTTCTTTTTGAATTTCTATTTCAGGGGAAACCATTTTAGACACTAGGAGGATTTTAGAGTTATGGCTAAAAAACAGACATAAAAGCATGTGAAGTGCCTAAGGTTAGATGGAGGGGGAGAATACTTCTCCAATGAGTTCTCTGAATTCTTGTGAAAGAATGGCATTCAGAGACAATTTACATGTAAATACGCTCTACACAGCAAAATGGGATTGCTGAGTGAAAAAACATGCACATTGTAGAGATAGTACGAGCATTGATGGATGAGAAGAATATGACACATAGCTATTGGGTTGAGGTTGTGTTTACAACAATTTATCTCATGAACAGGACTCCTACATACATGATGTAACGCCAGAGGAGAGGTTTACTATAGCAAGAAAACTGATTTGTCTCACTTGAAAGTTTTTGGATGTATTGCATATATGCATGTGCCAGATGAGTTACGTACCAAGCTAGATCCAAAGGTAGAAAAATATGTGTTTATTGGGTACTCCCTCGAGCAAAAGGGATATGGATGCTATAATCCTGCTACATGTGAATTGAGGGTAAGCAAGGATGTTGTATTTAATGAGATGGTTAGCTGGTATGCTGCTGAAAAAGATGTTGATGTAAGTGGAAATGTGGTTGCACAGAATGCAAGTCAGCAATCACAATCATTGAGTGGACCAGGAGAGTCCTTATCCAATGGTTCTATTGATAGACCATAGAGTGGCAGGCTGCGTCATAATACCAATCCGGACAATGTAGTTGGTACATCACATACAGGCAAAGAGAAAGTGGTTGAGCCCCTTGGTATGCCTGACATTTCTACAGGGCATTCTCTTGTTGATGGAGATTCTAGTGGCTCGGAGATGACCCTTGATGAGGAGCTTGGGATTCCAACAAATGAGGACACATGGTGTGAAGAAGGCTATGGAAGCCATGAATGCAAAGTTATGAAGACCTGAAGAAAGAGTCAAAAAGCATGTGCAGAGGTTGACTTATGATGGTTATGTGGCACATCACTATGCGTATATGGCAAAAGTGGTGGCAGGTTGTAGAACCCACAAGTTTTGATGAGGCTATTGGAAATGAGTGTTGGGAGATGTAAGATTCCTCCCTCCAGCTTCTGAGGTGTAAAGGTGTAAGAAACTCCCCTTCTGTTGTTGTAATTATTCTCCTCTCCGAAATAGAAGAAAGATCTTGTTTTACCCTGTTTTAGCCTAGAGTGAGAAAAAGTCTAGAGAGAGATAATCCTAAATTAAGATATCTTTGGATATAAAAATCCTCCTAGTTTCTAAAATGGATTCCCTTTCCAATGTGCATTTGGAATTAATTGAAAATGTGTATAGAGGACCTTAGCCTAAGGGTCTACATTTTTAGAAATTTTTGGATTATGGTCCAGTTAAGGTTCCAATGGACCAATTGGATTAATCCAAGTGTTGGGATGAGATAAATCCAAAGAATAAAAGAAATACCCAAAAAATGAGTAAATGCTCACATAAGATGCAAAGTTGGCTGAGTACAAGGTTTATTAGTCAAAAACTATGAGATATTACTAAAAAAAATGATATATTTTAGAATAATGATGTATTTTTGACACCTTGGTAAGGAGAGAGAGACTCTTGAGGTAGGAACCTAATTCACACATGTGGATGAGTTTTTAATTTAAAAAAATTGTGATATTTTTATCTCTCCTCTCTCTTGGATCAAACTAAATCAAAAAGGGAGCCAAACTGGTCCAAATCTTGTCCAAATTGAGTCAAACTGAACCTGGAAAATTCTAGAACCCAGTTGGACTTGGTTAGTGGCCTCCCTCACCTATAGATAGATCCATAGTCTTTTGTAAAAAAATCTTTGAACTATACCATGCCAGTATTACATTAAAATAATGATATTTTCTATTATCCCTTAAAAATCTCCTACTTTTGGAGAGATTGGAGCTTCTCTCTCTCTTCAACAATCCTTGGAGCTTTCTTCTCAAGATACTAAACCGATTGATTGGTTGGGGGCTTCCTTCTAAGATAAAGAAGCAAGCCAAATCTAGAGGTAAGAAGTAATTTCATGGTTTTCATTAATATTCTCAAAAGATTTCACTTCTCAACCCCTCTCAAGCTTGAGAAGTTTAAAATTAATTATTTTCAATGCAAATCAAGCTTTCTATAAGAATTCTAATGATTAATCATAAAAAAAATTAATCTTTATGCTTAATTAGGATGATTTTTATGTATATCTCTCTCTCCCAAAAGAATAGTCATTCCTATGACTAATTCTTAAGCAAATGAATGCTTCTCATTGATAAATTCTTAATTCAAAATCAATCTCTAAGCTTGTTAAGCTAGAGGTTAAGAAAATGGCTTTTTATGCTTTTATGTTGATAAAATTATGGTAAATTTATGATTTGATTCCATAAATTGGATTTAAGTTCAAAGATAGTTCTTCTATCATAATTGTATTACAAAGTCTTATTCTTTCTAGAAATATTAAAAATTATCAGTAATAGCAGCGAAGTTATGACAAAAATTTTAGATAGTACATAGCTCATTTTTATGCATAATGTGAAAAGAGGACTTCCTACCATATTCTAGGATTGGACATCCTATGCTAACAGAATGATTTTTATCAAATTCATGGGAATCTAATTTTTAGTATTTATGCATAAATAATTAATTAAAGAAAAGAGAAATTTTTGGTATTTTTAATATGAAAAGAGGAATTCCCATGATAATGGACATCCATGTAATTAAATGGAAAAAGAGAAATTTTGGTATATTAAAATAATGAATATTTTTATTTAAAGAGAAATTTTAGATAAATTTATTTTATGCATGAGAAAATTTAAATGATAAAAGAGGAATTCCCATGACAATTGGAATTCAATCATTTAAATGGTAAAAGTGGAATTCTTGGCATAATTAAAATAATGAATATTTTTATTTAATTTAAAGAGAAATTTTAGATAAATTTATTTTATGCATAAGAAAATTTAATGGTAAAAGAGGAATTCCCATGACAATTGGAATTCAATCATTTAAATGGTAAAAGTGGAATTCTTGGCATATTTGAAATACCGGATATTTTTATTAAAAAAAAGAGAAATTCCCATGACATTTGGAATTCAATCATTTAAATGAAAAAAGAGGAGTTCCCATGATATTTGAGATCCAAGAAATTAAATGGAAAAAGAGGATTTTTTAGCATAATTCAAATTATGAGTATTTAACAAAAGTGGAATTTTGAGCATTATTGGGAAATATGGGTAGAATTGATTTCTGTAAATCTCATGAATCTTTTACTCAAAAGAAGAATATTAAATATATTTCACTTGAGAAATTTGAGAAAGAATATGAAAATATCCATCGAGAAAAAGTACCTTTAACTAGGCCAAGTAATTCGCAGAAATTTAGAAAAGTCTCACCCCGGTATCGAAAGTAGAAACTGTTACTAAATGTAAATGGATGTGGATGTGAAGAGATGTGGATGAGATGTGATGTGATGTGAGTGGATGTGATAAGATGCGAATGTGATGTAAACGGATGTGGATGGGATGTGATGTGATGTAAATGGATGTGGATGTGGATGTGATTGTGGATGTGAAGAGATGTGGATGGGATGGGATGTGATGTAAATTGATGTGGATGTGGATGGGATGTGATGTGATGTAAATGGATGTCGATGTGAATGTGATGAGATGAGATTGAGATGTGATGATATGTGAAAGGATGTGATTTGATGTAAATGGATGAGAATGAGATGTGGACGTGATGTACTGTGGATAGGATGTATGTACTGTGGATAGGATGTATGTGATGTACTGTGGATAGGATGTATGTGATGTGGATGTAATGAATGAGATGGACGTGAATGGATTTGATGAAATGTGAATGGATGACATGTGATGTGATGTAAATAGATGTGAATGGATGACATGTGATGCATTGTAAATAGATGTGAATGGATGTGAATGTGATGTGATGTAAATAGATGTGAATGGATGAGATGTGATGTGAATGGATGTGATGTGATGAGAAATGGATGTGATGTGATGTGATGTGAATCGGGATAGATGTGAATGAATGAGATGTGATGTGATGTGAATTGGGATAGATGTGAATGGATGAGATGTGATGTGAATGGAGGTGATGTGAATCAGGATAGATGTGAATGGATGTGATGTGATGTGATATGGATATGGGTAGATGTGAATGGATGAGATGTGATGAGAATAGATGTGATGAGATGTAATATGATGTGACTAGATAAGAATGGATGAAGGATGATGGGAATACATAAGAATGGATGAAGGATGATGGGAATACATATGATTGGATGTGGATTAAGCAATGTGAATTGATGTAGAAGAATGTGGAATAACGAGAAATGATGTGGAACAATATGGGAAGATGAGAGTTTGTTATAAACTGTATTTATGACCTATTTTTAAATGACTATTTTATGTCAAGAATGCTAGGGAAGCATTTTGACCATCTTGTGAATGAGGTCGTGAGTGATAAAGTTGCAATGGTTGACGGAGATGGCTGACGAAGACTCAACAGAGGACGTCTCGTGTAGCAAGGTCGGTCGAGGTCTTGACCAGCCTTGGTTCGATTTCAATTGTGAGCTTCCGGTACGGTGGATGAGGGACCAAGGAAGTGGCCTATGAGTGAAGCGCTAGTGACCTACGAAGGAGCCTAGAGCAGGGATTTAATATTCATGTGATCACAAGATTTTTTGTGATAATAACACATGTGAACAAGTTATTCACATGTTCTCATGTTACCGTTCACAAAATAACAGGTCACTTGCCATTTGGGAACCCCTTAAAATCTTGGCTACACATGGGAATAAGCTATTCACATGTTCTCATGTTACCATCTTCACATAATAGCAGGTCAGTGTGGCCACCTAAGAAGATTTTTTATGCCTGACAAAGATAATTTTTTTAGGCCCTTGTGAAAGCTTTGTGAATATAACATGTGATCACAAGATTTTTTGTGTTATTAACATGTTCACATGTTCTCGTTTACGTCAGTGAAATCCCTGGCCTAGAGGGTACTCACCATATGGTGCTCGGGCTCTAGGTTGCTGAAGATACCCACACATGCATCGAGGAAGAAAATGGAACAAGGAGTTAGAGTTTTTTTCTGAACTCGGGCATGGATTTGGTTGATTGTCCTTGTTGCTGGTCCTCAACGGATGAGTCCGTGGCTCTTTTATATGGATCTGTTGGTTGATCTTGCTGATCTTCAACAGATAGTCCATCTGGATTTTTATAAGTGAATATATTTTCGGGTACTATGAGCTAAGGACTATTGAAAAGGCCCCTAAGTGGACAGGTGGTGAGAGCATTCTGGTTGCCAATAATGCCATAGGTACACCAATGAAAGAATGATTGGAAATTAGAATTCAATCGGATATTTTGGAGGATTATGATCAATGATACTATGGTTTCATTAAAAGATTGTTTTACAGACAGTTGAATCTGTGAAACAGGCAATTTCATATTGGGTGTGTAAGTGGTGTGACTATCTTGAAGTTTGCTTAAAGTGCTGGCTAGGGGGCCTCGAAACTCTTTTCCCTGCTGGTACCTGGGACAAAACATAACCAAATTCCTAAATGGGTCCTATCACTACAATGGTTGGGTGGTTAACCCATGGGACTGAATGGGGTTAGGCTGGACTGATGGATCCCTAAAATGAGACTCAGTTTTGTTATGGTACGATAGATGAAGTAAATCCCGGATAGTCCTTGTTCTATGGAAAAGAATCAACGGCTATGCCTCTCGATGAGGAAAAAAGCATTGGTCTCTATGATCCAAGTGCAAGTCTCTTCCTTAATCTGACCATGAGACTTATGGGTTTAGTCAAATCAGTTTGGTTAGTTAACGCTCTTGACTATGTTAGAATAAAAATATCCTGGAGGAATAGCTCGTGCTTTCTAGGCAAGGGAAGTTTTTTCGGGTTCGATTTTGGAAGAACCGAGGGATTAGTCTCTTGTCCGGATATCCATGGGTGAGGCCCCAAGTGAGAGGCTCTGCCTTGCGCAAGAAGTGCTACTTCTGCTACTAGCACCCCTAAATTCATTGCACAGAGGGGGCAGGGATCTTTCAGGAAGCTATGAATGAGGAGATGGATGCATTGTATGGATATGATACTTGGTGCCATTTCCTGAAGGCAAGAAAGCTATAAGTGGGTGTATAAGGTGAAACATAACAATGATGGTAGCATAAGCAGGTACAAGGCTAGATTGGTAGCCAAAGGATATGCGCAGACACATGGGATTGATTATGAGGAGACATTTTCCCTAGTTGCAAAGATGGCAACTGTGAGAGTTGTGATTGCTGTGGTTACAGATAAAGGCTCGTTTTAACATCAGATGGATGTAAAAAATTTGTTCTTGCATGGTGACTTCAAAGAAGAGGTGTATATGATCAGCCACCACCACATTTTGAGGATACAGGTCACCCACAGTATGTATGTAAGCTTTGTAAGGCCTTGTATAAGCTAAAGCAAGCTCCAAGAGCATGGCATGACAACATTGCTGAGTACATTATCACTATTGGTTCTCATATGGCAGAATCATATCACTCTTTGTATGTGCACAAGAGTGATAAGGGTACTGTGATCATCACCATATATGTAGATGATCTTATTGTTGGGGGTGACAACTTGGATGAGATTGAGCATATGAAATGAAGGATTTGGGAGATCTGCGCTATTTTTTGGGAATTGAGGTCATTCGCACACCTGAGGATATTCGGCTATCATAGAGATAGTATACATTGGACACGTTGTCCAAGTATGGGATGGCTGATTGTAAGCCAATCTCGGTGCCAAGAGATCAAAATGGAAATCTTAGTGCGGATGCACGTTATGTGTTGGAGGATCCAACTATGTACAGGAAGATTGTGGGGAGTTTGATCTATGTCACGATCAACAAGCCAGATTTGAGCTACACTGTTGGCTTAGAGAGCTAGTTTATGCAGGTTTTGTGCAAACCACATCTTGATAGTATGCGACACACACTTCAATGCTTGAGGGCCACTGTTGATTATGCATTGTTTTATGCAGAAGGTGTACCATTGGAGCCATATGGGTATACAAATGCAGATTGGGTAGGTAGCATTTTAGACAGGAGATCTACTAGGGAGATCTACCAGTGGATTTATGTTTTCATTGGGAAGTGTTGTTGTGACATGAAGCAACAAGAAGCAGCCCACAGTTACCTTGTTGAGTATAGAGGAGCTAAGGTGGAAGCATTGGGGGTAGCTTGGTTACACAAGCTACTTTTGCTGATTTGGGGTTGCATGTTGAGAGAAAGGTTGTCACATGTATTGTGACAATCTTAGCAGTATACAGTTGGCCAGGAACCCAGTTTTCCATGCATGGAAGAAACACATTGAGGTACATTACCACTTCATCAGGGAGAGAGTCTTGGCGGGTGACATCGACTTGGCCTATGTAAACACACAGGATCAAGTTGTTGACATCTTCACGAAGGCCTTGGGAGAAGGCCTTGGGACCTGAGAAGCTCCGTAGATTTTGAGATATGCTTGGAGTTCATGAGCTGGGGTTGAGCTTGAGGGGGAGTGTTGAGATGCCAAGCTCAACATGAGCTAACACTCATGTTGTCACGAGGCGCCTACATGACCGTTCGACATTTATATCATAGGCAAGTTTGGTAGTTGGCACCGACATATCTTTGCCAGAGATTCTATAGCTAGACTACACCGACTAGTCCACATCTACCCACTCCTCTTAGCGTGTTCACATTATGGACTACTTGTATATACTCTATTATGTGTGTTAGTCACTTTATCTTCTTTGTAGGCCTCTTTTGTTCTGTGAAGAAGAAGAAGAATTTTCAGCCTCTCACCTTGTGTATTCTCTTCTAGGGTTTGTGTGAGTGTGTGTGTGCTTGCAAGAGCTCAAGATCTCTTCTCCCCTGCATCTTTTCAAGAAACCCTTGGTTGAAGCCAGAGCTTCTATTTGAGGCACTCATGCAAGTAACAACCTTTGATCCTCACTACCCTTATGATCCTACTATAGGTGTCAAAACACCCACGGCAAAAATGATGAAAAAGAGGTCTTACTTGGCCTATCCTCCTAGGGGTGACATGGTAGAGCATGTGAAATTATACAGATAGAAAGCCAGAGACCTATGGGAGCCCGTAAAACAACACACAGAATTCAAGAACCCTCACCTAGTAGATATTCTTGATGTACATGTGGTTGCTTTCTTAATAGAATATTCTTTTGACATATGGAAACAAGACCATTCCCATAGAGGACAGAGGTGGTTATACACTACCTCCAAGGTACAGTTAAAGGCTAATAGGATGAGAAGGCACTCAGCAACAATGGAAACAAAAGTACCTGTAGCTAGATCACTATGCCTATGCCCATTATAATTCACCAAGGAACCTTTGTGTTAATCCTTGTTTCATGCCATACCCTCAATGCTAGACTAGGGAAGTCTTCAAAGCTAAAAGAGTCAAGAATCCCCACTATATCTTTAACTACCCTCGGTTCCACCCGTCAACCTTCACAGATGTACATGCCATGAGGAACCACCTTAAGGAATTGTTCTACGCATGGAGGCAGATACCTGATCCTGCTTTTGTGGCAACAGTTGGATTTATCCAACTTATTAGTAGAGAAGTTAGTATATGATCTCAACGAAGGCCCAAATGAGGATTCTATTTCCACCAACTTCCTGGGTATATGCTATGTGACTTTGAGACTATGGTGGATATAGAATTTCGGCCTCCATACAAAGCTTTCCAAAGAACCCAATACTCTTTGGAATTGAGGCATTTACGTTGGTAGCATGCTGCCAATAAGTTCTTGTAAATTGGAGTCGCCTACCTAAAAGTGGTAAGCATAAGAGTTCAAGTCTATTCGCCAGTTGGTTTTCTGACCACCACTGGCATAGTCTTGCATATGCGTCAAGTCGCTAGTTGATTTTCTAATCATAGCATAGTCTTTCCATGATAGCATCATCTACATTTTCTTACCAAATCTTCTTGTATACTAGAGGTGTCAATCTAGGTGTTGGCATAAGAGTCTAATGTCGCCTAAGATTTTTTGATCAAGGGCATAGTCTTGAGACACGACATCATGCATGGCATTTCCTTGTACATATCTTCATGTTGCATACTCAACTATTCAAAAAATATTTAAAAAATATTTAAAAAAACACACACAATGCTCATTGTGCACTTTTATCTTTAGGACTAGAAGCCTCAATATAAGAATCCATCCAGGCACATTTTGGATGGGGGGATCTTAGTGAGATAGTGAGAAGAACTATTCTCCTTAACAAATGTGTGATAAAATGGATGAGTTCTTAAGAGAATAGAAATAATCCATAACATTTTTGGCACCACTACGCCGGGGAACTAATCTTACTTCTTCCATCTCCTTTCAGCTATCTACTCCTTCCCTAATTTAATTGAGGTTTTAGGTAAAATAGTGAGTGGGTAAGGTTGCAGAGTGAAGAAAATTGTGGTGAATGTTTGATTTTGGTGGAAATATTGGTGTGTGAGTACAAGGGTAACCTGAAGGGAAGCATTCCAATCAATTTTTGTTTAATTTTTTGACTTTTTCAACATTCTTCTTTTTCACGTAAGAAACCAATATGTTGGTTTTTTGCTTTCTTTCTAAAAATCATAAAAACATAAAAACTATTATTGTTTGAGCCTTGTTGAAAGTTTCATTGCCTTAACTATAACCAGAAGACTCAAACTATACTATATGAGTAGGTAAAAACAAGATTTGGACGTTTAAAATTAAGACCAAAATCAATTTCTAGTCTTTCACGCTTGAGAGTTTTTCATGGGCATGAAAAACCAAAGAAATTCACACCAAAAAAATTCACTAAAATCATGCTGTGATTTATGGGATTACATTGCTTTTAAAAAAAATAATCCCTAAAATCTTATCCTCTTATCCTTAAAAACTTTTTGACATGGAACACTAGAGTTTTTCACACAGGGGTGAATATCTCGACTTTTTCATACCTCATTATCCCTAATATATTCACATCATGAATTTCTTAAGAAAATCACTTCAAAATATTTACATCATTTGAGGATGTTGAGATGTTAACTTAATCTAAACTCATCAATTGAGTTCATTGCAAATGAATTTGAGATAAAAGAGCCGAGATGAAAGATGCCTACCCCCCTCCGCGTAATGAATTCAGGGGTACTAGCAGCGGAAGTAGCACTTCTTACGCAGGGCAAAGCCTCTCACTCGGGGCCTCGCCCAGGGATATGCAGACAAGAGACTAATCCCTCGGTTCTTCCAAAACCGAACCCAAAAAGACTTCCCTCGCCCAAAAAACATGGGCGATTCCTTCAGGATATTTTTATTCTAACGTAGTCAAGAGCCTTAACTAACTGAACTGATTTGACCGAACCCGCAAGTCACATGGTCAGATCAAGGAAAAGACTTGCACTTGGATCATAGAGACCAACGCTTTTTTCCTATTGAGAGGTACAACCGTTGATTCTTTTCCATAGAACAAGGACTATCCAGGATTTACTTCATCTATCGTACCATAACAAAATTGAGTCTCATTTTAGGGATCCATCAGTCCAACCTAGCCCCATCCAGAGTCCCATAGGTTAGTAGCCAACCGCCCAACCACTGTAATGATAGGATCCATTTAGGAATTTGGTTATGTTTTATCCTGGGTAGTACCAAGGAAAAGAGTTCTCAGGCCCCCTAGCCGGCGCTTCATGCAAACTTCAAGATAGTCACACCACTTACACACCCAATTTGAAATTGCCTTTTTCACAGATTCAGCTGTCTTTAAAACAATCTTTTAATGAAACCATAGTATCACTGATCATAATCCTCCAAAATATTCGGTTGAATTCTAATTTCCAATCATTCCTTCATTGGTGTACCTATGGCATCATTGGTAACCAGAACGCTCACCACCTGTTCACTCAAGGGCCTTTTCAATAGTTCCTAGCTCATAGTATCCGGCAATATAATCACATAAGAAAATCTAGATGGACTCTCCGTTGAAGATCAGCAAGATCAACCAACAGATCCATATAAAAGAGCCATGGACTCATCCGTGTTGAGGACCAGCAAGGTCAATCAATCAGATCCATGCCCGAGTTCAGAAAACAACTCTAACACCTTGTTCTATTTTCTCCCTCGATGCACGCATGGGTATCTTTGGTGACCTGGAGCCCGAGCACCGTATGGTCAGCACCCTTTAGGATCCTTCGCAGGTCACCTAGCGCTTCACTCATAGGCCGCTTCCTTGCTCCCTCATCCACCGTACCACTGGAAGCTCACCATTTAAATAAAACCGAGGTTGGTCAAGACCTCGGCTGAACTTGCTACGCGAGACATCCTCCATTGACTCTCCGTCAGCTGTTGCACCTTATCACTTACGTCTCCACGACCTCATTCACAAGATGGTCAAAATGCTTCTTTAGCATTCTTGACATAAAACATTCATTTAAAAACAAGTCATAAATACAGTTTCTAACGAACTCTCATCATTCCACATCATTTCCTGTTATTCCACAGTTTCTAACGAACTCTCATCGTTCCACATCATTTCCCGTTATTCCACATTCTTCTAAATCAATTCACTTTGCTTACTCCACATCCAATCATATGTATTCCCATCGTCCTTCATCCATTCTCATCTAATCACATTATATTACATCCCATCACATCTATCCTCATCACATCTCATCCATTCTCATCTACCCATATCCACATCACATCACATCACATGTATTCACATCACATCTCATCCATTCACATCTATCCCGATTCACATCACATCACATCACATCCACATCACATCTCACCATTCACATTATATTATATCCAATCACATCTATCCACATCTATCCTCATCACATCTCATCCATTCTCATCTACCCATATCCACATCACATCACATCACATCTTATCCATTCACATATATCCCGATTCACATCACATCCACATCACATCTCACCTATTCACATCTATCCCAATTCATATCACATCACATCACATCCATTCACATCTATTTACATCACGTCACATTCACATCCATTCATATCTCATCGCATTTATTCACATCCATCACATTCATTGTATTCCCATCCCATTACATACATTCTATCCACATAACATCACATCCATATCCTCCATATCTCATCACATCCATACACATTCTATCTCATTCATCCGCATCCAACCAGTCATCCACATGCATGTCTCCACATCCATCCATACATTCACATTCACATCCACATATATTCACATCACATCACATATCATCCATATCTCATCACATTCACATCCACATCCCTTTACACCATATCACATTTCATCCACATCCACATCCACATCCACATCCATTTACATCACATCACATCACATCCACATCCACATTCATTTACATCACATCACATCCTTTCACATCCACATCCACATCCATTTACATCACATCAAATCCTTTCACATCCACATCCACATCCACATCCATTTACATGACATCACATCCTATCACATCCACATCCACATTCATTTACATCACATCACATCCTATCACATCCACATCCACATCCACATTCATTTACATCACATATTCTCACATCTCATTCTCATCTCTTCATTCATATCCACATCCATTTATATCACATCCTTTCACATATCCTCACATCTCATTCTCATCTCTTCATTCACATCCACATTCATTTATATAACATCCTTTCACATATCCTCACATCTCTTTCTCATCTCTACTTTCACATCCACATCCATTTCACATTTAGTAACATTTTTTATTTTTGATACCGATGGGACTTTTCTAATATTTCTGCCAATTGTTTGGCCTAGGTAAAGGTTCTTTTTCTCAACGGACATTTTCATATTCTTTCTTAATTTTCTCAAGTGAAATATATTCAATATTCTTCTTTTTGAGTAAAAGATTCATGAAATTTACAAAAATCAATTCTACCCATGTCATAATGTCATGGGAATTCCTCTTTTATCATTTAAATATTTCTCATGCATAAAATAAATTGATCTAAAATTCCTCTTTGAATTTTAATAAAAATATCCATCCATTAATTCAATATGCTAAGAATTTCACTTTTCCCATTTAAATGATTGAATTCCAAATGTCATGGGAATTCCTCTTTTATCATTTAAATAAAATTACCATAATTTTTTCTTTTCTTAATTATTTAATTATGCATAAACCTTAAAAATTAGTTTTCCCTTGAATGTGATGAAAATCATTCTTTTAGCATAGGATGACAATTCCTAGAATATGGTAGGAAGTCCTCTTTTCATGTTATGCATAAGAATGAATTATGTATCAATTTTGCCATAGCTCCGCTGCTATTACTGATAATTTTTAATATTTTTGAAAAGAATAAACTTAGTAATACAATTATCATAGTATAACTATCTTCTAAACTTAAATCCAATTTATGGATTTAAATCATAAGATTATCATAATTTTAAAAGCATAAAAGTATAAAAAGCCACTTTCTTAACCTCTAGCTTCACAAGCCTTTGATTTGAGAATTTATCAATGAGAAGCATCATTTGAATAGAGAATTGGTCATAGGAATGACCATTCTTTTGGGGAGAGAGAGATAAACATAAAAGAATCCTAATTAAGCATAAATATAAACTCTTCTTAATTATTCATTACAACTCTTAAGAAAAGCTTGATTTGCATTATAAACACTTAATTTAGAAACTTCTCAAGCTTGAGAGGGGTTGAGAAGTGAAAACATTGAGAATAGTAGAGAAAAACCATGAAATTACACCTTACCTCTTGATTTTGCTTGCTTCTCTATCTTAGAAGAAGCCCCCAACCAATCAATTGGTTAGTGTGTCGAGAGGAAAGCTCCAAGGATGGTTGAAGAGAGAGAGAAACTCCAATCTCTCCAAAATGTAGAGGATTTTTAAGGGATAATAGAAAATATCATTATTTTAATGTAATACTGGCATGGTATAGTTCACAGATTTTTTTACAAAAGACTAAGGATCTATTTATAGGTGAGGGAGGCCTCTAGCCAAAGTCTAACTGGGTTCTAGAATTTTCCAGGTTGAGTTTGGCTGAATTTGGACAAGATTTGGACCTAGTTTGGCTCCCTTTTGATTTGGTTTGATCTAGAAGAGAGGAGAGATAAAAATATCACAATTTGTTTGAATTAAAAACTCATCCACATGTGTGAAATAGGCACCTACCTCAAAGTCTTCCCCTCCTTACCAAGGTGTCAAAAATGTATCATTATTCTAAAATATCTCATTTTTTTAGTAATATCTCATAATTTTTAACTAATAAACCTTGTACTCAGTCAACTCTTCATCTTATGTGAGCATTTACTCATTTTTGGGTATTTTCTTTTATTCTTTGGATTTATCTTATCCCAACACTTGGATTAATCCTATTGGTCCATAGGAACCTTAATTGGACCATAATCCAAAATTTTCAGAAAACCTTGACCCTTAGACTAAGGTCCTTTATACATATTTTTAATTAATTCTAAATGCATATTGGAAAGTTATTTTTGAATTTCTATTTCAAGGGAAACCATTTTAGACACTAGTATGATTTTTATATCCAAAGATATCTCAATTTTGGATTACCTCTCTCTAGACATTTTCTCCCTCTAGGCCAAAACAAGGTAAAACAAGATCTTTCTTTTATTTCAGAGAGAGGAATAATTACAAGAACAGAAGGGGAGGTTCTTACACCTTTACACCTCAAAAGCTGGAGGGAGAAATCTTACATCCTACCCCACTTAAAAAATGCGAGATGTTCTCATCTCGCAGATGGAGTATAATCTCTTTCGTCTTCTTCTTCTTCAATCACTTCTAGCATTACTGCCTTGGAAGTGGACAGCCGATTCAGGAACATCTCTCTTTGACTTCCCTTATTCTGAGGTGGAGGTCTTGCATTACTTTGGATTGAAACTGAGGGTTGGTCTACCTCTGGGATTTCCCTGATTTTGGTGGAAAGGAACCTGGAAGGAAGGAGCTGGAGTCTGGAATCTTGGTCCCCCTGATTTTCCCACCCCAAAAACCTTGATCCAAGGAGTTGGGCAATCCATACTACGATGTCCAAATCCTTGACAGCTATAGCATTTCACTTCCTTGTTCAAGGATGGGACTTCTGAAGTTGAATTCCAGGGGATTGAGTTTTGGGAAAAGGACCTTTCTTCCATTCTAGAACTTTCCATATCCTGAGCTTGACTTTGTTGTCTCTTAGGCGGTGGAAGGTTGGAATCACCTTCAGGAGCTAGAAATCTTTTGAAAGATGATGGTTCTGTCTCGAGACCTTGACATCAAAGGCCTTGGCGAAATCCTTCGCCATCCGCACTGCTTCGGCCATGGAAACTAGCTTGGAATTTTTCACTAGGATATTCAAAGGTTCGTTCAATCCCCAAATGGACCTGGCCATCAGCTGTTCTTCATCCAGCGGTGGTGAGTATTTGAGGAGGAGAGCGATCGCTTGGTGATACACTTCAATAGTTATGCTCCCATGGGTTTACTCTAAATTTGTTCATCTTGGTTTCCAAAAAGCCGATAGAATAGAATCTCTTCCTTAGGTAAATTTTGAGATCATTCCATGTCTAGGTGTTCCTATCCAGACGGTTTGTCTCGCAAAGGTTTCTCCATGCCACTCTGGCTGTTTCTACTATTTTACTTTTCTTATTGTTCTCGGTGACATCAAAGTATTCTTCCATTGCTTCGATCCACTTCTCCACAGCCTTGCCCAAGTTTTTCCCTTCACCCTTGAAAGGTCCAGGCTACGATCTATGAAGAGTTTTATGAACATCCAAGTCGAGTTCTTCCTCATCGAGTTGGGGATTATCATTCCTACCACAACGACCTTGATCCATGATCCTATCAATACGAAAATTCTTGTTAAGTCCATTTATTTATAATTCAAATCCGACTTTAGATCCAACTGATTCTGGGGTTCTTTAGATTGGTTAGCTCCCCACAGAATCATGGGATAAAGATCCCTTCTAACAGAAGATCATACAAAACTCATTATTAGAGAATAATTCATTCATATTTTTAACACAATAATGGTCCATCAAATCGAAAATCCCATCTGATCATTCCTTCAATTTGTCATCCCTTAATTAGATCCACTGGGTCAAGGGTTAACAGCAGTAATCTGTCAACATAATCCACTAATCTCATAGTGATTTGCTGAAGTCATAATCATCATTCCAGTTACCAATATCATCACTGGGATTTGTCCCATTCATCCTCATTGTGGCTTTGTTCAACTTATCTTCTTTCAACCAGAATTCAGGAATCATCATCTTTCAATCAAAATCCAAATCAACTCATCAATTCTCAACCAGAATTCTAAAATCATATCAACCAGCATTCGAATTCATCCTCTGGATAGCATTTTTGCTTATAATTTCAAGGTCTTAGATTTACTCGTATATATTGTCAGTAAAGAGCTACAGTTATATGCACGGTATATACGAGTAGTCACGGTCCTTAGAGTTATAAGGTAAATACCATCATATCTAGGCCTCAAGCAAGTCAAGGATCCCATAAAATTGTGGTACTTCCATCCCAATTACCAATTTATGAATTTTTATTTTGAATATCAATTTGTATGAATTTCATCACGTAATTATAATCTTTTACTGGTACTTCATTAATTTTTGACATTTCTGGTTTCTCGGTTGTTCCACTTTAGCCAATTTACTATGATACCAGGCAGCTAAAAGATCCCTGCTCCCTCCGCGCAACGAATTCGGGGGTACTAGCAGCGGAAGTAGCACTTCTTGCATAGGGCAGAGCCTCTTGTTGAGATTCAAGCTCGATGAGACAGCTTGTGCCAGTTGTACTATGTGCTGGCGTGTTAGGTAGTAACATGTGTGAGACAAAAATGATCGCGTCCAGCTACTGGTAATAGTGTGTGGACAATAGCTAGGGTTAGCTGTGTGTGGACACAACACATGTAGTGTGTTGTAGCTTATGGATTATGGCTTTATGCATTGTGTGAGATGGGACATGGCTTCCCTCTATGGTTAGGGTTTGACTATTACATTAGGGTTTTCTCCTCTCTGTGTGTCTCCTCTCCCTCTACATGTTTTACATCATGGTATCAGAGCCTGGTGCTCGCTATTAGGGTTTATGAGTGAGTGAGAGAAGAGGGAGAAGAAGCTGTGAAGAAAAGCTGTGGAGCTTGCCATTAGAGCTGTGAAGCTTAGAGCACACCGATTTTCACCAAATCTGAGAGCTTGGCCTACCGGGGGTAAGGAGCACTAAACATCCTTGAGCGGATTGCAGGTGCAAAAACACAAACAACATCAGATTTGAGTTGCCCAAAGCAAAGAAAAATTTCTTTTTTGCAAGCTCTCCATTGAAGCTTGATTGTGGTGAATGTATGAGGTAAATGGTTGTAAATCTGACAAAGATTCATGTGTCTGGAAAATGGGAATGTGTTGGCAACTCATGTGCAAGCCCTAGAATGAATTTGGAGCAAGTTTGATGCATTGGAGTGATTGGAAAAATATTGTTTTGAAGCCCTCACAAAAACAGAGAATAGAGGTTCAATTTTAATGCAATTGGTGTGAGATCCCCCTGTTCCCACCGAGCAATAGATTCGGGTACTAGCAGCGGAAGTAGCATTTCTCGCACGGGACAGGGGTCCCACATTCGGGGCCTCGTCCACGGATATCCGGACAAGAGACTAACCCGTCGGTTTTTCCAAAACCGGACTCGGAAAAACTTCCCTTACCCGCCGGAAAGCCCGGGCGATTTCAACAGGATAACTTATTACTCTAACGTAGTCAAGACCATAACTGATCAAGCTGATCCGATTGCACCTATAAAGATACTCGGTCAGATCAAGGAAGAAACTTGCACTTGGATCATTGGGATCAACGTTTTTTTTCCCATCAAAGAGGCACAGCCGTTGATTCTTATCCATAAAACAATTACTATCCGGGATTTACTTTATCTATCGTAATAACAGAAATTGAGTCTCGATTTACGGATCCATCAGTCCAGCCTAACCCCATCCGATCCCATGGGTTAGCCAACCGCCCAACCACTGTAGTGATGGGATCCAATTAAGTTAGGTTTTGTCCCGGGTACTAAGGAAAAGAGTTCCAAGGCCCCCTAGCCGGAAGTTCATGCAAAAATAAAACTAGTCACACCACTTACACACCCAATATGAAATTGCCTTTTCACAAATTCAACCAGTTTTAAAACAATCCTTTAATAAAACCATAGTATCATTGATCACCATCTTCCAATTTATCCAATTGATTCTTAATGTCCCATCATTCCTTCATCAGAGTATCTATGGCATCATTGGCAACTAGAACGCTCACCACCTATCCACTCAGGGGCCGTTTCAATAGTTCCTAGCCCATAATACTCGGCAATATAATCACTTATCAAGATGGACTCTCGTTGAAGATCAGCAAGATCAACCAACAGATCCATATAAAGAGCCATGGACTCATCCATTGAAGACCAGCAAGGTCAATCAACCAAATCCATGCCCGATTTCAAAAAACAACTCTTCTCCTTGTTCCAATATCTTCCTCGACGCACGCGTGGGTATCCTAGGCGATCCAGAGCCCGAGCACCGTATGGTCAGCACCCTCTAGGATCCTTCGCAGGTGACCTAGCGCTTCACTCATAGGCCGCTTCCTTGGCCCCTCATCCACCGTACCGGAAGCTCACCATTTTAATCGCACCGAGGCTGGTCAAGACCTCGGCCGACCTTGCTACGCGAGACGTCCTCCATTGACTCTCCGTCAGCAGTTTCAACTTTATCAGTTAGGTCTCCACGACCTTAATCACAAGACGGTTAAAATGCTTTCCCAGCATTCTTGACATAAAACAGTCATTTACAAACAGTATTTACAAACAGTTTACAAATACAGTTTCTATATTAACTCTCATTTTTCCACATTATCCCTCATCAATCCACATTACTTATTCCACATTCCATTTATATGTGTACTCATCCCATCACATCATTTTCCATCTCATCACTTCAGATTCCTTCACATCACATATCATATATTCACATCCATACATATATCCACATCCACATGCACATTCACATCCATACATCCACATCTACATCCATACATCTATTTTCACATCCACATCTACATGCACATTCATGCATCCTCATCCATACATCCACATCTACATGCACATTCACATCCATACATCCACATCTATATGCGTACATTCACATCTACATGCATACATCCACATCTCTATGCATACATCCACATCCACATTCACATTCACCTCCATACATCTACATCTCTATGCATACATCCACATCCACATTCACATTCACCTCCATACATCTACATGCATACATCCACCTCCACATTCACATCCACATCTATACATCTACATCTACATGCATACATCCACATCTCCATTCACATCCACATCTATACATCTACATCTACATGCATCCATCCACATCTCCATTTACATCCACATCTATACATCTACTTCTACATGCATACATCCACGTCTCCATGCATACATCCACATCCACATTCACATTCACATCCATACATCTATGTCTACATGCATACATCCACCTCCACATTCATATCCACATCTATACATCTACATCTACATGCATACATTCACATCTCCATTCACATCCACATCTATACATCTACATCTACATGCATACATCCACATCTCCAATCACATCCACATCTATACATCTACATCTACATGCATACATCCACATCTCCATGCATACATCCACATCCACATTCACACTCACATCCATACATCTACGTCTACATGCATACATCCACCTCCACATTCACATCCACATCTATACATCTACATCTACATGCATACATCCACATCTCCAATCACATCCACATCTATACATCTACATCTACATGCATACATCCACATCTCCATGCATACATCCACATCCACATTCACACTCACATCCATACATCTACATCTACATGCAAACATCCACATCTCCATGCATAATAAAATTCTTTTAATTAATCTAGGATGATAGTTCCTAGAATATGGTAGGAAATCCTCTTTTCATGCTTTGAATGAAATTATTTTATGTGTATATTTTTATAAAATTTTGCCATAGCTCCGCTACTATAACTAATAAATCTCAATTATTTTAAAAGATAGGTTATCTTTAAGGGAATGATTAGAATGATCCCTAATTGGATCATTAACCCTTAATGGATTAAATAAAAATAATCATAAACTAAAAGCATAGATTTAAAAAAAACTATTAATTTATTCTCAAGCATAGATTAATCTTGAATTAAGAAAAGCTTTATGAAAAGCTTCATTTGGATTGAGAATGGGTCATGAGTATGACCATTTCTTAAGTGAGAGAGAGAAAAAACCATTAGAATTAAACATAAATGGAAATTTATGTAATTCTTTACTTTCATTAATTAATTAACTTCAATAGCATTTCAAAAACCATACCAATTAAGCTTCTCAAGCTTGAGAGGGGTTGAGAAGAGAGAATCATTGAGAAATTATAGAAAAGATCAAAATTCACTATACTTACCTTATAATTTGCTTGATTCTTTGTTCACGGTAGAGGCCCCCAACTAATCAATTGGTTTAGTATGTTGATGGAGCCACCAATGGGGATTTAAGAAAGAGAGAAGTGTCAAAAACTAGTGAATTATTAAAGAATTCACCGTTCTTGGCTTAGGTGGAGTAGAGTAACAATGCATAAGACATTATTTTTTTTCAACAAGGAAAGGCTTCTATTTATAGGAAAAATTGAGCTCCTAACCAAACAAACTGATTCTAGAATTTTCCAAGTCAGTTTGGTTGAATTTGGACTAGATTTGGACCTAGTTTGGTTACTTTTTGATTCGGTTTGGTTCTATTTTGATTTGGTTTGGTTCAAGAGAGATGAGAGATAAAAATATCACATTATTTTTGAGTTTAAAACTCATTCAAGCATGTGAAATATGCACCTCCTTTAAAGAACTCCCCTTCCTTACATATGTGTCAAAATGGAATGATTATACCCAAAATATCTTATATTTTTAATATTGCTCATAGTTTTTTACTAATAAACCTTGTACATTTTCAACTCTTCATCTTATGTGAAATATGCACCTCCTTTAAAGAACTCCCCTTCCTTACATATTTGTCAAAATGGAATCATTATACCCAAAATATCTCATATTTTAAATATTGCTCATAGTTTTTTACTAATAAACCTTGTACATTTTCAACTCTTCATCTTATGTGAGCATTTACTCATTTTTGGATACCCAAAATATCTCATATTTTTAATATTGCTCATAGTTTTTTACTAATAAACCTTGTACATTTTCAACTCTTCATCTTATGTGAGCATTTACTCATTTTTGGGTATCTTCTTTTACAAATTGGATTTATCTCCTCCCTACACATGGATTGATACTATTGGCCCATAGGAACCTTAATTGGACTATAATCCAAAAATTTCCGAAAATCTAGACCCTTAGACTAAGGTCCTTTATACCCATTTCCAATTAATTCCAATTGCACATTGGAAAATTCTTTTTGAATTTCTATTTCAGGGGAACTTATTTTAATAAGATGAGTTATTTTTCTATCCAAAAATATTCATAATCTGAATATTCTCTCTCTAGAATAATTTTCTCTCTCTAGGCTAAAACAGTTAGAAACAAGGTCTTTATATTTCTGAAGAGGGATTGATTACAGGAGAAGATACTAGACATCAAAAAGGGGTTGGGGGAGGAATCTTACATTCTACCCCACTTAAAAAATGCGAGATGTCCTCATCTCGCAAACTGGAATAATTTCGTAAGCTGCACGAATATGAGACTTAGAGAAAAATTTTAATTAAGATTAACCACCAAGAAAAGTCTTAAAGAGAGCAAGATTCAAAATAAGAACAAGATTTAAACTTTATTCATTCTTGGTACTTATACAGTAAAGATAGAAGAACTCTTTACACTTCCATAAGCCCGTCCATCATATGGTCGCAAAAGCAGCACTCACAAGCTGCACAAGTATAGGGTAACTCATCTATGGGAATGATTCTGCTGGTTATTGCCGCACCTATCTCAGTGGTATGAGGTGATCTAACAAAAGGACCTCTGAGAGGCAAGCCAAAAACGGGGTAAAGGCATATCTTCTCATGAGGAAGAAAACATGCCAGTAAGAAGACCCGCTCAGAAAACCCAAGATGCCTTGATCTCATGATGCAGTAGTATCAGGGACCCAAACCCAAAGTTTCAATAACCATGGCCAAGCGGACATTGTTACGAAAGTGCTACTGACCCCAGGGTGTTACCCTAGTTATGTCTTGATAGGTCCACCATTTGGTCTGAGCTACAGAAGTTCCTAGGTGAGGAAAAAGTGAGCGCTCATACTATTCTATAAAGTCTTTCTTCACAGACTCTCTTGCGTCTTGAAGGTGAGAAATCATCATGAATAAAACTAATTCCTGTTGCCAAGCCATGAAGGAGATTAAGAAGAAGGGAGATCGATGGAAGTAAGATTACCGTGAGCGATAAGTAAAAGTTACGACTTATATAAAGGAAGGAGCTAGCGTAACTTAGAAGCCAACGGTAACTTGCCACTGAAGTTTTACCGTCTTTCCATGATTTGGGTTTGGCGCATATTTCTATGAAATACATTAAGAACTTTGAGATGAGGGGATAAAAGAAGTTCGTAGGCTAAGTCACCTACTTTCATTGAATTCAGATATAAGGCTCACAATATCTGGGGGATAACTTCTTATACTCCCCAAGAGATAAAGAACTTCTTTTGGGCCGTACTCGAATGAAAACCAAAACCTTGGTATCAAAAACACCAATTCTCACTTCTGAACTCATTGTTCTAAATCCTTAAAACAGGTAGGACTCCTGAGAAGTATTCTAGGAAAGGGTCTTCCTTTTTTAATTAGAAACTTTCTTTTATTTTAGAGAGGGAATAATTATAAGATCAGAAAGGGAGATTCTTACTCCTGTATACCTCGAAGGCTGGGGAGGAATCTTACATTCTACCCCACTTAAAAAAGTGCGAGATGTCCTCATCTCGCAAGGTAGAGGACAGCTCTTTTTCTTAAGATCCAATTTTATTCTGGGGTTCCTTATATTCTGGTCAACCCAACAGAACACTGGGATAAATATCCCTTATATAGAACTCATCATTAAATAACAATTCATTCAGATCATATCATTCATATCTTTAACATGATAATGGTCCATTAGACCGAAAAGTTTCCTTTAGAACATTCTTCCACGGAAATTTCAGTCAAGCAAGTTCTCAATTTGTCATCCCTTAACTTGATCTACCGAGTCAAGTGTTAACAGAAGCAATCTGACAACACAATCTACTAATCTCATAGGGATTTGCTGAATTCATTATCATCATTCCAGTTATATGAATATCATCACAGGGACTCGTCCCATTAATCCTCATTGTGGTTTTGTTCAGATTATTATATTTCAACTAATTTCAAAAATCATCATTTTTTAATCAGAATTTTCAATCAGAATCCAAATCAATTCATCAATTCTCAAACAGAATTAAAAATCGTATCAATCACATTCAAAATCATCAGCTGGATAGCATTAACGCTTATAATTTCAAGTCTTAGATTTACTCGTATATACTGTCAGTAAAGAGCTGCAGTTATACTCTCGGTATATACGGTAGTCATGGCCCTTGGAATTATAAGGTAAATACCATCATGTCTAGGCCTCAAGCAAGTCAGGGATTCTATATAATTGCGGTATTTCCATCTGAAGACCCAATTACCAAATTATGAATTTCAGTTTGAATATCAAATTGTATGAATTATATCACACAATTACAATCTTTTTTGTGCTTCTTGATAAATTTTTGACATATTTGGTTTCTCAGTTGATCTTTATTAGCCAAATGCTCTGATACCAACTGTGAGATCCCCCTGTTCCCACCAAGCAATAGATTCGGGTACTAGCAGTGGAAGTAGCACTTCTCGCGCGGGACAGGGGTCCCACATTCGGGGCCTCGTCCACGGATATCCGGACAAGAGACTAACCCATCCGTTTTTCCAAAACCGGACTCGGAAAAACTTTCCTTACCTGGAAAGCACGGGCGATTTCACCAAGATAAATTTTTACTCTAATGTAGTCAAGACCATTACTGATCAAGCTGATCCGATTGCACCTATAAAGATACTCGGTCAGATCAAGGAAGAAACTTACACTTGGATCATTGGGATCAACGTTTTTTTCCCCATCAAAGAGGCACAGCTGTTGATTCTTATCCATAGAACAATTACTATCTGGGATTTACTTTATCTTATTGAGATATCGAGCTCGTCTAGTGAGGCGATGGCCACTGATGACCCGCCTGGGGGATAGGGCCCACACTTACACCACTGGCATGGTTGGTGAGATCTTGGGTGATATGCGGCCAGTGGGATGACAGGCTGTGTTACAGCCATTCTAGACTGGCATAGTTATAGCGCCAGCTCATTTAGTCGGGTTCACACTATAGAGAACCTGTGTATGTATTTGGTTGAGTACCTTTCATATTATTGTGTACTCTTATCTTGTATATGGTGTGTTGAGTGTTGAGTAGAGAAGAAGAAGATTTTCAGCCTCTCACCTTGTGTGTTCTCTATTAGGGTTTTGTAAGTGTGTGTGTGTGCTTGCAAGAGCTCAAGCTCTCTTCCCCCCTGCATCTTTTCATGGTATCAGAGCCTGGTTCGTGCTAAGGGCTGAGCTGCAAGCAAGAGAACCACAGGAAGCGGTACGAGGGTAAGAGCTTCAACTACTCTTCCCTATTTGTGTTGGTGACTACACCATTGTCAGGAGCTCTACAGGAGGCACCGGCAACGATCTCTGATTGAGGAGCTTTCTTCGCGGGAGTAAAGCTATAGGGCAACTATAACGTCCTATCGGACAGAATTTTTTGGGCCGAAAACGTGTTTAGGGCGCGTCTGGACCTCCATTTTTCAGAAAGCAGGCGATTTCGAGCACTGCGGGTAAGTCATCGATTCTCTACAGAACTCTGTTTTAAGAACTGCAGGAAGACAGATTGACTGTGCAGACACTGTGGGTGCTGCAAAGAGGTCTACAGTTGCCATTGGGTGTATGTATGCACATTGAAGTCGCTGTTGGTGACATTTGAGAGTACTACAGTACCACTGTGCAGAAAATACAGCAGTTTGTGCAGAAAAACCAGAGTACAGTTTCTGGTAAAATTGTGTGTTTGGCAAGATGTCAAATGATGGGATAACTCAGATTGTGGCTGAGAAGCTTGACCAGAATAACTTCCATGCTTGAAGGTTCAGGTTGACGAATTTCCTGATAGGAAAAGGCTATTGGGACTACATAGAAGGTGAGCATGAAGAGGCACTGGAGATACCGGATTTAAATCCAACTGCTGCTGTAGATGTGAAAGAGTTTAAAGACTGGAACCAAGGAGCCAGGAAGGTTATGTATTGGCTCTCCATTAGTATACAGGACACCATGATTGGGCATATTCAAGATGCCAAGTCCCCCAAGGAGGCGTGGGACACCTTGGTAAAGCTTTATGAAACAAATACCAAGGCACGTAAGATACAGTTGAAGAATGAACTTCATACTGTGGAGAAAAAGAGCATGTCTGTGAATGACTATGCGTTGAAGATAAAGGGTATTGTGGAATCCCTTGCATCTATTGGTGTGTCAGTAGATGATGATGACAAGGTGGAAGTCTGTCTACGTGGTCTCGGGCCACAATACAAGGCATTTAAGACGTCTATTCAGACTCGGAAAAACATTCCAAACTTTACAGATTTGGTGTCTATGCTGATTATCGAAGAGAAGAACTTGGGTGAAGACCAACAGTCTTCACAAAGCAAAAACAGTTCAGAGCAACAGGCCTTCTACACGAGTTCAGGAAGAGGACGAGGTAGAGGAGGCCGTGGACGTGGTCAAGGAGGTGGCCGAACAGGTAATCAGAATTATGGCCAGCAGCAGCAGCAACAACAACAGTCCCAAAATCAACAACAACAACAACACGCAGGTGGAAGAGGCAAATTCAGAGGCAAGGGGAGTCAAAGAGGCCGTGGAAATTGGCAAAGGCAATATAATGATGCACATGAATGCTATTATTGTGGTAAGCCTGGACATGTGCAGGCAGAATGTTATAAGAAGCAGGCTGACATGCAAAATGGGAAAGTGTAGCAAAACAACTATGCATCCTCCTCAAGCAAAAATAATGAGGATAATGAAAGGTTGTTTGTTATGCAGCATGTCATGAATGCCATGTCTGAAAATGTTGATGCAGCATAAAAAGATAATGTATGGTATGTGGATTCAGGCGCTTCGAACCACATGACGAGTCATGGGGAGTGGTTCAAGGAGATGAAAAACCCGGAAAGACCAGGTTTTGTGGAAACAGGGGATGACACTGCTCATCCAATTGCCCACATTGGAGATGTGCCATTGTCTATGCAGGATGGCAAAGTGAAGTACCTTGCAGATGTACTTCATGTACCGAACATAACAAAGAATCTGGTTTCAGTTGGCCAGATGATTGAGCAGGGTTTGCAAGTTCGGTTTAACCCTGATGGGTGTTATGTTGAAGATTTCAAAGACAAGTGCAGGTTGGTTGCAAAAGGCAATAGAGTGGGCAGAATGTTTACGTTGAATGTAGACATGCCTGAAATGAGTGCTGCGATGTTTGCAAATGGTTCAGGAGTTGTTGCAGACACAAACATATGGCATAAAAGAATTGGACATGTAAATGTGCAGAGATTGAAGTCTATGCAGACAAAAGGAATTGTGACAGGGCTGCCAAAATTTAAAGTGGAAGGTATGCATAAAATATGTGAAGCATGCCAATTTGGGAAGCAAACAAAGCATGTGTTTCCACGTAATAGATATGTGAGCAGAAATGCACTAGATGTTGTGCATTCAGATGTATGGGGTCCTACGAAGACCATATCTATGGGAGGCTGCAGGTATTATGTGACTTTCATTGATGACCACACAAGGAAAGTGTGGGTATATTTCATGAAGGAGAAGAGTGAGGTGTTCACTCACTTTCAAAATTTCAGAGTTTTAGTTGAAAAGCAAACAGGGAAATATGTAAAGTGCCTAAGGTCAGATGGAGGGGGAGAGTACTTCTCCAATGAGTTCTCTGAATTTTTGAAGAAGAATGGTATTCGGAGACAGTTTACATGCAGATACACTCCGCAACAAAATGGAGTTGCTGAGCGGAAAAACAGGCACATTGCTGAGATTGCATGAGCATTGATGGAAGAGAAGAATATGCCGCATTGCTATTGGGCTGAGGCTATTTCTACAGCAGTATACATCATGAACAGGACTCCAACTGCAGCCATACATGATGTAACTCCAGAGGAGAGGTTTACTGGCAGAAAACCAGATTTGTCTCATCTGAAAGTCTTTGGATGCATTGCATATGTGCATGTGCCAGATGAGCTGAGAACTAAGCTGGATCCGAAAGCTGAAAAATGTGTGTTTATTGGATATTCCCTTGAGCAAAAGGGATACAGGTGTTATAACCCTACTACACGTGAGTTGAGGGTAAGCAGGGATGTTGTCTTTGATGAGATGAGCAGCTGGTATGCTGCTGAAAAAGAAGCTGTTGGGGCTGATGTAAGTGGAAGTGTGGTTGCACAGAATGCAGGTCAGCAATCACAGTCTTTGAGTGGACCAAGAGAGTCCTCATCTAGTGGGTCTATTGACAGACCATGGAGTGGCAGGCTGCGTCATAATACCAGCCCTGCAAATGTGATTACTACATCACGTAAAGAAAAAGAGAAAGTGGTTGAGCCCCTTGGTATGCTTGACATTTCTGCAGGGCATTCTCATGTTGATGGAGAGTCTAGTGGCTCAGATATGAGCCTTGATGAGGAGCTTGGGATCCCAGCTATGAGAACACCTGGTGTAAAGAAGGCTATGGAAGCCATGAATGAGAAGCTGCGAAGATTTGGGAGAGTGAGAAATCCTGTGCAGAGATTTACCTATGATGGTTATGTGGCACATCACTATGCATATATGGCAAAGGTTGTGCAGGTTGTTGAGCCCACATGCATTGATGAGGCTGTTGGAAATGTGTGTTGGGAGAAAGCTATGGATGAGGAGATGGATGCACTATATGAAAATGAAACTTGGGATGCAGTGCAATTGCCTGAAGGCAAGAAAGCCATTGGATGCAAGTGGGTGTACAAAGTTAAACATAACAGTGATGGAAGCATAAACAGGTATAAGGCTAGGTTGGTAGCCAAAGGATATGCGCAGACATATGGGATTGATTCTGAGGAATCTTTCAGCCCAGTTGCCAAGATGGCAACGGTGAGAGTTGTGATAGCAGTGGCTGCATCAAAGCAATGGTCTTTACATCAGATGGATGTAAAGAATGCATTCTTGCATGGGGATTTGCAAGAAGAGGTGTATATGTTGCAGCCACCTGGTTATGAGGATGTGGGTCACCCCGAGCATGTTTGCAGGTTGAAGAAAGCCTTGTATGGCTTAAAACAAGTACCAAGAGCATGGTCTGACAAGATTTCTGAATATCTTGTCACTATTGGCTTTCATGTAGCCAATGCAGATTTCTCATTGTATGTGAGACATGGTGATAGAGGGGTTGTGCTTGTTGTCATCTATGTAGATGACTTGATCATTACGGGGGACCATGATGCAGAGATCTTTGATGTAAAGATCTTGCTTAGACAGAAGTTTGAGATGAAGGATCTGGGGGAGCTCAGATATTTCTTGGGCATTGAGGTGATTAGGTCACCACATAGTATTGGATTACTGCAGAGATAGTATGGCTTGGACATGTTGTCCAAGTATGGTATGACAAGCTGTAAGCCTATTTCTGTGCCATTGGATCAGAATGGCAAGTTGAGTGCAGATTCAGGAGAGATCTTGGAGGATCCTACTATGTACAGATGCATAGTAGGAAGTTTGATCTACATGACGATCACTAGACCAGATTTGAGCTATGCTGTTGGGTTGGTGAGTCAGTTTATGCAGGTTCCATGGAAACCGCATTTGGATGCAGTGAAACACATACTGAGGTATGTGAAGTCTACTTTGCATTGTGGACTATTCTATGAGACTGGGACAGAGATATGTGTACATGGGTACACAGATGCTGATTGGGCTGGTAGTATCTCAGATAGAAGATCTACCAGCGGATTCATGTTTTCTTTGGGGAGTGCTGCTGTGACTTGGAGCAGCAAGAAGCAGCCTACGGTTGCTTTATCGAGTACAGAGGCCGAGTACAGAGGAGCTGCTATGGCAGCATGTGAGGTAGCTTGGTTGAGAAAGCTACTTGCAGATTTGGGTCTATCAGTGGATAGACAAGTTGTCATTTTCTGTGACAACATTAGCAGTATACAATTGGCCAAGAACCCAGTCTTTCATGCTCGTACGAAGCACATAGAGGTCCACTACCACTTTGTCAGAGAGAAGGTCTTAGCAGGAGACCTTGACCTTGTTTATGTCAGCACAGAGGATCAGGTAGCTGACATCTTCACCAAAGCATTGGGTACAGAGAAGCTCCGCAGATTCAGGGCTTCGCTTGGTGTACATGAGATGGAGTTGAGCTCGAGGGGGAGTGTTGAGATATCGAGCTCGTCTAGTGAGGCGATGGCCACTGCTGATGACCCGCCTGGGGGATAGGCCCCACACTTACACCACTAGCATGGTTGGTGAGATCTTGGGTGATATGCGGCCAGTGGGATGACAGGCTGTGTGACAGCCATTCTAGAGACTGGCATAGTTATAGCGCCAGCTCATTTAGTCGGGTTCACACTATAGAGAACCTGTGTATGTATTTGGTTGAGTACCTTTCATATTATTGTGTACTCTTATCTTGTATATGGTGTGTTGAGTGTTGAGTAGAGAAGAAGAAGATTTTCAGCCTCTCACCTTGTGTGTTCTCTATTAGGGTTTTGTAAGTGTGTGTGTGTGCTTGCAAGAGCTCAAGCTCTCTTCCCCCCTGCATCTTTTCATATATATCGTAATAACAGAAATTGAGTCTCGATTTACGGATCCATCAGTCCAGCCTAACCCCATCCGCCGATCCCATGGGTTAGCCAACCGCCCAACCACTGTAGTGATTGGATCCAATTAAGAATTTGGTTAGGTTTTGTCCCGGCTACCAAGGAAAAGAGTTCCAAGGCCCCCTAGCCGGAAGTTCATGCAAAAATAAAACTAGTCACACCACTTACACACCCAATATGAAATTGTCTTTTCACAGATTCAACCAGTTTTAAAACAATCCTTTAATAAAACCATAGTATCATTGATCACCATCTTCCAATTTATCTAATTGATTCTTAATTTCCCATTATTCCTTCATCAGAGTATCTATGGCATCATTGGCAACTAGAACGCTCACCACCTGTCCACTCACTCAGGGGCCGTTTCAATAGTTCCTAGCCCATAATACTCGGCAATATAATCACTTATCAAGATGGACTCTCGTTGAAGATTAGCAAGATCAACCAACAGATCCATATAAAGAGCCATGGACTCATCCATTGAAGACCAGCAAGGTCAATCAACCAGATCCATGCCCGATTTTAGAAAACAACTTTTCTCCTTGTTCCAATATCTTCCTCGATGCACGCGTGGGTATCCTAGGCGACCCAGAGCCCGAGCACCGTATGGTCAGCACCCTCTAGGATCCTTCGCAGGTGACCTAGCGCTTCACTCATAGGCCGCTTCCTTGGCCCCTCATCCACCGTACACCGGAAGCTCACCATTTTAATCGCACCGAGGCTGGTCAAGACCTCGGCCGACCTTGCTACGCGAGACGTCCTCCATTGACTCTCCGTCAGCAGTTGCAACTTTATCAGTTAGGTCTCCACGACCTTAATCACAAGATGGTCACACCTTATACCTTCTTCATCCGAGACTTATAGGCGACACAATAGGGATCTTCAACTGGGCTTCCTCTAGACCTCATGCTCTTTCACTCGGTCTTATAGGCATCTCAGTAGTATCCTCAGTGAGACTCTTCCTTTGGTCCCCATGCCTTATTTTTGGACTTACAAGTGACACGGTCGGGACCTCACATGGGCTTCCTCCACACCTCATGCCTTCTCACTCGGTCTTACAGGCATCTCGTCAGTATCCTCATCGAGCGTCTCCTCCATTCCTCTCATGCCTCATTCTTTCAATATTAATATCATTTTTCCATTTACACCATATTTCAAGACAATAATTCGACAATTGATGTATTTGAATTGGCCGTTACCATCTATATTCATTAGGTCGTCCACCTCGAGTTTCCCATGGAGGTGAAGGCATGGAGGTGAAGGATGCATTCCATGTACTCCATGCAGTAGGCATACATGAGTTGGATCATCAAAGCCAACTTGTCGTATGCCATATGTGTGCTTCTTTTCTCCCCATTTTTAGTTTTTAATTTTGATCTAAGCCCCCACAACTAGTGCACCACTCTAGCACAAGACCAAGTGTGCTCCCAACAACAAGTGGAGCTTGGTGCAATACTAAGGATCTTTCCATTTACATGCAAGGCTTCTTGATCTTAACTTTTAGTTCATTTTGTGAAAAACCTCTTGCTTATGTGTATTTCATATGCATGGAAAGGAATTATAGCCCCATCATTCCAAGGTGCCCAAGGAATCATAATAAATGTATCATTCTCAATAACATAAGGGTCATCATTGAGTAGCCCATGTGCATCATCGGCCATGGATGGCTACATCTACATCAAAGAACACATCATCATCATCCTCAACTATGTGAGGGATAGCATCAAACAGCCTATGTGAATCATTGGCCATGGATACATCAAGTAAAACATCTGCATCCTCAGTAAGGTGAGGCAACCATTCTAGTAGACCATGTGCATCATCAGCCATGGCTACATCATTACAAATAAACATAACAACATTAGCCGAATGTTCTTCACCCCCCTCAATACATACAATAGGAGTTGCAAAAGAGGAGGTCGCTCAGTGAGGTATGGAGAAGAGCACCTTGCTTATAGAGAAACAAATGATACTTGCAATGAAAGAGAAGCTGGCAAGTGCCATAGCTCGAATATGGCCGTGAAGATTGTTAAGCCAAGAAAAAACATAAGAATGTAATTTTTCGTAGAAGACCACGACGATGGTGGGGAAGGTTGTTACTGGATTTTGCCTTTGTAGTGATGGATGGCGAGGGCAATACACACTTTGATGACCCTGCAATGGCTTAAGAGACCTAGGATAGCAAGGTTTCTTACTTGTTGGCTGCTTCTAACAGCATTGTAGGGGACCCAATAAGCATTGGTGGGTACAAAAAGATGCATGCGGGGCAAGAACACATGCATGTAGGTCATGTACACATGCATGATGAAGCCCCTTTGATGAAGATGATGGCTTTGCCACAATAATTTTTTGAGACGGCAGTAATTGGGGTCCACTCAATGTTGGTGTCACCGTTGATCCATTGAAAGGGCCCCGGTCTGCTGGCTGCAAATTCTAAGGACCTTGGCAGCCATGAAGGCAAGTTGAAACTCCAAAAGGGCGGCGACAGTGCCCTTGAGAAAGACCCAAGGTGGAAATGGAAAGACCCACGATGGTGGGAGCGAGTGATGGAGGGTGGCCAATGTGGGTGTTGATTATGTGCAGCAATTATGCAACCATGGCTGTGGTTTGAATCGCATGATAGCCAGCAACACACTACATAAGGTCAACAACACCACTCAGTAAAGAACTTAGAGAAGAAGAAGCCGTTCCGGCGCAGCACAGTTTAGCAGTGTCACGATCACAAGCTTCATCGCCTTGGTGTTTCTCGAGGCTCAACAATGGAAGCTCTGCTAGTATAGCAACAGGCGACAAATGCAAATGCACGGGGTTATGCACTTTCATGCAGTCTCAGAGGCGCAAACAGCATGGGGCCACCCAAGATGCAAGAAGAACTTAATGATGCACGATAAAAAAAAAATATCAAGAACATCAAGAGGTTTTGAGAAAGGCAACAAACATTGTGGTAGTTAATCTAGAATCAAGAAAGAATCACGCATGCTATTAATCTCTCTTTCTGCAAGAAATACGTATGGATTAGGCATTTGACTTTTAATCAGGACCTTGTGGGTAAGAAGAAGATAAAATCTTCTCCTCCCCATTCGTGATAGTCAAGTGTTAGCATAGCCTTAGTAACATGGTCGAAAACACATGCTCCTACACACATATCCATGGAGTACACATATACACATGAGCATGGAGTAAAAGACATAGATTAAAAACAAGAACATCATAGTGTATTCCATATCCATCATGTATATTGTGTATCCAATTTGCATACAAGAGGGGATTTATATAGCCAACCAACCATGTAACTCTTAGGATACCCATGTGACTATTGGGCTTCCATAACCTCCACAAGATCCTAACTTCCCACAATCCCTCTTATAAAACCACTTCTTGATATGACATCTTTTAATAACCAAATCCCATAGCATTAGCCTAAGCTAATGCTACTAATGCTAGGGGGTGTTCACACCAATCAACACAAACTAATCCCATTAAAAACTATCAAGAAAGCCTTATGTCACCTCTAGCAAATCTTACTAACTTTATCTTTCACCATAAAACTAAATTTTCTTAGTCATGAATTTCTTAGCCTGGTTTTTCATGCCCAAGAAATTTCTAACATTGCATTTATTTTTAATTTCATCCCTCCATAGACATGACCATTACAACTAACAGGCATCAGATATTTTGATCCTCGACCATTTTTCTAGCATGAATATCTGGTGATATTCATGACCACCATGAAAAACTAGATTGGTTTTTCACGTCAAAAAACATATGTATAACTAACATGATTTCTACTGATTCCATGTTTTCAATGTTAAATAACTCATCCTAAATCATTCTCAATGATAAACACTAACATGTTTTAAGCATCAATATCTTAGATATTCATGCACTCAATCGTTACATTGCATATATCTTTGAACCATTTTAATAAGATATTCATGGTACCAAAACATTTTACAAATGGGTACCATGAACTCAATCTTTACCATCCTCCCTATACCTCTAAACCATTTTAATAGGATATTCATGGCCATGAAAAAACCAAATTGGTTTTTCATGCCTGATCAAATCTAGTCCAGAGCAGCTCAAAGTTTTCAAAAAGCTTCTTTAACATTTGCACATGTCACTAAGAACATAGGAGGATCCCCTACCAGTGTGTCGGATATTCATGGCCATGAAAAAACCAAATTGGTTTTTCATGCCTGATCAAATCTAGTCCAGACCAGCTCAAAGTTTTCAAAAAACTTCTTTAACATTTGCACATGTCACTAAGAACATAGGAGGATCCCCTACTAGTGTGTAGGTTAAAATAATTAGTTTTTAAGGTTAAAGGGAGAAGTATGAGAATTCCAACTATACATCCTCAAACCCAGAAGCTTTTATAGGCACTAGTGCTACCCCTATGAAGAGGAAAGGCAAGAAGAAGGTCTCCTAGGCTCAGAAGTTGACCCACCTTGGCCCTTACTTAGGTACTACTTTTCATAGAGACACCAGAAGTAAAGGAGAAGCTATAGGCTATTAGGTTGGACCAATATGCAAGGCAATTACCAAAAATCATCAAAATTCCATAAAGAGAAAGTGGTCATTTTATTCATAAAAAACTCACAAGTCAGGGACTTTTTTAATACCCCTTGAATGCACATGATACATAGGGTTTCTTAGTAGTGCACCCTCGAGAATTGGATACACAATATACATGATGGATATGGAATACACTATGATGTTTTGCTTGTATCTTTTATCTTGTTCTTGATCAATGTGTACTCCATGTCTATGTGTGTAGGAGCATGTGTTTTCTACCATGTGTACATGTGTACTCCATGTCTATGTGTGTAGGGACATGTGTTTTCCACCACGTTAGCAAGGCTATGCTAATAGTTTGACATACAAAACCACTTAGGGGTTTTGCATGGGTGTGAAAATCAGAGATATTCATGTCAAAATTGTGTAATGAAATCATCGAATATTCTTCAAGATGTAAGAATCCCATGATGGTTATAGTATATTTCACTGTGTGATAGAATGGATGAGTTTTCAAGAGAGTGGAAATAGTTCATAACGTCTTTGACACTATTGTTGGGTAACTAATCTTACTTTTTTCATCTCCATTGAGTGCTCTGCTCCTTCCTTGCATGCTTACCAATCTTTATTTTGAGTTTTATTAAGGCTTTGGGTAAAGTAGTGAGTAGCTAAGGTTGCTACTATAGAGTGAAGAAAACTGTGGTGAATGTTTTATTTTGGTGGAAAGATTGATGTGTGAGTATAAGGGTAACGTGAAGGAAAGCACTCCAATCAATTTTTGTTTAATTTTTTGATTTTTTTTACATTCTCCTTTTTTACATGAAAAACCAATATGTTCGTATTTTTCTTTTTTTTTAATAGAAAAACATAAAAAATATTATTACTTGAAAGTTTCATTGCCTTAGCTATAACCAATAGACTCAAACTACACCATATAAGCAGGTAAAAATAAGATTTGGATCTTTAAAATCAAATTTTGGTTTTTGAAACACTTGAGAGTTTTTCACGATCGTGAAAAACCAGAGAAATTAATGCAAAAAAGTCCCCTTAAAATCACATCATGATTTGTGGAATTAAATTGCTAAAAATAGGAAATCTTATCCCAAAATCTTATCCTCTTATCCTTAAAAGGTTTTGGCATGAAAAACTAGAGTTTTTCACGGGGGTGAATATCTCAAACTTTTTATGTCTCATTATCTCTAAGATATTTATGTCAAGAATTTCTTAATAAAATCACTTCAAAGTATTTTCCTCACTTGATGTTGAGATGTTCACATAATCTAAACTAATCAATTGAGTTCAAAAAGGGTAAAGAATTTTGGTAAGAAAAACTATAGTTTTTCATCGCTTGGATATTCACACATGAGTTTCTTGAGAAATTCACGCCAAAATTAATTCTTCAATTTGTAAGAAACACCCTTTTAATACTCAAAATTAGTAAAATTATGATAATGTCTATAATATTTAACGATCCATCACCAAGAGTAAGCATAGCAAATGTCCAAATATAGATAATATCCATAATGTTCAAAACTCTAAGTGTAAGAGTAGCTTCTAAATGTAAATAATAAATACAAGAACCAAATCATGTAGTAACGATGTTCCAAACAAGAAGGCATCATTGGCATATGAGGTTGTTGACTTTGTTCTAAATCTGTTAAAGAAATATATAAATAAAATTATATATGTTAAAGAGAAAAATATATTTGGATGCACATTAATGGTAATAATATGATGCAAAATCAGAAATTAAAGACTGAACCTGAACCTTCGTGGCTGAGATAGATCTTTGCCCTTGACCTTCAATCCTTCACCCTTGCGTTAGCTTCTTCTTGACTATCCTGGCCCCTTGAATGGCTTTGGCACTTGGTGAAATATGAGATGGGCTGGACTGAATTATGCCTTGGGTCATCTGGAAAGTTATCATCAACTCCCACCAACAGCTCTTTGTTAGGAATACGCAACATATGGTCGGCTAGTACATGTTGGGAACCTTTGCATTTGACGGTAAAATCAAAATCTAGAAAGATTAGGAGCCATCTAGTGATCCTGCCCCTGGTGTAAGGATTATCCACCAAATAAAAAAGAGCTTGATGGTCTACAAAGAAAACAAATTTGGTCACCAAAAGGTAATAACAAAACTTTTCAATTGTGTAGACCATGGCCAATAGACCATGGCCAAACCTTCTCTTTCTATGGTGGTGTAATTTTGTTCTACTTCATTCAATAGGCGATTGGCAAAGCTAATATGGAAGTCCCTATTGTGTTCTCCAGGATGAGCTAGCACATAACCAATTTCAAAAAGATAACCATCTATATGGACTTGAAATATGATTTCCCAATTGGGGGATCTAAAAATGGGATCACTCACCACAATGCTTTTTTGAGGGTATCATATGTCCATTTGAAAATAACCAGGAGCCCATAAAGGGGACAAGCTATGTTGGCATACATGAAGATGAAACACCGCCCCATAAATCTTTATACTCCCTTAAAGTTTTTAGGGGGTGGTAGCTTGAGAATGAGTTGCATCTCACTACCATCTATGGAAATGCCATGTGTAGAGACAATGTGTCCAAAGATTATTCTATGTCGGACCCAAAACTAGCATTTTAGAGGGTTAAGAGAAATTCTGTAGAGTTGGCATCTCCCTATTACTTTTCTTAAACACCATAGATGTGCTTTCCATGTAGAATTGACACAAATGTTGTCCATAAAGACCAAGGAATTTTTGTTATAGACTCCTTATAGGCTATGCACCTTAGGAATCGAAAGGTTCCTAGGGCATTGGTCAAACCAAACATCATGACATGGTATGCATATGTGCCCCATTGAGTGGGCCGTTATATGTTGTCCTTTTGGGTCTATCAGCACTTGGTTGTAAACTCATCAAGGAAGCCTCCTTTCCTATGACACGGTCCAGCACATGTTCTACGAAGGGCAACAGATAGTGGTCTTATATCATGTGGTGGCATTGACCTTTTTAAGGTCCACAAGAACTCTCACTTTTTTGTTTTTCTTAGGTACTATCATGATGGGTGAGACCCACATTCGGTGTGCTCTATTTTGTAGATGAATCCGGCATCTATGAGTAGATCACTTTTATTCATGGACCATCTTGGAGTACTTGTGGTTCATAGGATACTCTCTTTACTTTACTGGCCCTGCCCCTTCCACCATGGAGATGGTGTGTTTAACCCACCACTTACGGAGGTACACCTTTCATATCAATGTATTCCCAAGCAAAGCAATCTTAGATTTTGATGGAGGTCAGTAAGGTCCCTCTCTTCTTCTTTAGAGAGGTATTCCCCTTCCACCATGGAGATGGTGTGTTTAAGTCACCACTTCCGGAGGTACACCTTTCATATCAATCTATTTCCAAGCAAAGCAATCTTGGATTTCGATGAGGAGGTCAGTAAGGCCCCTTTCTTTTTCTTTGGAGAGGTCTTCCCCTATATAGATGAGTCTTGGATCTTCCCCTTGACTTGCTAGGTTAAGCTCCAAACCATCATAAGATGTTCCAAGCTTTCCATGCATGGATTCTTTGGGCCTTTTTCATATTGTACAAAGTGGTCTCCCACCTTGTAGGATTTGAAGTGCTCAAGGACATGTTTGGTCTCCTCAGCTTTGACACTTTCCTCATCCATTCTTTTTTTAGCTCCCGCCAACTTTTTGTTTTGTGTTTTACAAGTAGAGAACCAAAGTTTTTAGGATTCAGATAGGGAGTCAGATAACTAGAATGGGGAACTCATCGAGATCCTTTTGATAGACCTAGAAGAAGTCAAAATGTGCATTAATAGCCTCTACATACCTCAACTAGTGCTGGAAGATGTAAGCTTCCTTTCCTTTGAAGCCGTTTGTTTATGGGTGGATTTTCCCTATAATAGTCTTACTTCTTTGGTGCTTATAGGTTTATGGTTCATAGCATTGGGCATCCATGCAACACTCACCATGTAGAGGTATGTGATTTCTTTCCCGTCCGCAACAAATCTTGTACCCGTGCGTTTTTAAAGTATATCCATGGTAAAAAGGATGTGCATCCAGTTCTCAAACTCTTCGAGCTCTAGGGGGTGCAAATTCCATGCTATCCCTTTCATATTCCAATATTTTATGGCATTTTTGGCACAAGTATACTACTGTATATGAAAGATTCCTGCCCCTCCGTGCAACGAATTCGGGGGTGCTAGCAGCGGAAGTAGCACTTCTTGCTCTGGGACAGAGCCTCTCGCTCGGGGCCTCGCCCATGAATATCCGAACAAGAGACTAATCCCTCGGTTCTTCCAAAATCGAACCCGAAAAAACTTCCCTCGCCTAAAAAGAACGGGCGATTCCTCCAAGATATTTTTATTCTAACGTAGTGAAGGTCATCACTAACCAAACTGATCCGACGGAACCCGTAAGTCACATGGTCAAATCAAGGAAAAGACTTGCACTTGGATCATAGAGACCAATGCTTTTTTCCTCATCGAGAGGCACAGCCATTGATTCTTTTCCATATAACAAGGACTGTCCGGGATTTAATTCATCTATCGTACCATAACAGAATTGAGTCTCATTTTAGGGATCCATCAGTCCAGCCTAACCCCATCTAGTCCCATGGGTTAGCCAACAGCCCCCAACCACTATAGTGACAGAAGCTGTTTAGGAATTTGGTTATGTTTTGTCCCAGGTACCAGGGAAAAGAGTTCTCAGGCCCCCTAGCCGGCAGTTCATGCAAACTTCAAGATAGTCACACCACTTACATACCCAATATGAAATTGCCTTTTTCATAGATTCAGCTGTCTTTACAACAATCTTTTAATGAAACCATAGTACCAAAATATCCAGTTGAATTCTAATTTTTTCGATCATTCCTTCATCGATGTACCTATGGCATCATTGGCAACCAGAACGCTCACCACCTATCCACTCAGGGGCCTTTTCAATAGTTCCTAGCTCATAGTACTCAGAAATATATTTACTTTTAAAAATCCAGATGGACTCTTTGTTGAAGATCAGCAAGATCAACCAACAAATCCATATAAAAGAGCCATGGACTCATCCATTGAGGTACCAGCAAGGTCAATCAACCAGATCCATGCCCGAGTTCAGAAAACAACTCTAACTCCTTGTTCCATTATCTTCCTTGATGCACGCGTGGGTATCTTCGGTGACCGTACCAGAAGCTCACCATTTAGATCGAATCGAGGGGCTGGTCAAGACCTCGGTTTGCGACCTTTCTACACGAGACATACTCCAATGACTCTTCGTCTGCTGTTGCAACTTTATCACTTAGGTCTCCACGAACTCATTCACAAGACGGTCAAAATGCTTCCCCAGCATTCTTGACATAAAACAATCATTTAAAAACAAGTCATAAATATAGTTTCTATAACGAACTCTCGTCTTTCCACATTGTTTCACATTAATCTACATTTCTTAATCCACATCCAATTGTATGTATTCCCATAGTCCTTCATCCATTCTCATCCAATCACATCACATTCCATCTCATCACATCTATCCACATTTATCCTTATTCCATCTCATCCATTCGCATCTACCCCCATGTCCACATCTCATCACATTACATTCATTCACATCTCATCCATTCATATCTACCCCGATCCACATCACATCACATCCATTTCACATCACATCTCCTCCATTCACATCTATCCCGATTCACATCACATCCATTCACATCCATCACATCACATCCACATCCACATAAACCTTAAAAATTAGTTTTTCATAAACCTTAAAAATTAGTTTTCCATAAAAGAGGAATTTTAGATAAATTAGGTTCATATACATCCCATCTCATTCATCCACATCCATCCAATTAGTTAATTATACATAAACCTTAAATTACCTAAATTATTTAATTGTACATAAACCTTAAAAATTAGTTTTCCATTGAATGTGATGAAAATCATTCTTTTAGCCTAGGATATTCAATCCTAGAATATGGTAGGAAGTCCTCTTTTCACGTTATGCATAAGAATGAATTATGTATCAATTTCTTAAAATTTTTGCCATAGATCCGCTGCTATTACTGACAATTTTCAATATTTTTGAAAAGAATAAGACTTAGTAATGTAATTATGATAGTATAGCTGTCTTTTAACCTTAAATCTAATTTATGGATTTAACTCATAAGATTACCATAATTTACTAGAATATAAGTATAAAAACCCATTTTCTTAACCTCTAGCTTCACAAGCCTAGAGTTTGATTTATGAATTGAGAATTTCTCCATGAGAAGCATCAATTGAATAGAGAATTGATCATAGGAATGACCTTTCTTTGGGGGAGAGAGAGATAAACATAAAAGCATCCTAATAAATGTAAACTTTTCTTAATTATTCATAACAACTCTTAAAAAAAGCTTGATTTGCACTATAAACACTTAATTTAGAAACTTCTCAAGCTTGAGAGGGGTTGAGAAGTGAAAACATTGAGAATAGTAGAGAAAAACCATAAAATTATACTTTACCTCTTGTTTTGCTTGCTTCTCTATCTTAGAAGAAGCCCCCAACCAACCAATTGGTTAGTGTGTTGAGAGGAAAGCTCCAAGGAAGATTGAAGAGAGAGAGAAGCTCCAATCTCTGCAAAATGTAGAGGATTTTTAAAGGATAATAGAAAATATCATTATTGTAAACTGGCATGGTATGGTTCACAGATTTTTTTACAAAAGACTAAGGATCTATTTATAGGTGAGGGAGGCCTCTAACCAAGTCCAACTAGGTTCTAGAATTTTTTTACAAAAGACTAAGGATCTATTTATAGGTGAGGGAGGCCTCTAACCAAGTCCAACTAGGTTCTAGAATTTTCCAAGTTCAGTTTGGCTGAATTTGGACAAGATTTGGACCTAGTTTGGCTCCCTTTTGATTTGGTTTAATCCAGGAGAGAGGAGAGATAAAAATATCACAATTTTTTTGAGTTAAAAACTCCACCACATGTGTGAAATAGGCACCTCCTTGAAGTATCCCCTCCTCCTTACTATGGTGTCAAAAATGTATCATTATACCAAAATATCTCATTTTTTTAGTAATATCTCATAGTTTTTAACTAATAAACCTCGTACTTAGTCATCTCTTCATCTTATGTGAGCATTTACTTTTTCTTTTATTCTTTGGATTTATCTCATCCCCACACTTGGATTTATCCAATTGGCCCATAAGAACCTTAAGTGACCATAATCTTTTTTTTTGAAAATCTAAACCCTTAGGCTAAGGTCCTTTATACATATTTTAAATTAATTCCAAATGCACATTAAAAAGTTCTTTTTGAATTTATGTTTCAAGGAAATACATTTTAGACACTAGGAGGATTTTTATATCCAAAAATATCTCAATTTTGGATTATCTCTCTCTAGATATTTTCTCTCTCCAAGCCAAAATAGGGTAAATAGAATCTTTCTTCTATTTCTGAGAGGGGAATAATTACAAGAATAGAAAGGGAGGTTCTTACACCTGTACACCTCAAAAGCTGGAGGGAGGAATCTTACAGTATACCTAGTCATAGCACTAAATCGTTTGCCAAGGACCCCCCACTCATTGGATGAATCTTCCAAATGTGTAGGCTCACCTTTAGTGTTCGATCTTTTTTTCAAATGTAGATGTGATCCATGTTCTAATCATGGATCATCCTAGTTTCTCTCATGAAGAGCCATCCTAGGATGAAATCATAGGAAACAGACTACTTGCCAAATTTTATCACACCACAAAGGTGTGTCAAAAATTGGTTCTAAGAGTTTTAATCTTCAGATCCCACAGAAGATCTATGGGCTTCACGGTGTATCCATTAATTAGTTCCACAATTAATACAGTGTCGTTCATATAGGAGGTTTTTTCCAACATTGCTTGGTAATAATGCTCACTCCTACCCCTGACAGTGACCTGAAGTGCATCTCATTCAAAATACTACCCTAACTTGTTCACCCGGACCATAGGTATGCATGTGATTCCATCTGGTTCTATGGATCCTTCTTCATCGATCTTGTTGGAACTTCCCAGTTCCACCTACCCCTTCATTCCAGCTCCAAGACTTTCTTCCATCCAATCCTTCAAATCCTTCCATAGACTCGAGCTACCTTGAAGTAAGGTGCCAATGGGAATCTGGACTTATGAAGATAGAAAGGAAGAGAGAGAAGCAATGTCTCTCAGAATGAGTGTAGGTTCGTGAATTTGGTTATCCATATTCATGCTTAGGCTTATCATGGGTATAGCAATATGAATAGCAGTCATCCCTCAGATTCTTTAGATATGAATTGCAGTGTCCGATTTTCTTGGGCAGTCATCCCTCAGATTATTTAGATAGGTAGCAATAGGATCCACACCTAATGCAGAAGTGTTATGGCTTTTAGTTCAACTTCTTGCTCTTTGAGGGATATCTTCAAAGAGTACTTGATCTGGTTAAGGCCTCTATTAAGATCCTAGGTTTCATTGATTGGTTTTATGTTAGGCATAGAGGAACTTTCCACACTTTGAACTCACTGAGGTTTCTCCTCCAATCGAGCTTGACTGAACTTTCCATAGTTTGAACTGACTGAGGTTTCTCCTCCAATCGAGCTTTACATTCCTTGACAAGCTCCTAAGAAACCTTCAGTCTACCTTTCTCCTCAATCGGGTTGGAATATTTAGCTAATTTCCTAGGCAAATGATTGGGGTCTATTTGCTCCCTTATTTGAGGGAAGGATGGTAGTATCATTTCTTCAGCAGAAATGAGGAAGATGACACATTTTATAGTAAGATGGCTATCTACCTTATGGATCTTTGTGGCCTTTTTCTTTCAGGACAACCTAGTTGTTTGTGCTTTCTTAGGAACTTCCTTAGAAGGAAAGATCCTTGCATGTCCTAGGGTTCCCTGATTCTACAAAGTAGATGCTTCAATAGTAGAAAGCAGCACGAGTACGGCTCTCCTCCTGATTTGCATTCGTGTGTTGGTGGCTGCATTAAGAGATACTGTGTGGATGAAGCCATCCCGTACACTCAACAAGTTAATGTTGGTACTTGGTTTAGCTTCTTTTCCATTCCCAATTACACCTGCTTTCAATGAGAAATCCTTGTATATATGGTCTAACCCATAATCTATGGTGTATAAGGGAGTTAAGGTGGGAGTACCCACAGGAGTACTTGCCATCCCTTTCTTAACTAGACATTCAGCTATTTGATGAGGTCTAGCATAATGATATCATTGCATAGGAAATTGTTTAGACATAATGTTCAAGTCTCACCCCCGACGGGGCGGCACTGTTACAACTACTAGGTATACGGGATACATGTGCTCACCCTCCATAACATAATGACTTAGGATTTGTGGGGGTGGTCTACTTGGCTCAAGGGGCTCCAACATGACATTGTTGGTTTCCTCTCCCTCCTTACCTTCTTGAAAAAATTTTGTAAGGTCAACTGGTGAACGAGGATCACTTGAGGTAACAAAGGTTGTGGTGGAAGGACTGAAGGTGGCAAGGGTATTTCGAGTACCTTGATGATTTCTCTTTGCTAGGCCACTTCATGGATGGGTTGAGGCGCATTGTGCTATGCTGATGCTGGCAAAGCTAGTAGTTACCTCGAATTAGGTAGTAAGACCTACCGGTAAAGGCCTAGCTTGAGCATCTCTTTGGTGGTAGTAGTTTGATGTTTCATGATTGTCCCATCTTTGATAATAAGCATAGTAGAGAGTTGGTTTGGGTCTCAAATGTGGACATTCCATACTAGTGTGGTTTTCTGAACCATCATCATTGTGCTTGACTTTATACACCCACTTACATCCAATTGCCTTCTTTTTCTTAGGCTAAGGCACTAACTCCCATGTTGCATTTGCATCCAATGTTGCCATCTCCTCATCCATGGCATCTTCCCATTTCTTATTTCCAATTTCTTGCTCAAAGCAAGTGGTCTCAACCTCTTGTATTTCTTTTACCATGTAAGCATATATGATGAGCTATATATCCATCATATCTCAACCTGTCAACAGGGTATCTAACCCTTGTAGACCTGCGTACACATGGATCACTACCAAGTGTCCTCAAAACAGCCCTGGTTCTCCTTACACTAGGAGTAACCATAGAGAGAATGCCAAGCTCCTCATCAAGGCTCTGCTTAGAGCCACTAGAGTCACCATCCACATATGAGTGACCTGCTAACAGATCAGGCACAAAAGGTTGATCTACTTTTTCCTTCCCTTTCCGTGTGATACATGTGTATCTACATCATTCCTCAACCTGCCTGACCACATTGGATCCACTGCTCAAGGACTCCCTAGGTCCACTCAGCACCTATGATTGCTGCTCTACATGTGGTGCAACATCAGCACTTCTTACCTCTGCATCTTCTGTTTCCTTCACTCATACCAGCTACTCATCTCAACATCTCTGCTTACTCGCATCTCACACGAGTGGTAGGGTTATAGCATCTATACCCTTTTTGCTCCATAGCATAACCAATGAAGATGCATTTCTCTACCTTTGGATCCAACTTTGTTATTTCTACAATACACCCAAACACTTTCAAGTGAGACACATCTGGTCTTGTGCCAAACTTCTGTTCATGATTCATACCATGAACAGCTGCAGTGGGTGTCTTGTTCATATTGTACACAGTAGTTGCTATTGCTTCTACCCAAAAGTAATGTGCCATATTCTTTTTAGCCATCAAGACATGTGCCAATTCTGCAATGTGCCTATTTTTCCTTTTTGCAACACCATTCTGTCATGGAGTGTACCTGCACGTAAACTGCCTCTTGATTCCCTACTGCTTTCTCAGGAAATTGTTGAACTAATTGGAGAAATATTCTCCCCCACCATCTGATCTTAGACATTTTTTTTGCATGCCTTTTTCCTTCTCGACCAAGGCTTTAAATCTCTGAAAGTGAGAAAACACCTCACTTTTCTCCTTCATGAAATAAACCCACACTTTCCTAGTGTGGTCACATCAATGAATGTAACATAGTACCTGCAACCTACAATTGTTGTAGTCTTGGTCGGTCCCCATACATCTAAATGTATGACATCCAATGGCCTTGCACTGACATGCTTTTCATGTGGGAAAGCATGTTTGGCCTGCTTACCAAGTTGGCATGCTTCACATACCTTATGCATACCGTCAACCTTAAACTTTGGCAAACCTGCAACAATATTTTGGGCCTACATAGACTTCACTCACTGTACATTCACATGACCAATGCGCTTGTGTCATATGATGTCAATATCTACAATGACACATGTTCCATGCGCAAACATGTCTTCCTTTATCTCATGTTTACATCCAAAGTAGACATCTTGCCATTTCTGTTACCCTTTGCAACCAAGCGACACTTATTTTTGAAGTCTTCCACAAAACATCCTTGAGGATTAAACCTCACTTGCAGACCCTGCTCAACCATCTGTCTAATAGAAAAAACCAGGTTCTTTGTAATATTTGGAACATGAAGTACATCAGCAAAGTACTTCATTTTGCCATCCTGCATAGACAATGGCACTTTACTAACATGCGCAATGGGATGCGCAGTATCATCACCTGTTTCTACATAACCTGGTTTTTCCATTTTTCACATATCTCTAAACCACTCAGCATGACTGGTCATAGAGGCGCCAGAATCCACACACCATATATCTTGAGATCCTGACACATCCCCCCTGTTATGAAACTAAGCATGTGTTGCATCACAGCAGCAGCTGCTCACTTCTGTCATCCCCTCCATGTTTGCTAGATGATGCATAGTTGCCTTGGCAACTTTCCACTTTTAATGTCATTCTGCTTTTTGTAGCAGTCCTTTGCCATGTGTCTTGGTTTGCCACAGTAATAGCACTCTATGCTATGTGCATTTTAATTTCTTTGCCAACCACCTTGGCCTCTTTGGCTCCCCCTACCTCTAGACTAGCCTCTTCCACCTGTGTATGATTCTGCTGTGAATCATTGGACTATTATTGTCCAGAATTATGATTTCCTTGTCAGCCACCACCTTGTCCTCAACCATAGCCTCTACCTGAATTAGAGTAGAGGGCCTGTTCAAATGTGTTCTTGCTTTGTGAAGAAGAATCCTCACTTAAAACCTTTTCTTCCAAGTCCTGAAAGTTGGAAATATTCTCCCTAACTGCAATGGAGGTCTTGATTGGCTTGTACTCTTTGCCAAGCCCATTCAGACACACACTTACCAAATCATCATCCTCTACCACTGATACATTGATAGACCTAAGGGATTCAACAATGCCCTTGATCTTTAAGGCATATTCATTGATGGACATGCTTTTCTTTTCCACAGTATGCAACTCTTGCTTTAACTGCAACTTCCTTGCCTTTGTGTTAGTCTAGAACATCTGAACCAGATTCTGCCATGCAACTGCTTGAGTGCTTGCATCCTATATGTGTCCTATCATAGTGTCTGTGACACTAATTACAAGCCAGTACATGACTTTTCTTGCACCCTAATTCCAATCCTTGAATGCCTCTATATCTGAAAGAGTGGCATTCTCCTCAGATAACTCTGGAGACTCCTCATTGTCTCCTTCTACATAATCCCAATATCCTTTACCCATTAGGAAATTGATCATTCTGAACTTCTAGGCATGGAAGTTATTCTTATCCAGCTTCTCACTGACAATCTGATTAATTCCATCAGACATATTTTCCTGTAGCAATCAAATAACCTACAAATAGACAACTTCTATATACAACCTGTAATACAGCAGTATCTCCTGTAACCGCTATAGTAGTGGTACTTCAGCACAACCCTTGTGTCACCAAATGTGATGAGAGTACATGTACATGTGTGGGAGTATGAATTAGGGTTAGGTTAATTGTTCATGTGGGAGACATACACAGAGAAGCAAGGGAGAGAGAGAGAGAGAGAGTTGTGGGGATAAGTCAACTCATGAGGCATGAGTGTGTGACTCCCCTATCACACATGTATATTGCACTAGTACACATAGTGCACTTAGTACATTAAAAGTACTAAGTGTACTATGTACTATAACTTATGGGCTTGTACACACTATAAGGGTGGGCATAACGCCTTTACCCCAACAACCTCCCACTTAAAGGCAAAGTGCCCTTAAGTAAAGGAAAAGAAAAAATCAGCATGTACATGATAATATACAAGGCCATATCAAGGCTGAAACTAGCCTCATCCAATGCCCATCAAGTGTCTGCAATGAGCAAATCGCTCCGGAGGCAAACTCTTTGTCAACAGATCAGCCGGGTTGTCATCCGTATGAATCTTAACAAGCTAAATTTGCTTGTTCTCTATCACCTCTCTGATGAAGTGATACTTCACATCCACATGCTTCGTCTTTGCATGAAAGACAGGGTTCTTTACCAACTGGATGGCACTCTAACTGTCACAATGCAACAATGGAATATCCCCTGTATAGCCCAAATCAACCACTAACCGAGATAGCCATAATGCCTCCTTGCAAGCCTCTGTGGCTGCAATATACTCGGCCTCTGTAGTAGATAAGGCAGTGCACTTCTGCATCCTGGATATCCATGACACAGCACCTCCTGTGAATGTAAACACATAACCGGTAGTAGACTTCCGGTTATCTGGATGACTGGCATAATCCGAATCCGTGTAACCATACACTAATGCATCCTGTTTGCCAAAACATATGCACATATCCTGTGTGCCCTTCAGGTATCTCATGACACCTTTCACTGCTTCCCAATGCTTCTTGCCAGGGTTGGCCATGTATCTAGAAACCACTCCCACTGCAAATGCAATGTCCGGCCTAGTAGCAACCATGGCATACATGAGACTGCCACAAGCTGAAGCATACGGAATCTTGGCCATATCAGCCCTATCTCTATCTGACTGTGGGCTGTCCATAGCACTGAGTTTCACATATGGAGGCAAAGGAGTACTAGTCTTCTTCCCCCCGTCCATATTGAACCTCTGCAAGACTTTGCCAATGTATTCCTTCTGAGACAAATACAACACATGCTGATTTCTGTCCCGAAGTATCTGCATACTTAAATGTATTCCTTCTGAGACAAATACAACACATGCTGATTTCTGTCCCGAAGTATCTGCATACCCAAAATGTGATTTGCATCACCCAAATCCTTCATATCAAAGGTTTGATGCAGCCTCTGCTTCAAGGTATCCATCTCCTTACGAGATTTCCCGGCAATCAACATATCATCAACATATAAAATGAGAATCAATAGACTGCCATCCAAAGCTTTCTTGGTATACAAGCAGTGATCTATGTCACTTCTCCTGAATTTCTGAGATTTCATGAATGTATCAAATTTATGATACCATTCTCTTGGTGCCTGTTTGAGCCCATAAAGACTCTTTTTCAGCTTGCATACAAGCTTCTCCTTTCCACTCACTGCATAACCCTCTGGCTGCTGCATATATATCTCCTCATGGAGATCACCGTGAAGAAAAGCTGTCTTCACATCCATCTGAATCAAGTCCAGATCATCATGTGCAACCAAGGCTAACACAGCTCTAAGTGTGGTCATTTTGACCACTGGAGAGAAGATCTCATCAAAGTCCACACCATATTCCTGCTTGAAGCCCTTAGCCACTAACCTGGCTTTGTATCTTGGCTTTGCATCTGGTGCAACTTTGAGCCTGTAAACCCATTTGCATGGCAAAACCTTCTTGCCTGTAGGCAAATGCACCAACTTCCATGTTCCATTTTTGTGCAGAGAATCCATCTCTGACTTCATGGCACGCTCCCATAGAGCCTTGTCTGCCCTCTGTAAAGCCTCCTTATAACATGAGGGCTCCCCACAGTCAGTGAGCATCAAGTAGTCAACCCCTGGAACAAACCTGTCAGGGGCTCTGGAGGGTCTAGTGGACCTCCGTACCCAATGACCATCATTTTTGCAGGTTGCTGTCTAGCCTGCATATCACCCATTGGTGGCTCCTGTTCCATGCCATAAGGCTGAAAAATCATGCCCGGTATCTCCTCTAACTGTGGTATATCCATACGGATATCTTCTGCCATCTCTGGCTGTCCATTTGGACCATTTTCAGCACCATTTAAGGGCTGGTTTTCCTGCTGTAATGGCTGATTTACAGCCCTTTGTTGTTGTCCATGATGTCCATCATCATCAAAGATGACTCTGCCAGGCTCCTGTTGCCTTGCAGGCTCCTTATACATGCATGTTTCATCAAAAATGACATCATTGCTGCGTATAATCTTTCTATTTATGGGATCCCAAAGTCTATACCCCATTTCACCTTTGTCACCATATCCTAGGAATATGCATTTGTGAGACTTAGGATCAAGTTTGGTGCGCATTTCCCTGCGTATGTGCATGTACGCAACGCAACCAAACACTCTCAAGTGCTTGTATGACGGAGGCTTCCCTGTCTATACTTCCTCTGGCACTTTCCCACCAAGCCTCGTGTTAGGTGACCTGTTTATAAGGTGAACGGCTGTCATAACAGCTTCAGCCCAAAAACCATGAGGTAATGCAGCATGTGACAACATAGAACGGACCTTCTCCTGTATGGTCCTGTTCATCCTCTCTGCTATCCCGTTTTGTGGAGGATCATAAGGAGTAGACAGCTCCCTCTTGATGCCTTTAGCATCACAAAAGTCCTGAAACTGTTTGGACATATACTCTCCACCATTGTCGGAACGCAAAGCCTTCAGTGTTTTGCCAGTTTGATTCTCAACAAGAGCAATAAACTTCTCAAACACTGAGAATGTATCACTCTTCAAACGAAGAGGATAAACCCACACCTTGCGTGTGGCATCATCAATAAAAGACACAAAATATTTTGCCCCTCCCAAAGAAAGCTGAGGCATCTCACATACATCTGTATGCACAAGCTCTAACTGAGCATCTTTCTGTCCAAGAGCTTTCTTGTGGGAGCACTGTAGTTGCCTACCATATATACAATGCTCACAAAACTAAAAACTTGAAAACTTTAGAGAAGGCAAGTAACCCAAACGAGACAATTGCTCCATTCCTTTGACACTCATGTGTCCCAACTGGCTATGCCACATAGAGATTTCCGGCAGCTCGGTTGCATTTACATTAGCATGGTGACAAACACCTGCATGCATGAAGTAAAGAGTGTCCACCTTAGAGCCTCTGGCAACAACCAGTGAGCCCTTACTAATCTTCCACTTTCCACTACCAAATGTGGTAACATAATCAGCATCATCAAGCTGTCCAGTAGAAAGTAGATTCTTCTTGATCTCAGGCACATGCCTGACATCATGGAGCATAAGCTGTGAGCCATCTGAAAACACAAGCCTCACATCACCTCTGCCAAGAATCTTGCATGCATGGTTATCACCCAAATAAACCACTCCTTCATTGCCAGCAGTATACCTGACAAACAAGTCTCTGCAACCTATGACATGAAAGGAGGCACCTGAATCAATGATCCATGAGTGCATACCATGACCACCTGTAAGAAGTGAATGGGCATCAAGTGAAGAAGTAAATAGGACCTCATCCTCACTGCCACTTGCATGTGACACATTGATTTCTTCAATCTTGACTCCACTTTTGCCCTTTGGCTTTACATCTTTGGCTTCATCTTTCTCTTTGTCTTTGCCTTTTCCCTTTTCCTTTTGATCATTTTTCCATTTGTAGCATTGCTTTTTAATGTGTCCCTTTTTGCCACAATAATGGCATTCCAAATCCTTTTTGGAGCGAGACTTGCTCCTTCCCCTTTCTTGGCTTTTCCCCCTTTGCTGGGATCTCCCACGTGCATTCATTGCATTGGACTTTCCCACAGAGTTGTTTTTCCTGTTCATCTCTTCTTGAAGAAGAGCACCCTCAACATCTGCATATGACAGCATAGCATGCGAATTGCAAGTGGCTGTCCTGAATGTGTCCCAACTCTCTAGCAAAGTGCATAACAGAAAAGTGGCTTTGAACTCATCGTCCATTGCCAACTTTTGATTAATGACCTGGCTTACAATACCATTAAACTCATTTAGATGGGCTGTCATAGACGCCCCTTCCTTCATCTGAAGACCTATGAGTTTCTTCAACCACAATACACTTTGCTTGAGGCACTTTGTTGGGCATACAAGTCCTGCAATCTCTGCCACATTCCCCAAGCTGTCTTCTCTTCACGAATGCTGAAAAGTAATGAGTCTGACACAGACAACATGATAGTAGATCTTGCCAGCTCATCCATATCTTCCCACTCTTCAGCAGTAAGAGAAGCGGGCATTACACCCCTTTCTTTGATAGGCTTGTGCTGCTTCTTCTGGAGCAACACATTGTAGCACTGGGTTTGCCAAATATCATAATTATGCGAGCCTTCAAGCTTCTTGATGTGAAGCAATGAAGAGCTCTCACCTGTGGTTGCCATAGCAAAATGCAACCTGTCAATGCCTGACTCCCTACAAAAATGTGCAAACACTGCACCAAAAGCACACAAAGTGCTCACAGTTTTTCTCCCAAGCTTTATCTCCCACTGCGGAAGCACAAATGCAACTTTTCTCCCACTTTATGCGATGAAATCACCAAAATCTGGTTGCTGCAGATTTTGGACAGCACCTTAAATGTGCTCTGTTGCCCTTCCAAAGTACTGTACAACAGTACCAATTGCTCACAAATGATGTACCAAACCTGTACCGGCAAGTACAGCAGCTGAAATTGAACCTTTTGGTCACTCAAAACAGTGTACAGCCATGCCAAAACTTGCACAAAGCTGTGCCAAATTTGTACCAGCAGGTACAGTAGCAATAAATGCTCTCTTGGCTGTCCAAATGAGTGAAAATCAAATTTTTACAGTCCCGTACACTGCATAAAACAGTCCCGAACAGAAATTGGGCAAAAGCCCCTTGACTGCAAGCTGATTTTTGAGGATTCAAGGCATAAATGTCTTGCTTGCTGCTTTGCCAAGCTCAACAAGCATACAGGATTCCTCCCTCCGGTTTTTGAGGTGTGCAAGTGTAAGAACCTCCCCTTCTGATCTTATAATTATTCCCCTCTCTGAAATAAAAGAAATATCCAGTTTTACCCCGTTTTGGCCTAGAGAGAGAAAATGTCTAGAGAGAGGCGAAATTCAATGTTGAATGGCTCAAGACAAAAGCAGAATAACAATGCATAAACACCATTAAGCTTTTACAAAGGAGTAGGCTTCTATTTATAGGAAAAAGTGAGCCTCTAACCAAGCAAACTGATTCTAGAATTTTCCAGATCAATTTGGTCAATTTTTGACCATTTTTGGGTTAGTTTAGTTTACTTTTTGGATCTAGTTGAAACAGGAGAGAGGAGAGATGAAAATATCTCATTATTTTTTAATTTAAAACTCCACCACACATGTGAAATAGGCGCCTCCTTCATGAGGGGAGATGCCCACACTGAGGTGTCAAAAATGCATCATTTCTTCTAAATATCTCTTCTTTTTTAACTAATAAACCTTGTCCTTAGTCAACTCTTCATCTTATGTGAGTATTTACTCATTTTTGGGGGATTTTCTTTTATTCTTCAATTTATCTCCTCCCTAAATTTGGATTAATCTTATTGGTCCATAAGAACCTTAATCCAAAATTTTTAGAAAATTTGGACCCTTAGGCTAAGGTCCTTTTTACCTATTTTTAGTGAATTCCAATTGCACATTGGAAAGTTCTTTTCGAATTTCTGTTTCAGGGAAAATCATTTTAGACAGTAGGAGGGTTTTTATATCCAAAAATATCTCAATTTTGATAATTCAATTGTTTTTTTGGCCTAATCCTCTCCAAGTGAATTTGGTGGCTACTCTTGCTGCAAACAAGAGTAGAACCCTCAATCCCTCAAGCCAAAGGAATGCTTACAAGCTCCATGTAAGCTTAATTCTCACTTATTGTGAATTTTAAATCTATGGTTTTCTTAAATTTTATGCTTTGTAAATGTTTGAATTAAAATCTAATGCTATGCCTTGATGGAAAGGCCACCCCCTTCTCTTCTTTACAACTCAGCCCTTCTTAATCCTGGAAAGTTTAATTAAAAGATTGATTAAACCCTTTTCATTGTTTACTCTCTTGATTTTTAGAAAATGAAGTAGATTAGACATATTAGAATTCAAATTGGATTAATTCAAGTCATAAATTGCATGTTAAAATTGAGAAATGGTCAGCCAAAAACAAAGGAGGTTATGGCAAAATTTTCTTAAATTATGTGGAACTAAAGTTTATCATTAGGTTATTCTAAAAGAGTAATTCCCTCCGTTTGTGCATTCTAATGGATTTTATTTTATATCAAAAGTTTCATTCTCATTAAAATTGAATTTATGCATAGAAGGATGCATAAAAGATTTTTTTATTTCAAAAGTGTTATTCTCATTAAAATTGAATTTATTCCTTTAAAAATGCATAGAAGATTTATTTTTATTTCAAAAGCATTATTCTCATTAAAATTGAATTTATGCATAGAAGGATGCATAAAAGATTTATTTTTATTTCAAAAGTGTTATTCTCATTAAAATTAAATTTATGCATAGAAGGATGCATAAAAGATTTATTTTTATTTCAAAAGTGTTATTCTCATTAAAATTAAATTTATGCATAGAAGGATGCATAAAAGATTTATTTTTATTTCAGAGTGTTATTCTCATTAAAATTGAAATTATGCCTAGAAAGATACATAAAAGATTTATTCTTATTTCAACTCCATTGATTTGGAATACCACAAGTCGATTGATTCACCAATCCTGATTTTTGTTCTACAACTCAATTTTAAAGCTCAAGAACTATAAGCAAATACACGTGGTGCGACCATCTATGTCGAGGACGGGTGTGCATGTGAGCCTGGACTCTGCCATGCCTAGGTGTAGTAGTATGCTGTCCAAGTATAGGTCTACCGTCAGGGACTTCATATTCACGTGATCACAAAATTTTTTGTGATAATAACACATGTGAACAAGTTTTTCACATGTTCTCATGTTACCGTTCACAAAATAACAGGTCACTTGCCATTTGGGAATCCCTTAAAAGCTTGGCTACACATGGGAATATATTCACACTCTTTTGAAATAAAAATAAATCTTTTATGCATCTTTTTATGCATAAATTCAATTTTAATGAGAATAACTCTTTTAAAATAAAAATAAATCTTTTATGCATCCTTCTATGCATAAATTCAATTTTAATGAGAATAACTCTTTTGAAATAAAAATAAATCTTTTATGCATCTTTCTATACAAAGATTCAATTTTAATGAGAATAACTCTTTTGAAATAAAAATAATTTCTTTTAGAATGCACAAATGGTGGGGATTACTCTTTCTGAATAACTTAATGATAAACTTTAGTTCCACAAAATTTAAGAAAATTTTGCCATGACCTCCTTGTTTATGCATAAATAGTTAATTAGGAAAAAGAGGAATTTCTAGTAATCCATTTTTATGTTAAAAGAATAATCCCCATGACTAAACTTGGCAGGACACTTTTACAATTATAGTATCTCGGGTTTTATAATTACCAAGTACACGATCTTCTATATCGAACTCTCGTCTTTCCACATTATCCCTCCTCAGTCCACATTACTTATTCCACATTCCATTCATATGTGTTTCTTCTATGCATAAATTCAATTTTAATGGGAATAACACTTTTGAAATAAAAATAAATCTTCTATGCATCCTTCTATGCATAAATTCAATTTTAATGAGAATAACACTTTTGAAATAAAAATAAATCTTTCATGCATAACACTTCTTTCTTCAATCTCCATTGGTGGCTCCATCAACATACCAAACCAAATGATTGGTTGGGGGCCTCTACCGTGATCAAAGAATCAAGCAATTTGTGAGGTAAAGTGTGAATTTTGATTCTTTTCCATAATTTCTCAATGTTTCTCTCTTCTCAACCCCTCTCAAGCTTGACAAGCTTAATTGGAATGGCTTTTGAATGCTATTGAAGTTAATTGATGAATGGTAGTAAAGGAATACATAAATTTTCATTTATGCTTAATTTTAATGGTTTTTATGTAATTTCTCTCTGTCACTCAAAGAATGGTCATTCCCATGACCGATTCTCAATCCAAATGAAGCTTGTCATGAAGCTTTTCCCTAATCCAAGAATAAATTCTATGCTTGTTTAATTGGAGGCCAAATTAATGGCTTTTTTATACTTTTAAGTTAGTTATTTCATGAGAATTTATGATTCAATCCATAATGGGTTAATGATCCAATTAGGGATCATTCTAATCATATCTATAATGTTAAAGTTCATTCTTTTAAAATAAACTGAGATTTATCAGTAATAGCAGCGGAGCTATGGCGAAATTCCTGTAAAAATTACACATAAAATATTTTCATTCAAAGTATGAAAAGCGGACTTCCTACCATATTCTAGGAATTATCATCCTAGATTAATTGAAAGATTTTCATAGTAATCATGGAGAAATTGATTTTTATGATTTTGCATAATTATTGAATTAAGAAAAAGAGAAATTTCTAGTTATTAAATTTTATATTAAAAGAGTAATCCCCATGACCTTGGGAATCCATGTATTGCATTGATTTAGAGAAAAGAATTAGAAGGCTAAGATTATGTATAATTTATGTAAAAAAATTAAAGAGATTTTAGCTAAATTTATCCTTTTGTATAGATAAATTCTTAATGATAAAAGAGGAATTCCCATTACAATTGGAATTCCATGATTAGATGAGAAAAGAGAATTTCTTATCATTTTGGAATTATGAGATAACTCATTTAATTTCAATGATGAATTTATTTAGATAAATTTATTTATCTATGAGAAATAATTAAATGTTAAAAGAGGAATTCCCATTACAATTGGAATTCCATGATTGGATGAGAAAAGAGAAATTCTTATCATATTGGAATTATGGGATAATTTATTTAATTTCAATGATGAAATTTTTAGATAAATTTATTTATCTATGAAAAATAATTAAATGTTAAAAGAGGAACTTCCATTACATTTGGAATTCCATGATTGGATGAGAAAAGAGAAATTCTTATCATATTGGAATTATGGGGTAATCTATTTAATTTCAAAGATGAAATTTTGAGACAAATTTATTTATCTATGAGAAATAATTAAATGTCAAAAGAGGAATTCCCATTACATTTGGAATTCCATGATTGGATGAGAAAAGAGAAATTCTTATCATATTGGAATTATGGGATAATCTATTTAATTTCAAAGATGAAATTTTTAGATAAATTTATTTACCTATGAGAAATATTTAAATATCGAAAGAGGAATTCTTACGAAAATGGGAATTCCCTTATTTAGTTGGGCAAAGAGAAATTTCTAACATATCGAAATAATGGATATTTTAATTTAGATGAATTTATTATATGAGAAATTCTTGTTGGGAAAAGAAGAATTCCCAGAACATTGGAATGTAATTAGTTAAACGCAAAAAGAGGAATTCCCTTGGTAATTGGAAACCTAGAAATTAAATGGGAAGAAGAGGAAGTTTTAGTATAAATTCGATTTAGGATTATTTTTACCAAATGAAGAAATATGGGTAGAATTGATTTTTACAAATTCCATGAATTCCTTTATTCAAAAGAAGAATATGAAATAAAATTCAATTGAAGAATTGAGAAGCAATATGGAAATAGTCGTCAGAAAGAATCTTTAATTTAAACCAAGCAAGTGACTGAAGATTAGAAAAAAAAAGTCCTATTAACGGTATCAATCTAGAAAAAAACTATTAAATAGTAATAACATGTAATAGTGATGTGATAAGATGTATATCTGATGTGATAAGATGTGTATCGGATGTGATAAGATGTGTAACGGGATGTGATAAGATGTGTATCTGTTGTGATAAGATGTGTATCGGATGTGATCAGATGTGTAACGAATGTGATAAGATGTGTATCTGATGTGATAAGATGTGTACGGGATGTGATTGGATGAGATGATGCGATAAGATGTGTATGAGATGTGATAGGATGTGATAAGATGCGTATGGGATGTGATAGGATGCGTATGGGATGTGATAGGATGTGATAGGATGTGCTAGGATGTGATAGGATGCAGATGGGATGTGATAGGATGTGATAAGATGTGTATGGGATGAGGTAAGAAGTGTATCTGATGTGATAAGATGTGTATGGGCTGTGATAGGATGAGAATGGTTGTGTTATAAATGAATAGATGTGAAGGTGTATGTGAATGTATGAATGTGAATGTAGAAATGGATGTATGAAATGTGGATGAGGATGTTTATGAATATGAATGTGAATGTGAATGTTTATGAATATAAATGTGAATGTGAATGTGAATGTGAATAGACGGTCAAAAATGCTTCCCCAGCATTCTTGACATAAAATAGTCATTTACAAACAGGTCACAAATACAGTTTCTATAATGAAGTTTCGTCTTTCCACATTATCCTTCATCAGTCCACATTACTTATTCCACATTCCATTCATATGTGTACTCATTCTCATCCAATCACATCATTTTCCATCTCCTCACATTAGATTCATCACATATCATTTGTTCACATCCCAATTCACATGTCATCACATCTCATCCATTCACTCATATCGACGTCACATCATTTCACATACACATTCGCAGTCATTATTCCACCTACACCTCCACATTCGTACATCCACGTCCATATCTACATCCATATCCACATCCATATCCACATCTATACATCCATATCCACATCCGCATCCATACATCCACATCCACATTCATAGATCCATCTCCACATCCACATCCATACATCCACATCCACATCCATACATCCACATCCACATTCATACATCCATATCCACATCCACTTCCATACATCAACATTCACATCCACATTCATATCCATACATCCACATCCATACTTCCACATCCACATCCACATCCACATCCGTACATCCATATCCACATCCACATTCACATCCATACATCCACATCCACATTCATACATCCATATCCACATCCACATTCACATCCATACATCCACATTCACATTCATACATCCACATCCACATCTCATTCTTGCACATCCACATCTACATTCACATTCAAACATCCACATCCTCATTCGCACATCCACATCCACATTCACATTCATACGTCCACATCCACATCCTCATTCGCACATCCACATTCACATTCATGCGTCCACATCCACATCCTCATCCACATCCACATACACATTCATACATCCACATCCACATCTTCATTCACACATCCAATTCCACATTCTCATTCATACATCCACACCGACATCCATATATCCAGATCCATACATCCATATTCACATTCATATTCATAAACATTCACATTCACATTCACATTCACATTCACATTCACATTCACATTCACATTCATATTCATAAACCTCCTCATCCACATTCCATACATCCATTTCTATATTCACATTCATACATTCACATACACCTTCATATCTATTCTTTTATAACACAACCATTCTCATCTTATCACACAGCCCATACACATCCTATCACATCCCATATGCATCCTATCACATCCTATCACATCTTATCGCATCATCTAATCCAATCACATCCCGTACACATCTTATCACATCAGATACACATCTTATCACATCCGATACACATCTTATCACATCCCCGATACACATCTTATCACATCAGATACACATCTTATCACATCCGTTACACATCTTATCACATCCGATACACATCTTATCACATCAGATATACATCTTATCACATCACTATTACATGTTATTGCTATTTAATAGTTTTTTTCTAGATTGATACCGATAATAGGACTTTTTTTTTCTAATCTTTAGTCACTTGCTTGGTTTAAATTAAAGATTCTTTTCTGACGACTATTTCCATATTGCTTCTCAATTCTTCAATTGAATTTTATTTCATATTCTTCTTTTGAATAAAGGAATTCATGGAATTTGTAGAAATCAATTCTACCCATATTTCTTCATTGGGTAAAAATAATCCTAAATCGAATTTATACTAAAATTTTCTCTTCTTCCCATTTAATTTCTAGGTTTCCAATTACCAAGGGAATTCCTCTTTTTGCGTTTAATTAGTTACATTCCAATGTTCTGGGAATTCTTCTTTTCCGAAAAAGTATTTCTCATATAATAAATTCATCTAAATTAAAATATCCATTATTTCGATATGTTAGAAATTTCTCTTTGCCCAACTAAATGAGGGAATTCCAATTGTCGTAAGAATTCCTCTTTTGACATTTAAATATTTCTCATAGGTAAATAAATTTATCTAAAAATTTCATCTTTGAAATTAAATAGATTATCCCATAATTCCAATATGACAAGAATTCCTCTTTTCTCATCCAATCATGGAATTCCAAATGTAATGGGAATTCCTCTTTTAACATTTAATTGTTTCTCATAGATAAATAAATTTTTAGATCAATAAATTTATCTAAAAATTTCATCTTTAAAATTAAATAAATTATCCCATAATTCCAATATGATAAGAATTTCTCTTTTCTCATCCAATCATGGAATTCCAAATGTAATGGGAATTCCTCTTTTAACATTTAATTATTTCTCATAGATAAATAAATTTATCTAAAATTTTTATCATTGAAATTAAATAAATTATCCCATAATTCCAATATGATAAGAATTTCTCTTTTCTCATCCAATCATGGAATTCCAATTGTAATGGGAATTCCTCTTTTAACATTTAATTATTTCTCATAGATAAAAAAATTTATCTTAAAAAATTCATCATTGAAATTAAATGAATTATCTCATAATTCCAAAATGATAAGAAATTCTCTTTTCTCATCTAATCATGGAATTCCAATTGTAATGGGAATTCCTCTTTTATCATTAAAAATTTATCTATACAAAAGGATAAATTTAGCTAAAATCTTTCTTGAATTTTTTTACATAAATTATACATAATCTTAGCCTTCTAATTCTTTTCTCTAAATTAACGGAATACATGGATTCCCAAGGTCATGGGGATTACTCTTTTAATATAAAATTTAATTACTAGAAATTCCTCTTTTTCTTAATTCAATAATTATGCAAAATCATAAAAATCAATTTCTCCATGATTACTATGAAAATCTTTCAATTAATCTAGGATGATAATTCCTAGAATATGGTAGGGAGTCCTCTTTTCATACTTTGAATGAAAATATTTTATGTGTAATTTTTACAAGAATTTCGCCATAGCTCCGCTGCTATTACTGATAAATCTCAGTTTATTTTAAAAGAATGAACTTTAACATTATAGATATGATTAGAATGATCCCTAATTGGATCATTAACCCATTATGGATTGAATCATAAATTCTCATGAAATAACTAACTTAAAAGCATAAAAAAGCCATTAATTTGGCCTCCAATTAAACAAGCATAGAACTTATTCTTGGATTAGGGAAAAGCTTCATGACAAGCTTCATTTGGATTGAGAATCGGTCATGGGAATGACCATTCTTTGAGTGACAGAGAGAAATTACATAAAAACCATTAAAATTAAGCATAAATGAAAATTTATGTATTCCTTTACTACCATTCATCAATTAACTTCAATAGCATTCAAAAGCCATTACAATTAAGCTTCTCAAGCTTGAGAGGGGTTGAGAAGAGAGAAACATTGAAAAATTATGGAAAAGGATCAAAATTCACACTTTACCTTACAAATTGCTTGATTCTTTGATCACGGTAGAGGCCCCCAACCAATCAATTGGTTTGCTATGTTGATGGAGCCACCAATGGAGATTGAAGAAAAAGGGAAGCTCCAATTTCTTCAATTTGGAGAGAATTTTAGAGAATAGTAAAAATTATCATTATTTTAGCATAATTTTGGTATAGTAAAATTCTCCTAGTTTTTTACAAAGGCTCGGGTTCTATTTATAGGAGAAGGAGGCTCTAACCAAGACCAACTGATTTCTAGAATTTTTCAGATTTCAGTTTGGTTGAATTTGGACCAGATTTGGACCAGATTTGGACCTAATTTGGTTCCTTTTGATTCGGTTTGAACAAAGAGAGAGGAGAGATAAAAATATCATATTATTTTTTAGTTTAAAACTCATTCAAGCATGTGAAGTAGACGCCTCCTTGAAGGGATCCCCTTTCCTTACACATGTGTCAAAATGGAATCATTATACCCAAAATATCTCATTTTTTTAGTAATACTCATAGTTTTTTACTAATAATAAACCTTGTACATAGTCAACTCTTCATCTTATGTGGGCATTTATTCATTTTTGGGTATTTTTATTTTACAAATTGGATTTATCTCTTCCCCACACATGGATTGATCTTATTGGCCCATAGGAACCTTAATTGGACCATAATCCAAAAATTTCTGAAAATCTAGACCCTTAGGCTTTATACCCATTTCCAATTAATTCCAATTGCACATTGGAAGGTTCTTTTTGAATTTTTGTTTCAGGGGAATTCATTTTAGACACTAGGAGGATCTTTATATATTAAAAAATATCTCAATTTTGGACTACCTCTCTCTAGATATTTTCTCTCTCTAGGTCAAAACAGGGTAAAACAAAATCTTTCTTTTATTTCAGAGAGGGGAATAAATAAGATCAGAAGGGGAGGTTCTTACACCTGCACACCTCAAAAAGCTGGAGGGAGGAATCTTACATCCTACCCCACTTAAAAAACATGAGATGTCCTCATCTCGCAACTAGAGGACAACTCTTTCCCTTAAGATCTAATTGCTTCTGGGGTTCCTTATATTCTGGTGAACCCAAAAGAATCCTGGGATAAAGATCCCTTATATAGAACTCATCATCGGATAACGATTCATAAAGATCATAACATTCATACTTTTAACACAATAATGGTCCATTAGACCGATTTTTTTTTTCTTTTTGAACATTCCTCCACGGGAATTTCAGTCAAACAAGTCCTGAATTTGTCATCCAATTATCTTGATCCACCGGGTCAAGTGTTAATAGTAGCAATCTGACAGCACAATTCACTAATCTCATAGTGATTTGCTGAAGTCACTATCATCATTCCAATTACGAATATTAGCACAGGGACTTGTCCCCGTTCATCCTCATTGTGGTTTTGCTCGGCTTATTACATTTCAACCAAATTTCAGGAATCATCATTTTTCAATCAGAATCCAAATCAACTCATCAATTCACAACCAGAATTTAAAAATCATATCAACCACATTCGAATTCATCATCTTGATAGCATTTTAGCTTATAATTTCAAGGTCTTAGATTTACTCGTATATACTGCCAGTAAAGAGCTGTAGTTATACCCTCGGTATATACGAGTAGTCACAGTCCTTAGAATTATAAGGTAAATACCATCATGTCTAGGTCTCAAGCAAGTCAGGGATTCCATACAATTGCAGTACTTCCATTTGAAGACCCAATTATGAATTTCAGTCTGAATATGAATTTGTATGAATTTCATCAAACAATTCCAACCTTTTACTGTTACTTCATAAATATTTGACATTTTTGGCTTGTCAATTGATCCTCATTAGCCAATTCGCTGTGATACCAACTGTAAGATCCCTGTCTCCCACCGCGCAACGGATTCGGGGTGCTAGCAGCGGAATAATACATCTAGCGTCGGGCAGGGTCCTACACTCGGGGCCTCGCCCACCACGGATATCCGGACAGGTGACTAATTCCTCGGTTCTTCCAAACCAATCACATCATTTTCCATCTCTTCACATCAGATTCATCACATATCATTTGTTCACATCCCAATTCACATGTCATCACATCTCATCCATTCACTCATATCAACATCACATCATTTCACATACACATTCGCAGTCATTATTCCACCTACACCTCCACATTCGTACATCCACATCCATATCCACATCTATACATCCATATCCACATCCGCATCCATACATCCACATCCACATCCACATCCACATTCATAGATCCATATCCACATCCATACATCCACATCCACATCCTCATTTATACATCCATATCCACATCCACATTCACATCCGTACATCCACTTCCATACATCCACATTCACATCCACATTTATACATCCATATCCACATCCACATTCATATCCATACATCCACATCCACATCCACATCCACATCCACAACCGTACATCCATATCCACATCCACATTCACATCCGTACATCCACATCCATACATCCACATCCAGATCCACATTCATACGTCCATATCCACATCCACATTCACATCCATACATCCACATTCACATTCATACATCCACATCCACATCTCATTCGCACATCCACATCTACATTCACATTCAAACATCCACATCCACATCTACATCCTCATTCGCACATCCACATTCACATTCACATTCATACGTCCACATCCACATCCTCATTCGCACATCCACATCCACATTCATACGTCCACATCCTCATTCGCACATCCACATCCACATTCACATTTATACGTCCACATCCACATCCTCATCCACATCCAAATTCACATTCATACATCCACATCCACATCTTCATTCACACATCCAATTCCACATTCTCATTCATACATCCACACCGACATCCATACATCCAGATCTATACATCCGTGAATAAGGTCGTGGAGACCTAACGGATAAAGTTGCAATCACTGATGGAGAGTCAAGGGAGGATGTCTCGTGTAGCAAGGAACATATACAGTAAGATAGAAGAACTTTTTACACTTCCATAAGCCCATCCATCATATGGTCACAAAAGCAGCACTCACAAGCTGCACACGTATAAGGTAATTCATCTATGGGAATAATTCGGCCGGTTATTGCAGCACCTACCTCAGTGGTATGAGGTGATCTAACAAAAGGACCTCTGAGAGGCAAGCCAAAAATAGGGTAAAGGCATATCTTCTGATGAGGAAGAAAACACGCCAGTAAGAAGACCCGCTCAGAAAACCCAACATGCCTTCATCTCATCACGCAATAGTATCGGGGACCCAAACCCAAAGCTTCAATAACCATAGCCAACCGGACATTGTTACGAAAGTGCTGTTGACCCCACGGTGTTACCCTAGTTATGTCTTGATAGGTCCGCCATTTGGTCTGAGCTACAGAAGTTCCCAAGTGAGGGAAAAGTGAGCGCTCATACAGTTCTATAAAATCCTTCTTCACAGACTCGCTTGCGTCTTGAAGGTGAGAAATCATCATGGATAAAACCAATTCCAAGCCATGAAGGAGATTAGGAAAGAAAGGAGATCGATGAAAGTAAGATTACTGCGAGCGGCAAGTAAAAGTTACGACTTATATAAAGGAAGGAGCTAGCGTAACTTAGAAGCCAATGGTATCTTGCCACTGAAGTTTTACCGTCTCTCCATGATTTGGTTTTGGTACATTTTTCTATAGAAGGCATTAAGAATTTTGAGATGAGATAAAAGAAGTTCGTAGGCTAAGTCACCTACTTTCTTTGGTCCACAATATCTGGGGGATAACTACTTATACTCCCCAAGAGATAAAGAACTTCTTTTGGTCCATACTCAATGAAGACCATATCTGCTTCTCTTAATTCTCTGACTGTCCTCTTCTTATCTGTATACTGTTTCTGTCGATCTTGGGCAGCTTTTATATCTTTATGAATTGCCTGCATCTGTTGCTCTATGTCGCCAAGCATTTGACTAGTCATCTCGACCCTAATCAATGGGTCGGACCTAGTTTAAGCAATCTTATCCGAGACGGACCCTGATTAGATTGGTATGAAGGAATTGGTCTCTGAATTTGGGTTCTAGACTTCCCTGTGCCCTTTTCATGGTAGGAGTCGGGCATTCTTTTAACTGATGACCAAAACCTTGGCATCCAAAACACCGGTTCTCACTTCTGAACTCATCGTTCTGAATCCTTAAAATAGGTGGGCTCCTGAGAAGGTATTCTGGGTAAAGTCTTCCCTTTTTAAACAGAATCTTTCTTTTATTTAGAAAGGGAATAATTATAAGATTAGAAAAGGAGATTCTTACTCCTGTATACCTTGAAGGCTGGGGGAGGAATCTTACATTTTACCCCACTTTAAAAGTGCGAGATGTCCTCATCTCGCAAGTAGAGGACAACTCTTTTGCTTAAGATCCAATTTATTCTGGGGTTCCTTATATTCTGGTCAACCCAACAGAATATGGGGATAAATATCCCTTATATAGAACTCATCATTAAATAACAATTCATTTAGATCATATCATTCATATCTTTAATACGATAATGGTCCATTAGACCGAAAAATTTCCTTCTGAACATTCCTCCACGGGAATTTTAGTTAAGCAAGTTCTCAATTTGTCATCCCTTAACTTGATCTACCATCTCAAGTATTAACAGTAGCAATTTGACAGCACAATCCACTAATCTCATAGTGATTTGCTGAAATCATTATAATCATTTATCATTACAAGGACTCATCCCAATCATCCACATTGTAGCTTCGCTCAGCTTATTACATTTCAACCCATTTTCAGGGATCATCGTTTTTCAATTAGAATCCAAATCAATTCATCAGTACCCAAACAGAACTAAAATCATATCAACCACATTCGAATTCATCAACTGGATAGCATTAATGATTATAATTTCAAGTCTTAGATTTACTCGTATATACTGCCGGTAAAGAGCTGCAGTTATACCTTCGGTATATACGGATAGTCATGATACTCGAAACTATAAGGTAAATACCATCATGTCTAGGCCTCAAGCAAGTCAGGGTTCCATACGATTGCGGTACTTCGAATTGAAGTCCTAATTACTAATTTACAAATTTCAGTTTGAATAACAAATTGTATGAATTATATCACACAATTACAACCTTTTTGGGCGTCTTGATAAATTTTTGACATAATTGGCTCCTCAGTTGATCTTATTGGAGATCTTTGACATATGTCTGATAAACAAATTTTTCTTTATCCGATCGTCTGTAAACAATCACTTAAATAACAGGAAAAAATTTTTATTTTTACTTTTATTTTTTTAAAATAAAAAAAACATTAATATATTTATATACAAGTTGCAATAAGTACATAGAGTGGCTCGGCTCCAAAATTCAAAATCTCCTCGGGAGACGCATAAGACGACGGTACTGGGCCATAGTCATGCCCTGTTACATAATTTCTCTAATTGCGAAGGGAGCTGTTATTTTCTCCTTAGGGATAAATCGACTAAAGAGTCTATAAACTCGGCAAGAAAGTCTAAAATTTTGAGGCATTGAATGATATAGAATGACACCACGCGTCATTTTCAGCTTTATCAAAATCATGGCCAATGAGAGGTTCTGCCTCAGCATTGCATGCCGGTTGCAAGAGGCATGGATATATAGCCCTGCAAACCACTTATGCTGTTGTCTCTCCACTAGGTTAGGAAAATATAATTCCTCAAAATGGCGTGCGAGTCTTGCTCGGCTTGTTCGAGTTGAAGCGGAAGAGCTGAGATGTTCGAAGGCGAACGCAATCATATCTTGAGACTGGGTGAGGTCGGGAATACCAGATAAGTAGGGAGCTTCCATCTATAAAAAAAATTCTTTGATTAAAAATTCTTCATTAAAGAGACTTACGAAATGAAAATACATTATGAAAAATGCTTTTTCTAAATTTTTATTACTCAATTTATGATAAGAATTTGCTTATCGGTATTAGTTTTCACCCTGCTCTGATACCAACTGTGAGATCCCTGTCCCCACCGCGCAACAGATTCGGGATACTAGCAACAGAAGTAGCACTTCTTGCGCGGGGCAGGGTCCCACACTCGGGGCCTCGTCCATGTATATCCGGACAAGAGACTAATCTGTCGATTTTTCCAAAACCGAACCCGGAAAAACTTCCCTTACCCGGAAAGCACGGGAGATTCTACCAGGATAACTTTTTACTCTAACGTAGTGAAGATCATTACTGATCACGCTGATCCGATTGCACCTATAAAGATAATCGGTCAGATCAAGGAAGAAACTTGCACTTGGATCATTGGGATCAACGCTTTTTTTCCCATCAAGAGACACAGCCGTTGATTCCTATCCATAGAACAATTACTATCCGGGATTTACTTTATCTATCGTAATAACAGAAATTGAGTCTCGATTTACGGATCCATCAGCCCAGTCTAACCCCAGTCCCATAGCCAACCGCCCAACCACTGTAGTGATGGGATCCAATTAAGAATTTGGTTAGGTTTTGTCCCGGGTACCAAGGAAAAGAGTTCCAAGGCCCCCTAGTCGGAAGTTCATGCAAACATAAAACTAGTCACACCACTTACATACCCAATATGAAATTGCCTTTTTCTTAGCATCAGCTAACTTTAAAACAATCCTTTAATGAAACCATTATGTCACTGATGACAATCCTCAAAGTCTCTGGTTGAATCCTTATTTCTAGTCATTCATTCATCGGTATACTTATGGCATCATTGGCAACCAGAACGCTCACCACCTGTTCACTCAGGGGCCTTTTCCATAGTTCCTAGCTCATAGTAACCGACAATATATTCATATAATAGAATGGAATCTCCGTGGAAGATCAGCAAGATCAACCCACAGATCCATATAAAAGAGCCATGGACTCATACGTTGAGGACCAGCAAGGTCAATCAACCAGATCCATGCCCGGTTTCAGAAAACAATTCTTATTCTTTATTCCAATATCTTCCACGACGCACGTGTGAGTATCTTCGACAACCCAAATCCCAAGCACCGTATGGTCAGCACCCTCTAGGATCCTTCGCAAGCAGATGACCTAGCGCTTCACTCGTAGGCCGCTTCCTTGGTCCCTCATCCACCGTACCGGAAGCTCACCATTTAAATCGAACTGAGGCTGGTCAAGACCTCGGTCGACCTTGCTACGCGAGACGTCCTCCATTGACTCTTCGTCTCAGCAGTTGCAACTTTAACAGTTAGGTCTTCATGACCTTAATCCACAAGACGGTCAAAATGCTTCCCCAGCATTCTTGACATAAAATAGTCATTTACAAACAGTCACAAAATACAATTTCTAAATCGAACTCTCATCTTTCCACATTATCCCTCCTTAGTCCACATTACTTATTCCACATTCCATTCAATGTGTAATTCTCATCCATTTCCTCATATCGACGATACATTAATTCACATTCACATCCATACATCCACATTTACATGCATACATCCATTCTCACATCCTCATTTATACATCCACATCCCATATCCACATTCATACATCTACATCTGCATGCATACATCCACATCCACATCCACATTCACATTCATACATCCACATCCACATCCACATTCCCATTCGCATCTATACATCCACATCCGTATCTACATCCATACATCCACATCCACATCCATACTCACATCTATATATCCACATCTACATGCATACATCCATTATCACGTCCTCATTCATATATCCACATCCACATACATACATACATCCACATCCACATTCCCATTCACATCTATACATCCACGTACATACATACATCCACATCCACATTCCCATTCACATCTATACATCCATACACATACATACATCTACATTCACATCTACGCATGTACATCTTCATGCATACATCCATTTTCACATTCATACATCCACACTCCCATCTCCATATTCACACATCCACATACATACATCCATTTCCACATTCCCATTCATATAACCCCATATGCCTTCACATCTAATCTTTTACATCGCATCCATTCTTGCCCTATCACAACCCATATACATCTTATCCTATCACATACACTTCTTACCTCATCCCATACACATCTTATCACATCTTAATTCATCTTATCACCTGCTAACTTATTTCATAAGCATCTTATCACCTCTTATCACATCTTATACACCTCTTATCACATCCTATCACATCTCATATCTATTTATAGAATACAAGAGAATTCTTATATTTGATATAAGATTTCTTTATATATTTATTTATGCATAAATTCCATTTAAGGAGATTAATACTTTCGAAGTAAAAATCAATCTTTTATGCATCTTCCTATGCATAAATTCATTTTAAATGAAAATGACACTTTTGAATTAAAATTCAATCTTTTATTCATCTTCCTATGCATAAATTCAATTTGGTAGGAATTACACTTTTAGAATAAAAGAATTTCTCTTATGCATCTAAGTTATGCATAAAATCCATTTATGATGAAAATCACACTTTTAGTATAAAAAGAATATCTTTTATGCATACCTCTATGCATGAAATCCAATATGATAAAAGTAACACTTTTATAATAAAATAATCAACTTTTATGCATACCTCTATGCATGAAATTCATATATGATAAAAGTCACACTTTTATAATAAAATAATCAACTTTTATGCATACCTTTATGCATGGAATTCAATTATGATAAAAGTCATACTTTTATAATAAAATAATCAACTTTTATGCATACCTTTATGCATGAAATTCAATTATGATAAAAGTCATACTTTTATAATAAAATAATCAACTTTTATGCATACCTTTACGCATGAAATTCAATTATGATAAAAGTCACACTTTTATAATAAAATAATCAACTTTTATGCATACCTTTATGCATGAATTCAAATATGATAAAAGTCACACTTTTATAATAAAATAATCAACTTTTATGCATACCTCTATGCATGAAATTCAAATATAAAATGAATAAAGTCGAAATCTTGTTCTTGTCTTGAGTCTTGCTCTCTTTGAGACTTTTCTTGGTGGTTAATCTTAATTAAAAAATTTCTCTCAGTCTCATATTCGTGCATCTTGCGAAATTACTCCCAGTTTGCGAGATGAGGGCATCTCGCGTTTTTCAAGTGGGAGAGAATGTAAGATTCCTCCCCAACCTCTCAAGATGTCCAACATCTTCCCCTGTAATCAATCTCCTCTTCAGAAATATAAAAGATCGTCTCTGCCTATTTTGACACAGAGAGAGAAAATATTCTAGAGAGAGAATATTCAGATTTTGAATATTTTTATATAGAAAAATTTCTTATATTATTAAAATGAATTCCCCTGAAACAAAAATTCAAAAAGAACTTTCCAATGTGCAATTGGAATTTATTGAAAATGGGTATAAAGGACCTTAGCCTAAGGGTCTAGAGATTTTCAGAAATTTTTGGATTATGGTCCAATTAAGGTTTCTTTGGGCCAATAAGATCAATCCATGTGTAGGGAGGAGATAAATCCAATTTTGTAAAAGAAGATACCCAAAAATGAGTAAATGCTCACATAAGATGAAGAGTTGACTATGTACAAGGTTTATTAGTAAGAGCAATATTAAAAATATGAGATATTTTGGGTATAAGGATTCCATTTTGACACCTATGTAAGGAAGGGAATCCCTTCAATGCTCACATAAGATGAAGAGTTGAAAATGTACAAGGTTTATTAGTAAGAAACTATGAGTAATATCAAAATATGAGATATTTCGGATATAATGATTCCATTTTTGACACATCTGTAAGGAAAAGGAGGGCCTTCCATGAGGTGCCTAATTCACATGCTTGAATGAGTTTTAAACTCAAAAATAATGTGATATTTTTATCTCTCCTCTCTCTTGAACCAAACCAAATCAAAATGGAACCAAACCGAATCAAAAAAGAACCAAACTAGGTCCAAATCTAGTCCAAATTCAACCAAACTGAAATCTAGAAAATTCTAAAAATTAGTTAGCTTTGGTTAGAGCTTCCCTCTCCTATAAATAGAACATGAATCCTTTGAAAAAAATAGAAGAATTTTACTATACTAGAGTTATACTGAAATAATGCTAATTTCTACTATTCTCTAAAATTCTCTCCAAATTGAAGAAATTGGAGCTTCCCTCTTTCTTCAATCCCCATTGGTGGCTCCATCAGCATACTTAACCAATTGATTGGTTGGGGGCCTCTACCGTGAACAAAGAATCAAGCAATTTGTAAGGTAAATGGTGAATTTTGATCTTTTCTATAATTTATCAATGCTTCTCTCTTCTCAACCCCTCTCAAGCTTGAGAAGCTTAATTGGAATGGTCTTTGAATGCTATTGAAGTTAATTGATGAATGGTAGTGAAGAGTTACATAATTTGATGAATGCTATTGAAGTTAATTGATTAATGATAGTAAAGCATTACATAAATTTCCATTTATGCTTAATTCTAATGGTTTTTATGTAATTTCTCTCTCTCACTCAAGAAATGGTCATACTCATGACCCATTCTCAATCCAAATGAAGCTTTTCATAAAGCTTTTCCTTAATCCAAGATTAATCCATGCTTGAGGCCAAATTAATGGCTTTTTTTAATGCTTTTAGTTTATGTATTTCATGAATATTGATGATTCAATCCATTATTGGGTTAATGATCCAATTAGTGATCATTCTAATCATTCTCTTAATGATAAGCTTTATCCTTCAAAATAAATTGAGATTTATCAGTCATAGTAGCAGAGCTATGGTAAAATTTTTATAAAAATTACACATAAAATAATTTCATTCAAAGCATGAAAAGAAAACTTCCTACTATATTCTAGGAATTATCATCGAGATTATTTGAAAGAATTTTATTGTAATCATGGAGAAATTAATTTTTATGTTATGCATAATTGATGATTATTTTATTATAAAAGTTTTACTTTTATCATATTTGGATTTCATGCATAGAGGTATGCATAAAAGATTATTATTTTAATACAAAAGTGTTTCTTTTATCATATATTGGATTTCATGCATAGAGGTATGCATAAAAGATTATTATTTTAATATAAAAGTGTTTCTTTTATCATATTTGGATTTCATGCATAGAGGTATGCATAAAAGATTATTATTTTATATAAAAGTGTTTCTTTTATCATATTTAGATTTCATGCATAGAGGTACGCATAAAAGATTATTATTTTAATATAAAAGTGTTTCTTTTATCATATTTGGATTTCATGCATAGAGGTATGCATAAAAGATTATTATTTTATATAAAAGTGTTTCTTTTACCATATTTAGATTTCATGCATAGAGGTATGCATAAAAGATTATTATTTTAATATAAAAGTGTTTCTTTTATCATATTTGAATTTCATGCATAGAGGTATGCATAAAAGTTGATTATTTTATTATAAAAGTGTGACTTTTATTATATTTGAATTTCATGCATAGAGGTATGCATAAAAGTTGATTATTTTATTATAAAAGTGTGACTTTCATCATATTTGAATTTCATGCATAGAGGTATGCATAAAAGTTGATTATTTTATTATAAAAGTGTGACTTTTATCATATTTAAATTTCATGCATAAAGGTATCCATAAAAGTTGATTATTTTATTATAAAAGTGTGACTTTTATTATATTTAAATTTCATGCATAGAGGTATGCATAAAAGTTGATTATTTTATTATAAAAGTGTGACTTTTATCATATTTGAATTCATGCATAAAGGTATGCATAAAAGTTGATTATTTTATTATAAAAGTGTGACTTTTATCATAATTGAATTTCATGTATAAAGGTATGCATAAAAGTTGATTATTTTATTATAAAAGTATGACTTTTATCATAATTGAATTTCATGCATAAAGGTATGCATAAAAGCTGAATATTTTATTATAAAAGTGTGACTTTTATTATAATTGAATTCAATGCATAAAGGTATGCATAAAAGTTGATTATTTTATTATAAAAGTGTGACTTTTATCATAATTGAATTTCATGCATAGAGGTATGCATAAAAGTTGATTATTTTATTGTAAAAGTGTTACTTTTATCATATTGGATTTCATGCATAGAGGTATGCATAAAAGATATTCTTTTTATACTAAAAGTGTGATTTTCATCATAAATGGATTTTATGCATAACTTAGATGCATAAGAGAAATTCTTTTATTCTAAAAGTGTAATTCCTACCAAATTGAATTTATGCATAGGAAGATGCATAAAAGATTGAATTTTAATTCAAAAGTGTCATTTTTATTTAAAATGAATTTATGCATAGGAAGATGCATAAAAGATTGATTTTTACTTCGAAAGTATTAATCTCCTTAAATGGAATTTATGCATAAATAAATGTGTAAAGAAATCTTATATCAAATATAAGAATTCTCTTGTATTCTATAAATAGATATGAGATGTGATAGGATGTGATAAGAGGTGTATAAGATGTGATAAGAGGTGATAAGATGCTTATAAAATAAGTTAGCAGGTGATAAGATGAATTAAGATGTGATAAGATGTGTATGGGATGAGGTAAGAAGTGTATGTGATAGGATAAGATGTATATGGGTGTGATAGGGAAAGAATGGATGTGATGTAAAAGATTAGGTAAACGCATATGGGGTTATATGAATGGGAATGTGGAAATGAATGTATGTATGTGGATGTGTGAATATGGAGATGGGAGTGTGGATGTATGAATGTGAAAATGGATGTATGCATGAAGATGTATATGCGTAGATGTGAATGTGGATGTAGATGTGGATGTATAGATGTGAATGGGAATGTGGATGTGGATGTATGTATGTACGTGGATGTAGATGTGGATGTATAGATGTGAATGGGAATGTGGATGTGGATGTATGTATGTATGTGGATGTGGATATATGAATGAGGACGTGATAATGGATGTATGCATGTAGATGTGGATATATAGATGTGAGTATGGATGTGGATGTGGATGTGGATGTGGATGTGGATGTATGGATGTAGATACGGATGTGGATGTATGTATGTATGTGGATGTAGATGTGGATGTATAGATGTGAATGGGAATGTGGATGTGGATGTATGAATGTGAATGTGGATGTGGATGTGGATGTATGCATGTAGATGTAGATGTATGAATGTGGATATGGGATGTGGATGTATAAATGAGGATGTGAGAATGGATGTATTCATGTAAATGTGGATGTATGGATGTGAATGTGAATGTGTATGTGAATTAATGTGTCATCGATATGAGGAAATGGATGAGAATGAGTACACATTGAATGGAATGTGGAATAAGTAAATAAGTAATGTGAACTAAGGAGGGATAATGTGGAAAGACGAGAGTTCGATTTAGAAATTGTATTTTGTGACTATTTGTAAATGACTGTTTTATGTCAAGAATGCTGGGGAAGCATTTTGACCATCTTGTGGATTAAGGTCATGAAGACCTAACTGTTAAAGTTCTAACTGCTGACGGAGAGTCAATGGCGGACGTCTTGCGTAGCAAGGTCGATCGAGGTCTTGAAAAGCCTCAGCTCGATTTAAATGGTGAGCTTCCGGTACGGTGGATGAGGGACCAAGGAAGCGGCCTATGAGTGAAGCGCTAGGTCATCTGCGAAGGATCCTAGAGGGTGCTGACCATACCGTGCTCGGGCTCTGGGTTGCCGAAGATACCCACACGTGCATCGTGGAAGATATTGGAATAAAGAATAAGAATTGTTTTCTGAAACCGGGCATGGATCTGGTTGATTGACCTTGCTGGTCCTCAACGTATGAGTCCATGGCTCTTTTATATGGATCTATGGGTTGATCTTGCTGATCTTCCACGGAGATTCCATTCTATTATATGAATATATTACCGGTTACTATGAGCTAGGAACTATGGAAAAGGCCCCTGAGTGAACAGGTGGTGAGCGTTCTGGTTGCCAATGATGCCATAAGTATACCGATGAATGAATGACTTGAAATAAGGATTCAACCAGAGACTTTGAGGATTGTCATCAGTGACATAATGGTTTCATTAAAGGATTGTTTTAAAGTTAGCTAATGCTAAGAAAAAGGCAATTTCATATTGGGTGTGTAAGTGGTGTGACTAGTTTTATGTTTGCATGAACTTCCGGCTAGGGAGCCTTGGAACTCTTTTCCTTGGTACCCGGGACAAAACCTAACCAAATTCTTAATTGGATCCCATCACTATAGTGGTTGGGCGATTGGCTAACCCATGGGACTGGGCTGATGGGGTTAGACTGGGCTGATGGATCTGTAAATCGAGACTTAATTTCTGTTATTTAAGTAAATCCCGGATAGTAATTGTTCTATGGATAGGAATCAATAGCTGTGCCTCTTGATGGGGAAAAAAGCATTGATCCCAATGATCCAAGTGCAAGTTTCTTCCTTGATCCGATTGATTATCTTTATAGGTGCAATCGGATCAGCGTGATCAGTAATGATCTTCACTACGTTAGAGTAAAAAGTTATCTTGGTGGAATCGCCCGTGCTTTCCGGGTAAGGGAAGTTTTTTCGGGTTCGGTTTTGGAAAAACCGACGGATTAGTCTCTTGTCCAGATATCCATGGATGAGGCCCCGAGTGTGGGACCCTACCCCGCGCAAGAAGTGCTACTTCCGCTGCTAGTACCCCGAATCTGTTGCGCGGTGGGGACAGGGATCTCACACTCATGCCTCAAACGTCCTGACCATGGAAGTACAGTACTACTCTCAACCTCTGCTGCTGTGCTGGCCCAAACATAGTAGTAGAACTAGAACTTGCTTGTGGCAAGTTCACAGACACATCTGCTTCAAGTGACTCAATGACACCTTCATCCTTTGCTTTGTACCAACTAGCAAGCTCATCAAACACCACATCTCGTGAGATGACCACTTGTCTAGTTTGTGGATTGTAACATTTGTATGTCTTTCGATCCTGTGCATATCCAACAAACACACATTTTTCTGCCTTAGGATCCAACTTCCTCCTTCTCTCATTAGGCACATGTACATAAGCTATGCATCCAAAAACTTTGAGGTGTCCAATGTGTGGCCTATAACCTGTACCCGCATCTCTGGCGTACTTCCATGAATGGCTATTGTAGGTGTTTTGTTCAGTATATACACTGCAGTAGCACATGCTTCTGCCCAATAATAATCTGGCATGCTCTTTTCATTAAGCATTGCTCTAGCCACTTCACATATGACTCTATTCTTTCTCTCAGCCACACCATTTTGCTAAGGTGTATACCTGCAAGTCAATTGTCTTCTTATACCATGCTTCCTCAAGAAATGCTCAAAAGCTTTTGAGGTGTATTCACCATCTCCATCTGTCCTCAAACATTTAATCCAACAGCCATATTGCTTTTCTGCAAAAGCTTTGAAATCCATAAACTTTTCCAACACTTCACTCTTCTCTCTGAGAAAGTATATCCATGCTGAAATCATCTATGAATGTCACATAATATAAACTGCCTTTAATAGATGGGTTTTGTGCAGGACCCCATACATCACTGTACTATCTCAAGTGGCCTGCTACTCATGTTTCCTTCTCTAGGAAACCGCAACCTTGCCTGCTTTCCAAAATGACAGGCTTCTTAAACATGCATATGCCCATCATACTTGAATCTAGGCAGCCCACTAACAATGCCTCTTGTTTGCATGTTCTTTAATCTTTGTATATTGACATGTCCAATCCTCTTATGCCACATATCAATGTCTTGTACCACATTTCTGCTTTTAGAGAACATGGCTGATTTTAACTCAGGAATTCTAGCATCCAGCTTAAACAACTGCCTTCTTTCTTGCCTTTAGCAATGACTCTACATCCATGTTTGAAATCCTCAACGAAGCAACCATGCTCGTTGAAACGAACCTGTAATCCCTGTTCCACCATTTGACCAACTGAGGCCAAGCTTTTTGTGATAGAAGGCATGTACAATACATCAGACATAGATTTTGTTTGACCATTGTGCATAACCAATGGTACACTTCCAACATGTGTAATGGCATGCTGGGTATCATCTCCTGTTTCCACATAGCCTTTCACATCCATAGGCTTCATATGCTCAAACCATTCACCATGACAAGTCATATGGTTTGATGCTCCAGAATCCATATACCAAGTGTCATCATTTTTAGCATTTCTCATTATAGATCCAACATGTTTCATGGCAAACAAATGATTTGCTGTGCCATCATTATTGCTTGATGCATAATTTCCACCACCATGTTGTGCATAATTTCCACCATAATGTCCACCATGTTGTGCTCTACCCCCTCTCAAATCATTCTGTTTGGAGAAACAATCTCTTGCCATATGACCAAATTTCCCACAATAATGGCATTCCACATCTTCCATAGTGTTGGCCTTGCCAACGTCCTCTACCACGAGGATTACCTCTGCCTCTCTGAGGTGTATATCCACGACCACCTCTAGCACCATATGAAGGCTGAAAATTCTGTTGTGATGACCTGTCTTGCCATCCATGACCATTACCACCACGGCCACGTGATGCAAATCTCCCCCTGCCTCTAAAACCTCTTTGCGAGTAGAAAAGCTGATTTCTACCATTATCATCATGGTGGCTAGTAGATGCATCCAGAAAAGAATCACTGAGTTTGATTTCCTCAACAAGCAAGAGTGAAACCAACTCATCAAAGTCTGGTAAACCTATAATCCTCACTGAGATAGATGTATCAAAAGATTTATATTCCTTACCAAGACCACGCAAGGTAATATCCACCAAATCATCATCAGGCATGGGGGCATTTATTGTTTCCAATGCATCTGCAAACTTCTTTATTTCTTGCACATAATCATGGATGCTCCTTCTATTCCGCTTCACATTATGTATCTGCTGTCGCAATTGAGACTTGCGAGCACTTGTGTCTGTATCAAACATCTTTACCAAAGTATCCCATGCATCTTTGGGATTCTCACCATCCTGTATGTGTATGAGCATAGCATTAGAAATACATATAGACAGATAATGCAACACTTTGAATGCTCTTTCTGACCATTGCTTATGATGAGCAATAACCTACTGCTGCTGTGTAGGTTGTCGAGGTAGTTCTGGCTCTGGCTCAGGTTCTGTAATGAGATTCCAAAAACCTTTTCCTTTCAAGAAACTTTTGATCCTATACTTCAATGTTTGGAAGTTCTTCCTATCCAGCTTTTCACCAATAATCTGTATTGGATTATCCGACATGTTTGCTCAATGCAAAACACCTTGCGCACAATTCCAAATCTATAAATGAGACCTTTGACGGATCTTCTTAAGAAGGATTGCAAAATAGTGTGGTTGCCAATCCATCAAAACAGTGTGAGACCCCTACCCACGCACGATGTGCTACTTCCACTGCTAGTATCCCGAATCCGTTGCGCGGTGGAGACCGGGATCTCACACAATGCATTAGGGTACAATTTCAAATTTTCCAATGATTTGTAGTTCACAAAACAATGTGTGCTACCGCTCTCCACCACCAACACAAATGCATCTCTTCCCTTGACCTTAGCCTTGAATCTCAATGTGTGTGCCCCTTTGCAACCGGCATAGGATTTATTGGATATGGAACAAAGAGAACTATTGTGTTCATATGCATTTGTAGCACCCAAAGTATGAGGTAAGCCATCATCATAATCATGAAGATCACTAAGACTAGGGTCAAAAGGAAACTCCCCATCTAGCTCTAAAGAAACGTTGGCATCCACAAACTCACATGGATCTTCAAATGGCTCCAATTCTTTGTCATTAGTGTCATCTACCACTTCCGAATAAACCATATTAATCAATTGACATTGCAGGCCTTGCACTCCTTCCAATGTTCCTTGCTATACTTCCCACCACATTTGTAGCATAGGTTTTGTCCCTCATATCATTAATGCAGTCTTCCTTCACAAATTTGGTCTTGGTGACCCCATCATTATTGGCTTTGCACCCTCTCTTGTAAAGGATTTTGAGAAGTATTCCCACCTTTGAAAGCACCCGCATTGTATGGTTTTCCACCACTACCATAGACAATAGGCAATTTGGGTACATTTGGAGTGGTAGGAGATGGCTTTGTGAAAGCATTTGACCCATAATCCGGCCAACGGTTCACCCATGTATTTGCATATTTTTCTTCATATACTTCAGCCAATATCATTGCATCCTTGAGAGTTGTTGGTCTTTGTGCCTTCACATCCATTCCAATTGCATTATTTAAGCCCTTGATGTACTTGACTAGTTTGAATTCCTCAAACTAAATCCTTCAACATGAAGCATAAGTTTGAGAAACTTATGTGTATACTCCTTCACACTCATGTATCTTTGTTTTAGATCATCCCATTCACAAACCATTTTGTCCTTGTGCATCTTGGAAGTGAATGTGTCCATCATATCTTCTGTTTGAAAGCATCCCAATTTGTGGCCTCATCACCTTGTGATTGGAGATGCCTCCACCATGCATGAGCATACCCTTCTAAGCGTAAAGTGGCAAAGTAAACCATAGCTTTTTCACTTCGATGGTTCATCTCAAAATAGAGATCCAATTTATTCACCCGCTCCTCAAAGACATCATTAGTAGTTCCTTCACAACTTTGAGTTCACAACTTTAAGAGAATGATCTTAGCCTTCACACCCTTGAATTCATCTCCATTTCCATGACGGTACGCATAGGCCCATCTACATAATGATTATAATCCTCAAACTCACCAAAGATTTCTTCCTCAACATGAGGTCTTGAAGCACTTCCTCAATGAGTATTCCCTTTTAATGGAACATGACCATCACTCCTTGTTTGGGACTCTTAGGCCTTCATTTGGAGATGCATGACCTTTTCCTTTAGCTTTATTGGATGTGGATGGAAACATTGGGTTACGCATAGCACCATGAGTAGAGTGAAAACTTGGTTGATAATTCTCTTTGTCTTCAACATGAGATTGTCGAACCTTGTGAGAGATGGTCCACCCTTTTCTTCATCCTTGGTCTTCATCTCATCACGCATGCCTCTTGCACAATTGGCTGCATGATACTTTCCATAAGAGGTTGCATCATGCTTCTCATCATCATCATCATTTGTCATTGCGGGCATTGCTTGTGCATTTGCTCCCCCGAAATAATTTGATGTATTGAACACATTTGTAGAACTTGGCCCAATTTGCACATGATTGGTCCTATGTGCCACATTTAAAATGTTATTGCCTTGAAAATTCATATTCTCATCATCAATCTCTTCTACACGATCCTCATTCACTATTTCCCTATCTTCCCTTATCTCATGAAGTTCCAATGCCTTGAAAATTCATATTCTCATCATCAATCTCTTCTACACGATCCTCATTCACTATCTTCCCTTATCTCATGAAGTTCCAATGCATGCTTTAGACAAACGTTCCCTTGCCATAATGGCTAAAAATGAAAAATGGCTCTAGTAGAAAGCTTGAATGATACCAGAATTTGATGATCTAGGGCTCTATTGAAAGGTCTTATGACATAGAATGCAAATATTTAAGAACAAAAGATTTTTGAATAGTCTTAATATTCTCTATTTTAGGGTTTATGTGAAACTATTGAAAATAGGAATTAGGCCATAAAGTACTCAAAAGTCATCAAATTTAGATGAAATTTGGCATGTGGGCTTGTGATGACAAGTACTAACTATGCCTAAGAGGGTTTGACCAAAGTCAAAGTGTAGATATCCTGTGTTTTGGCTTTTGGTCAAAATCAACTTGCTAGTTGACTTTGTTGTGACCCCTCAAATGGTGTCCAAATAGAGATTAATAGCTCTATTTTCCAAGAGGTGTGATTGTCCAATAGAAACTCTTAATCACCAATGAATGATTAGTGATTTTTGTGTGATCAGCTGTGTGGAGGACTTTTGGGAAAAATCGGGTAGCATCTCCTTTGTATTTTGGATCCAATCTCAGTGTAGATATGTCCACAATCCAATATCCAACATTCACATCAACTCTTGTCAACACCCCATCAAAAAATTTGCATAACTTTGAATCCCAACAAAGGCATCATTTGCCCAATCATGCATGTAACATAGGCTCATGCAATGCCATTGCCATTGTTCATCCTCTCTTTACCATGCGACATAATTTCATTTGCCCATGCAATTTCTTCAATGCAATGCTGAATGTAGAATGTTGTTGATGTGAGAATCAATCCCAATTGTTGTTGAAGTAGAGCATTGATTCTTGCCAATCTCCTGGCCAAGCACTTCCCACCCTTGTATACCTAGGTCGAAACTAGGCACATGTTGGGGCCATTTATTCACATCCAATGTACCTAACCATCTTCCTTACCACTTTACCACAGCACTCACGGCAAGGAAGATTCAAACCATGCTCCCCTTGGCCTCTCCAACCAAATGCCAAGGTACCCTCACACACATCAAGATTCTAGGAATAGAATGTGGGGTACAAAGTGATGTGATAGGTGTCATTTAAACTTCAAGGATGTAGGTATGACGACTTACAATTCTTTGCATGAACTCAGGCACAATCCATTATTACATTAGCATGTACTCATGCTATACTTTCACTTCCCAAGCTCCATTGTCCAAAAAACATCAACACCAATGCAACAATCAAGGTGAAGCAAATAGCATGTGGATTGGCATGTACAAACATAGAGATGGCTTGAATGTCACACCAATGATTGAAGAAGCATCAAATGGTTCCAATGGCGTTTGGACTTGATCAAGAACTCCCAAACTTGAGACACATGTCTTGATCATTTGTCTATTTAAAGCATTATCTTGTTTAATGACATCATTAGTGTAATTAATGATGATTAGACAAGGCTAATCGTCGCAAGTTGGAATGGCCAATGTCAAGAAATTAGGGTTTCTTGGAAGAAATCCCTGAATCTCAAGGATTTCTTGAAAGAAATCCCTAAATCTCAAGGGAAGATTCAAGAAATCCAAGAATCAAGCAAGAAATGCAAGGGAAAAGCTTAGCAAATGCTCAAGGATTACCACTCATGCATGTATGGTGAAGAGATGCCCTTGCTTTGGTAAAAAATGTAGGCCTCTATTTGCAGCTTTGTAAAGAGTCCTTGGGCTTCATTCTTCATGAAATAGAACTATAGAAGGCTTGAATGTTGTAGAAGACTCCATAGCTTAGAGCAATTACCCTTGTGATACCACTATAATGAACTAGCTATGACCACTCAAAGCATGGAGTGATGACATGGGTGTAGGAGCACCATCCATGAACAAGGAGAAGGTCAAGATTGCCATGAAATCTTATTATCTTGTAATTTTTTATTAGTATAAGTTAATTATGATTAGCTATTCACATTGGCCTATATACCATGGCCCCCTTTTCACATATACTTATTAATTTCCACCCTACTTGACCTTTGACCCATAAGCCTATGTCCCCCACTTACACTTGGCCCTTTGGCCCAATACAACTTATGCTTGGCCCTTGGCCTCATATGTACAACTTGTGTCCACCGCTTCATTACATCCATTGTCAAATAAAAGGAGGATAGAAAGATGTTTGGAGTATGCTAAAAGATCCAAAAGCATTACATCAAAGGGTCTTGAAGTGGTTCTAAATCTAAAAAATAGATGCAGATATCCATTTATCCATAGTGTACTTTTAACAGAGCAATTGAGTGAGCAACATCAATCACATGTATTTAAAATGTTAACTAAAGTTCTTAGAAGTGGCCTTGACTTGGTCAATAGGATGAGACAAGGGGGAAATCTGCAAGATATGTGGGTGCATCTTAACCATGTCCCCACAGAGTCCCTGGTTGGCCAACAATGGCTGCTCATGTATGAACCTTATGTCCGTGAGCTTTTGACTATAGCCACATAATGTGAGTTTAAAGTTGAGGATAGGTATGCACAAATAAAATTTTGGAAGATGTTGAATCAAGTGGTGCAAGAGAATGGATATGAGAAACTATAATTCCAAGGATTCATGTGGCGGACGAGGCCAATGCAAATTAGGTTACGGTTCATACTATTTACTTTGGAGGAGCAAAAAAAGGATGCCTGACAAGCAAAGAACTTGCAGTTTTCACTAGGAGCAGAGCATGGTGGGCCATACCCAAAAATGTATACGTCCCCCTGAGGACCATAAGTCTTTGTGTCAAAAATGAAGAAATTCACCAAGTAGAGAATTATAAAATTGAAATCAAAATTTTTTTGGCAGTCAAGGCATATAATACAAGGAGAGATTCTAGCATTGAAAACATGGTTAGCTTGGTGGGATATACAAGCACTCCATTGAGGATCTTGGTTTGTAACTCAGGATGAGTCTAGTGTTTTTCTTCCACAACTAACCTTTCATAGGCTAAACATGCAAGCATGAGATCAAGTTTTAGTACAAGAGCCAAATTTCACTCTATGATGCAACAAAACTGCAGACATGGCAATGGCAGTTCTACAAAGTGTTAAATATAATGCGTACTTGAAAGGAACGTGTACAAGAAATGGACCAGGGATGCAAGAAACGACAGAGAGATTTTATAATCATGGAACGAGTGCTTCTACAAGTAAAATATTGGTTGATCCAGCACACTCATCAATGCAAGAGATGGGGATAAATTCTCCTAAGATGTAACGTGAAAATATAAATCAACGTAGTGTTCATTAAAAAAAGACCAACGCATGCAAATCTAGGTGCCATCTTAGAAGAAGATAGCCACATGCCTGAATATGTGACGTTTACAATGAACAAGAAACAAGGTGCACCGAAAGGTGCACAATGAGGGGAAACACATGGATGTATTAAGACAAAAGTGTCCAAAATAATGTGGACTATTTGAAGGATAGAGCCAAACAAGAAAATGACTTACTTGGGGAATTTGTTGAGACAAAGTGGAAGATGTGGAAGATACATCAACAAGGGAGATGGAGAAAAAAATGGAGTTCCTGCACCATGCTTCGGGGGCATCAAAAATACCCTGGCAGTGTTGTGGGGGGTTTATATGGTTCTGTAAGTTGGCTCACACTCACTCTTGGGATGTTGATGAAATCCATGTGATTGGCACACTTGGTCTAGCTCCTAGGGTGTGGCCAGTGGGATGAAGGGACATGTCTACAGGTACATGAGGTGCAAATTCTCCTAGAAAAGGGATTTGTGCTTTAAAGTGGAGGACAACCTCTGCAATTGTCTCAAGAAAACACAAATGTAGTAAAAATTATAAGTGCTTATTGTCCAAAATAAATGGATGGGAAGATTGTTAAGTGGAGAGCACGATTAATTAAGGAATTTTATGAGAGTGTAGAGAAGGAAAGGACCTTGGATGCACATGTTATTCATGAGGCCATTATATTATGCAATGAACCCACATCTTTTATGCTAGTATAGAGGGGTCTAGAGCTATGGGAGTGAGCTACTCTATGTCTATATAGCAGACTTTCTGTGGTGCATGTGTGAATGTTTTCAAACATGAGATAGCAAGCACCTGACATACACACCATGCAAGCACTTGTACTTTATTTACTTGCAGGTTATGGGATTGGATTCAATAGCTCATGCTTTCATGCACCATGCAACAATAACTAAGGTGGAGTTTTTTTAAGAACTTAGTGAGGGCAGATGATGCAATGTGCCAATATAATATTTTATGTCACTTTTTTGATGGCTTGTCAAACGATGGTCCTGTTTGTTATTTGCCTTGAGTTAGGTGCACTCCAATCGCTAGAATATAGCATCTTTCACGTTCCCTTGTTTTGTGGTGGGTGGTGTCATTTGGTGGATTAAATGCTATTATTCGTAACTTGAATACACTTTCATGCTAGCGTGTGCATGTTTGGAAAGTGATATTAATCTATTCTATCTAGAGGTTGTTTGGTGGATTTTGCTCGACTTTTCCCTTTACTCAAAAAAAACTCGCTCAGGAAATGTTTTTCCCCTGAGGGTTGATGATGAGAGTTTTCTAGGCTTAAAGAGAGAGTAGATGGTTGTCCACCATGGATATGATCATCATCAAGGTTGACAGATTTTAAGAAATTTTTGGTGAAGACTCCTAAAAGTTTCAATAGACTTCATCGAGTCACTCCCAAGTAGCATCTCCTATTGGGTAGTAGGACTTTACGAATAAGCCTATTTCTTAAGAGCTTTTCTCAAATATCCAAAATTTTCTCTAGTTCAACTACCTTAGTTAACTTGTCACCACCACCATAATAACAACATACCTTCCCTAAACCTTAGGACTTCCAATGGCAAAATCTATACTGATACATTCCCATTTCATTTGGGTAACATCTACGGGTTGAAAAGCTCCAAGTAACTTAATTCTCTCTCCTTTGTCCTTTTGAGAAACTAAATATTTTGACCTTTTGGCAAACTCTATACTGATACATTCCCATTTCATTTGGGTAACATCTACGGGTTGAAGAGCTCCAAGTAACTTAATTCTCTCTCCTTTGACCTTTTGAGAAACTAAATATTATATGACATAATTCAGGATATTCTTTTTCATACCTGGCCAAAAGAAACTTCTTCTTACAAAAGTGTAGGTGTTATGATATCCTAGATGAGCTACCATAGGTCCATTATGAGCTTCTTCAAGTATCAATCTTCTAAGTCCTAAGTTAGCCTTTGGTTTAAATAAAGATTCCCTTCCTCCAAGGTGAATCCCTTTGTCCTCGACTTTTCTCCCCCTAAAGTTTCTAAAGAATAATCCCAAAGAATTGGTCTTTTAATAGACCTTGTTTAGTTTGATCAAGAATTGAGTTATACAGCATAAAAATAACAGCAACAAAAGATTTCTTGCTAAGTGCATCAATAGTAGCTCTGCTACATTTTCTTCTCCTCACCTAAATTTCATTTTGAAATCAAATTCATGTAGAATCTTGATCCACCATCTCTGCTTCATGTTTAGTTGTTGTTAATTGAGGTTGAGTAGAAATCCATTTCAAGCTCTCGTGGGGGACAATCACCAAACTGAAATTTGTTACCAATTTCTCCCCAAAGTTTGAGAGCATAAATTATGTACATATATACATACATACATGCATACATACATATATTCATACATACATGCATACATACATATACAAACATACATATATATATATATATGTACCTACATATATACATGTATGTACATATGTATGTATGCATATGTCTCCCCAAAATTTGAGAGCATAAATTATGTACATATATGCATACATACATATACAAACATACATATATATATGTACCTACATACATACATATGTAGATCCCCCAGAGCCCTTGGCGAGCCTCTCCTAGCAGCCTTCCTCTCCGATGGATCATTCCCAGCAGCCACGCGTCTCTCCGGCCTCGCCCCCCATCTCAGTTGTAGCCACCCCAAGCCCTTGCGTTTTGGGAAAGAGGGGGGCACCAAGTAGCACATCCTCGATGGGCATCCCAGTAGTAGTAGCCATTAGTAGTAGCCATATATTGTGCCTTGGCATCTTCTTTGGAGGTTTTACATTTTTTTCTCAGGACGTTAGAAGCTTTGAGGTCTTCATGACCTAACACCAAAACTGGCAGTGTAGCATGGGCCTATTAGACCTTGTGTTTGTTGTTCGGTATGGCTTAGTATAGCCGTAGCAATGGAGGAGTCAAGCCTGTGTGCTTTCCAGCATGGGCACCTTCAGCAACAATAAATCCGGTTTGCCTCGGATGGCTTCTAGCAGCACAATAGATTCGGGTTGGCCAATGTGGCCTGCCCACTCGCTTCTACTACTACCTCAAAGGGTTGAGGGTTGAGAGAAGTGGAGAATTTCAAGATAGGGAAGGTTTCCAAAATCACCTTTAATCTAGGTCCATTTAAAGGAAATTCTTTTTAGAGCATTCTAGTGAGTGGAGTAGCCATATTGGTATAGTCTTTTACAAAAATGTGGCACCAACCTATTAATCCCATGAATCCTCTAACTTCCAATTGGCATGGATGATGACTTCAACCTTCAACCTTTTTGGGTTAGGATTGATTCCTTTTTAGTCATCCCACAAATCCCAAGAAAGTAAGCTTATTGGCAAAGAATATGCATTTTCTTCTTTGAGCATAAAGCTGAATCTCTTGTAAGATCTCCAGCTCTTTTTCAGACATGATCCTCATGTTTGGACTCATTCTTAGAGTAAACAAGAATATCATGATAAAATTTTCTAGATGTTCTTGATATATATCAAACATTAATTTGTTAAAGTTTGTTCTCGATATTTATTAGCAATTAATCTGTTTAAAGTTATCGGAGCATTATCAATCCAAATGGCATAACCAAAAACTCATAACGTCCATATCTAGAGTTGAATGCAGTTTTGGGTATATCTTCTTCCTTAATCAAAGAGTGAGATATCTAGTACAGAGATTCACATATAATGGGCATGCTATGCATTATGCATATATCACATCTATGTCTAAGCATGTGAAGCCTTCTTGTTTTGATGAGACTATTGGAAAAGAATCATGGGATAAAGCAATGGATGAGGAGATGGATGATTTGGCACGTAATGATACATGGGATTTGGTTAAGTTACCAAAAGGAAATAATAAGATTGGATGTAAATGGGTTTACAAAGTTAATGTAAGTTAGATGGATCCATGGAAAGGTTAAGGCAAGGGGGTGGTTGCAGGATCAGGGTGCCCAGTTTTGTCCACTCAGGCACCCTGTAAATAGTAAAAAAACAGGCATTTATTTACCTTTAGTGGCCAATCTCTCCTAGCTAACAAAGGAATTTACTTTCAAGTTCTTTTGTTGGAACGTCACATGCAAAGTTGGGAATATAGTTGCATAATCTGATTAAGCATTAGATAGTTAAAAGTCCTCATTTCCTTAGGTACAAGCTCAATGTATACACCATGTCCCAAATTTGGGCTGGTTCCATAAAATGCTAATATCTTTCACATATAAACTCATATGAGATTTTCACTTTGCATCTTAGATCTTCACATAATATAGAGCTTAACTTGATTTTTTGAGAAAATTTTAAGCTATTTGTCTATTTTCTTTAAATATTTCAAGGTCTTTAAAGTGTTATAATATATGCCACTTTTTGCACCCACAATAACTACCACTTAAAAATGCATAATCTTGTAGATCAAAAGAGTGGTAGATAGTGAGACATTGGTAGAATGTGGTGGTTAGTCAAAATTGCAAATCCAATGGTTCGATTTTTAATGATCTCTTTTTTAAAATTCTTCCAGGCTATCAGAAGGCCTGCAAATACTAATAATCTAATTATTAAAATTACATTTTTGATGTAAATCATCTAAAACCTATAGGGACTAGTGTACTTGTATTGGTGCATCTATGGAAAAAAAGTTAGATCACTCTAAGTATGGAGAGATCATTTTTTTTATTGTTTCGTCATATTTTTGGTTAATTTTGATAAATTGGACTAATTTATATTAATTTAAGTTATATTGGGGGTAAATTTGAGTGTATGTGTATTTTCTATTAGTTTCTTGATCTCGTTTGAAGTACCTTTCCCCCCCAAACTTGTTGTCCAAGAATTGTCCCAGTCCAGCATAAACTGGACAAAACTGGACACCCTGATCTTGCAACAACCCAAGGATGGTCACTAAAGGTTATGCACAATCACATGGTCTTGATTATGATGAGACATTTTGTCTAGTGTGGCTAAAATGGCTATAGATTGAGATCTATGATTTTATTGGTTGCATCTTAAGTTTGGAAATTACATTAAATGGATGTTAAGCATGAGGAAGTGTTTATGGAATAGCCAGAGGGTTATGTACACCCAAAATGTTCTACATATGTATGCAGATTGAAGAAAACATTATATGGGCTAAAGGAAGAGCCACGAGCATAGAGTGATAGAATTAGGTATCTTGTGAGGATTGGATTTCATGTAGGAAATTATGACTCTTCACTATATGTGAAGAAGATAGATCATGGTATGGTGGTGATTGTCATTTATGTGGATGACTTGATAGTCACAGGTGATTGTGGGAATGATATTGCCAATGTGAAGGTAGTATTAAGAAGTTAGATTGATTTGAAGGATTTGGGAGAGCTAAGATTCTTTATTGGCATTGAGGTGATTAGGGAATCACATGGTATTTGGTTGGTGCAAAGGCAATATGCCTTGGACATGTTGGCAAAGTATGGCATGACTGGATGCAAGCCTATAGCAACACCATTGAAGTAGAACATAAAGCTAAGGGCTAATATTGGTGATGAGTTGGATGACGTTACCATGAATAGAAAGATGGTTGGGAGCTTGATTTACTTGACCATTACTAGACCGGATTTATGCTATGTAGTGGGACTAGTCAATCAGTTTATACACAGAATCCGAGCAAGAAGCTTGATTTACTTGACCATTACTAGACCGGATTTATGCTATGTAGTGGGACTAGTCAATCAGTTTATACACAGAATCCCAACAGGAAGCCATATTTGGATTCTGTCAGGAGGATAATGAGATATGTGAAGACCACTACCCATTATGGTTTATTCTATGAGCATGGAAAGGATGTGATGGTGTGTGGATACATAGATGTAGATTAGGTAGGTAGTGCTTACGACATGAGGTCTACTAGTGGCCCGTATGCATTTAGCATGGGAACTGCTACAATGAGATGGAGCAACAACAAGAAGCAACCCATAGTTTCTTTATCTAACACAGAGATAGAGTATACAAGAGAAGTTTTGGCTGCATGTGAGGTGGTATGGATGAAAAAGCTATTTGGTGATATGAAACACTATGATGATGTAGCTATTGTCATAAATTGTGACAACATAAGCAATATATAGCTAGCCAGTAATCCCGTTTATCATGCGAGGACCAAACACATAGAGGTCCGCTATCATTTCATCAGGGAGAAAGTTGTATGGAAAGATAGATTTGATATGAGGACCAAACACATAGAGGTCCACTATCATTTCATCATGGAGAAGTGTTGTATGGACAAATAGAGTTGATATGAGGACCAAACACGTAGAGGTCCACTATCGTTTCATCAAGCAGTAGGAAGTGTTGGATGGACAAGTAGAGTCAATATATGTGAAGAGACTGAAGAGAAAATTGCATATATCCTTACCAAACCACTTGGTAAAGAAAAGTTTAAGTACTTTTGAGATAGATTTGGAGTACATGAGATGGACATGGTGAGCTTGAGGGGGAATGTTGAGAATGCAAGTTCATTGGGAACTGGTAGCATTAATGTGTGGACACTAGCCTAGTAGTGTGTGTGTGTGTGGACAATAATGGTCGTGTCCAACTAGCCAAGTGTGTGGACATTAGCATTAGGTTCGTTTCAGTGTAAACTTATCATTATATATGGTGCTATGTTTTGTGGTATGCAATGAAGGAAATCTAGGGAGCTTCTCTACTTGGTATAGGTTGATGAAATGAGAGCAATGATAGTCCAGGTATGTCTCCTGTATTCTCCTCTACTCTTTTTCACAGGTACTATGTTACATTCATTGATGATTAGGAAAGTGTGGGTTTACTTGATGAAGGAGAAAAGTGAGGTGTGTGTTAAATTTCAGAGCTTTAAAGCCTTGATTGAGAAAGAAAAGGCTATGCAAATTAAATTCCCAAGATTAGATGGTAAGGAAAAATATTTTTCCAATGGGTTCAATGATTTCTTGAGAAAGCAAGGGATCAAGAGAGGTAATTCACATGCACGTACACTCCACGATAGAGTGGTATTGCAGAAAGGAAAAACATGCACATTGTATAAGTTACTCATGCCTTGATATCTGAAAGAATATTTTGGACTGAAGTAGTAGCAACAACAAAACTAATGTTTATGGCATGACGCCGCTGAATAGAAGTTCACAAGAATAAAACCAGATGTGTCTTACTTGAAAGTATTTGAATGTATTGCATATATGCATATTCTTGATGAAGAAGTGAGAACCAAGTTCAATCCAAAGGTGGAGAAATGCATCTTCATTGGTTATGCTTTGGAGAAAAAAGGTGATAGATGCTATAACCCTACCACTCGTAAGAAGATGGGAGTAAGCAAAGATGTTTTCTTTGATTAGATGAGTAGCTAGTAGCACCACTGAGACAAGTGAAGATGTAGATTTAAGAAATAATGATGGTGTCCCACATGTAGAGCAGTAAATCACAAGTTTGTAGTGGATCTGGAGAGTCTTTTAGTAGTGAACAGTTGCAAGGAATGTAGAGGCATCATCTCATGGTACTACAAGTGCTGGTATAAACATGTATCGTGCAAAGAGAAGAAAAAGATAGATCAACCTTTTGTGCCTAATCTATTAGCATGTCATTCTTATGTGGATGGTGAATCTAGTGGCTCCAAGTAGAGCATTGATGAGGATCTTGGCATTCCTTTAGTGGTTAATCCTTTTTAATAGAGAAACATGGATGTTTTGAGGACACCTGATAGTAATCTAAGTGTACATAGGTCTACTCAGGTTAGATACCCAGATGATAGGTTGAAATATGATGGATATACAACCCATCACTATGCTTACATGATTAAATCAATATAGAGAGCAAGCACTTGAAAATTAGAAATGGGAAGCTGCCATGGATGATGGGATGGAAGCATCAATTATAAATGCAACGTGGGAGTTAATGTCTTCCTAAGGATAAGAAGGCAATTGGATGTAAGTGGGTGTACAAGGTTAAGCCAAACTCAAACGGATAAGGTTGAGCCAAACTCAAACGGATAAGGCAATTGGATGTAAGTGGGTGTACAAGGTTAAGCTAAACTCAAACGGATCTATGAAGAATAAGTATAGGGCAAGACTAGTTATATGTAGACATATGGCATTGACTATGAGGAGACATTCAACCCCATTGTAAGAATGGAAACTATGAGAGCTGCCTATGGCTATAGCAAGGGGTGTGTCTTTACATTAGATGGATGTAAATAATGCCCTACTTGCATGGTGATTTAGAAGAAGAAGTCTACATGATGCAACCACTATGTTATGAGAACGATGCACATCTAGATTTTGTGTGTAGGTTCTACAAGGCCTTGTATGGCTTGAAACAGGCACCAAGAGCATGGTCAAACGAGATCGGCAAGTATCTTGTTACCATTTGATTTCAGATGTCCAATGTAGATTTTCACTTTATGTGAAAAAGATAGATAGACGGATCATGTTGTTGGTCATTTATGTGGATGAATTAATTATCACTGGTGATAGTGATATTAGGATGCTTTTGAAGCATAAGTTTGAGATAAAAGATTTAGGTGAGATGCAGTATTTTCTTAATATAGAGGTGATGAGATCACATGATGGCATTCTGCTATTACAAAGGTAGTATGGCTTGCACATGTTATCCAAGTATAGTATGACAGGCTAAATTCCTATTTTAATGCCATTGGAGGAAAACACTAAGCTTTCTACTGCAGATACAAGTGAGCTTACAGGCGCATAGTGGGTGGCTTGATCTATATGTGAGTTATTTATGCAAGACCCCAAGAAGCCACACTTAAATATGGCTAGACAGATTCTTAGATGCATAAAGTCTACTATTGAGATTATGGAATCTCTATGAGGCTAGCAGAGAGATACGCCTACATGTGTGTATAGATGATGATTGGAGTGATAGTATCTCATATAAGAGATCTACTAGTGGCTTTATGTTTTCTTTTTGGGAGTGCGGTTATGAGTTCGAGTTGCAAGAAATTGCCCGACAGTTGTCTTGTCAAGTATAGAGGTAGATTACATGGGTGTTGATGGGAGATTGTGAGGTAGCTTTGGTTTTTGAAGCTACTTGGTTATATGGACGAGCCTATGTATAGGGTCATCATCATTTATTATAAAAACACAAGTAGTATATAGCTCACCACACAGTAACCTAATCTATAATCCGGTTGAGAGTGTGTGGAAACCACCACTATTTCCTCTTTTGGTTGCAAAACCATTGAGTTATTAGGTTAAGTTTGGGTGTGTGATCCTGGTGTGAGTGGATAAGGTTAACCATTGAGCGGTTGAGGTTTCTCCCGCATTGTTTTTTTTATGTTTCATTGCTTTTATGCTTTTTCAAGTACCGTTCATTATGCTTACCTTCATTGTTTTTTGTCATTTCATTCTTTCATGCTCTTCGTTAACACGTGATTAGTAAAAAAAGAAAAAGAAAAGAGGTGCGTTGCTAAGCTCTTCCATAGCTTATGCAAGCCCCATAGACTCCCAAGCAAGAAGTCCGCTTAAGGATGAGAGGGGAGAGGGAAAGAGAAGGGAGATAGGAAGTGTTGGAGGCGGTTTTTTTGGTTTTGTTTTTATTTTTTTTATTTTGTTGTTTTGTTATTGGTGGGGAGGCATCTCCATCAAGTGCAGCAAAGAAAAGAATAGGTATATATATATATATATACTTGCAACCGTGGGCGGCCAGCTGAAAGCATGCATAGAAGGCGGCCTTTTTTTTAAAAAAAAAAATTTAAACTATATATATATATATATATATATATATATATTTGCAGCGAAAGAAGACGGCAAACGGCGGGAGGTGGCAGCCAAGAGGCGGGTGAGAGGCGGCAAGCAAAAGTTGACGGCGGCAAGAGAGGCGTTGGTCGTCTGGCTAGCGAAGGCCTTGGAGGTGGTTGGAGTAGGCGGCCAAAACAGCTTTAATATATATATATATATATATATATATATAAAACATTTACGCAGAAGGCGTCGGTAAGCTTGGAGGCGGTAGTCTGCAACAACAGAAGCAAAAAAAACAAAAGAGAAAAAGGCGACGGAGTGGTGGGCGGCGTCGGCAGCACGGAGTAGAAGCTCGGCGTCGGCATCACTGAACACCAGCCGGCAGAAGGCGACGGTGAGTGAGCAGCCGGCAGAAGGAGAAGGTGGTAGAAGGCGAAGGTGAGTGAGGCTGGAGGAGATCCAGTCGTCGGCGGCAACAAGAAGCGGTGGCGGGCAGCAGTCGGCAGACGCGTGAAGGCCAGTGAAGGCTGCAGAAGCCGGCGGTGCTAAAGAGCTGCTGGCTGTGGTGGAGGAAGCGAGTAGCAGCGAAGGCCGGGCAGCGAGGATCAAGGCGACGAAGGCCGGGTGATGAGAGCTTTGGCCATCTGCTAAGCGCGCAGCAAAGGCGACTCTGTAGCAGAGCTGTGAGGGTCTGGCTGCGTGGAGGCGAACGCGAAGAAGACGGACGCGGTGGTGAGCTGGTGCATTGAAGGATCCACGTGCGCGCAGGCGCGAAATCCGGGACGAGCGGCGAGCGGCGAGCAGACGATAAGGTTAGTGGATTTTCTAATTTTTTTTATTTTTTTTATTTTTTCATGTTTTTTTTTGTATTTTTAAATTAAAAAACAAAAAAATAATATTTTTTTATAAAAAAAGAAAAAAAGAGATTTAAAAAAAAAAGAAAAAAAAAGAGAAAAAAAGAATAGTGGAAAATTTAAAAAAAAAAGAAAAAAAATATAAAAAAATAAAAATAAAAAAAAATTTAAATTATTTTTTTAGGAGTCCCTATGGTTTGCATATTTTTTATTTTTTCATTTCTGTATTTTTTAGCACAATTAGAGTAATTTGCATTGTTTTAAATTTTTGTAATATATTTTTTTTTAAAAAAATAACAAAAACCAATAAAAGGAAAAAAGAAAAAGAAAAAGCAGAAAAAACATTGTTCATCATTTAAAATTTTGCATAAGTTAAGTAGCTTGCATTTTTATTTTTATAGAATTTTTGTAATTGCATGCATAATTAGTAGATTTATATTTTTTACAATTAGGCACAACATTTATTAGTTTTAAAAAAAAAACAAACAAACAAACAATAAAAACCAACAAAAGGAGGAAAAAACAAACAAAAGAAAATTTTTGATTTTTTTAGGAGTCTATTATTTTTTGCATATTTTGTAGTTCTTTATTTTTTTTAATTTTTTGCATAATTAGTGTAACCTGCATTTTTTTAATTTTTGTAACTTTGTGCATAATTAGTATTTTTTAGTGTGATTCATAATTTTTGTGTTAAAAAAAAGTAAAAATCATAAAATCATAAAATCAAAAAAAAACATTAAAAAAAACAAACAAATAACAAAAAAATAGGGTAGATAGTTACGCCACACAGACCCATTTTTAGTTGCCTTTAGTGGTTAGGTAGGGTAAAAAATATATATATATATATACAAATATATATATATTTTTATCAAAAAAAAAACAAAACACAAAAACCAAAACCAAAACAAAACAAAAACACATAACAAAACCAAAACAAAATTTTGACCTTATGCACTTGCGGTCGGGACGTCGTGTAGATTCTGCCATAGGACCTAGGGCACCTTCTAGAGTACCTACGCAAGAAAGTGGGACCCAATCGGTAGGCAATTTGGCAGATATTGCTGAAACCCTTTCTGAATCCCAATCCGATACCCTTTCCTCTAGAACAACTAGTTCATTGTCCATGGATAATCTAGTGCCGACAAATAGTCATCCCGTAGCCCCAAATAGAACACCCTCAAGATCCTTTAATCCATTTGAAGCTGACACCATGGGGTTAACACTCAATGTGAGACTCCAATATGTCTACACAAATGCTCAAGGAGCTGAGATCTTTAGGGACCCACAACAACGGTATCTTGTTAAGATCGCCGACATATTCTCAGAACTTGATAGAGCACCTCTAGTCAATGACCAGGGTAACATGTATATGGGTGGAGATGGTGTTCGCTACGAAGTCACCTACCATCCAGAAAAGGTAGACAAATTAGGGGAGCTCTCTAAAACCGAGTTCTTAGATTTATCAGAACTTTCCAGAGCAAGGGTGTCTAGAGATGATTGGCTCATCGAGCCGGACATGCCTGGACCATCCAATGCCCAGTCCTCAAAGCCATCCATAGATGATTTACTTCTTGTAGATCTAAATTTGGAAAGGGATAGGAAAGGCAAGAGCAAATTGGATCAGGGGGCTGAAAGCCAATGGGAGTTTGTACGACAAATTCCTGTGACAAAGGTCTTACAGGATGACCCACTTCAAGAGGTCTATAAGGACTCGTTAGAGGGATATTATGCCACAACTAGATTGCCACAGCTGGATCTTCCTCTAGCTCATGTGGTGGTAGTTGAGAAGCGTGCAGGACACATGAACAGAATAATCGATAAATGGGCCAATGAATACCGAACCTTAGATTGGAAAGAGATTAGGGAACTCACGTGAAAAGGACAACCATTATTTATGGAAGTGTTCTCAACAAATACAGCCAAACCAGGAGAGACAGCCTTTCTTGGAGAAACTGTTGCTCCTCCCCTACGAGAGTTCACTAGAGAGGGACCTTCAACATCTAAGTGGACCACTGCTAGTAGCCCAACTCTAGCACCAAGATATTGTCCTACAACAAATGTGCGACCACCGGTCACACCACAACAACATCTTTCTCATTATAACAATCGGAGGATAGGGGAGCCAACTCGGCCTCCCATAAATGCACCAACTGAAATGAGGGTGACAAGATCTTTGGAAGGGTTTGGTGAGGCTGGTAATAGGGTACCCACACCAATTTTGGAAACATGTGGACCATCTTTCCAAAGAGAGGAACAATTTCCACTAAGAGCGAGGGGCCGTAGGCCCTATGATGAATATTCACGACAAGTAAGACCATCAACTCTTCAGAAACTGGTAAAGAAGTATGAAGGGTCGGGAGATCCATACGACCATGTAGCAGCTTTTAGGCAAGCAGTTCGAGCTGAGCAAGTGGCTGATAAGCATACTCAAATTGAAGGATTTGGACTCACTCTTGAAGGAAAAGCCCTTGCTTGGTTTCAGGCATTAGAAGCTTCAGACAAAACTTCTTTACGAATTTTGGAAGAGAGATTCATTGCTGCTTTTTCCTTGATGGGAATTCAACATGACACGGTAGCACACATCTACTCTTTCAAGCAAGGCGAGAATGAGAGTGTTAGAGACTGTGTAAATAGAATGAAGCAGTACATTAATCGTTGCCCAGAAGATGAGAAGCCCGCCCAAAGTCGATTAATTTCTCTCTTCTTAAAAGGCCTCAAAAATTCGACACTGCATACACATCTCTATGCAAAGAAGCATACAAGTTTCAATGAGTGTTGCCATGATGCTATGGATTTCACCGATAACTTTAAGTTCCAAGATGGTTCTGGCCCTGAGGTGAAACCTAGAAATCAATGGGGTGATGACCAAAGTTCAGGGTCTAGCGCGCTGGTAAATCCAGATCAGATAGCCAACCTAGTGCTAAGGAGATTAGGACAAACCTATCGTCCACCCATGCAGCCACAACAACAGCAGCAGAGAATGAGGAGTATACTTCCTACAGGTCCTCATCTTTGTGGAGCATGTGGCGGTGACCATAAAACAGAGGACTGTAATACCTTTTCTCCTCTAGTCACAAACCAACCCACGAAGAAGTGGTGCCAAGCCTGTGCTTGGAACTTTACTCATACCACACAGGATTGTACTCGCATTGCGAGAATGAGACAGGAACGTGAGCAGCCGAGAGGTGGAGTGGCTCCACAAATGTATCAACAGTATACTAGTTTTGAACGTAAGCCACCGATGACACAAGAACAAGCACGACCTGTTCTTGGTGCTCAACCTCCTGCTCCAGGGACTGCTCCTGTGAGGGTTGTCGACTACGACAATTCAAATATGTGTAGAGAATTGGTAAACCCAGGCTATGTGGAAGAAGAATATGTATCATATTCATCCAAAGAAAATATCTTTGAAATTCCCGCATACCCAAGCCAAACACTGGAGACTCAACCAGGGGAACAAAACTCTTTAATGTTGCTAGGCGGCTACCAACCTAGGACTCCAGGCCCCTCAGGTCAATGGCAGCCAAGGAAAGTAGAGACCAAACCAATGGGCCCCTGTTATGAGTGCGGAGAACCCCATTGGGCTCGTGATTGTCCACATCGCTCAAGGCAAGCATCTCGGTCAAATACAACAGTACAACAGTTTCCACCGATTGAAAGATATTGTCTAGGGTGTTGTGTAGAACACTTCCCAAAAGACTGTCTGCTGAAACCACATGAGGAAGGCACCTCTCAACCAAAGGTTTCACTCAACCTTGTAGGTACAGTTCCATCGCCACCTTCATCTGAGAATGATGATGTCGTGCCACTTAGAGTCATGACTAGATCACAGACACGAAATGCAGAAATGCAAACTGATGAGACACCTCGAACTAGGGACGCAAAGACAAATCTAGTGGACAAAACCCTACAGTCCAGTAGAAAAAAGACCACTAGGAGAAAGAAGAACCGAAACAAACAAACTAAAAGTACATCCACTAGTTCTCAGGAGACCTCTAAACAAAACATACGGGATAAAACTTTTACATCCCAGGAAGTGCGTGAGGAACATCAACCTCAACCTGAGCCTAGTGTTAAACAAGATAAGGCTAGTACGACTGAAGATAGTTCTGGGGGTTCTGTTTTTGTGGATAAAGTGAATGAGACTCTAGAGGCCATCATTGATGCTCATAGAAGTCGCATTGCAGCTTTATCTGAGCTACCCAAAAAGCTTCAAGAATACCCAAACCCTCGTGAGGAGAAGATCAATTTAGCTGTACATCAGCAACTCATTAGGGAAGCTCAGTCAATACTTGAGGAACCACCACCACCTATTCCTCGGGGCCCAACCTCTCTTAAGCCAACATTAGAAACTATACCGGAAGTGTCATCAAGTCGGGAAATGAAAAGTGAGCTCATTTCACAAGCTCAGAGCGAAAGGTCTGCACCAATTGACACTCCATTAAAAGATGACATTCTGCCATCACCTAGCCTTGTCTTCCCATGCAATGATGAAATTATTGATGCTAATGAGGACATGGCAAATGACATGTGGGCCGCTGTAAATGAGAAAATAAATGAAAACATGTCTTCTGTTAATTCGCCTCCATTCTCTGAGGTGGATTTTACCAGAGACTCGGAAAACAAATTTAGACACCCAAGCATCCAGGAGGAAGTTCAAACAATTGTTTCTCCTAGAAGTAAGCATACAATGAAAACCTTACCGTCCTATCTGGGAGAATATGAGAACTGTTCTCAAACCTTGAGGATACCCTCCATGCATAAAAGGTTGACTAAGGAGAAAGATATGAGTATGGTGGAAGCTATTTTGTCTGCACCAGTGGCTTGTAACTTACCTTTGCTTGAATTGATAAAGCTTAAACCTGAGTTGTGGAATGATATTGCCACATGTTTGTCAGAGCAGGTATTGCTACAAAAGGGTCACCATGAGTGTACTATACACCCTGAGACAAAGCATGTAATGCCAGTTCCTATCAACAAAGTAGGAAAATTTTGTGAAGACGATCAGGGAAATGCTACCCTCCCATTAGAAGTGCGAAAAGTATCTTCAACTGCAATACTTGATAGTGGAGCAGGAGTGGGCATTGTAACACGGTCCATTTGGGAAAAATGGGGCAAACCAGCTATTAGGAGTACCAGGATGCGCTTGCAGCTAGCAGATGGAAGCTTAGAACATCCCCTTGGGCTGCTTGAGAACATATTGGTCACCACATGTGGGATTGAATATGAGCATACCTTTGCAGTAGTGGATTTTGGAAAACATCCAAACTACGAAGTGATATTGGGTAGACCATTCATGCGACAATTTAAAATGATACAAGATTGGGGATACAATTACTTGTACCTCCGACATGATTCTGTCATCACAAGGGTCAACCTAAGGAATCACTCATATCGTGATGTAACAAGATCTCCAATAGATGAGTTTGATTCTGCTTCATCTGAGGGCTCAAGAGTTACATTGTCAGATGGGCGAGAAGATCTATGGATGTGTGGAGCCTCATGTAGGGGTTTCAATACTGAGAGACTTAAGGGTAATCGAAGTGTATCAGACGAGGCATACATTCCACAACCCTTCCCTGAGCATTTAATTGATCCATTAGAATGGAGTCATGTCCTTGCAACATTATCGACATGTGCTTTACCGAAGCCAATTCAATTTTGTGACTCAGATGGATATGATATTGTTCCTATACGAATGGTACAACCACATAACCTTCGAGATGATTTGTACTATAGGAATGCATCCACAACAGCTATGCATGTCGAGGAAGTCTCAGTTGAGAATTTAACACTCAAATCTGTTAATGATGCTGATAAGAAAGAGACACAAGCTCCAAAACAAATGATGTGGATAATTGATGAGTACTCATGTGAGGGCCACGGCTGGCATGTTCCAACTACTTTAGTTGCTGCTCAAAGAAGGCCAGGCAAGAAGGAATTATCAATGTGGCTACCCAAAGATGCGTACAAACTTGTACCATCTAGTCCAGTTGCTAAGCCTCTTAAGAAGCACATCATTTCCAAGCCCAAACCTCGGATTGTTACTCGATGGGTCCCAAAACGGGTTCTTAAAGCACAAGGCTATTATGAGGGTGCACCAGCAATTTGGCTTCCAAAATGCCATGCTTTGGCAGGGATAAAAGATTGTTTCCAAAAGATGCCAAAAGCCACCCTTGATTTTCCATACCAGTGGGTGCAAAAGAAATCAACACAAACTCTTCAAGAAAGGAAAGGTGGCTGTGATAGCACCTACAAAACTACTTGTGTTGATCTTCCTAAAACATGTATTGAAACACCTGTTGTCCCAATTTCTCCTTGTTACATAATTCAACCATCAACTGGTGTACTTAAGACCCATCCAACTCCAAAGGAGTCTCATTTGAGCATAGATTCTAGCATTTCAAAGCCTAAATCCCCTTATCTTGCTCAAATTCCAAGACAATTGATAAAATTTCCACTCAAGAAGGACATACCTAACGACAAAGATAAGGCATTAACACTACAATTGAAGCTCTTTGGTAGATCAATGTTTGTATAGTGTGGTTCCTTATGCCTTTAGAGAATTATATTCTTTTTGAGATGATCTCCACTCCCAGCGCAAGAGTAAGTTCAACGACTCCACAATAAGAACGACAAGCCAGGGCACTTTTCTCCCATTGGGTTTTTTCCCCTCGGCTATATTTGGTGATTGGCACCACTAACAAATTTTATTCTTTTGTTTTTTCTTTGTTTGTTAATAAAACTTTGTGCAGAGATCTCAGCTTAAGAAGAGGATCAAACACGCCCCTACAGTCCACCTACCGTGCACACAAATTAGGAAGGGGGGAGACATGCTACGCTTACAAAGATCAAGGAGGAGTAATCTGCACAAAATCAGCAATTATTCAAGGCAAACGAACAACATCAACAGGGCACTACATCAGGTGTATGCAAATCTTAATCTTTATTTCTTTAAGTGCTCTTATCTTTCGAATATATGGTTCGCATGTACACAATATTGGCTGGTTTGAGTTTTTGATTTGTAGTTAAAATACGGTGAGTGAATTCTAGAGTCTTAGAAGACTTAGTAAAAGATATGTCTATCCAAAGACAGTGTAGGATATATACCAAGGGAGTATGCCAAGTACTTATGTCTTCAAGGTATATTAGTTATCCCTAGTGGTAGTTATCTCTTAGATATGAGCTAGGTGCTACGAGTAATAAAAATTTATGAAAATATACCCTACAAAAATATATATATACAAAGTGAATTGCGACATGAAGTGTCTACCGCCATGCGAAGTGCTTGGTAGGACCTGGGGATGTCTCAGCACCTTGGGGCCGATGCCTTGGTTTCCATGGGGTGAACACTGATGTCTAGAAGCTTCAATAGAGGACCTTTGAGGAATCTATCGCCTTGATAGATGTTGGTAGGACTCTGGGGTACACTATGGGCCCTCGAGACCGATGCCCTCATCTTCATGGGGTACTCCTTAGGTCATAAAAGAAAGAAAAAGGGTCTGTCGCCCTTGAGATACTTAGCGGTCTTTAGATTCTCTTGGCGGAGGTCTCTTGGCCATTGCTCGGGTCTCATGGGGATAGAACCTTAATCTTTATCACCTTCTACACACATATCTATTAAAAAAAAAAAAAAACAACAAGAGAGAGCTCCAATCACCTTTGCTCATACTTAGGAGTAGGGTTGCCACTTAGGAGTAACTTACATACTGATAGGACATTGAGACTGCGGTCATAACCGGAGGTGTACAAAGACACTTGCCTTTGCATAGCATTATCTACCACTTAAGTCTCACTTTCACTAGTCTTTACTCATCTATTTTAGTACTCATTAAAACTTTAATCAGCCCTGCACTTGTATGCTCACGTGTGAAATCATCATTGCTGATTTTTCTTTTTTTCTTTTCTTTTTTTCAATAAAGGACTTTACTTGTATCAATTGTTTTTTTTTGTTGCAGCTCTTGCTACTACCGCGCTCGAGGACGTGCGCAAAATAGGAAGGGGGGAGTGTTTCATGCAAATGAAGATCAATACCAGGATGCAACAAAAAACGATACTTAGGTCTCTTGTAAAGAGTTCCACTTTGTAGAGGAATGTGGGAGAGGGTTGGATAATAATCCCACATGGGGACTTATGGGAGTCCTAGAATTTTTGTATAAAAGGTGGCTCATTTGAGAGCTTTACACACTTTGGGCTTAGTTCATGCAAGAGCTCCTTTGAGAGACCTACTCTCCCTCTTCTCCATAGAGGTGAAGACTCTTCTCTCACCCCATCTACATCATTGTATGAGGTAAATCTCTTTATTGAATCATTAGCAATGTCATGAGTCTTTCTCATCCTCTTCTCTAATCATTTTACTCTTGTGCATGCTTTTAGTATTTCATTTTTGAGTACATGGATTGATTTGAAGCTTTCATGGAAGCTTGATGCTTGAATGTGTGCATGCTTGTAGGAAGATAGGAGTGGAGTGAGGTCTTTCTCTTTGCTTGAGTGCATAGTGATTGTATTCCTCTTGCTTGTATTTGTGAATGAAGGGGTGTGAAGGAATGAGGACAAGTTGAGCTTGTGTGTATGCTTAGTCTAGTGTCAAGTGATGGTAGCCATGAGCATTCTCTCCATTTGTGGATAAGCTCTTGTGCACCGGTACGGGTCGAATCCCTAGCTCCGAAAGGGATGCAAATCCCATTGGATTGAGCTACACGTGGATCATGCTACTCTTACTACAAGTGAGAGAGTTTTCCGTCTCTCCAAGGGTCCTTCATACATTTCACTTGCTATATAGATCCTTCACATTGCTCAGTTGGAGTGCAAATCCACCAGTTGTTACATGTTGTATGAGCTTGTTGCTTATTTGTTGATTTTGTTTACGGATTTATGGTCAATGGAGCATTAGAGCATCGAAGTCCTTATCAGATGCAAGGAGACACAAGTAGGTGCTTGATTTTGCTCTTGAGATTCATGCAATTTCTGATTTTTGTTGAACATTTGTTAAGTTTGTACAAATAGCTTAATCATCTAATTAATCTCAATTAATTGGGTTTCCTTAGGCATTATAGGTATTATTAGGTAGCTAGGGACTAGCTCTAGCCCCTCATAAAAACAAAAACTCAAAAAAACATTTGGGAAACACCTGAATCAGCAGAAATTTAAGGAGAGTAGGCAAAAAATTTTACTATGGAAGGGTTCTTGAGAAGCGTACACCTGTACCCTTCTCAGTGCCAAGACTATGGCAACTTTGCCACCCCGTTCCATTCTCCAGTGTAATATTGTAAGATTCCTCCCTCCAACTTTTGAGGTGTACAGGTTGTTTAAGGACCTCCCTTTTGATCTTGTAATTATTCCCCTCTCTGAAATAGAAGAAAGATCCAGTTTTCCAATAGGATCAATCCAAGTGTGGGGAGGAGATAAATCCAATGAATAAAAGAAAATACCCAAAAATGAGTAAATGCCCACATAAGATGAAGAGTTGACTGAGTACAAGGTTTATTAAAAACTATGAGATATTACTAAAAAAATGAGATATTTTGGTATAATGATACATTTTGACACCTTGGTAAGGAAAGGGGGGGACTTCAAGGAGGTGCCTATTTCACACATGTGGTGGAGTTTTTAATTCAATAAAATTGTGATATTTTTATCTCTCCTCTCTCATGGATCAAACCAAATCAAAAGGGAGCCAAACTAGGTCGATATCTGTTGCCATATATATATAGGCAGTGATGTGTGTGAACACACTTAGGACCGCCGGGGCACTTTTTCCCTCTTTAGGAGGTTTTTTCCCCCTTCTTGTATATACGCCCATCCTTCTAGGGCTAACTTATCTTTTGTACATTGACACAATCAGATACACTTTGTGTTGTGTGCATTCTTGCTTCTTCTTCTCCAAGCTTTGTGTGCTTTCCTGCAACCCTAATTCCAACAATTGGTATCAGAGTAGGCATCGGCTCCCAGGGCTACGCCGCCGGCACCCTCCGACTCACGTTCTCCGATTGAGGTGAGTTTTCACGAGCACTTGCAGGTCCCTATACTCTGCAAATTAACCCGTAGGGCTTTGCGTTCTCAGAATTTGCATCTGAGGTCATTTCGGGCTCCATTTTTGCATTTCAAGTTCTGCACAGGTGTTTTCGTCATTTTATGCCAGAAATTTCAGTGCAGTTTTCTGCAAAACAGGAATACGTGTTCTATTGTGGACCGTGCTACATAGCACAAGTTGTCTTCTGTTCAGTCTTTGCTTCATTACAGGTAGCTTTTGCATCAATTTCAGTCAGTGGCCATGGCTGATAACAGCAATGATGTATTTCGCATGTTGTCTGCTGAAGATGGAGACAGCAACTACCCACTTTGGGCATACATGATGCAGCATGTTTTGGTTGCAAAAAGAGTGTGGAACATTGTGCAGGGTATGGATGTACGTCCAGGTTCTGTGGATGTAGGATCTGTTGAGGATGTTGCAGGTTCTAGCAGCTCTACTATTGCTGCTGTTTTACCCACTGCTGAACAAGCTCGTTGTTAGGATGGTAAAGATGCGTAGGCTCATGCCTTGATTGCACTTTCTGTCAAACGTAACATCACCCCACATATTCGTTCAACTAAAACAGCAAAACGGGCTTGGGATATTCTAGCTGGTTTGTATGCAGGTCGTAACGAGGCAAAAATCGCTTACCTGCATAAAGAGCTAGAATTGAAGATTATGCAGGAAGATGATGACATGAATGTTTTTCTTGCTGAGATTAAAGATCTCAAAGAACAGTTGATTTCTACAGGTGAGATTATTCCTGATCATTCTCTTGTGCAGACTGTTCTTGATGCTTTACCTGAGACATATCAGACTTTTGCTTCCACGTGGAGACTTCTTAATGAGGACAGACCTGATGCTGTCAAGTATGATACTTTAGTCAACAAGCTCTTACAAGAAGCACAGTCCAGGCAAAACAGGGCCAGGCAGCGTGCAGTTGATCAAGCATTTATGGCTACCCAGCAGCAGAGAAGAAGTGGTAAGGCAGCCCCTTCCACTGTTTCTTCTCCTATTAGTAGGTCTGCAACTTCTTCTCCTTCCACAGGTAGCAACAATAAGTCTGAGAAGGCTCTTGATAAAGACAAGAAAAAGACCAAGTGCAACTATTGTAAGGCAAATGATCATGTCATTAAGAATTGCCCTAAGCTAAAGGCTAAAGAGGCAAAGAAGAAAGAGTCAAATGCAGCCACAATAGCGGATGCTTCTACAAATGCAGATTCTGCAAATGTTGTGCAAGATACAGAATGGGCGTTTAGCGTGTATTGCCAGTATGACCCATCTGTACATGATGCATGTTTTGGCAGTTTCTGTTGACTCTCATGTTTGGTATTTTGACAGTGGTGCTACAAAGCACATTACCTCGCATCGTGATATGTTCACTTCTCTTGAGGCTGTCCCTAATGGGAATACTGTCACATGTGCCAATAATGCTTCTTACCCAGTGAAGGGCGTTGGTAAAATTATGCTTACGGCTGCAAATGGCAACGCTTTCACACTTTCAGATGCTTTGTATGTGCCAGGGATAAAGAAGAATCTATTGTCTGTCTCTGCGCTTGCTAGACTTGGACTTATAGTCAAATTTGTGGATGACAGATGTACTGTTCATGATTTGACTTCTGGTGATATGATTATTGTATCTGGCACCTTGTTTCGTGGGCTGTATAGGCTCAACTCTTATAACAAGTGTATGGAAGATTCAGCAAATGCAGTTTCTGATGAAAAGGCAGTTTCAGATGCAAAACTATGGCATGCTCGTTTTGGTCATCTGAACTTTGCTAGTTTGCTGCGTTTGCAGAAATTTGATATGGTTGCTTCATTGCCCCCTCTTGAGGCACCATTGAAACATGTTTGTGAAGGCTGTATTTTGGGCAAAATGCAGCGTTCTGCGTTTCCAAAGGATGGTTCTGTGCGGCCCACTCGCAAATTGCAACTTGTACATAGTGATGTATGTGGGCCTATGCAAACTCCGTCATTTGGTAAACACTTGTACTTCATGACTTTCATTGATGATTACTCAAGGCATACATGGGTATATCCACTGAAGGCAAAGTCCGAAGTGTTTTTGTGCTTTAAACAGTTTTTTCTTATGGTTGAAAATGTATCCAATTGTACTGTGGGCACCCTCCGTTCTGATCGAGGGGGGGAGTACTTGTCTAAAGAGTTTGATGCATTTCTGGCTAGTCGTGGGATAAAACACCAATGTACAGTGCCGTATACCCCTCAGCAAAATGGTGTTGCTGAGAGAAAAAACAGGTCACTTATGGAGATGGCACGATGTATGGTTAAGAGTCAAGCTTTGCCACATGCGTTTTGGCTTGAGGCTGTCATGTGTGCTGCATATGTACTCAACAGGTGTCCCACTAAGGCCTTGCAATCTATTACTCCATACAAAGCTTGGCATGGCAGGAAGCCTTCTATTGGTCACTTGCGTGTCTTTGGTTGCTTGGCCTATGCTTTAGTGCCTGTGCAAAAACGCAGAAAATTGGATGATAAGGCTGTCAAATGCATTTTTGTTGGTTATAGTGCTGAGAGCAAGGGTTACAGATTGTATCATCCACAGTCAAAGCATATCTTGATTAGTCGAGATATTGTTTTTGTGGAAGATGTTGTGCAGCCTTTGTTATCATGTACCAAAGAGACAGGTGTGAGCTCACGGGATGTATTTGATACATTGTTGCCTCTGTTTACAGGTGGGAATTCAAATGTAAGTCCTAATGAGGCAAATATTCAGCCTATGCAGATTTCAAACGGCATCATAGATCAGCCTATTTCTGATGCAGATTTACAGGATGTAATTTCTGAGGATAGGGCTGAAAATGAGCAGGCTAGAGGTATGCCTAAATGGCTGGTGCAAACCTTGCGTGATAGTAAGATTGATGCACCTATGACTAGTCGTACTCGTTCAGGTTTTCAGCATGCCTCTTATACATCAGACTGTTATGCTTTGGCTGTGTCTAGTATGTGTGAAGAGGAAGAACCTCTTTCATTTGATGAGGCACAAAATTCAAAAAATTGGTTGGCTGCAATGCAAAGTGAATATGATGCTATAATGAAGAATGGTACATGGTCTTTGTGTGATTTGCCTATTGGTAAAAAGGCCATTGGATGTAAGTGGGTTTTTAAGTTGAAACGAAAGCCAGATGGCAGTGTTGATCGCTATAAGGCTAGACTTGTTGCAAAGGGTTATGCTCAAGAAAAGGGCATTGATTTTGATGAGACCTTTGCTCCCACTTGTCGTATGACTACCATTCGTAGCATTTATGCATTGGCAGCTCATAATGGTTGGAATGTACATCAGCTAGACATAAAGACTGCGTTCTTGAATGGAGATTTGCATGAGGAGGTGTATGTATCGCAGCCTCATGGTTTTGTTCAAAGAGGAAAGGAAAACAAAGTGTGCAGGTTGAAAAAGGTTTTATATGGTTTAAAGCAAGCTCCACGAGCTTGGTATGAAAAGATACATGCATATTTGACTGCACATGGGTTTCAGAATAGTCCAACAGAAAGCACTTTGTATGTTAAACGTGTGGATGGTGTACATCTAATCATTGCTCTCTATGTCGATGACATGCTGCTCACAGGACCAAATGAGAGTCATATTGCTGATTTTAAGGCTGATTTGAATGCCTCTTTTGAGATGTCATATTTGGGGCATTTGCATCATTATTTGGGAATACAATTTAAGCAGTGTGATGGAGGTATTGCTTTGTGTCAAACAAAGTATATTGAGACATTGTTGCGGAGATTTGGCCTTGAAGACTGCAAGCCTATTGCTACTCCAATGGAGACAGGTTTGAACTTGAGTCTTCATGATGCTGGAGATCACTTTGATGCCACACTCTATCAGACAGCTGTTGGTTGCCTCATTTATGTATGCATTACGAGGCCGGACATTCAGTTTGCAGTCTCACAGGTGAGTAGGTTTATGCATAGCCCAGGGTCTCAGCATTGGAAGGCAGTTAAACGCATCTTTCGCTACTTGAGTGGCACCATACATCTTGGGTTGTTTTATCCCAAGGGGGGATCGTTGCCGCTAGATTTACATGCTTTTCGGACTCAGATTGGGCTGGTTGCTATGACACAAGAGTGTCCACAAGTGGTTTTTGTTTCATGCTCGGTAGCTCATGCATATGTTGGTTGAGCAACAAGCAACCTACTGTGGCCACTTCTAGTTGTGAAGCTGAGTACAGGGCAGCTTTCACAGCTACGGTTGAGTGTGTGTGGCTCAAACGGCTTATGGCTGACTTGGGTGTTGGACAGGAGTCTGCCACCTCTATCTTCACTGACAGTCAGAGTGCATTGGAGTGCATTGGCAGTTGCAAGAAACCCAGTTTTTCATGCTCGCACAAAGCACATTGAGGTGCATTATCACTATGTCAGGGAGAGACTCTCAGCAGGAGAGATCAGCTTGGCCTATGTGCCAACACAGGACAACCTCGTCGATCTTTTCACAAAGGCGCTTCCTCGTGAGAAGTTCGAAGCTTTCCGCAAAGCTTTGGGCTTGCTCCCCTTTGTGGACTGATCTACTTTGGGCATGGCACTCCCCTATACATGAGTGCCAGCTCTCGTTCACACCATTACTCCCAGGGGGGATTTGTTGCCATATATATATAGGCAGTGATGTGTGTGAACACACTTAGGACCGCCGGGGCACTTTTTCCCTCTTTAGGAGGTTTTTTCCCCCTGCTTGTATATACGCCCATCCTTCTAGGGCTAACTTATCTTTTGTACATTGACACAATCTAATTTGTGTTGTGTGCATTCTTGCTTCTTCTTCTCCAAGCTTTGTGTGCTTTCCTGCAACCCTAATTCCAACAATATCTTGTCCAAATTCAGCCAAACTGAACCTAGAAAATTCTAGAACCTAGTTGGACTTGGTTAGAAGCCTCTCTCATCTATAAATAGATCCTTAGTCTTTTGTAAAAAAATCTGTGAACTATACCATGCCAGTATTATACTAAAATAATGATATTTTTTATTATCCCATAAAAATCCTCTACTTTTGGAGAGAATGGAGCCTCTCTCTCTCTTCAACCATCCTTGGAGCTTTCCGTTCAACACACAAACCAATTGATTGGTTGGGGGCTTCTTCTATGATAGAGAAGCAAGCAAAAACAAGAGATAAAGTGTAATTTTATGGTTTTTCTCTACTATTCTCAATGTTTTTACTTCTCAACCCCTCTCAAGCTTGAGAAGTTTCTTAATTAAGTGTTTATAATGCAAATCAAGCTTTTCTTAAGAGTTGTAATGAATAATTAAGAAAAGTTTACATTTATGCTTAAATTAGGATGCTTTTATGTTTATCTCTCTCTCCCCCAAAGAATGGTCATTCCTATGACCAATTCTTTATTCAATTGATGCTTCTCATGGAGAAATTCTCAATTCACAAATCAAACTCTAGGCTTGTGAAGCTAGAGGTTAAGAAAATGGTTTTTATACTTATATGCTAGTAAATTATGGTAATTTTATGAGTTAAATCCATAAATTGGATTTAAGGCTAAAAGATAGTTATACTATCATATTTACATTACTAAGTCTTATTCTTTTCAAAAATATTAAAAATTGTTAGTAATAGCAGTGGAGCTATGGTAAAATTTTTAAGAAATTAACACGTAATTTATTCTTATGCATAACGTGAAAAGATGACTTCCTACCATATTCTAGGATTGAATATCCTAGTCTAAAAGAATTATTTTCTTCACATTCAAGGAAAAACTAATTTTAAGATTTATGTATAATTAAATAATTAAGAAAAGAGAAAATTATGATAATTTTATTTAAATGATAAAAGAAAAGAGAAAATTATGGTAATTTTATTTAAATGATAAAAGAGGAATTCCCATGACATTTGGAATTCAATCATTTAAATAGGAAAAGTGGAATTCTTAGCATATTGGAATTAATGGGTATTTTATTTATATTCAAAGATGAATTTTAGATAAATTTATTTTATGTATGAGAAATATTTAATGATAAAAGAGGAATTCCCATGACATTTGGAATTCAATCATTTAAATAGTAAAAGTGAAATTCTTGGCATATTGAATTAATGGATATTTTATTAAAGAAAAGAGGAATTTTAGATAGATATATTTTATGATAAAAGAGGAATTCCCATGACATTGGAATGCAAATAATTAAATGCAAAAAGAGGAATTCCCATGATATTTGAGGTCCAAGAAATTAAATGGAAAAAAGAGAAATTTTTAGTATAATTCAATTTATGAATATATATCAAAAGTGAAAATATGGGTAGAATTGATTTTTGTAAATCCCATGAATTCTTTTATTCAAAAGAGGAATATTGAATATAATTCATTTGAGAAATTGAGAAAGAATATGGAAATAGTCGTCGAGAAAAAGAACCTTTATCTAGGCCAAGCAATTGGTAAAAATTTAGAAAAAGTCCCATTATCAGTATCGAGGTAGAAAAAGCTACTAAATAGGAATAGGATGTGAATGGATGTGATAAGATGTAAACGAGATGCGATATGATGTGAATGGATGTGATAAGATGTAAAGGGGATGCGATATGATGCGATATGATGTGAATGGATGTGATAAGATGTAAAGGGGATGCAATAGGATGTGAATGGATGTGATAAGATGTAAATGGGATGCGATAGGATCTGAATGGATGTGATAAGATGTAAATGGGATGCGATAGGATGTGAATGGATGTGATAAGATGTAAATGAGATGCGATAGGATCTGAATGGATGTGATAAGATGTAAATGGGATGCGATAGGATGTGATGTGATGAAAATGAATGATGATGAGATGTGAAGTAAATGGATGTGAATGTGAATGATGAGATGAGAATGAGATGAGAGGATATGTGAAAGGATGAGATGTGAAGTAAATGGATGTGGATGTGAATGATGAGATGAGAATGAGATGAGAGGATATGTGAAAGGATGAGATGGGAAGTAAATGGATGTGGATGTGTATGTGAAAGAATATGATGTAAATGGATGTGGATGTGTATGTGAAAGAATGTGATGTAAATAAATATGGATGTGTATGTGAAAGAATGTGATGTAAATGAATGTGGATGTGGATGTGGATGTGGAAGGATGTGATGTAATGTAAAGGGATGTGGATGTGAAAGTGATGTGGATGTGGATGAGATGTGATGAGATAAAAAGAGATGTGGATGTGAATGTGCTGTGGATGTGGATGTGGATGAGATGTGATGATGTAATGTAAAGAGATGTGGATGTGAATGTGATGTAATGTAAAGAGATGAGATGTGAGGTGAATATATGTGGATGTGAAGTGATAGATGTGAATGTATGGATAGATGTGGATAGTTGTGCATGTGAATGATTGGATGGATGTGGATGAATGAGATGGGATGTGTATGAATGAGATATGATGTGGATGTGATGTAATGTGGATAGAATGTATGTGATGGAATGGGGATACAATGAATGTGATGAATGTGAATGGATGTGATGATGTGATGTGAGTCGGATAAGTATGAATGGGTGAGATGTGATGTGGAATGGATGTGATGTGATATGATATAAATTGGGATAGATGTGAATGGATGATATGTGATGTCAATGGATGAGATGTGATGTGATGTGAATCGAGATGTGAATGAATGATATGTGATGTGAAATGGATGTGATGTGATGTGAAGGGATGATATGTGATGTGATGTGATGTGAATTGGGATAGATGTGAATGAAGGAGATGTGATGTGAATGGATGAGATATGATGGGATGTGAATCGGGATAGATGTGAATGAATGGGATGTGAGGTGAAATGGATGTGATGTGATGTGGATCAGGATAGATATGAATGGACGAGATGTGAATGAATGTGATGTGATGAGATATGGATATGGGTAGATGCGAGTGGATGAGATGTGATGAGCATAAATGTGAAAAGATATGATGAGATGGAAAATGGTGTGATTGGATGAAAATGGATGAATGACGATGGGAATACAAATGATTGGACTTGGATTAAGTAATGTGGATTGATGTGGAAAGATGAGAGTTCATTATAGAAACTGTATTTCTGACCCGTTTTTAAATGACTGTTTAGAATGCTGGGGAAGCATTTTGACTGTCTTGTTAATGAGGTCGTGGAGACCTAAGTGATAAAGTTGTAACAGCTAATGGAGAGTCAATGGAGGACGTCTCGTGTAGCAAGGTCTTGACCAGCCTCGGTTCAATTTAAATAGTGAGCTTCCGGTACAGTGGATGAGGGACCAAGGAAGCGGCCTATGAGTGAAGCGCTAGGTGACCTCCGAAGGATCCTAGAGAGTGCTGACCATACGGTGCTCAGGGTCTAGGTCACCGAAGATACCCACACATGCATCAAGGAAGATATTGGAACAAGGAGCAAGAGTTGTTTTCTGAATTCGGGCATGGATCTGGTTGATTGACCTTGGTGGTCCTCAACAGATGAGTCCATGGCTCTTTTATATGGATCTGTTGGTTGATCTTGCTGATCTTCAACGAAGAGTCCATCTGGATTTTTATAAGTGAATATATTTTCGAGTACTATGAGCTAGGAACTATTGAAAAGGCCCCTGAGTGGATAGGTGGTGAGCGTTCTGGTTGCCAATGATGCCATAGGTACACCGATGAAGGAATGATTGGAAATTAGAATTCAACCGGATATTTTGGAGGATTATGATCAGTGATACTATGGTTTCATTAAAAGATCGTTTTAAAGACAGCTGAATCTGTGAAAAAGGCAATTTCATATTGGGTGTGTAAGTGGTGTGACTATCTTGAAGTGAAAAAGGCAATTTCATATTGGGTGTGTAAGTGGTGTGACTATCTTGAAGTGTGCATGAAGCGCCGGCTAGGGGGCGTGGGAACTCTTTTCCTCCCTGGTACCCGAGACAAAACATAACCAAATTCCTAAACGGATTCTATCACTACATTGGTTGGGCGGTTGGCTAACCCATGGGACTGGATAGGCTGGACTGATGGATCCCTAAAATGAGACTCAATTCTGTTATGGTACAATAGATGAAGTAAATCCCGGATAGTCCTTGTTCTATGTAAAAGAATCAACGGGTGTGCCTCTCGATGAGGAAAAAAGTGTTGGTCTCTATGATCCAAGCGCAAGTCTTTTCCTTGATCTGACCATGTGACTTACGGGTTCAGTCGGATCAATTTGGTTAGTGATGACCTTGACTACGTTAGAATAAAAATATCATGGAGGAATCGCCTGTGCTTTCTGGGCGAGGGAAGTTTTTCTGGGTTTGGTTTTGGAAGTACCGAGGGATTAGTCTCTTATCCGGATATCTGTGGGCGAGGCCTTGAGTGAGAGGCTCTGTCCTGCATAAGAAGTGCTACTTCTGCTGCTGTGCGGAGGGGGCAGGGATCTTTCAAATATTAAAATATCTCTAGCATTCAATTTAACAAAGGGTATTTAAAAGGGAATAAATTGAATTAATTGAGCATAAAGTGCATTAAACAAGGGGTACAGCTGCTGCAGTGTTAGGGAATCTTTATAGGTGGTTGTCAACACCTACACCATTAAAAATCTCTGCAAACTGGAAGTGTACACCTGTACCATTTAGATCATATGCCCATACCATCTAGAGCATACAGTTGTTCCTTCTCTGAAGCCACGCTCATTCCTTCTACTCTGCCACGCCCGTTCCTTCTTCCCTTCCATAGCAAGCATACGCCCATGTGAGCTGCGGCCAAACCCGTACCTTCTCAAGTATACGCTTGTTCCTTCATCTTTCACAAGCGTATGCCCATTCCTTCATCTTTCACAAGCATACACTCGTTTCTTCTTTTCCACACCCATTCCTTTTGAAGTGTATGCCCACAGCATACGCCCGTACCATCCCTTCTAGAGCAAGCGTACACCCGTGTCAACTACGCCACACCCGTACCTTATGGAGCATACGCTTGTTCCTTCATCTTTCACAAGCATATGCCCATTCCTTCATCTTTCACAAGCATATGCCCGTGTCATCTTTGCCACACCCGTTCCTTTTGAAGCATACACCTGTACCATTCCAAAAGCATACGACTGTACCATTCCCAAAAAACGCATAAAAAAAGACTCTTCACAGGGGGGTCCAACATTGCTATTCCACACATTCATGCACCTACGCTTGAGAAAATTGGTGCGAAACAACCCTCTATTTGACGATATAAACTCTCTTGACGCTCCCTCACTCATAAAGTCATACCCATTGGGTCAACATAGCTTGGAGCCAAATGGTGCCAGTCTTTGATAGCACCAGTGAGAGTGAAGATGATCCCAATGCAGGGCGAGTTACTCTTGACCTATAGACAAGAGAACTAGAGTCTCAGTGCATCGACAGACCACCTGTCTTAGAGAAATACCCTACCTCCCCTATCTATTTACAAAGAAGCCTTGCTTCAAGGCTCTAGAATTTTATCCTGGAAATGCACAGTCAGACAAGCCACATCCTAGGGAGAGAGGTATGGAAAACCAACAGGAAAGAGAGCCCACACCGCCTCTAGATCCTAGAGTGGAAATAGGGCAAAGTGAGAGTAATCAAACCCAAACTCATCCACCAATCTGGAGGGCAATGCCCGCCTCAAGGGTGGCCAATTCATACCAAGCCCAAAGATCAATACTAAATCCAGGGCCAGAACCAGCTCTCCAAGGACTCGAGATGTCCTATTAGAGAGAAAGGGCCTACTCGGCCCCGTCATATCAACCGGGTGTTATGTGCACATTATATGTGCATATAGTAGGAGGCTAACCCACCCTAGGCATGTAAACATGGGAGCATGGGAACATGCTCTAGTGGGGCAAGGGTTAGGTCTAACCTTGGGTTGAGGTTAGGGTCAGACAACCAAGGGTCACACATAGAAATGGAGAGTCAAGAGTCACTTCAAGGCCCTCCTATATAATAGGGACATGGGGCATTCTCAAGGGATGTTCTCTTGTGTAGAGCATTGTGTCTACTCTCTTACCATTTCAAGCTAGAGCCAAGTGCTGCTAGAGTGAAGTCATATCTCTTGGTGGTATGGGATATAAAGGTAAGATATGTGATACTTCATTGTATTTATGTGTGCACCCTTGGGCTCGGGGGTAATTGGGTGGATGAGTATATGCCTGGTTTATGCATATTTATGCATGGTTATTAGCTAGAGAGATCTTTAGGGTTTTAACAGTGGTATCAGAGCAATCTCTAGTTAATTTTTGATTTTTTTTTCTCCTCTTATTTTTCTCTCATTATTCCAACAATCTTAGCATTTTTAAAGTAAATTTTAAACATTTACTGAGCAAAAAAATGTAATTTCTTAGTTTGTTTTGGTGGTCTATGCATTGGAACGTCAATATGGCGGTTGAAATGAAGTTCTTCTCAACTTGGATGACGTATCGACATTGCAGGGAAATTTCGTGAGTGGAAATGCTATTTTTTCTTTATTTTTTATGGTTAAAATAAGCATTTATGGATTTTTTTTACCAAACTACCGCACATGATATGTGGGTATTTTGCTAAAAAAGAATTCCCCTACATCTCAAATAAATTTAAGAATATTTTCCTAACTTTTAGTACATTGTTTGAGCATTTTATGGTTAAAAAAGTATTTTTAATGCATTTTTTATGGGCTTCCCATAGGCATGCTATTGAATTTCTACCGATTTTTTGCTGAATTTTGGTAGGGGATAGCATGTTGATGCATTGGGTTTTCTCTTGTGTGTGTGGCATTTTATCCATCTCTCAAATCTGAAATTTTCTTCATATTCTTATCCCTCATGTGTGAACACCTCTTAGATGGGGTTGAATTATATTAAATATGATTAAGCTTTAATCATGATTATCAAATGACAATTATGATTAAACAATTTAATCATTTTTCACAGATTGTTGAGTGGAGAAGAAATGGAAGAAAGTGGAAGTAAGAGAGATTGGAGATGGAGGATGTAGTGGGGGAGAGGGCTTTGCTCTCTCTCCTCTCTTTCTCATACGCGCGCAACCGGGGGGAGTGGGGGGTGGGGGTTTGCTACAGCCTACCGGCGCACAGACCCCCCACATATATATCTTCAATAAAAAACAAATTTAAAGCTTTTGTTTAAGCTTATTCAAGCTTTAATTAGATTTTATTTAAAGCTAATCAAAATTAGCTTAAAAGCTTCAAATAAAAGAGGGAAAAAAAACTTCTTATTTCATTGGATTTTTTTACAAAAAAATTCATGATGAGCCCTTTTGACCTTTGGGGTCCATTTTTTGGCCTTTCAAATTTCGCTATTTTTTGTCTTTTCATTTTCCAGCAACCCTTGACTTTCCGTATTCCGGGACCTCTCGGGTTTCAATTTTTTTTCTGTTCGTATTCTAATGCGTTCAGGGTGCATTAAAAATTTTAAATTTTTTTGAAAATTCATGAAAAATTACACAAAGGTTATTTCAATTTTTTGAAATATCCCGGTTTGGTGACCGCCATGTGGTGTGTCCATTCGGACGCCCATTCAAATTCCTTTTAAAAAATCTTTTTTTGCCCAAAAATTTAATAAACTCATTAAAATTGTAAATTTTAGTTGGATTTGAGAATTGTTGGGAGAAATTGAAAAATTTCATATTCAATGGGATTCTCGGGGTTTTTTTAATTACCAAAAAATTAGAAAAATTTTAGAAATTATTTTAAAAATTCTAGAAACTGGTTATTTTGAAATATCAATTGTATTTTGTAAAAATTTTATTACTAAAATTTTCTAGAAAACTCTAGATTTCGAGTGCCATAAGATAGAATTTTGTGGATTTTAAAATTAGTAAATTTTGAGGCCCTAGAAAAATAGAAAAAATTAAGAAAAAATCATGATAATTCTTTTTTCTCGAGAATTTAATATTTTCGAGGGTTATCCAGTGTGGAAGTACGTTTTTTATGTGCTGAAATTAGATAGATGTGGATTATTCACATATAATTAATGTGAGTATGCCTCGTATTTATAGTTATTTTTGTTTGGTTAATTCCAGACGGTGTTTTCATGATTTTTTTACCATTGTTTAGCCACCAAAATGCTAATTAAAGCATTTTTTCTTATGTTCAATCAGTTCTAGCGAATTGATTTGCTGGATCATTTTGGTCAAAAGAGGGCAAGTGAAGTGGAATTCAAGTGAATCGTGATTTTTGAAGAGTTTTATTACAATGGCTCATATTGACTTCTCACTCAATGGCAATGTTGATAAGATGAGTGATCATCCCAACTTGGGTGGGGAAGATCTAAAATTTCAAGTTGAAGAAGAGGAGGCTGTTGGGGAAAGAGTGAATTTTTAGAAGTGACGCAGTGTCTTGAGGCAACTATTTCCAGATGCAATGATGAGATAGAGTCACTAAAGATGCAGATTTTGACTTTGCAAAAAGCTCTTTTGGTGGCACCTCCTTCTCCTACCAAAGCGGTTGCTCCATTGTTTGCACCAAAAGTGTATGGTGGTGAGAAAAAGGAGAAGACTCTAGAATGTGTAGATTCCTGGCTCAATAGGTGGACTACACATTTTGCCTTTTATCCATTCACAGATGCACAAAAACTGTAGATGGCGCAGGGTTTATTGAAAGAAAAGGCATTAACTTGGTGGAAGGATCTCAAAGATAATTCCATTCCCACTACTTGGCAAAGTTTTGAGGATGCTTTTAAGAAAGAATTTGTCCAACCAGAGGATGAATTTGAAATAATTACCAAGCTTGTTAAAAATAGCATGGCAAATCCGTCTTTTGATAATTTTGAGTAGAAATTTAGACAATTGGCTACCAAAGCCAAATCTGATGATCATACCTTGTGTGGGATTTTCATCAATGGTCTAGCTCATGATTATCAGTACGAGGTAAAGAAATGCAAGGTCAAAATGGCTGAGGATGCTATTCAGAGAGGCAGCTCAGGTTTTTCATAAGACTATGGTCGGCGTGCCAACACTTCAAAACCATCGTCCAATGGAAAGAAATCCACACACTTTTTCAAATAGTAGACAAAAAAGAAAGTTAGTTTTCACACCAAAACCAAAACATTCTGACAATGCCAGCAAGAAGCAAAAATTTGTGAGCAAGGATAATATCACATGTTTCAAATGCAAGAAAATATCACATACACAATGATAGGACACATATAGGATGCTAACACTCCAACAGTTTCATGGTAGAACCTAGTACAAATGTTCCAAACTCACAAGGGTAAAGAAACTACAACTAAAACAAGAGATACATATTGTGGAGAAGAAAAGCATGTCTAGCAATGTGTATGGTTTAAAGATCAAGAGAATTATTGAATCCCTTGGCTCTATTTAATGTATCGGTGGAAGATGATGATTTAGTGACCATCTGTGCAGAGAGTACAAGCCATTCAAGACCTCCACTACAGTTAGGGAGAATGTTCCCAACTTTTGGGACTTAGTGTCTATGCTGATCATAAAAGAAAATTATCTTAGTGAGGACTCTTCTTCACAAAGTAAGAACACATCAGAATAGGCCCTCTATTCCAATTAAAATAGAGGCACATGTAGAGGTCTTGGTCGAGGCCAAGGTGATAGATGACATGGAAACTAGAATTATGGACAACAACAATTCAATGATTCATAGCAATAGTAGCAACAATCATACACAGCTAGAAGAGGCCAGTCTAGACAAAGGGAGAGCCACCCAGAGGGGCTAAGGTAGTTGGCAAGGAAATGAAAGTGCAAATAGCATAGAGTACTATTATTGTGGCAAACAAGGGCACATGGAAAATGACTACTTTAAAAATCAGAATGACATTAAAAGTGGAAAGTTATAGCAAGGCAACTATGCATCATCTAGTATACATGGTGGTACAAAAGTGAGCAGTTGTTTGTGATGCAACACATGCTTAGTTCCATAACAGGAGATGTGTCAAGATCTAAAGATATATGGTATGTGGAATCTAGTTCCTCTAGCTACATGACCAATCATGTGGTGAGTTATCAGAATCTTTATGACACTTGGAGAAGAATTACTCAAACTCAAACAAAAAAATTAATAGAACATGGACTTTGCACAAATTTAACACCAAAACCTTACTTAAACAATTCAAAAAAATAACATAAACCATGAAAGCTTGAAAATAGAGAAGAGGTCATGGTTGACACAAGGTTGGGTTCCATCTCCCTTGGGTGAGTGTGGCCCATCATACCGCTCACCCATATTTAAATATATTCATGCTTGCTTTTATAAAAAGATCCTCAAAAAATAAAGCCTAATAGCTTTTATAGTCTTTGAGCATAAAATCTCCTTCCAAAAATATAGCAAGCCTAATTATAGAGTCTTGGGCCTATCAAAAGCAATAAAATACTAATTGGTATATACAAAGGTGTGAGGCTAAGGCCTTCCCATTTTCTAGCTTTTCTCATAATATGTATAAATTTTTTATTATTGTTAGCATGACACTTATGTAATAGGAAGGACCATTGTTAAGCCCAAAATGAGGTTAAAATCCCCCCTACATGATGTATGTTCTATCGTTAGTAGGAAGATTTTTAAGGTTTGAATGCCCTGTCTCCTCCCAGCTTAAAGTATAATGGTTCTTTCTTGATTGAAGCTTGCAAAGAGTTCTTTTGAAGTATGGAAGGGGTGACCAAAATGTTGTATCGATCATCTCTTCAAAAGTAATGTACATATCGCGTAGTAGGGGCATTGAATACAATGATAACAATACAAAATGCCTTTTTCCTCATGTCTCCTATTTATATCAAATGAGTACAACCTTATCAAAACTCTCTATTGCGTATTGCTTCGTATTGCTTTTGATCTGTCAAGACTACAATGAGGTTTAAAAAACGGAAGATAGTGGCTACATCTAGAATTATGTGACATGCTCTGATCCATAATAATAACCCTTTCCTTTGGCTCTCTATGTTGGTAGGCCAAAAAAGGAAAAAGTTATAACAAACAAGGGAATTTCTTTTTCTCTATTGCAAATACAGTTGGGGTGAATCGCTTTTTGATGGGCATGTACAATGGGTCCACCCGCATTATGTGGAAATATGTAAATGCTTTCGTATTCAAGAATAGTGAGGAATTCTTTCCTCCAACCCGAGTGAATTCTGAAATCTTCAATATTGGGCTGGATTGTGTTTTTAATTATCTTTATGTAGCCCCCTCATGTCTCACACTGGGTGCTCTTTCTCCACCACACTGGTAACTGTATGAGATCATGTATGTGGCTAAGCGGATTTCAAGTAGATCTTTTGCTATCCTAGTAAATATACCACCACATTCTCCCATAAAGTACCCTCTCCTACCCATTGGCATCAATTTTCCCATTTTGGCATGGGTACTCGTATTGGATAAGGAGCATAAGGTAGGATGCATGGTACTGTAAGCCTCCAAAAAAAATTGAGTTATGGGGTTGAATGGTGTCACTTGCATAAGGACCCTAAAGAAAAGTTTTGGCTACAACATCAGATTGCCCACTTGGAAAGCGGTTTGTGCATTCACTCGCCTCTTTTGCTATGTCATGGGGACTATCCGTTGGCCAAGCTTGAGTGTTGCTCCAAGAGCTCCACCTCCTAGTATGGGAAGTTGCTACCATCTCTCTTCTCCCATGTACATTGTCACACTGTCATATGCTCTCCCCTCCTCTTGCCTCACACACTCTCTATCTCATTCTCACACTCCCTAGCGTGTGATAAAGAAGAGATAAAGAAAAGGGTTAATACAAGAGAAAAACTCAATTGTGCTATTGGGAGAGTCTCATATTATGAGAGGAAATTGACTTATATACAAATTTAGTGTGTCCACATGTAGATTAAGTGTGTCCACCCTAGAGTGCCGAAAATAAAGATTCGAGCTCTACACTCTAGTAACTCTCCTCCTTGAACAATGAAGCTCATAACGGGAAGCATTATAGATTGGTCTCCACTTATAGACAATAAAAAATGGAAACAATTACAAAGTAGTTGTCAAAACAAGTGCTTGCCTTTATTCGAGCTCTACACTCTAGTAACTCTCCTCCTTGAACAATGAAGCTCATAACGGGCACCATTATAGATTGGTCTCCACTTAAAATGGAAACAATTACAAAGTAGTTGTCAAAACAAGTGCTTGCCTTTACTCGAAGAAGGCACCCAATATATTCATATTACATTTATGAGTGGAGTTAGGGCTAAAATGAGTAAAATTTGTATTGAGCAAAGCCCTTAGACTTCATGTTAACCATCGGACGGTTAACTACCCCCCTTCTTGATGCAGATTCTATACTCCAAATATGTCGATAAAGATGCTACCTACATAGGAAGGTGATGATACCTACGTGAAAAATGATTCAACCAGTAAAATGTTCCTAGAAAAAAAATAACATGAAATATGAATGCATCTTTTTTTTTTTGTTATGACTAGGTGAACTTCAACTTGTTATGTGAAGAGGAAAGGTAAGGCCAATTTAACTTAATGGTTAGTAATAAGCCTATCTACTCCTGAACCAGTCTTAGTCACATGCTTACAGTCATGCTTTAGTCTCAAGATACTCATACTTTTGTGTACTTAGTGGGGTAAGAGTAAAGGTGATTAGACTTTTGTTTCCTTTTTTTATTTTTGTTTTTTAATCTCTCTCTCTCTCTCTCTCTCTCTCTCTCTCTCTCTCTCTCTCTCTCTCTCTCTCTCTCTCTCTCTCTTGTTTTTAGTAAATAAGGATAAATAGGGATAAGGCACCAACCCATAGAGAGACCAAAACACCATATTGGGGAATATGGGAATTTCCCATAAGTTTGGGACACGTGGTCAAAACTTTGGATTTGCCATAACTTGAACACCATTACTCTAAATTGTGCGCTTTATAGCTTAATAGATCCCTCTTTTCAAGTGCTTTCCAATGATAGGTCACATGATAGGGTTTTGAGAAACTTATAGACATGTTAATCGGGTCCCACCTTTTTAGTATTACAAAAATGGGACTTGGGAGATTCCCAAACTCACGAATATGGTGTTCCAAGGCAATGGCTCAAAGATCTCTGCCAAGAGTATCTAAGGACCACGAGGAATCTCCTTATTACGGTGATGGCTTAGCCTTTTTCTTTTATTAACTTATTAATGACACAAGGTCCTATCCCATGAGAACCAAGGTATCAGCCTCAAGGTACCACCACAAGTAACCAAGAGTCCCACCAGGATCCTACATGGCGATAGTTATATTCTTGGTCATATTTATTTATTTATTATTTGTTAAACCTACAACTTTCTTAAAGTTCACTAAAGGCTGAGTGGGAGTACTTGGCATACTCAATTGGCATATTGTAAGGTCAGTCATGGTCCGATAGGAATAGTACTAAGTCTAAGAAATAATTTGACCTGAGAGTTTCTCTAAGCGGCAATTAGAAAGTAGTTTATCCCATTAATGATCTGTGACTTAACTCCGTGAATGCACGTAAGTGAAGTAAAGAAACAATTTTAAAGTTAAAGTTAAGTTAGGATACACCTAACAAGTGGAGGAATTCAATCCATATCAAGGCTACATGTTCACTACATGGTTTCTTTAAGTCATAAAATCTAGATTTGGTGTGCCATGATGGAAATTCCTGGATTGCAACTTGATAACTTATTAAATAATCCTATCTCGCAAGCTCATCATCAAATAACCATAGTGAATAAGCAAGCTCTAATACGACATCACTAGGTTGATCTTCCCCCTCACTTGGGTTTCCTAAAATATGACCTTTTATGTGCATGGGTAGGCAATGGTCAATGTATCCTGGGTATAGAAGGGTGCAGGTACTACAGGTAAGTTGGTCAATCAGCTTACTCCCTAAACATCATCGATAAACTCACCTATTGCTACCCAAAATGGACATGGTGTGGGTAATACCATCTCATAAATTGGTGGGGTAAGTACAAGGTAATTCTCTTGCCTTCATTTTGTTCACTTGCCTCCTCTTGGGGTATTCTTATTTGGTTAGGTCCACCGACCGCATAAAGAACACTCAGATCATCATGTCTTCATGGCATCACTCCCACCATGGATTGGATTAATGCAGTCACATAGTGTCAAAAGTATATCCTACACTACCAACAAATATGGGATGCAGCAAAGAGCACATTGGATATATGGGATGCAACAAAGAGCACATTGGGGATATATGGGATGCAACAAAGAGCACATTGGATAAGGTTGTTGTGCTTGACTGGTCTTGCACCTTCCATGATTGGAATGGTGTGTTTGACCACTTCAAGATTAATAACTTCATGTCAGGATACTTTCATGCAAACATATCCTCATATTCTTTGACTAAATCAAGCAACTCATTTTCTTCTTGGGGTGATAGGCCTTTAGCAATAAGCATAGGTCTTGGTTCTTATTTAGGACTAGTAAGATTAACCTCTTTTGCTTTTGTGGGGCCATCATCATATGAAGCATTGTTACCTTCCCCTACTGTGTGTTAAGCTTTTTCACAAAATGAAAATGCATTCTCCAATGTTATAGGACTTGAAATAGTCCGGCGCACAGGGTATGGATCCTCCTCTTCTGGTTCATTGTTAAGCTCCTTGAGCTTTGTCTTTATCTCTTTATTGGTTTTGACTAAAGCTTCATTTTTTTGTCTCCTATAGCTGAATGTAAGAGTTTAGTTTTTGTGACTAAAGCTTCGTTTTTTTGTCTCCTAGCTAAAAGTAAGAGTTTAGTTTTTGTGATATCAACAATGTTGTTGTCTCCCTTTATCATCACTATGTGGACTACTATAGAGATAGGACTAAACTTGACTTTCCATTGTTTTCCAAAGGTAGTATGGGATTTAACAGCCTGCACATATCTTATCCAATATTCATTTATGTTCTTGAATACAACACTAGCTTTCCTTCTCTTTTCTGGTTTTGTTCATCATCATGGATTTCAGATTTGAGCATTTGTCTCTTCTATTACAGAATTATTGCTATCTGATGTGGAATCATGAATAGGCAAGTCACTCAAAGTAGTGGTTGTACTTATTCTATATAACAATGTGATTTTTGTGCCATCAAGATGTCCAAACTGTGTTCCCAATTTTGGTTTATCGTGTCTATAGCTATGAGAAATATTCAATTAAGGATTTAATTTTCAAGAAATTATAACGTATTATAAACAAAAAAACACCTCGAAGAAAGTATTAATGAAGATGAATCAAATAATGATACTAATTAAGTGCAAGGTTCCATTCTTAATCATCATTGTACCCTCCCAAGATTTATCACATTAAATAATGAATTTTAAATAGAAATTATGTGCGTTGAATTTAGAATTATAATTTCCATGATTATACATTACAAATATGATAATTCATACTCTTATTCACAAAGTTAGCTTTGGTGAAGAGGTCTTTGCTTGAAATCCTTAACTTATTCATGATCTTGGCTTGAAAATGGTGTTGAAATTGCATAGTATTGATGGATTTGGTCTCTTATAAGGGGAAGTCACTAAAAAGAATGAAAGGAATGCATAAGACTTAGGGACTCATGTGTAATAATTAACAAACATTGGGAATTGGGTGACCAATAACCTCATTTTCATGTGAAGGGGTGCCACATGACATAGAGTGGAATGAACGGAGTACATAAGGCTCATGAACTCACGTGTAATGATTACCAAAATTTGGGATCTGAGTTACCTATATAACCTCATTTTCATGTGAAGGGGTTCCAGATAACATAGAGTGTTTCTTCATGAGTAACAACTCTAATTAAACTTTAGGCATAGGCTTAGTTTTAGAAAACATTATAAGGATTAAGACGCACTCTACCCACTTTAGGCATGCTTAAGATAGGTGAGATGCATTATGATAGGATAGTTAAGACACTTAAGAGATAGGCGCGATGGGGGTTGTAAGATTCCTCCCCAGCCTTTCAAGATATCCAGCATCTTCCCCTGTAATCAATCCCCTCTTCAGAAATATAAAAGATCTTGTCTCTGCCTATTTTGACATAGAGATAGAAAATATTCTAGAGAGAGAATATTCAGATTTTGAATATTTTTAGATAGAAAAATTTCTCATATTATTAAAATAAATTCCTCTAAAATAGAAATTCAAAAAGAACTTTCCAATGTGCAATTGGAATTTATTGGAAATGGGTATAAAGGACCTTAGCCTAAGGGTCTAGATTTTTAGAAATTTTTGGATTATGGTCCAATTACGGTTCCTATGGGCCAATAGCATCAATCCATGTGTAGGGAGGAGATAAATCCAATTTGTAAAAGAAGATACCCAAAAATAAGTAAATGCTCACATAAGATGAAGAGTTGACTATGTACAAGGTTTATTAGTAAGAAACTATGAGTAATATCAAAAATATGAGATATTTTGGGTATCCAAAAATGAGTAAATGCTCACATAAGATGAAGAGTTGAAAATGTACAAGGTTTATTGGTAAAAAACTATGAGCAATATTAAAAATATGAGATATTTTGGGTATCCAAAAATGAGTAAATGCTCACACAAGACGAAGAGTTGAAAATGTACAAGGTTTATTAGTAAAAAACTATGAGCAATATTAAAAATATGAGATATTTTGGGTATAATGATTCCATTTTGACACATATGTAAGGAAGGGGAGTCCCTTAAAGGAGGTGCATATCTCACATGCTTGAATGAGTTTTAAACTCAAAAATATTATGATATTTTTATCTCTCCTCTCTCTTGAACCAAACCAAATCAAAATGGAACCAAACCGAATCAAAAAGGAACCAAACTAGGTCCAAATCTAGTCCAAATTCAACCAAACTAAAATCTGGAAAATTCTAGAAATCAGTTAGCTTTGGTTAGAGCTTCCCTCTCCTATAAATAGAACATGAATCCTTTGAAAAAAATATAAGAATTTTACTATACTAGAGTTATGCTGAAATAATGCTAATTTCTACTATTCTCTAAAATTCTCTCCAAATTGATGAAATTGGAGCTTCCCTCTTTCTTCAATCCCCATTGGTGACTCCATCAACATACTAAACCAATTGATTGGTTGGGGGCCTCTACCGTGAACAAAGAATCAAGCAATTTGTAAGGTAAATGGTGAATTTTGATCTTTTCTATAATTTCTCAATGTTTCTCTCTTCTCAACCCCTCTCAAGCTTGAGAAGCTTAATTGGAATGGTTTTTGAATGCTATTGAAGTTAATTGATGAATGGTAGTGAAGAGTTACATAATTTGATGAATGCTATTGAAGTTAATTGATTAATGATAGTTAAGAATTATATAAATTTCCATTTATGCTTAATTCTAATGGTTTTTACGTAATTTCTATCTCTCACTCACGAAATGGTCATACTCATGACCCATTCTCAATCCAAATGAAGCTTTTCATAAAGCTTTTTCTTAATCCAAGATTAATCTATGCTTGAGGCCAAATTAATGGCTTTTTTCTATGCTTTTAGTTTATGTATTTCATGAATATTGATGATTCAATCCATTATTGGGTTAATGATCCAATTAGGAATCATTCTAATCATTCTCTTAATGATAAGCTTTATCCTTCAAAATAAATTGAGATTTATCAGTCATAGTAGCGGAGCTATAGCAAAATTTTTATAAAAATTACACATAAAATAATTTCATTCAAAGCATAAAAAGAGAACTTCCTACTATATTCTAGGAATTATCATCTAGATTATTTGAAAGAATTTTATTGTAATCATGAAGAAATTAATTTTTATGTTTCATAATTGAATTTCATGCATAAAAGTTGATTATTTTATTATAAAAGTGTGACTTTTATCATAATTGAATTCCATGCATAAAGGTATGCATAAAAGTTGATTATTTTATTATAAAGGTGTGACTTTTATCATAATTGAATTTCATGCATAGAGGTATGCATAAAAGTTGACTATTTTATTGTAAAAGTGTTACTTTTATCATATTGGATTTCATGCATAGAGGTATGCATAAAAGATATTCTTTTTATACTAAAAGTGTGATTTTTATCATAAATGGATTTTATACATAACTTAGATGCATAAGAGAAATTCTTTTATTCTAAAAGTGTAATTCCTACCAAATTGAATTTATGCATAGAAGATGCATAAAAGATTGAATTTTAATTCAAAAGTGTCATTTTCATTTAAAATGAATTTATGCATAGGAAGATGCATAAAAGATTGATTTTTACTTCGAAAGTATTAATCTCCTTAAATGGAATTTATGCATAAATAAATGTGTAAAGAAATCTTATATCAAATATAAGAATTCTTTTGTATTCTATAAATAGATATGAGATGTGATAGGATGTGATAAGAGGTGTATAAGATGTGATAAGAGGTGATAAGATGCTTATGAAATAAGTTAGCAGGTGAGATAAGATGAATTAAGATGTGATAAGATGTATATGGGTTGTGATAGGGTGAGAATGGATGTGATGTAAAAGAATAGATGTGAAGGCGTATGTGGTTATATGAATGTGAATGTGGATGTGGATGTGGATGTGGATGTGGATGTATGGATGTAGATACGGATGTGGATGTGGATGTATGTATGTGGATGTGGATGTATGAATGAGGATGTGGAAATGGATGTATGCATGTAGATGTGGATGTATGCATGTGAAAGTGAAAGTGGATGTGGATGTATGGGTGTAGATACGGATGTGGATGTATATAGGTGGATGTGGATGTATGAATGAGGATGTGAAAAATGATGTATGCATGTAGATGTGGATGTATGGATGTGAATGTGGATGTGGATGTGGATGTATGGATGTGTATGTATGAATGCAGATATGGGATTGGATGTATGATGTGGATGTACGAACATGGATGTGTAGTTTGAATAATGAATGTGAATGTGTATGTGAAATAATGTATCGTCGACATGAGTGAATGGATGAGAATGAGTACACATATGAATGGAATGTGGAATAAGTAATGTGGACTGAGGAGGGATAATGTGGAAAGTCGAGAGTTCGATATAGAAACTGTATTTTATGAACTGTTTGTAAATGATTGTTTTATGTCAAGAATGCTGGGGAAGCATTTTGACCATCTTATGGATTAAGGTCATGGAGACCTAACTGATAAAGTTGCAACGGCTGACGGAGAGTCAATGGAGGACGTCTCGCGTAGCAAGGTCGACTGAGGTCTTGACCAGCCTCGGTTCGATTTAAATAGTGAGCTTCTGGTACGCTGGATGAGGGACCAAGGAAGCGGCCTATGTGAGTGAAGCGCTAGGTCACCTGCGAAGGATCCTAGAGGGTGCTGACCATACGGTGCTCGGGCTCTGGGTCGCCGAAGATACCCACACGTGCGTCGTGGAAGATATTGGAACAAGGAGTAAGAGATGTTTTCTGAAACCGGGCATGGATCTGGTTGACTGACCTTGCTGGTCCTCAACGGATGAGTCCATGGCTCTCTTATATGGATATGTTGATTGATCTTGCTGATCTTCAACGAGGATTCCATCTTGATTTTTATAAGTGAAAATATTGTCAGGTACTATGAGCTAGGAACTATTGAAAAGGCCCTTGAGTGAACAGGTGGTGAGCGTTCTGGTTGCCAATGATGCCATAAGTACACCGATGAATGAAGGACTGGAAATATGGATTCAACCAGAGATTTTGAGGATTGTCATCAATAACGTAATGGTTTCATTAAAGGATTATTTTAAAGTTAGTTGATGCTGAGAAAAAGGCAATTTCATATTGGGTGTGTAAGTGGTGTGACTAGTTTTATGTTTGCATGAACTTCCGACTAGGGGGCCTAGGAACTCTTTTCCCTGGTACCCGGGACAAAACTTAATTAAATTCTTAATTGGATCCCATCACTACAGTGGTTGGGAGGTTGGCTAATCCATGGGACTGGATGGGGTTAGGCTGGACTGAGGGATCCATAAATCGAGACTCAATTTCTGTTATTACGATAGATAAAGTAAATCCCTGATAGTAATTGTTCTATGGATAGGAATCAACGGCTATGCCTCTTGATGGGGAAAAAAGCGTTGATCCCAATGATCCAAGTGCAAGTTTCTTCCTTGATCTGACCGAGTATCTTTATAGGTGCAGTTGGATCAGCTTGATCAGTAATGGTCTTGACTACGTTAGAGTAAAAGGTTATCCTGGTGGAATCGCCCGTGCTTTCCGGGTAAGGAAAGTTTTTTTTCCGAGTCTGGTTTTGGAAAAACCGATGGATTAGTCTCTTGTCCGAATATCCGTGGACGAGGCCCCGAGTGTGGGACCCTGGCCCGCGCAAGAAAGGCTACTTCCGCCGCTAGCACCCCGAATCCGTTGCGCGGTATAAACAGGGATCTCACAGTTGGTATCAGAGCAAATGGGTTAATAAAGATCAACTGAGAAGCCAAATATGTCAAAAATTTATCAAGAAACACAAAAAGATTGTAATTGTGTGATATAATTCATACAAATTGATATTCAAACTGAAAAATTCATAATTTAGTAATTGGGTTTTCAGATGGAAGTACCGCAATTGTATGGAACCCTGACTTGCTTGAGGCCTAGACATGATGGTATCTATCTGATAGCTCCAAGTATCATGACTACCCGTATATACTGAGGGTATAATTGTAGCTCTTTACTGGCAGTATATACGAGTAAATCTAAGACTTGAAATTATAATCATTAATGCTATCCAGTTGATGAATTCGAATGTGGTTGATATGATTTTAATTCTGTTTGGGAACTGACAAATTGATTTGGATTCTGATTGAAAAATGATGATTTCTGAAATTTAGCTGAAATGTAATAAGCTGAGCGAAACCACAATGTGGATGATTGGGACGAGTCCCTGTGATGATAAGTGATAATAATGATTTCAGCAAATCACTATGAGATTAGTGGATTGTGTTGTCAAATTGCTACTGTTAATACTTGACACGGTAGATCAAGTTAAGGGATGACAAATTGAGAACTTGCTTAACTGAAATTCCCGCGGAGGAATATTCAAAAGGAAATTTTTCGTTCTAATGGACCATTATCGTGTTAAAGATATGAATGATATGATCTGAATGAATTGTTATTTAATGATGAGTTCTATATAAGGGATATTTATCTCCATATTCTGTTGGGTTGACTAGAATATAAGGAACCCCAGAATAAATTGGATCTTAAGCAAAAGAGTTGACCTCTACTTGCAAGATGAGGACATCTCGCACTTTTTAAGTGGGGTAGAATGTAAGATTCCTCCCCCAGCCTTCGAGGTATACAGGAGTAAGAATCTCCTTTTCTGATCTTATAATTATTCCCTCTCTAAATAAAAGAAAGATTATGTTTAAAAAGAGAAGACACTTTACCCAGAATACCTTCTCAGGAGCCCACATCTTTCAAGGATTCAGAACAATGAGTTCAGAAGTGTAAACCGGTGTTTTGGATGCCAAGGATTTGGTCCTCAGTTAAAAAAGCTGCCCAGGATCAACAGAAACAGTATACAGATAAGAAGAGGACAGTCAGAGAATTAAGAGAAGTAGATATGGTCTTCATTGAGTATGGACCAAAAGAATTTCTTTATCTCTTGGGGAGTATAAGTAGTTATCCCCCAGATATTGTGGACCAAAGAAAGTAGGTGACTTAGCCTACAAACTTCTTTTATCTCCTCATCTCAAAATTCTTAATGCCTTCTATAGAAAAATGTGCCAAAACCAAATCATGGAAAGACGGTAAAACTTCAGTGGCAAGATACCATTGGCTTCTAGGTTACGCTAGTTCTTTTTTTTATATAAGTTGTAACTCTTACTTGTCACTTGCAGTAATCTTACTTCCATCGATCTCCTTTCTTTCTTAATCTCCTTTATGGCTTGGCAGTAGGAATTGGTTTTATCCATGATGATTTCTCACCTTCAAGACGCAAGTGAGTCTGTGAAGAAGGATTTTATAGAACTGTATGAGCGCTCACTTTTCCCTCACTTGGGAACTTCAGTAGCTCAGACCAAATGGCGGACCTATCAAGACATAACTATAGGGTAACATCGTGGGGTCAATTGCATGTTCGTAACAATGTTCGCTTGGCTATGGTTATTGAAGCTTTGGGTTTGGGACCCCGATACTACTGCGTGATGAGATCAAGGCATGTTGGGTTTTCTGAGCGGGTCTTCTTACTGGCGTGTTTTCTTCCTTATCAGAAGATATGCCTTTATTCCGTTTTTGGCTTGCCTCTCAGAGGTCCTTTTAATAGGTCACCTCATACTAGTGAGATAGGTGCTGCAATAACTGGCCGAATTATTCCCATAGATGAATTACCTTATACGTGTGCAGCTTGTGAGTACTGCTTTTGTGACCATATGATGGACGGGCTTATGGAAGTGTAAAAAGCTCTTCTATCTTTACTGTATATGTTCCAAGAATGAATAAAGTTAAAATCTTTGTTCTTGTCTTGAGTCTTGCTCTCTTTGAGACTTTTCTTGGTGGTTAATCTTAATTAAAAATTTTCTCTCAGTCTCATATTCATGCATCTTGCAAAATTACCCCCAGTTTGCGAGATGAGGGCATCTCACATTTTTCAAGTGGGAGAGAATGTAAGATTCCTCCCCAGCCTCTCAGATGTCCAGCATCTTCCCCTGTAATCAATCCCCTCTTCAGAAATATAAAAGATCTTGTCTCTGCCTATTTTGACATAGAGAGAGAAAATATTCTAGAGAGATAATATTTAGATTTTGAATATTTTTAGATAGAAAAATTTCTCATATTATTAACATGAATTTCCTTGAAACAGAAATTCAAAAAGAACTTTCCAATGTGCAATTGGAATTTATTGGAAATGGCTATAAAGGACCTTAGCCTAAGAGTCTAGATTTTCAGAAATTTTTGGATTATGGTCCAATTAAGGTTCCTATGGGCCAATAGTATCAATCCATGTGTAGGGAGGAGATAAATCCAATTTGTAAAAGAAGATACCCAAAATGCTCACATAAGATGAAGAGTTGACTATGTACAAGGTTTATTAGTAAGAAACTATGAGTAATATCAAAAATATGAGATATTTTGGGTATCCAAAGATGAGTAAATGCTCACACAGGATGAAGAATTGAAAATGTACAAGGTTTATTAGTAAAAAACTATGAGCAATATTAAAAATATGAGATATTTTGGGTATAATGATTCCATTTTGACACATATGTAAGGAAGGGGAGTCCCTTAAAGGAGGTGCATATTTCACATGCTTGAATGAGTTTTAAACTCAAAAATATTGTGATATTTTTATCTCTCCTCTCTCTTGAACCAAACCAAATCAAAATGGAACCAAACCGAATAAAAAAAGAACCAAACTAGGTCCAAATCTAGTCCAAATTCAACCAAACTAAAATCTGGAAAATTCTAGAAATCAGTTAGCTTTGGTTAGAGCTTTCCTCTCCTATAAATGGAACATGAATCCTTTGAAAAAAATAGAAGAATTTTACTATACTAGAGTTATGCTGAAAAATGCTAATTTCTACTATTCTCTAAAATTCTCTCCAAATTGATGAAATTGCAGCTTCCCTCTTTCTTCAATCCCCATTGGTGACTCCATCAACATACTAAACCAATTGATTGGTTGGGGGCCTCTACCGTGAACAAAGAATCAAGCAATTTGTAAGGTAAATGGTGAATTTTGATCTTTTCTATAATTTCTCAATGTTTCTCTCTTCTCAACCCCTCTCAAGCTTGAGAAGCTTAATTGGAATGGTTTTTGAATGCTATTGAAGTTAATTGATGAATGGTAGTGAAGAGTTACATAATTTGATGAATGCTATTGAAGTTAATTGATTAATGATAGTTAAGAATTACATAAATTTTCATTTATGCTTAATTCTAATGGTTTTTATGTAATTTCTCTCTCACTCAAGAAATGGTCATACTCATGACCCATTCTCAATCCAAATGAAGCTTTTCAGAAAGCTTTTCCTTAATCCAAAATTAGTCTATGCTTGAGGCCAAATTAATGGCCTTTTTCTATTCTTTTAGTTTATGTATTTCATGAATATTGATGATTCAATCCATTATTGGGTTAATGATCCAATTAGGGATCATTCTAAACATTCCCTTAATGATAAGCTTTATCCTTCAAAATAAATTGAGATTTATCAGTCATAGTAGCGGAGGTATGGCAAAAAAAATTTATAAAAATTACAAATAAAATAATTTCATTCAAAGCATGAAAAGAGAACCTCCTACTATATTCTAGGAATTATCATGTAGATTATTTGAAAGAATTTTATTGTAATCATGGAGAAATTAATTTTTATGTTATGCATACTTAATGATTATTTTAATATAAAAGTGTTTCTTTTATCATATTTGGATTTCATGCATAGAGGTATGCATAAAAGTTGATTATTTTAATATAAAAGTGTTTCTTTTATCATAATTAAATTTCATGCATAAAGGTATGCATAAAAGATTATTATTTTAATATAAAAGTGTTTCTTTTATCATATTTAAATTTCATGCATAGAGGTATGCATAAAAGTTGATTATTTTATTATAAAAGTGTGAATTTTATTATATTTGAATTTCATGCAGAGAGGTATGCATAAAAGTTGAATATTTTATTATAAAAGTGTGACTTTTATCATATTTGAATTTCATGCATAGAGGTATGCATAAAAGTTGATTATTTTATTATAAAAGTATGACTTTTATCATAATTGAATTCCATGCATAGAGGTATGCATAAAAGTTGATTACTTTATTATAAAAGTGTGACTTTTATCATATTTGAATTCCATGCATAGAGGTATGCATAAAAGTTGATTATTTTATTATAAAAGTGTGACTTTTATCATATTTGAATTTCATGCATAGAGGTATGCATAAAAGTTGATTATTTTATTATAAAAGTGTGACTTTTATCATATTTGAATTTCATGCATAGAGGTATGCATAAAAGTTGATTGTTTTATTATAAAAGTGTGACTTTTATCATATTTGAATTCATGCATAGAGGTATGCATAAAAGTTTATTGTTTTATTATAAAAGTGTGACTTTTATCATAATTGAATTTCATGTATAAAGGTATGCATAAAAGTTTATTGTTTTATTATAAAAGTATGACTTTTATCATAATTGAATTTCATGCATAAAGGTATGCATAAAAGTTGATTATTTTATTATAAAAGTGTGACTTTTATTATAATTGAATTCCATGCATAAATGTATGCATAAAAGTTGATTATTTTATTATAAAAGTGTGACTTTTTTCATAATTGAATTTCATGCATAGAGGTATGCATAAAAGTTGACTATTTTATTGTAAAAGTGTTACTTTTATCATATTGGATTTCATGCATAGAGGTATGCATAAAAGATATTCTTTTTATACTAAAAGTGTGATTTTCATCATAAATGGATTTTATGCATAACTTAGATGCATAAGAGAAATTCTTTTATTCTAAAAGTGTAATTCCTACCAAATTGAATTTATGCATAGGAAGATGCATAAAAGATTGAATTTTAATTCAAAAGTGTCATTTTCATTTAAAATGAATTTATGCATAGGAAGATGCATAAAAGATTGATTTTTACTTCGAAAGTATTAATCTCCTTAAATGGAATTTATGCATAAATAAATGTGTAAAGAAATCTTATATTAAATATAAGAATTCTCTTGTATTCTATAAATAGATATGAGATGTGATAGGATGTGATAAGAGGTGTATAAGATGTGATAAGATGTGATAAGATGCTTATGAAATAATTTAGCAGGTGAGGTGATAAGATGAATTAAGATGTGATAAGATGTATATGGGTTGTGATAGGGTGAGAATGGATGTGATGTAAAAGAATAGATGTGAAGGCGTATGTGGTTATATGAATGTGAATGTGGATGTGGATGTGGATGTGGATGTATGGATGTAGATACGGATGTGGATGTGGATGTATGTATGTGGATTTGGATGTATGAATGAGGATGTGAAAATGGATATATGCATGTAGATGTGGATGTATGCATGTGAAAGTGGAAGTGGATGTGGATGTATGGGTGTAGATACGGATGTGGATGTATATAGGTGGATGTGGATGTATAAATGAGGATGTGAAAAATGATGTATGCATGTAGATGTGGATGTATGGATGTGAATGTGGATGTGGATGTGGATGTGGATATATGGATGTGTATGTATGAATACGGATATGGGATTGGATGTATGATTTGGATGTACGAACATGGATGTGTAGTTCGAATAATGAATGTGAATGTGTGTGTGAAATAATGTGTCGTCGACATGAGTGAATGGATGAGAATGAGTACACATATGAATGGAATGTGGAATAAGTAATGTGGACTGAGGAGGGATAATGTGGAAAGACGAGAGTTCGATATAGAAACTGTATTTTATGAACTGTTTGTAAATGATTGTTTTATGTCAAGAATGCTGGGGAAGCATTTTGACCGTCTTATGGATTAAGGTCATGGAGACCTAACTAATAAAGTTGCAACGGCTGACGGAGAGTCAATGGAGGACGTCTCGCGTAGCAAGTTAGACCGAGGTCTTGACCAGCCTCGGTTCGATTTAAATGGTGAGCTTCCGGTATGGTGGATGAGGGACCAAGGAAGCGGCCTATGAGTGAAGCGCTAGGTCACCTGCGAAGGATCCTAGAGGGTGCTGACCATACGGTGCTCGGGCTCTGGGTCGCCGAAGATACCCACACGTGCGTCGTGGAAGATATTGGAACAAGGAGTAAGAGATGTTTTCTGAAACCGGGCATGGATCTGGTTGACTGACCTTGCTAGTCCTCAACGGATGAGTCCATGGCTCTCTTATATGGATCTGTTGATTGATCTTGCTGATCTTCAACGAGGATTCCATCTTGATTTTTATAAGTAAAAATATTGTCGGGTACTATGAGCTAGGAACTATTGAAAAGGCCCCTGAGTGAACAGGTGGTGAGCGTTCTGGTTGCCAATGATGCCATAAGTACTCCGATGAATGAAGGACTGGAAATATGGATTCAACCAGAGATTTTGAGGATTGTCATCATCAGTAACATAATGGTTTCATTAAAGGATTGTTTTAAAGTTAGTTGATGCTGAGAAAAAGATAATTTCATATTGGGTGTGTAAGTGGTGTGACTAGTTTTATGTTTGCATGAACTTCCGGCTAGGGGGCCTAGGAACTCTTTTCCCTGGTACTCGGGACAAAACCTAATTAAATTCCTAAGTGGATCCCATCACTACAGTGGTTGGGAGGTTGGCTAACCCATGGGACTGGATGGGGTTAGGCTAGACTGAGGGATCCGTAAATCGAGACTCAATTTCTGTTATTACGATAGATAAAGTAAATCCCGGATAGTAACTATTCTATGGATAGGAATCAACGGCTGTGCCTCTTGATGGGGAAAAAAGCGTTGATCCCAATGATCCAAGTGCAAGTTTCTTCCTTGATCTGACCGAGTATCTTTATAGGTGCAATCGGATCAGCTTGATCAGTAATGGTCAGGACTACGTTAGAGTAAAAAGTTATCCTGGTGGAATCGCCCGTGCTTTCCGGGTAAGGGAAGTTTTTTTTTTGAGTTCAGTTTTGGAAAAACCGACGGATTAGTCTCTTGTCCGGATATCCATGGACGAGGCCCCGAGTGTGGGACCCTGGCCCGTGCAAGAAAGGCTACTTCCGCTGCTAGCACCCCGAATCCGTTGCGTGGTGGAAACAGGGATCTCACAGGGGTTATAACAATTAGGATAGTTAAGACATTCTACCAAAATTATGAAATGTGAGAAAATGATTAGAAATGACTCCGAATGGTTAGAAATATCATGGGGATGAATTTTTAATAAGTAATTATTAAATAATTAAGCATTTAGGATGATTTGAAACAATGTTGATAAATAGGGACATTTATAGGTAATTAGGAGGGTGTAAGTCAAGGTGTGTAAATATGTTGAAAGAGTATGTTTTTGGCATGAACTGGAATGAATTTGGATAGTTATAGGTGGGTGGAAGTTAAGGTGTGTAGAATATGTTTTTGGCATGAACTAGAATGAATTTGGATTGAAATGGAACGAGTTTATGAAAAAATGTTTGAAAATGATGGATTTCTAGGACTCTAAATAATTGCATTATCCCATAATTGGATGTGAAGCATCCTCACATCAAACAACTTCATATTAATCATCTCCATAGTTGGATGTGAAGCATCCTCACATTAAACAACTTCATAACAATCATCTCCATAGTTGGATGTGAAGCTTCCTCATTCACGAACAACTTCATAATAATTATATTATTATCCACATACCATATATATGTTCATAACCCTATAAGGGTTTGGACTTCATGGTAATGAGGATTAGTACTTGCACTTATAATGGTTAATGTATCATTATCATATGACTTATAATAATTAAAGGAGTGGGTGGCACCATAACTATGCCACATACCATTTAAAATCCTTATGTGAGTTTAGCTATAAATTTGGATGAAGTTGTGAATCTTGGAAAAATGAAAGATATGTGAATTCAGCTATAAATTTGGATGAGGTTGTAAACCTTTGTTAACCCAACTCTAGGGTTAACAAGAGCTACTGCCATTATCTTACATCAAGGAGTCACGGTAGATACACCAAAGGGTCATACATTTAAGATATGAAGCAATAGTGTCCAAAACTACAACTTGGACGGGTGCCCATAATGGTGTGACGGAGTATTTATGGCAGGATGAAGTCCTAAAAGTGATGTACTTCATGGATATATTATGAGAGTAGTCATTGTAATAGCATTAGGCCTCTTATGAGCCTAAAGTACCCGGCCCGCCCCACAATTTAAGTGAGTGTAAACACTTATGGCCATGTATATAAGTGAATTTCTCTCATAATACAACAGACTCTCCCATCGTGCAATGGAGTCTTACTCTTGCTAATCTCTCTCCCTAATACATGCTAGTAGTGAGTGTGTGAGTGAAGTGTGGTGAGAGGAGGGACGAGTACCCATAGTGCAACACGGCGGTGTGACAACGCTCACGAGAGGCATGGTGGAATTTCTCTCATAATACAACAGACTCTCCCATCGTGCAATGGAGTCTTGCTCTTGCTAATCCTCTTGCTAATCTCTCTCCCTAATACATGCTAGTGAGTGTGTGTGAGTGAAGTGAGGTGAGAGGAGGGACGAGTACCCAGAGTGTAACACGGCAGTGTGACAACGCTCACGAGAGGCATGGTGGAATTGCTTCTCAACAAGGAGTTGTAGAGCTTGGAGACCTCAAGGGTTACGAGCTCAGCCATTAGAAAGATCCTCACAAAAATTGCAGTTTACTAAGTAATCTCTTTTTGGATGTGTTTCAAGGAAGGTTAGGGTGAGCCGTAACATTTTTGGCACCGCTATACCGGGGAACCATCCCTTTTCTTTTTCCATCGTTTTGATTCTAATCTATGCGTAACCCATTGCCCATTATCTTTATTAATAGTTTCCCATGAAAAAGATGTGGATTTGATGTGGATATGTGTGAGATTTGGTGTAGAATAGCTCTCTTTTTTGTTTTTGAAAAGAATGTTTTTTTGCTTAGTTTTTAGATTAATTTGTTGTTTTTGTGGTTTTTCATGTTCTTAGGGCTTACACATAGTTTTTATTAGGTTTAGTTTGCATCCATTGTATCAAACAATGCAATAGAATTCAATTTTTAGTGAATGTTAGCTCTCTTTGTGCTAAACATAAAACTATGATCATTAATTTTAGTTTAATTGTGTGTTTGTTCTTGAAATTGTTTGGATTAGAGTGTTAGCAAGCATTACGAGTAGCTTAATCTTTCAAAAAATTTCTTAAAACCATCAAAAAACCCTTGAATTTGACGAATTTCTCTTAATGGACTGGTTTTTGTCATTAAGGGTGATTAATCTTGTTCTTCAAGAGGCCAAAAAATTAGAAAATGTATTAATTGGGATCTAAATTGATCATATGAGTAGTCAAAATTAGAGTTTTTGAGTGTTTTGAGAGCATCTAGATGCATCAAAACACCTAATCACATCAATTGGAGAAATTTAACTCTCTTTACTTAATTTTGACTTAAAAGAGGAGACTATAATTAAGAGTCTAATTAATCCCCTATTTTAGATTAATTTACACAATTGTTGATACACAAAGATTAGCATTCCCTTGCTCTATCCAATGATGTTCTCAATTGTGTGAATTAATTAGAGATTAGTGGTTAATTAGAGTCCTTAATTAGTGTAAAAGAGAAAAAGATTAGTAAAATGATTAATCTTAGATTAATCCTTAATTACTTTTTTAAATAACTCATTAAGGCTAATGAGCATTCAATGAGTAGATGCTCATGAGTTGTCAATTTGTCCATTTTGGGGGTCGTTTATGAAGGGTGTCACTTAAAAAAGGTTGACTTTTTTGATTCCCACTTATCTTTTTGGAAAAAATGCCCATATCCCATTCATTTTAAATTCAAAAAATATTCCCCTCCAAAAAAAGAGATTCGTTTTTCCCACTAAACTTCCAAAAAAAAAACACGGCGTAAACCATTTTTTCACGCCCAAAAGGTTCACGTTTTCGAGAACCGTGCACGTTAAAAAATTGAATTTAATATTCCGTGAAGTCCGGTTCACGACGTGAAAATTTCATGGTCGAATTTTTCACAGCTCGACCGAACTTTTCACGGCTCACGTTTTCATGGCTTGACTTTTCACGCCTCACTTTTTCACGGCCTGCAGATTCACGAACTCACTCTAACCAAATAATAATAAAATTTTAAATTTTAAAAATCAAAATTTATAAAACTGGTGAAGTCCGTCAACGTGAAAAGGGGTCCACCGGCCAAAAAAAAAAGAATATGGAAAACACCTTGTTTGAAGACACGGCAGTATCTCCTAAACCGTATATCCGATGAAGGCGCTCTAGGGCTCATCGGAAAGCTAACATCTAGCTCTTTGACTTTGGACTCGGTCGTCCAAAGTTAAAATTGAACATTTTGGCCTCCAACCAGCAGCCTCAAAATTCGACCCAAAAATCGAGGTAAAAAACAACCCAAAAACCACGAAAAATCGTTAAAAAAACAGTGCGAAAACAACGATGTGCCATATTCAGGCTACTTTTTGAAGGTCTAAACAACAAAATCACGAACGACTCAAGAAAATAAAGTTGTAGTACTCCAAAAATACTACAACTCCCTCATACAGAGTTTTTCAAATTTCTTTTTGGAACACCCTCAAAAATGTGCTACGAAATAGGGAAAAAATTCTCCAAAAAAAAATTCATCTTGAGACAGTGATGGAAAATAGGTTTTAAGAACTCCTCTTCCATTTGGGAAGTTCTTAGCATACACTTTTTTCAAAAAAATATCTAAGGTTCACGTGCGTATAGTGCCTAAGCTAATTAGGGCAAACAGACACCCGTTTGATCCAATGAAGAGTATGCCAAGCCTCTTGAGGCTGTAAATAACGGGCTATGGGAGAACATAAAAAGCAAAAAACAAAATTGTGATTGCTCATTAAGGAGCATTTAGGCACTCTGACATGGCCACGAAGAGGGATTGCCAGGGATCACACAAGGACTGAACCCAATGGCTGACATCTTCATGCCATTGAGATCTATGCCACAAATTCACCTCCCGATACCATTGGCCATGCATGTATAACAAGCGTGTCATCCGATTTTACACCCCCTATCACTTTTATCCCACCAGGCTTTGGTCCCTTACCTAACATTCCAACAAATCCTATAAGTACCAGCCCTTTCCTGGATGCCCACACCTTGGACATACTGACTAGTATAGGAAGGGGGATGGCCTAAGGACTCAGTGAGTCTCTTCCAACAAGAGCACTCACATAAGACCTCAGTGATTCATACAAAAATATCACCATACAAATTTCAAAAATTATGGGCAAATACGACGAAACAACAGACCTTGTTCAATTAATGTTTGAACAGAGATGTGAAGCCTTTGGAAATCCCAACTGCCCCACTAAGGTACATGCGTTGAACTTATGCTTAGAGGGAAAAGCTAGTCGATGGTTCATCGCATTGATGTCGGTGATCAAGACCAACTTCAAAACCTTGAAATTAGCCTTTATACATGGCTTTTCTAGACAAGGTGATCGGTGGAGTGCAGTAATAGAACTCTATTCAGTTGAGCGTCAACCAAATGAATCCATTAGAGATTTTATCCTTAGGATAAAACTCTTGGACTCATGTTGTGAGTCAAGGGAAAAATTAAACAATGTTCAATTGAAGAGATGTTTCATGATGGGCTTGAAGAATAACAGCTTACACAACTTGATCATTGTATCCAATCCGAAAACATTCGATTAATGTTGTAAAGAAGCAATACGTTTAGATGACAACATGCTAGAAGATGATCATGCTACGTGGTGTTCCTCATCTAAAATGGGACAGTGTAGGAGAGTGATTAGTATCCGAAAACACTCTTGGAAGCTTGCGAAACACCTTAGCAAGCTTACAAATGGAGTTGGGAAGGAGAATGTGCAGAAAATGCAGCCCAACAGCCCTCATGAAGGAGGCGCCAATCTCTAGAGAGAGGAGGAGGAGTGAGGTGGTGAGTTGTCCAGTGTAGGTGGTAGGCAGGTGCTTTGTGGAGCAAGCTAGAGTGGACACATGGCTGGTTACTCCCTTTGTACAAAGGGGATAAGCTCTGGGCTGTGGACATTGGGTTATGTCCACCTCGAGACATCAGTGTGTGTGAACACTGAGCAGGTCATAATTTATAAGTGAGTTTTGGTCGCCCAAAACTTAATGAAGTGTGTACACACTGACTTATAAATTAGTGCTAACTCCTCACAAAATTTTATTTATACTCTCTACTTGACCATTGGCCTGTGGATAATAAGGTGATGATTTTCGATGGACCACTAAGAATCCTGCAAGTAAATGATCAATCACCTCATTAATAAAATGTGAGCCGCGATCATTAACTAATTCTAATGGGTAGTCAAACCTCGAGATAATTTGCTCGTATAAAAATTTTGCTGTTGTTCGTGCATCATCTCTCTTTGAGGCTCTGGCTTCTGCCCATTTTGTGAAATAGTATGTGGCCACGATATCGGGGGGATGGATGTGCTACTGGACTAAAAGGTCCCACAAAATCTATCCCGCATTTCTCGAATGGCTGTCTCTAGAGCTGGTCCAAAGTGCTTCACGTCGTGAAAACGGTTACTTTTTCTACACCAATCATAGGAAGACACGTGGCATTCTTCATTAAGGCAGTCACCCAGTTCGACGGCTAAGCAATAAAATCGAAATTCTTTCCTTTTTTCCTCATTTTTCAATCGTCAATCATTGTGTGCACAACACAGCAATCAAGCCTTCCTTGCATCGCCTTCCTCCTCACTTCTTCGAGTTCAATCGACACATACAGGTTGAGGTGGGAGCTTGGGCCTTTCCTTGTGTTTTCTTTTCTTTCGTGTATTCGAATCATTAATTGTAATCATTGAATGCATGGATGAACACTGTCTTTGCATTTCGAACAATGTTTTGCATTTAGAAATAAATTTCTTTGATTGTCAAACAATGTCATCATCATTAAATGCCTCATGATCATCCTTACACAAAACCCCACTCTGTGGTCCGATCAAATAATGCATTCATCAAATTTATAAAAAAATAAAACCTAAATACTTCACGGACAAAAACTTGCAAACTCACAGAAATCCAACTCACAAATTTCCACCTCACGGAAATCCAACTCATGGAACTAACTCTCACAGATTTCCACCTCATGGAAATCCAACTCACGAAACTAACTCTCACGGGTTTACCCCATTTCGCATGATTACCCCTCATCATGACCTGCACTTTCATGGCTTTAATACCCACACTTTCACGGTACTTAATTTGACCGTGTCATATCACAGCTTACATACCTCGTTAATTGCTCACACCACTACAAAATGTGGTCCGATAGGACAATATAGTTGCCCTATAGCTTTACTCCCACGAAGAAAGCTCCTCAATCAGAGATCGTTTGCTAGTGCCTCCCGTAGAGCTCCCGACAAGGGTGTAGTCGCCAACACAAATAGGAAAGAGTAGTTGAAGCTCTTACCCTTGTACCACTTCCTGTGCTTCTCTTGCTTGCAGCTCAGCCCTTAGCATGAACCAGGCTCTGATACCATGAAAAGATGTAGGGGAGAAGAGAGCTTGAGCTCTTGCAAGCACACACACTCACAAAACCCTAATAGAGAACACACAAGGTGAGAGGCTGAAAATCTTCTTCTTCTTCTTCACTCAACACTCAACACTCAACACACCATATACAAAGATACCTTGGAGCCTATGTATCTTCATCGACAAACCTCACCAGAGGAGACAACCACATGCTCAAAGGCCTCGTTCATTGACAGCCACTCCACAAGATACTCTAACCTCATCATCATCAACAATGCCCATGAGTCTCAAACTTAGAGCCTCAACGCCAACCAAAGTCAAGGAGGGCCCCAAACCTTCCACCTCAACCCAAAAGAAAACTCCACGAAGACTACCACTACCACGATATCTTAATAGTATCAAAATGTGGGTGGAGAAGAAGCTACTTATAGCTCAAGGCTACTATGAAGGTGCCAATCAAATTGGGTGCCTCGACACTCAAAACCTCTTCCTCAACACATCACTCAGGCCAAGGAAAAAGAAAAGTACTCCACAACACAGTCCACAAAAGCCTATACAAGTTCCTCAAAAAACTCCACCAAATCATCAAGTGTGGGTACCAAAAACACTGCTACACGCACAAGGGTACTACCAAATAAATACCAAAGCTTGGGTCCCTAAGTGCATCACAATGTTCCCTAAGCTTGCACCAAGAAGAAAGCAATAGCACCAAGCACATCGACCACTAGTTTACAATGTTCATCAAAGATGGGTGCCTATGCATGTGCTTCAACAACAAGGATACTATGATGGTAATTCCATCATATGGTTGTCAAAATCAAACAATGTGAAGAAAGCCTCAGCATCATGGAATGTAAATTCCATATTGGCATCGATTAAAGTCATTGTTTCTTGGTTACAAAGTGTAGATAAATGGCAAGATGTTTACTTTGGATGTTAACATACCTGAGGTGAAGGAAGTCATGTTTGCTCATGGGATAGGTGTCATTGTAGATATTGACATATGGCATATGTGAATTGGTCATGTGAATATACAACATACAGTTAAAGGCTATAGAGCCCAAAATATTATTGTAGGGATGCCAAAGTTTAAGATTGATGGTATGCATAAAGTATGTGAAGCGTGCTAGCTTGGAAAGCAGGCTAAACATGTTTTCCCACATGAAAAGTACATCAATGCAAGGCCATTGGATGTTATACATTCGGAAGTATGGGGACATGACCAAGATGCTTACTAATCCCAATTTGGTGAGTAGACCAAACATGCTTTCCTGCATGAAAAGCACGTCAATGCAAGGTCATTGGATGCTATACATTCGGATGTATGGGGACTCGACCCCAACACTATAATAATTCTAGGCCCTTAAAGGTACAAGTGATGATGTGATGCTGGCTTTATCATGAGAGAAGAGATTCCTCCAAATGAGGTTTTGAGAGACTGTTTTAATCTTATAAGGGAATTATCGAACTCTTTACGTGCTTTCTCAAGCATATAATTCGTACAATCTGTTTTAGATGACTCGTCTATAGAGAGTATGTCTTCCTCTTGAAGGGGGAAGTAATACTCCTCTGGGATTTGTATTTTGGTTGTTGTTTTTAGGATTGGCATTATGAGGCTCAATCACAACCGGTGACCCTGTAAGACATTCAACCAAGCTAAGCATGATCTCATGAGCTTGCTTTTTGTATTCCGCATATGTCATGTGATCATTATTATCCATTTGGGGGTGGTTCGTTGGGTTCTAGTTTCTTGATTAGTCTATGTGGTACACTGAGCAAAGAGTAAGAATTTGTTTCATCCTCACTTAGTGATGTACTAGAACATGTTTCATTCTTTAACTTTCTTTGGTTTGTCAGTTTTTCATTATGTTTACCCATACGATGAGATCGAATTTCCTTTTGGGTTTTGGTATCTTGTTCCGCACATATGGGTGTCGAGGTTTGTGTGTTGGTCTTTAAGGTGGATGCTTTTGCATCATGTATAGCTTTTAGCTCTTTTGTGTTTATGTCTCCTTTTGGGTTTATGTCCTCTACAGACTCCTTTTTCCTGTCTTTTAATTTGACCTTGGTTTCAACAGTTTGTTATCCTTTGTTTTTCTTGGTTTTAGAAGGTTTTGCTCCTTCTTTTGGGTTCTTTTTAAAAACATGTTCTTCTACCCATGTTGAGGTGTTATGTTTTACATTCTTTTTGACTGTTGGTCATGCCTTGGCTTGTAAACGTGTAAGCACATTCAATGGCACTGTGGCCAGTTGCACATTTTGTACACTTAAGATGTTAAGAGTTGTAGTTTGTGAGACAAGTTGCATTGAACTTGCAACTCGCCTTGGGCAATCTTGGAACATATGTTCAATGCCACATTGTTCACACATTGGTCGCAAAGGTGTCAGTGACTATGGGCATGGAATTATTCCAAACTGTGCAGTTTGCCACCTTGTGAGGTCCACGACAATAGAAACACTGAAGTGTTCGATTAACTGCTTCCTAATCAATTTCTACCCTTTGGATTGTTTCTATTTGCTGCAGGTTTTGAGTCCATTGTGGATGAAGCGAGACACTTTTTAGTATCATGGTCAAAGGTTTTACAATATATGTAGTATAGAAGAACAGGTGTCTTGTATGCACAATGAGGATTGGGATGGTCGTAGTGATTGCACTCAATATAAGGCATTTCATTCCTCACTTTTAGAGGCATTAAGGATGTCTGGTTTTGAAGGTTTTCATCCTCTCTTAGAGATGTTGGCTGCTGCTGTAAGGTTTTAAGCAAGGCTGCATAAAATTCTGGAAATATCAATTCTGAGATCGATCTTTCTTTTGCCATTGCTTCACTTGTTTTTTGTTTTGGCTCATCGGGGATCCTATTGCACTGGCTTGTGTCACCATGAGGGTCTCTGCGGCGTCTGGGTCTGAGGTCGACATCTATACATGGAAAAAAGATCACTCCATAGACTGGTGGGGCATGTGCCACGCCTTGTTGTTGTCTTTTTTCTCTTTTTTCCTTTTCTTCTTTTTTTTGTATGTATGCACATTGAGGTCACTGGTTGTGACATTTGAGTGTACTACAGTACCGTTGTTGCAAAAAATCCAGCAGTTTGTGCAGGACAAACCAGAGTGCTTTTTTTGGTAATTTTGTGTGTCTGGCAAGATGTCAAATGATGCCATAAACCAGATTGTTGCTGAAAAGCTAGATAAGAACAACTTCCATGCTTGGAGGTTCAGGTTGACAAATTTCCTGATGGGAAAGGGTTATATGGACTACATAGAAGGTGAGCATGAAGAGGCACCGGAGATACCGGAGATCAATTGGACTGCTATAGATGTGAAAGAGTTCAAGGATTGGAACCAAGGAGCCAGAAAAGTTATGTATTGGCTCTCTTTTTCAGTATACAAGACACCATGATTGGGCACATTCAGGATGCCAAGTCCCCCAAGGAGGCGTGGGACACCTTGGTAAAACTCTATGAAACAAATACCAAGGCACGAAAGATACAGTTGAAGAATGAACTTCATACTGTGGAGAAAAAGAGTATGTCTGTGAATGACTATACATTGAAGATAAAGGGTGTTATGGAATCCCTTACATCTATTGGTGTTTCAGTAGATGATGATGACAAGGTGGAAGTCTGTCTACATGGTCTCGGGCCACAATACAAGGCATTCAAGACATCTATTCAGACTCGGGAAAACATTCACAATTTTACGAATTTGGTGTCTATGCTGATTATAGAAGAGAAGACTTGGGTGAAGACCAACAGTCTTCACAAAACAAAAATAGTTTAGAGCAACAGGCCTTCTACACAAGTTCAGGAAGAGGACGAGGTAGAGGAGGCCGTGGACGCGATCAAGGAGGTAGCCGAACAGGTAATCAGAACTATGGCCAACAGCAGCAACAACAACAGTCCCAGAATTCACAACAACAACAACAACACACAGGTGGAAGAGGTCAATTCAAAGGCAGGGGGAGTCAAAGAGGTCGTGGAAATTAGCAAAAGTAGTATAATGATACACGTGGATGCTTTTATTGTGCTTAAAGACAAGTGCAGGTTGGTTGCAAAAGGCAACAGAGTGGGCAGAATGTTTACGTTGAATGTAAACATGCCTGAAGTGAGTGCTGCGATATTTGCAAATGGTTCAGGAATTGTTGTAGACACAGACATTTGGCATAAAAGAATTGGACATGTGAATGTGCAGAGAATGAAGTCTATGCAGACTAAAGGAATTGTGACAAGGCTGCCAAAGTTTAAAGTTGAAGGTATGCAGAGAATATGTGAAGCATGCTAATTTGGAAATCAAACAAAGCATGTATTTCCACGTAACAGAAATGTGAGCAAAAATGCACTAGATGTTGTGCATTCAAATGTATGGGGTCCTACGAAGACCATGTCTATGGGAGGCTGCAGGTATTATGTGACATTTATTGATGACCACACAAGGAAAGTGTGGAAATACTTCATGAAGGAGAAGAGTGAGGTGTTCACTCATTTTCAGAAATTTAGAGTTATGGTTGAAAAGCAATCAAGGAAATATGTAAAGTGCCTAAGGTCAGATGGAGGGGGAGAGTACTTCTCCAATGAGTTCTCTGAATTTTTAAAGAAGAATGGTATTCGGAGACAGTTTACATACATGTACACTGTAAGATACCACCCCCAACCCCTTTTTGATGTTTAGCATCTTTCCCTGTAATCAATCCCCTCTTCAGAAATATAAAAGATCTTATTTCTAACTGTTTTAACCTAGAGAGAGAAAATATTCTAGAGAGAGAATATTCAGATTTTGAATATTTTTAGATAGAAAAATTTCTCATATTATTAAAATGAATTCCCCTGAAACAAAAATTCAAAAAGAACTTTTCAATGTGCAATTGGAATTTATTGGAAATGGGTATAAAGGACCTTAGCCTAAGGGTCTAGATTTTCAAAAAAATTTGGATTATGGTCCAATTAAGGTTCCTATGGGCCAATAGCATCAATCCATGTGTAGGGAAGGAGGAGATAAATCCAATTTATAAAAGAAGATACCCAAAAATGAGTAAATGCTCACATAAGATGAAGAGTTGACTATGTACAAGGTTTATTAGTAAGAAACTATGAGTAATATCAAAAATATGAGATATTTTGGGTATCCAAAAATGAGTAAATGCTCACATAAGATGAAGAGTTGAAAATGTACAAGGTTTATTAGTAAAAAACTATGAGCAATATTAAAAATATGAGATATTTTGGGTATCCAAAAATGAGTAAATGCTCACATAAGATGAAGAGTTGAAAATGTACAAGGTTTATTAGTAAAAAACTATGAGCAATATTAAAAATATGAGATATTTTGGGTATAATGATTCCATTTTGACACATATGTAAGGAAGGGGAGTCCATTAAAGGAGGTGCATATTTCACATGCTTGAATGAGTTTTAAACTCAAAAATAATGTGATATTTTTATCTCTCCTCTCTCTTGAATCAAACCAAATCAAAATGGAACCAAACCGAATCAAAAAGGAACCAAACTAGATCCAAATCTAGTCCAAATTCAACCAAACTGAATCTGAAAATTCTAGAATTCAGGTAGCTTTGGTTAGAGCTTCCCTCTCTTATAAATAGAACATGAGTCCTTTGAAAAAAATAGAAGAATTTTACTATACTAGAGTTATGCTGAAAAAAATGGAAGAATTTTACTATACTAGAGTTATGCTGAAATAATGCTAATTTCTACTATTGTCTAAAATTCTCTCCAAATTGAAGAAATTGGAGCTTCCCTCTTTCTTCAATCCCCATTGGTGGCTCTATCAACATACTTAACCAATTGATTGGTTGGGGGCCTCTACCGTGAACAAAGAGTCAAGCAATTTGTAAGGTAAATGGTGAATTTTGATCTTTTCTATAATTTCTCAATGTTTCTCTCTTCTCAACCCCTCTCAAGCTTGAGAAGCTTAATGGGAATGGTTTTTGAATGCTATTGAAGTTAATTGATGAATGGTAGTGAAGAGTTACATAATTTGATGAATGCTATTGAAGTTAATTGATTAATGATAGTTAAGAATTACATAAATTTTCATTTATGCTTAATTCAAATGGTTTTTATGTAATTTCTCTCTCTCACTCAAGAAATGGTCATACTCATGACCCATTCTCAATCCAAATGAAGCTTTTCATAAAGCTTTTCCTTAATTGAGGCCAAATTAATGGCTTTTTTCTATGCTTTTAGTTTATGTATTTCATGAATATTAATGATTCAATCCATTATGGATTATTGATCCAATTAGGGATCATTCTAATTATTTCTTAATGATAAGCTTTATCCCTTAAGAAAAATTGAGATTTATCAGTCATATTAGCGGAGCTATGGCAAAAGTTTTATAAAAATTACGCATAAAATAATTTCATTCAAAGCATGAAAAGAGGACTTCCTACCATATTCTAGGAATTATCATCCTAGACTAATTGAAGATATTCATTGTAATCATAGAGAAATTGATTTTTATATTATGCATAATTGATTTTCATGCATAGAGGTATGCATAAAAGAATATTATTTTAACATAAAAGTGTTACTTTTATCATATTTAAATTTCATGCATAGAGGTATGCAAAAAAGATGATTATTTTATTATAAAAGTGTTACTTTTATCATATTTGAATTTCATGCATAGAGGTATGCATAAAAGATGATTATTTTATTACAAAAGTGTTACTTTTAGCATAATTGAATTTCATGCATAGAGGTATGCATAAAAGATGATTATTTTATTACAAAAGTGTTACTTTTAGCATAGTTGAATTTCATGCATAGAGGTATGCATAAAAGATGATTATTTTATTACGAAAGTGTTACTTTTAGCATAATTGAATTTCATGCATAGAGGTATGCATAAAAGATGATTATTTTATTACAAAAGTGTTACTTTTAGCGTAATTGAATTTCATGCATAGATGTATGCATAAAAGATGATTATTTTATTATAGAAGTGTTACTTTTTGAATTTCATGCATAGAGGTATGCATAAGAGTTGATTATTTTATTTATAAAAGTGTTATTTTTATCATATTTGGATTTCATGCATAGAGGTATGCATAAAAGTTAATTATTTTATTATAAAAGTGTTACTTTTATCACAATTGAATTTCATGCATAGAAATATGCATAAGAGTTTATTATTTTATTTATAAAAGTGTTACTTTTATCATATTTGGATTTCATGCATAGAGGTATGCATAAAAGTTGATTATTTTATTATAAAAGTGTTACTTTTATCACAATTGAATTTCATGCATAGAAGTATGCATAAGAGTTGATTATTTTATTATAAAAGTGTTACTTTTATCATATTTGGATTTCATGCATAGAAGTATGCATAAAAGATATTCTTTTTATACTAAAAGTGTGATTTTCATCATAAATGGATTTTATGCATAACTTAGATACATAAGAGAAATTCTTTTATTCTAAAAGTGTAATTCCTACCAGATTGAATTTATGCATAGGAAGATGCATAAAAGATTGATTCAAAAGTGTCATTCTCATCTAAATTGAATTTATGCATAGGAAGATGCATAAAAGATTGAATTTTAATTCAAAAGTGTCATTTTCATTTAAAATGAATTTATGCATAGGAAGATGCATAAAAGATTGATTTTTACTTCGAAAGTATTAATCTCCTTAAATGGAATTTATGCATAAATAAATGTGTAAAGAAATCTTATATCAAATATAAGAATTCTCTTGTATTCTATAAATAGATATGAGATGTGATAGGATGTGATAAGAGGTGTATAAGATGTGATAAGATGTGATAAGATGCTTATGAAATAAGTTAGCAGGTGATAAGATGAATTAAGATGTGATAAGATGTGTATGTAGATGTGGATATATGAATGATGACGTGATAATGGATGTATGCATGTAGATGTGGATATATGGATGTGAATGTGAATGTGGATGTGGATATTGATGTGTATGTATGAATGTGGATATGGGAGTGTGGATGTATGAATGTGAAAATGGATGTATGCATGAAGATTTATATGCGTAGATGTGAATGTGGATGTAGATGTGGATGTATGTATGTGTGTGGATGTATAGATGTGAATGGGAATGCGGATGTGGGTGTATGTATGTATGTGGATGTAGATGTGAATGTATAGATGTGAATGGGAATGTGGATGTGGATGTATGTATGTATGTATGTAGATGTGGATATATGAATGATGACGTGATAATGGATGTATGCATATAGATGTGGATATATGGATGTGGATGTGAATGTGAATGTGGATGTGAATGTGAATGTGGATGTGGATGTGGATGTATGGATGTAGATACGGATGTGGATGTATATATGTATGTGGATGTAGATGTGGATGTATAGATGTGAGGGGAATGTGGATGTGGATGTATGAATGTGAATGTGGATATGGATGTGGATGTATGGATGTGGATATGGATGTGTATGTATGAATGTGGATATGGGATGTGGATGTATAAATGAGGATGTGAAAATGGATGTATGCATGTAGATGTGGATATATGGATGTGAATGTGTATGTTTATGTGAATTAATGTGTCGTCGATATGAGGAAATCGATGAGAATGAGTACACATTGAATGGAATGTGGAATAAGTAATGTGGACTAAGAAGGGATAATGTGAAAAGACGAGAGTTCGATTTAGAAACTGTATTTTGTGACTGCTTGTAAATGACTGTTTTATGTCAAGAATGCTGGGGAAGCATTTTGACCGTCTTGTGGATTAAGGTCATGAAGACCTAACTGTTAAAGTTGCAATTGCTGACGGAGAGTCAATGGAGGACGTCTCGCGTAGCAAGATCGACCGAGGTCTTGACCAGTCTCGGTTCGATTTAAATGGTGAGCTTCCGGTATGGTGGATGAGGGACCAAGGAAGCGGCCTATGAGTGAAGTGCTAGGTCACCTGCGAAGGATCCTAGAGGGTGCTGACCATATGATGCTCGAGCTCTGGGTCACCTAGGATACCCACACGTGCTGACCATACGGTGCTCGGGCTCTAGGATACCCACACGTGCGTCGAGGAAGATATTGGAACAAGGAGTAAGAGTTGTTTTCTGAAACTGGGCATGGATCTGATTGATTGACCTTGCTGGTCTTCAATGGATGAGTCCATGGCTCTTTATATGGATCTGTTGGTTGATCTTGCTGATCTTCAACGGAGAGTCCATCTTGATAAGTGATTATATTGCCGAGTATTATGGGCTAGGAACTATTGAAAAGGCCCCTGAATGGACAGGTGGTGAGCGTTCTGGTTGCCAATGATGCCATAGATACTCTAATGAAGAAATGATGGGAAGTTAAGAATCAACCGGATGATTTGGAAGATTGTGATCAGTGATACTATGGTTCATTAAAGGATTGTTTTAAAACTGGTTGAATTTGTGAAAAAGGCAATTTCATATTGGGTGTGTAAGTGGTGTGACTAGTTTTATTTTTGCATGAACATCCGGCTAGGGGGCCTGGGAACTCTTTTCCCTAGTACCCGGGACAAAAATCAAATTCTTAATTGGATCCCATCACTACAGTGGTTGGGCGGTTGGCTAATCCATGGGACTGGATGGGGTTAGGCTGGACTGATGGATCCGTAAACCGAGACTCAAATTCTGTTATTACGATAGATAAAGTAAATCCCGGATAGTAATTGTTCTATGGATAGGAATCAACGGATGTGCCTCTTGATGGGGAAAAAAGTGTTGATCCCAATGATCCAAGTGCAAGTTTCTTCCTTGATCTGACCAAGTATCTTTATAGGTGCAGTCAGATGAGCTTGATCAATAATGGTCTTGACCACGTTAGAGTAAAGAGTTATCCTGGTGGAATCGCCTGTGCTTTTCGGGTAAAGGAAGTTTTTCCAGTTTCGGTTTTGGATAAACCGACAGATTAGTCTCTTGTCCGGATATCCATGGGCGAGGCCCCGAGTATGGGACCCCTGCCCCGCGCATGATGTGCTACTTCCGCTGCTAGTACCCCGAATCCGTTGCGTGGTGGGAACAGGCATCGCACAGTTGGTATTAGAGCCAATTGGCTAATAAAGATTAACTGAGAAGCCAAATATGTCAAAAATTTATCAAGAAGCACAAAAAGATTGTAATTGTGTGATATAATTCATACAATTTGATATTCAAACTGAAATTCGTAATTTGGTAATTGGGTCTTCAGATGGAAGTACCGCAATTATACAGAATCCCTGACTTTCTTGAGGCCTAGACATGATGGTATTTACCTTATAGTTCCAAGTATTATGACGACCCATATATACCGAGGGTATAACTGCAGCTCTTTACCGGCAGTATATACGAGTAAATCTAAGACTTGAAATTATAAGCATTAATGTTATCCAGATGATGATTTCGAATGTGGTTGATATGATTTTAATTTTGTTGAGAACTGATGAAATTGATTTGGATTCTGATTGAAATATGATGATCCCTGAAAATTGGTTGAAATGTAATAAGTTGAGTGAAACCACAATGAGGATAAATGGGACGAGTCCTTGTGATGATATTCATAACTCAAATGATGATAATGATTTCAGCAAATCACTATGAGATTAGTGGATTGTGCTGTCAAATTGCTATTGTTAACACTCGACACGATAGATCAAGTTAAGGAATGACAAATTGAGAACTTGCTTGACTGAAATTCCCGTGGGAAAATGTTCAGAAAGAAATTTTTCGGTCGAATGGAACATTATCGTGTTAAAAATATGGATGATATGATTTGAATGAATTACTATTTAATGATGAGTTCTATATAAGGGATATTTATCCCCGTATTCTGTTGGGTTGACCAGAATATAAGGAACCCCAGAATAAATTGGATCTTAAGAAGAAGAGTTGTCCTCTACTTTACGAGATGAGGACATCTCGCATTTTTAGATTCTTCCCTCAGCCTCTGAGGAATACAGGAGTAAGAATCTTCCTTTCTGATCTTATAACTATTCTCTCTCTAATATATAAATTTTTGACAGAATCATGAGACGAGGAAATCGTGGCCACCCTGTCTTTAAAGATGACGAACTTGACCCTGATGTTCGCAAGGCTCTTCATAGGACTCAGCCAGGACCCTTCAAAGGAGAAGGGGAGAACCTTGGTGAGGCTGTGGAGAAATGGGTGGAAGCCATGGAAGAGTATTTTGACGTCACAGGTTATAATGAGCTGAGCAAAATGGCTCTTGGCCGGTTGAAAATAGTGGAAACAGCCAGGGTAACCCCAGAAGAACTCCAACTCAACCATCTGCCTCTGTCCAGAGTAACCTCAGAACTCGTTTCTAGTACAGGGGCAACCAAAGAGAAATAATTCCACCTCAGACTGCACAGCAGCCAGAGCAGTCAAAATTTCAGATGAAGTTGAAGAGGAAAAAGGGCAGATTTATACTACAATTGAAAACCAAGGGCTTAACCGACAGTTCTCAAGTCATCCATACTCCAGCAGAATACCAGGGAAAAATCGGCCATCCACTTCCAAGGCGTAACACTGGAAGTGATTGAAGAAGAAGAAGATGATGAAAGAGATCATACTCCACCTGCGAGATGAGGACATCTCACGTTTTTTAAGTGGGGTAGAATGTAAGATTCCTCCCCCAACCCCTTTTTGATGTCTAGCATCTTTCCCTGTAGTCAATCCCCTCTTCAGAAATATAAAAGATCTTATTTCTAACTGTTTTAACCTAGAGAGAGAAAATATTCTAGAGAGAGAATATTCAGATTTTGAATATTTTTAGATAGAAAAATTTCTCATATTATTAAAATAAATTTTCCTAAAACAGAAATTCAAAAAGAACTTTCCAATGTGCAATTGGAATTTATTGGAAATGGATATAAAGGACCTTAGCGTAAGGGTCTAGATTTTCAGAAATTTTTGGATTATGGTCCAATTAAGGTTCCTATTGGCCAATAGCATCAGTCCATGTGTAGGGAGGAGATAAATCCAATTTGTAAAAGAAGATACCCAAAAATGAGTAAATGCTCACATAAGATGAAGAGTTGACTATGTACAAGGTTTATTAGTAAGAAACTATGAGTAATATCAAAAATATGAGATATTTTGGGTATCCAAAAATGAGTAAATGCTCACATAAGATGAAGAGTTGAAAATATACAAGGTTTATTAGTAAAAAACTATGACCAATATTAAAAATATGAGATATTTTGGGTATCCAAAAATGAGTAAATGCTCACATAAGATGAAGAGTTGAAAATGTACAAGGTTTATTAGTAAAAAAACTATGAGCAATATTAAAAATATGAGATATTTTGGGTATAATGATTCCATATTTACACATATGTAAGGAAGGGGAGTCCATTAAAGGAGGTGCATATTTCACATGCTTGAATGAGTTTTAAACTCAAAAATAATGTGATATTTTTATCTCTCCTCTCTCTTGAATCAAACCAAATCAAAATGGAACCAAACCGAATCAAAAAGGAACCAAACTAGATCCAAATCTAGTCCAAATTCAACCAAACTGAATCTAGAAAATTCTAGAATTCAGTTAGATTCGGTTAGAGCTTCCCTCTCCTATAAATAGAACATAAGTCCTTTGAAAAAAATAGAAGAATTTTACTATACTAGAGTTATGCTGAAATAATGCTAATTTCTACTATTCTCTAAAATTCTCTCCAAATTGAAGAAATTGGAGCTTCCCTCTTTCTTCAATCCCCATTGGTGGCTGCATCAACATATTTAACCAATTGATTGGTTGGGGGCCTCTACTATGAAAAAAGAATCAAGCAATTTGTAAGGTAAATGGTGAATTTTGATCTTTTCTATAATTTCTCAATGTTTCTCTCTTCTCAACCCCTCTCAAGCTTGAGAAGCTTAATTGGAATGGTTTTTGAATGCTATTGAAGTTAATTGATGAATGGTAGTGAAGAGTTACATAATTTGATGAATGCTATTGAAGTTAATTGATTAATGATAGTTAAGAATTACATAAATTTCCATTTATGCTTAATTCAAATGGTTTTTATGTAATTTCTCTCTCTCACTCAAGAAATGGTCATACTCATAACCCATTCTCAATCCAAATGAAGCTTTTCATAAAGCTTTTCCTTAATCCAAGATTAATCTATACTTGAGGCCAAATTAATGGCTTTTTTCTATGCTTTTAGTTTATGTATTTCATGAATATTGATGATTCAATCCATTATGGATTATTGATCCAATTAGGGATCATTCTAATTATTTCTTATTGATAAGCTTTATCCCTTAAGAAAAATTGAGATTTATCAGTCATAGCAGCGGAGCTATGGCAAAATTTTATAAAAATTACGCATAAAATAATTTCATTCAAAGCATGAAAAGAGCATATTCTAGGAATTATCATCATAGATTAATTGAAGATATTCATTGTAATCATAGAAAAAATTATTTTTATATCATGCATAATTGATTTTCAGGCATAGAGGTATGCATAAAAGATTATTATTTTAACATAAAAGTGTTACTTTTATCATATTTGAATTTCATGCATAGAGGTATGCATAAAAGATGATTATTTTATTATAAAAGTGTTACTTTCATCATATTTGAATTTCATGCATAGAGGTATGTATAAAAGATGATTATTTTATTACAAAAGTGTTACTTTTAGCATAATTTAATTTCATGCATAGAGGTATGCATAAAAGATGATTATTTTATTACAAAAGTGTTACTTTTAGCATAATTGAATCTCATGCATAGAGGTATGCATAAAAGATGATTATTTTATTACAAAAGTGTTACTTTTAGCATAATTGAATTTCATGCATAAAGGTATGCATAAAAGATGATTACAAAAGTGTTACTTTTAACATAATTGAATTTCATGCATAGATGTATGCATAAAAGATAATTATTTTATTATAAAAGTGTTATTTTTATCATATTTGGATTTCATGCATAGAGGTATGCATAAAAGTTGATTATTTTATTATAAAAGTGTTACTTTTATCACAATTGAATTTCATGCATAGAAGTATGCATAAGAGTTGATTATTTTATTTATAAAAGTGTTACTTTTATCATATTTAGATTTCATGCATAGAGGTATGCATAAAAGTTGATTATTTTATTATAAAAGTCTTACTTTTATCACAATTGAATTTCATGCATAGAAGTATGCATAAGAGTTGATTATTTTATTATAAAAGTGTTACTTTTATCATATTTGGATTTCATGCATAGAAGTATGCATAAAAGATATTCTTTTTATACTAAAAGTGTGATTTTCATCATAAATGGATTTTCATCATAAATGGATTTTATGCATAACTTAGATGCATAAGAGAAATTCTTTTATTCTAAAAGTGTAATTCCTACCAAATTGAATTTGTGCATAAGAAGATGCATAAAAGATTGATTCAAAAGTGTCATTCTCATCTAAATTGAATTTATGCATAGGAAGATGCATAAAAGATTGAATTTTAATTCAAAAGTGTCATTTTCATTTAAAATGAATTTATGCATAGGAAGATGCATAAAAGATTGATTTTTACTTCGAAAGTATTAATCTCCTTAAATGGAATTTATGCATGAATAAATGTGTAAAGAAATCTTATATCAAATATAAGAATTCTCTTGTATTCTATAAATAGATATGAGATGTGATAGGATGTGATAAGAGGTGTATAAGATGTGATAAGAGGTGATAAGATGCTTATGAAATAAGTTAGCAGGTGATAAGATGAATTAAGATGTGATAAGATGTGTATGTAGATGTGGATATATGAATGATGACGTGATAATGGATGTATGCATGTAGATGTGGATATATGGATGTGAATGTGAATGTGGATGTGGATATGGATGTGTATGTATGAATGTGGATATGGGAGTGTGGATGTATGAATGTGAAAATGGATATATGCATGAAGATGTATATGCGTAAATGTGAATGTGGATGTAGATGTGGATGTATGTATGTGTGTGGATGTATAGATGTGAATGGGAATGCAGATGTGGATGTATGTATGTATGTGGATGTAGATGTGAATGTATAGATGTGAATGGGAATGTGGATGTGGATGTATGTATGTATGTAGATGTGGATATATGAATGATGACGTGATAATGGATGTATGCATGTAGATGTGGGTATATGGATGTGAATGTGAATGTGGATGTGGATGTGGATGTGGATGTGGATGTATGGATGTAGATATGGATGTGGATGTATGTATGTATGTGGATGTAGATGTGGATGTATAGATGTGAATGGGAATGTGGATGTGGATGTATGAATGTGAATGTGGATGTGGATGTGGATGTATGGATGTGGATATGGATGTGTATGTATAAATGTGGATATGGGATGTGGATGTATAAATGAGGATGTGAAAATGGATGTATGCATGTAAATGTGGATGTATGGATGTGTATGTGAATTAATGTGTCGTCGATATGACGAAATGGATGAGAATGAGTACACATTGAATGGAATGTGGAATAAGTAATGTGGACTAAGGAGGGATAATGTGGAAAGATGAGAGTTCGATTTAGAAACTGTATTTTGTGTGACTATTTGTAAATTACTGTTTTATGTCAAGAATACTGGGGAAGCATTTTGACCGTCTTGTGGATTAAGGTCATGAAGACCTAACTGTTAAAGTTGCAACTGCTGAGACGGAGAGTCAATGGAGGACGTCTCGCGTAGCAAGATCGACTGAGGTCTTGACCAGCCTCGGTTCGATTTAAATGGTAAGCTTTCGGTACGGTGGATGAGGGACCAAGGAAGCGGCCTATGAGTGAAGCGCTAGGTCACCTGCGAAGGATCCTAGAGGGTGCTAACCATACGGTGCTCAGGTGCGTCGAGGAAGATATTGGAACAAGGAGTACGAGTTGTTTTCTGAAATCAGGCATGGATCTGATTGATTGACCTTGTTGGTCTTCAATGGATGAGTCCATGGCTCTTTATATGGATCTGTTGGTTGATCTTGCTGATCTTCAACAGAGAGTCCATCTTGATAAGTGATTATATTGCCGAGTATTATGGGCTAGGAACTATTGAAAAGGCCTCTGAGTGGACAGGTGGTGAGCGTTCTGGTTGCCAATGATGCCATAGATACTCTGATGAAGGAATGATGGGAAGTTAAGAATCAACCGGATGATTTGGAAGATTGTGATCAGTGATACTATGGTTCATTAAAGGATTGTTTTAAAACTGGTTGAATCTGTGAAAAAGGCAATTTCATATTGGGTGTGTAAGTGGTGTGACTAGTTTTATTTTTGCATGAACATCCGGCTAGGGGGCCTGGGAACTCTTTTCCCTAGTACCCGGGACAAAAATCAAATTCTAAATTGGATCCCATCACTACAGTGGTTGGGCGGTTGGCTAATCCATGGGACTGGATGGGGTTAGGCTGGACTGATGGATCCGTAAACCGAGACTCAAATTCTGTTATTACGATAGATAAAGTAAATCCCGAATAGTAATTGTTCTATGGATAGGAATCAACGGCTATGTCTCTTGATGGGGAAAAAAGCGTTGATCCCAATGATCCAAGTGCAAGTTTCTTCCTTGATCTGACCGAGTATCTTTATAGGTGCAGTCAGATCAGCTTGATCAGTAATGGTCTTGACCACGTTAGAGTAAAGAGTTATCCTGGTGGAATCGCCCGTGCTTTTCGGGTAAAGGAGTTTTTTCGGTTTCGGTTTTGGATAAACCGACGGATTAGTCTCTTGTCCGGATATCCGTAGGCGAGGCCTCGAGTGTGGGACCCCTGCCCCGCGCATGATGTGCTACTTCCGCTGCTAGTACCCCGCATCCGTTGCGTGGTGGGAACAGGCATCTCACATACACTCTGCAGCAAAATGGAGTTGCTAAGCGGAAAAATAGGCACATTGCTAAGATTGTACGAGCATTGATGGAAGAGAAGAATATGCCGCATAGCTATTGGACTGAGGTTGTTTCTACAACAGTTTACATCATGAACAGGACTCCAACAGCAGCCATACATGATGTAACTCCTAGCAGAAAACTTGATTTGTCTCATCTGAAAGTCATTGGATGCATTGCATATGTGCATGTGCCAGATGAGCTAAGAACTAAGCTGGATCCAAAAGCAGAAAAATGTGTGTTTATTGGATACTCCCTTGAGCAAAAGGGATACAGGCGTTATAACCCTGCTACACATGAGTTGAGGGTAAGCAGGGATGTTGTCTTTGATAAGATGAGCAGTTGGTATGCTACTGAAAAAGAAGCTGTTGGGGCTGATGTGAGTGGAAATGTGGTTGCACAAAATGCAAGTCAGCAATCACAGTCTTTGAGTGGACCAGGAGAGTCCTCATCTAGTGGTTCAGCTGATAGACCATGCACTGGCAGGCTGCATCATAATACAAGTCCTGTAAATGTGATTAGTACATCACATAAAGGCAAAGAGAAAGTGGTTGAGCCCCTTGGTATGCCTGACATTTCTGCAGGGCATTCTCATGTTGATGGAGAGTCTAGTGGCTCAGAGATGAGCCTTGATGAGGAGATTGGGATACCAGCTATGAGAACACTTGGTGTAAAGAAGGCTATGGAAGCCATGAATGCAAAGCTGCGAAGATCTGGAAGAGTGAAGAATCCTGTGCAGAGGTTTACCTATGATAGTTATGTGGCACATCACTATGCATACATGGCAAAGGTTGTGCAGGTTGTAGAGCCCACATGTATTGATGAAGCTGTTGGAAATGTGTGTTGGTGGGAGAAAGCTATGGATGAGGAGATGGATGCACTATATGGAAATGAGACTTTGGATTTAGTGCAATTGCCTGAAGGCAAGAAAGCCATTGGATGCAAGTGGGTGTACAAGGTAAAACATAACAGTGATGGAAGCATAAGCAGGTACAAGGCTAGATTGGTAGCCAAAGGATATGTGCAGACATATGGCATTGACTATGAGGAAACTTTCAACCCAGTTGCCAAGATGGCAACAGTGAGAGTTGTGATAGCAGTGGTGGCTGCGTCAAAGAAATGGTCTTTACATTAGATGGATGTAAAGAATGCATTCTTGCATGGGGATTTGCAGGAAGAGGTGTATATGTTGCAGCCACCTGGTTATGAGGATGTGAGTCACCTCGAGCATGTTTGCAGGTTGAATAAAGCCTTGTATGGCTTAAAACAAGCACCAAGAGCATGGTCTGACAAGATTTTTGAATATCTTGTCACTATTGGCTTTCATGTAGCCAATGCAGATTTCTCGCTGTATGTGAGACACGGTGATAGAGGGGTTGTGCTTGTTGTCATCTATGTAGATGACTTGATCATTACGGGGGACCATGATGCAGAGATCTTTGATGTAAAGATCTTGCTTAGACAGAGGTTTGAGATGAAGGATCTGGGGGAGCTCAGATATTTCTTGGGCATTGAGGTGATTAGGTCACCACATGGTATTGGATTACTGCAGAGACAGTATGGCTTGGACATGTTTTCCAAGCCATACTTGGACATGTTGTCCAAGTATGGTATGACAGGCTATAAGCCTATCTCAGTGCCATTGGATCAGAATGGCAAGTTGAGTGCAAAAGGAGAGATTTTGGAGGATCCTACTATGTATAGGTGCATAGTAGGAAGCTTGATCTACATGACGATCATCAGGTCAGATTTGAGCTATGTTGTTGGGTTGGTGAGTCAATTTATGCAGGTTCCTCGGAAGCCACATTTGGATGCATTGAGACGCATACTGAGGTATGTGAAGTCTACTTTGCATTGTGGACTATTTTATGAAACTGGGACAGAGATATGTGTACATGGGTACACAGATGCTGATTGGGCTGGTAGTATCTCAGATAGAAGATCTACTAGTGGCTTCATGTTTTCTTTGGGAAGTGCTGCTGTGACTTGGAGCAGCAAGAAGCAGCCTACGGTTGCTCTATAGAGTACAGAGGAGGCCGAGTACAGAGGTGCTGCTATGGCAACATGTGAGATAGCTTGGTTGAGAAAGCTAACTACAGATTTGGGTCTATCAGTGGATAGACAAGTTGTCATTTTCATTGACAACATTAGCAGTATACAGTTGGCCAGGAACCCAGTTTTTCATGCTCGCACAAAGCATATAGAGGTCCACTACCATTTTGTCAGAGAGAAGGTCTTGGCAGGAGACGTTGACCTTGTTTATGTCAGCACACACGATCAGGTCGCTGACATCTTCACCAAAGCATTGGGTACAGAGAAGCTCCGCAGATTCAGGGCTTCACTTGGTGTACATGAGATGGAGTTGAGCTTGAGGAGAAGTGTTGAGATATCGAGCTCATTTAGTGAGGCGGTGGACACCGATGACTTGCATGGGGGATAGGCCCCACACTTACACCACTGGCATGGTTGGTGAGATCATGGGTGATATGCAACCAGTGGGATGATAGGCTGTGTGACAGCCATTCTAGAGGCTCGCATAGTTATAGCGCCAGCTCATTTAGTTGGGTTCACACTATAGAGAACCCTAGTATGTATTTGGTTGAGTACCTTTCATATGGTGTGTACTCTTATCTTTGTATATGGTGTGTTGAGTGTTGAGTGTTGAGTGAAGAAGAAGAAGATTTTCAGCCTCTCACCTTGTGTGTTCTCTATTAGGGTTTTGTGAGTGTGTGTGTGCTTGCAAGAGCTCAAGTTCTCTTCTCCCCTGCATCTTTTCACTTCAATAGCCATTAAATATTTGTTAAGCTTATTGCTTACTATTCTTTTGGCTCAATTAATGTAGCAGCTGCTCCATGAATACATATCCATACTCATGCACTAGAGAACATTTTGTTAAAATTACAGCAATGTGATGAGCTATGGTGGATCAAATGCTAGAATCAACATCATTAACAAAATGATTAGCAAATAATTAAGACATGATTAGTGAGTAATTAATAAATATCTTAATGTCGGCATGGATAATCAAAAACCAGCAAATTCTCATTAGGCCAATGCCTCAATCTACAGAGTTTAAATCCAAGCATCTAATCCTACTGATTTCTCCTTGATTCACTCCACCTCTTTTGCTTGATTCTCTCCACCTCTCCCAGAATATCTCCACACTTCCTAAATCTTCTCATGCTACCCTTTATTCTCTCCCAGTAGATTCTTCTCACCTTTTCACAGGTTCTCTCACATTTACACATCCTCTTTTACAGCCTCTAACCAAGGGCTTGTTCTCGCACACACCCTATTCACTTGTATATTTCAACACCTCCCCTCAAGTGAATACTCCTAGCACACCTAGACCCTATACCAAGTTTCTCTCTTACTTGATAGCCCGCGACCAGTGCCTCAAGTCCCTAAACTTATAGTCGTTGTTGACACTCTCTCTCTCTATGTGTCCAAGGCTACTACAAGTGCCCGCGACCTTGACTAAAGTGCTCACACATACATCTACCACGTGGCCTACATCATCGGTGGCTCAGAGGTGGTTTTACTTTGTTGGGGCAGGTTACATTGGGTTGTGGAGTTTCTCTCTCTCTCTCTCTCTCAGAAAAGATGATCCGACTCCACTTCCTTTGGAGCCTCCATGAAGTTTGTCGATGTCGTCCCACTGGGTTTGCTGTAGCAGTCTCTTGCCATGTGTCCTGGCTTTCCACAGTTGTGGCAAGTGAAGGTCCTTCCTCCTACTCTGCCTCTTCCTCGTCCTCGTCCTCGAGAGAATCCTCCTTGGGTGAAGAATGCTTTTTCTTCTCTTTGCCTCTGCTCTCTTGCTCTAGTAGAGCTCTTTCTATCTCGTGTAGCTTCAATTTAGGTACATTCTTTAGTGTTGCTACAATATTTTCATATTCACCTTTGTCCACACTCTTCAGAAGGACTGCCAGTGCCTCATCATCTTCTACCTTTTTGCCAATAGTAGCTGCCAACTGTTACTTAATGCTTTTATATCTGTTCAAGTGTGTGATTAAAGGTTCACTTTCCTTCATATCCAATTTATAGAATTGCATTAACAAATTGATCTTTGAATTTTTAGCTTGTATGCCAAATAATTTATTGAGTTCATCCCATGCATCTTTTGCCCATTGTATCCCTGTGATGTGATGAATGATTTCATCATTTAAACTGAGTGCAATAAGTCCTAATGCTTTTTCATTCCTGCTCTTCCACTCATTTTCCCCTCTCGCCTCTAGGCATTCATCTCTTCCCTCAACTAGCCCCCACAGATTTTTCCTCATGAGCAAATACATGGTTTTTGTCTGCCATGTGTAAAACTGCTCCCCATTAAATTTTGCTATTTCTTGTGCTGTACTCATGATGATGTGAAGGGGGTCTTACCTCTTAATCCAATTTCAAGATTCAAGGACGGTGTCTACCCTTTTACAACTCAATCTGGTGTTTAAGAGATGATTACAACAAATTAGCATAAAATCACCAAAAATTACATTAAATCAAGGGTAACCAATTTGTACGGAATGGTTGGAGTATCAAACCAACTCCGAATCGTAATCTGAAGTTATAGAGATCTGTATCAGATATCTAATGGTTAATTTGAACCCTCAATTACACCAAAATATACTGATTAGCATTGATTAATCACTGATTAGTACACATCCTCTTTTACAGCCTCTAACCAAGGGCTTGTTCCTGCACACACCCTATTCACTTGTATATTTCAACACATTTGCACCAAAGCCTCACCCATCGACAACTTCCAAGTACATCTCTGGATGGGGGGGCCATGGTCGGTGAAAGCCTGGTCAATGGTACAACCCATTGCCTGGAATTTTTCTTCAAATTGCAAACCTCTCCAAACGACGCCACCACCTTCACAAATCAATGATCTTCAATCCTTAGTGAGTGAAGATATCTATATTAGCCAACGTAATTCTTTCAATCCTCACAAACAAGTGGCTACTTCAACATAGAACAGTTCAATAAGAGTCTATATGACTCAATTCTTGTACTTCATGTAAATATGCTTCATAAGGCAACTTAAATATACATAAAAACATAAAAAGCACATGGGTAGAAGAAGACAAGAACAGATCCTTCTCAACAACATTTGACAAGAATCTTGCCACACAAAGGGACATCATCAAAAGCCAATTACTTCAAATGATGAATGTCGCTTCAATGAATCAAATGAGGAACTGACAAAATCACCATCTCATTCTGATGATTAAGTCTAAGTTCCTTCAGATCCTTCACTCTCTTCTCTCCCATTATTAACATCTATTAGTGTCACCAGTAACAAAAATCAAATGTAACCTTGCTGATAATTGCCAAAAACATATTGAGCCAAAAAAAAAGGAGCTCACACAAATATAAAAATGCAATCATTTGTAAAAAACCCCATCCCCCACCCCGTTAGGAATTCCCAATACACCACTAACCTCTTCATTCGTTAACTAGCTTGTCTTATTCCTTCTAGAGGAACAAAGGCTATTGAATGTCATTCAACATCAAGCCATCAATAAAGCTTGTTCATTCTCCACACACAAAGGTCTTCAACGTGATCACGCGGGCGCAATCGCCCCCATCAGGAAGGGGGAAAGGTTAACCCAATTCTAGGTTTAACAAGAGCTACCACCATTATCTTACATCAAGGAGTCACAGTAGATACACCAAAGGGTCATACATTCAAGATATGAAGCAATAGTGTCCAAAACTACAACTTGGACGAGCGCCCATAATGGTGTGACGGAGTATTTATGGTGGTTCCCGCTTCAAGAGCGAGTGGTAGCAAGATAGGATGAAGTCCTAAGTGATGTACTTCATGGATATATTATGAGAGTAGTCATTGTAATAGTATTAGGCCTCTTATGAGAGTAGTCATTGTAATAGCATTAGGCCTCTTATGAGCTTAAAGTGCCTGGGCGACCACAGTTTAAGTGAGTGTGAACACTTATGGCCATGTATATAAGTGAATTTCTCTCATGATACAAGAGACTCTCCCATTGTGCAATGGAGTCTTGCTCTTGCTAATCTCTCTCCCTAATGCATGCTAGTGAGTGTGTGTGAGTGAAGTAAGGTGAGAGGAGGTACGAGTACCCGTAGTGCAACGTAGCAGTGTGACAATGCTCGCAGGAGGAGGCGCAGTGGAATTGCTTCTCAAGGAGTTGTAGATCTTGGAGACCTCAAGGGTTATGAGCTCGATCATTGGAAAGATCCTCACAACAGTTGCAGTTCATAGGTAATCTCTTTTTGGATGTGTTTCAAGGAGGGTTAGGGTGAGCCATAACATTTTTGGAGTTTTGCTCTTGCTAATATCTCTCCCTAATACATGCTAGTGAGCATGTGTGAGTGAAGTGAGGTGAGAGGAGGGACGAGTACTCGTAGTGCAGCACGGCGGTGTGACAACGCTCATGGGAGGCACAGTGGAATTGCTTCTCAAGGAGTTGTAAAGCTTGGAGACCTTAAGGGTTACAAGCTCGGCCATTGGAAAGATCCTCAACGACAGTTGCGGTTCACCAGGTAATCTCTTTTCGGATGTGTTTCAAGGAGGGTTAGGGTGAGCCATAACAAACTTGGAAAAAATGGAAGGTATGTTTCAAAAAAGTGATATTGATGGTAATTGAAATTCCAAAGAACATAACTCTTGGATATGTCTTCAAAATCAATGTCCGCAATTAACTTTATTGTTTATAGTCACCCTAATAAAAGGCTTTGCCTTTACCTTTTTGATTGGTAGAAAATGCTAATCTCCCACAAGCATAGTAGTTTTGTTTTGCCAATATTTCTCTTCATGTAAGAACATTGCAATCAGCTCATCAAATGTAAGGGCATTGAGTTCAACCTTTATCATGAACCAAAGTGTGGATGCCTAGTATGAATCCGATAAAGCTATGAGAACAGTATACACTAATAAAATGTCCAGATAGGCCTCATTAGTACATGCAAGCTACTCCCAAAGATCTTTAATCCTTTTGTGAGGAACTCATCCATTGAATCTTCCTCATTCATATGCTTGTGCTGTAACTACTTGCACAAATAGGCACTTGTACCTCTTTACGCACCTGTTAAAGCACATCCTAAGCTTGCTTGGCAATTTTACACCAGTGAATATGAGGAATAATGCTCCTTCTCATGGTCAGTTCCACCAATGCATGTGCATATGCATCCTTGCCATCCCATCTACCTTGTTCCACAAGGGGAGGTGGAAATGCATGTCCCATCGGGGGCTTGTTCCACTAGGGGAGGTAGAGATGGCTATCTGAACTAGTGTCACCATCCAAAGTACATGTACAATCCTATGTAGGTGAGACAAGGCATGCCTCAATGCCAATAAAAACATTCTTTGGCAACAACCAATACATTGTTGAGAAATGTTTTGCCAACTCATGTTTATGGGGAATATGTTTGTGTTTGTCAAGCAATGAGTAGGTATTTGGATGTGTGTAAACCTTAGGTTATGGTTTAGCAAAGGTTAGAATGAGCAGTCAATGTAAATGGTGCCAACTCATGTTTATGGAGCACATGTGTGTTTGTCAAGCAATGAATATGTATTTGGATGTATGTAAACCTTAGGTTATGGTGTATTTGGATGTATGTAAACCTTAGGTTATGGTCTAGCAACATTTAGAATGAGCAATCAATGTAAATGTGAAGAAGAGACTAGAATGTGGTTAAAAAGGGAAATATCTGGTGATGTAAGCAATGATGTATGAGGGCAAGTGGATGGTAGCTTACATGTGGCTACAAGTTGATGTACCAAGCTCATTTTTATCAATGCAAGTTGTGAGTATGTGATTAGCCTTGATTCATATCTTGATTATCTTCATTAGTGTTAATACTATGCTCTAATTATGTCTTCTTCCATCTTCCACCCACCATATATGTCACTTCTCATGTTTATGCACTCGATACTCTCTTAAAATCCACTTCTTTTAACATGGTATTAGAGCCAATGTCATCCCTTTCATCTCATTATCATCCCACAACACCATAATTAGTACGATTAAATCACTATTAGTGATTAATTAGTCTATTAGCCCTAATCTTATCCATAAAAGATTGTGGCCAAAAGCACCACTTGCTAGTGGAGAGGTTTCCAGTGCTCAACCTTTTTACCATTCGGCAAACCCTCTTAGGAGGGTGTGGAGCACTTTACAACAAATCGACTATAAGGAGGAATTAGATAAAAATGGCTTGAATCGCATGTAAAGTCACTTGCAGTGCTTTAAATTTTGGGGAAAATTATCCTACCGACAAGATCGTGAACAAATATCTAATTCCACAAGGGTCTATGGGTTTTTGGGTGCTGAACGTGTTGGTGAGGACAATTTTGCAAATGGTTCAGTGTGGGAAGAGACCCAGACTTGCTACCCTTTTTGGTGAGACTTTCATTAAGTTTTCATAATCCAAAATTAGTGTTTCTTCTCTTACTTCTATTTCATTTCCCAAATGTGCTTGGTCCAATTGTATGCATAACCCCTTCAATTGCTTGCTCAAAGTCTACTTTCATTATTTTGTAGATTAACATGGGATTAGTGTAATTAATAAATAATTAGTGACCAAGCTAAGCTAATCTCTTTTCTAATCTTTGTATGAGAGTAGACATCGCCCAAGAAAGTTTATAAGCTTGTGGTAAGACCCTCGTTCATTAAGCCATGGCTATTCAAATATTAGTGGATAAATTTGAAGGCTTTCATACATAACAAACAAAAGTTGTGTATTTACTCATGCAAAAGGAGCTTTGGGGGGTACTAAATGGAGATAAGCTTGAGGAAGGGAGTAGGTTTGGGTGCACATGCACATAGGGAATGGGGCCTAGGCACTTGGGCTTAGGGACATTTACATGTATACTTTTGGTGGCCTTGGGCTATATTAGGCATAGGGCTCATGGACATTGTACCCTTTTGATCATATTCACTCTATAGACATTCATGTCTTCTTGGTGCTCTTGCCCAAGCTTTCATGGTGAGCTTCTCCCATATGAGATGTGAGGATGGTGACCCACACCCATGTTATCACTCCATGCTTTGAGTGGCCAACCCCATTCTCTATGCAGCATTGGTATCAAAGCTCTTAGCTTAGATCCCTAGGATTAGAGCCCTTAGCTTAGATCCTTGCTTAGGGAGTAATTAATAATAATAATTTTTAAATTACTGTTAATCTAATTTTTTGAAATGCATTTTCTTAATCTTGATTAGTATTAATCATTTTCAGAATCGATTTTTACAAAGTTCTAAGATTTGCTAATTTCTTGTTTGACAAGATTAGCAATGAAATCTCTACATGTATACTTTTGGTGGCCTTGGGCTATATTAGGCATAGGGCTCATGGACATTGTACCCTTTTGATCATATTCACTCTATAGACATTGTACCCTTTTGATCATATTCACTCTATAGACATTCATGTCTTCTTGGTGCTCTTGCCCAAGCTTTCATGGTGAGCTTCTCCCATATGAGATGTGAGGATGGTGACCCACACCCATGTTATCACTCCATGCTTTGGGGTGGCCAACCCTAGTCTCTTTGCAGCATTGGTATCAAAGCTCTTAGCTTAGAGCCCTTAGCTTCGATCCTTGCTTACGGAGTAATTAATAATAATAATTTTTGAATTATTGTTAATCCAATTTTTTGAAATGCATTTTCTTAATCTTGATTAGTATTAATCATTTTCAGAATTGATTTTTACAAAGTTTTAAGATTTGCTAATTTCTTGTTTGACAAGATTAGCAATGAAATCTTTGTTAATCATTTTTGAATTTATATTAAACACTATTTTCAAAACCCTAATCCAATTTACTGTTTGATTTCTTAAACTTCTTGATCTTCTTGATCTTGATTTTCTTATTTTTGAATTAGAGTTTATAGAGATTTTAGCAACCAATATTAAGGGATTTTCTTGCATTATCTTGCTTAGAGAGCCTACAGTTTCAATTATTATTCCATTAAGCCTCTATTTCTGTCCTATTTTCTAAAATCTTGGAGTTCTTGGAGCATATTTACAAGAAGTTTGGTTGCTGAATCGGTTTTGCAGAAATTTCATTGCAGTTTCAAAGACTGGTGCAGAGTATTCAAATTGCAGAGTTTATGCAGAGTACAATTTGCTGTGTAGAAAATCAAGAATTGCAGAGTGCTATGCTAAGTGCAGATTCATTGCAATTTTGAACAGATTTCCAAAATCTTGGTACAGATTTCAAGATTTATGACATAAGGTTCAGCAGTGCAGGTCAACATAAACAGCAAAGTTCAACAACAAAACCAAGAAATCCATTAAGTTTTAGCTCTATTACTGTTCTGTAAGCAATTGCAAGGCTATTGATCAATAAGATTCATCTATCATACTGAAAATGCAACATGCATGTTGACATGGTGAAAGATTTAATGTTTGCACACATTGTTAAAGTTGTAATACATTAAAAAATGCTATAAAACTAGTACAATCCCTCTCAAATTTGAAACTGAGACCTCTAGTAGACCAATGTGCTTCCATTACACCAAGGGATTCTAGTTTACAATACATAATGTTTAAGAATAGCATGAAAAGCAGAGTGCAAGCAACAACATCTCAACTGCAGTGATGGTCTGCTCAAGCAACAAAGTGAGTGGCCTTTACTCTATGTGAGATCCCCCTGTTCCCACCGAGCAACGGATTCGGGTACTAGCAGCGGAAGTAGTACTTCTCGCACGGGACAGGGGTCCCACATTCGGGGCCTCGTCCACGGATATCCGGACAAGAGACTAATCCGTCGGTTTTTCCAAAACCGAACCCGAAAAAACTTCCCTTACCCGGAAAGCACGGGCGATTCCACCAGGATAATTTTTTTACTCTAACGTAGTCAAGATCATTACTGATCATGCTGATCCAACTGCACCTATAAAGATACTCGGTCGGATCAAGGAAGAAACTTGCACTTGGATCATTGGGATCAACGCTTTTTTCCCCATCAAGAGGCACAGCCGTTGATTCCTATCCATAGAACAATTACTATCCGGGACTTACTTCATCTATCGTAATAACAGAAATTGAGTCTCGGTTTACGGATCCATCAGTCCAGCCTAACCCCATCTGATCCCATGGGTTAGCCAACCGCCCAACCACTGTAGTGATGGGATCCAATTTGGAATTTGGTTAGGTTTTGTCCCGGGTACCAAGGAAAAGAGTTCCAAGGTCCCCTAGCCGGAATTTCATGCAAACATAAAACTAGCCACACCACTTACACACCCAATATGAAAATTGCCTTTTTCTTAGCATCAGCTAACTTTAAAACAATCCTTTAATGAAACCATAGTACCACTGATCACAATCTCCCAATTTATCCAGTTGATTCATAATTTCCCATCATTCCTTCATCAGAGTATCTATGGCATCATTGGCAACTAGAACGCTCACCACCTGTCCACACAGAGGCCGTTTCCATAGTTCCTAGCCCATAATACTCGGCAATATAATCACTTATCAAGATGGACTCTCGTTGAAGATCAGCAAGATCAACCAACAGATCCATATAAAAGAGCCATGGACTCATCCGTTGAGGACCAGCAAGGTCAGTCAACCAGATCCATGCCTGGTTTCACAAAACAACTCTTACTCCTTGTTCCAATATCTTCCTCGACCCACGCGTGGGTATCCTGGGCGACCCAGAGCCCGAGCACCGTATGGTCAGCACCCTCTAGGATCCTTCGCAGGTGACCTAGCGCTTCACTCATAGGCCGCTTCCTTGGTCCCTCATCCACCGTACCGGAAGCTCACCATTTAAATCGAACCGAGGCTGGTCAAGACCTCGGTCGACCTTGCTACGCGAGACGTCCTCCATTGACTCTCCGTCAACAATTGCAACTTTAACAGTTAGGTCTTCATGACCTTAATCCACAAGATGGTCAAAATGCTTCCCCAGCATTCTTGACATAAAACAGTCATTTACAAACAGTCACAAAATACAGTTTCTAAATCAAACTCTTGTCTTTCCACATTATCCCTCCTTAGTCCACATTACTTATTCCACATTCCATTCAATGTGTACTCATTCTCATCCATTTCCTCATATCGACGACACATTAATTCACATTCACATTCATACATCCACATTTACATGGATACATCCATTTTCACATCCTCATTTATACATCCACATCCCATATCCACATTCATACATACACATCCATATCCACATCCATACATCCACATTCACATCCACATTCACATTCACATCCACATTCACATCCTCATTTATACATCCACATCCACATCCATATTCACATCCATACATCCACATCTACATGCATACCTCCATTTTCACATCCTCATTTATACATCCACATCCCTTATCTACATTCATACATACACATCCATATCCACATCCATACATCCACATCCACATCCACATTCATATTCACATCCATATATCCACATCTACATGCATACATCCATTATCACGTCCTCATTCATACATCCACATCCACATACATACATACATCCACATCCACATACATACATACATCCACATCCACATTCCCATTCACATCTATACATCCACATCTACATCCACATACATACATACATCCACATCCACATTCCCATTCATGTAACCCCATATGTCTTCACATCTAATCTTTTACATCACATCCATTCTCGCCCTATCACAACCCATATACATCCTATTCTATCACGTACACTTCTTACCTCATCCCATACACATCTTATCACATCTTAATTCATCTTATCACCTCTTATCACCTCTTATACACCTCTTATCACATCCTATCACATCTCATATCTTATTTATAGAATACAAGAGAATTCTTATATTTGATATAAGATTTCTTTACACATTTACTTATGCATAAATTCCATTTAAGGAGATTAATACTTCCGAAGAAAAATCAATCTTTTATGCATCTTCCTATGCATAAATTCATGAAAATGACACTTTTGAATTAAAATTCAATCTTTTATGCATCTTCCTATGCATAAATTCAATTTAGATGAGAATGACACTTTTGAATTAAAAATCAATTTATTTTTTTTTATATGCATCTTCTTATGCATAAAGTCAATTTGGTAGGAATTACACTTTTAGAATAAAAGAATTTCTCTTATGCATCTAAGTTATGCATAAAATCCATTTATGATGAAAATCACACTTTTAGTATAAAAAGAATATCTTTTATGCATACCTCCATGCATGAAATCCAATTATGATAAAAGTAACACTTTTATAATAAAATAATCAACTTTTATGCATACCTCTATGCATGAAATTCAATTATGATAAAAGTCACACTTTTATATAAAAATTTTCCTTTATGCATACTTCTATGCATGAAAATTAAAAATGATAAAAGTAACACTTTTGATATAAAAATTTTCCTTTATGCATACTTCTATGCATGAAAATTAAAAATGATAAAAGTAACACTTTTGATATAAAAATTTTCCTTTATGCATACTTCTATGCATGAAAATTAAAAATGATAAAAGTAACACTTTTGATATAAAAATTTTTCTTTTATGCATACTTCTATGCATGAAAATTAAAAATGATAGAAGTAACACTTTTGATATAAAAATTTTCCTTTATGCATACTTCTATGCATGAAAATTAAAAATGATAAAAGTAACACTTTTGATATAAAAATTTTCCTTTATGCATACTTCTATGCATGAAAATTAAAAATGATAAAAGTAACACTTTTGATATAAAAATTTTTCTTTTATGCATACTTCTATGCATGAAAATTAAAAATGATAAAAGTAACACTTTTGATATAAAAATTTTTCTTTTATGCATACTTCTATGCATGAAATAAAAATGGTAAAAATAACACTTTTGATATAAAAATTTATCCATTATGCATACTTCTATGCATGAAATAAAAATGGTAAAAATAACACTTTTGATATAAAAATTTATCCATTATGCATACTTCTATGCATGAAATAAAAATGGTAAAAATAACACTTTTGATATAAAAATTTATCCATTATGCATACTTCTATGCATGAAATAAAAATGGTAAAAATAACACTTTTGATATAAAAACTTATCCTTTATGCATGATATTAAAATTCAATTTCTCCATGATTGTAATGAAATTCTTTCAATTAATCTAGGATGATAATTCCTAGAATAGGGTAGGAAGTCCTCTTTTTATGCTTTGAATGAGATTATTTTATGCATAATTTTTATAAAAATTTTGCCATAGCTCCGCTGCTATGACTGATAAATCTCAATTTTTCTAAGGGATAATGCGTATCATTAAGGAAATAATTAAAATAATCTCTAATTGGATTATTAATCCATAATGGATTGAATCATTAATATACATAAACTAAAAGCATAGAAAAAAGCCATTAATTTGGCCTCAAGCATAGCTTAATCTTGGGTTAAGGAAAAGCTTTATGAAAAGCTTGATTTGGATTGAGAATGGGTCATGAGTATGACCATTTCTTGAGTGAGAGAGAGAATTTACATAAAAATCATTAGAATTTAAACATAAATGAAAATTAACTTCAATAGCATTATGTAACTCTTCACTACTATTCAAACTTCAATAGCATTTAAAAAAAACCATACCAATTAAACTTCTCAAGCTTGAGAGGGGTTGAGAAGAGAGAAACATTGAGAAGTTATAGAAAGATCAATATTCACTAATTACCTTACAACTTGCTTGATTCTTTGTTCACGGTAGAGGCCCCCAACCAATCAATTGGCTAAGTATGTTGATGGAACCACTAATGGATTGAAGAAAGAGGGAAGCTCCAAAAACTAGTGAATTATTAAATGAATTCACAGTTCTTGGCTTAGGTGGAGTAGAGTAACGATGCATAAACACTATATATTTTGCAACAAGGGGGAGGCTTCTATTTATAGGAAAAATTGAGCTCCTAACCAAACAAACTGATTCTAGAATTTTCTAAATCAGTTTGGTCAATATTTGACCATTTTTAGATCAGTTAAGCTAACTTTTTGGAACTAGACTTGAATGAGGAGAGAGGAGAGATGAAATATCTCAATTTTTATGAGTTTAAAACTCATTCAAGCATGTGAAATATGCACCTCCTTTAAAGAACTCCCCTTCCTTACATATGTCATATTTTTAATATTGCTCATAGTTTTTTACTAATAAACCTTGTACATTTTCAACTCTTCATCTTATGTGAAATATGCACCTCCTTTAAAGAACTCCCCTTCCTTACATATGTCATACTTTTAATATTGCTCATAATTTTTTATTAATAAACCTTGTACATTTTCAACTCTTCATCTTATGTGAAATATGCACCTCCTTTAAAGAACTCCTCTTCCTTACATATGTCATACTTTTAATATTGCTCATAATTTTTTTACTAATAAACCTTGTACATTTTCAACTCTTCATCTTATGTGAAATATGCACCTCCTTTAAAGAACTCCTCTTCCTTACATATGTCATACTTTTAATATTGCTCATAGTTTTTTTACTAATAAACCTTGTACATTTTCAACTCTTCACCTCATGTGAGCATTTACTCATTTTTTGGTATTTTCTTTTTACAAGTTGGATTTATCTCCTCCCTACACATGGATTGATGCTATTGGTCCATAGGAACCTTAATTGGACCATAGTCTAAAGATTTCTGAAAATCTAGACCCTTAGGCTAAGGTTCTTTATAGCTATTTTTAATTAATTCCAATTGCACATTGGAAAATTCTTTTTGAATTTCTGTTTCAGGGGAACTCATCTGAATTAGAAGAGATATTTTTCTATCCAAAAATATTCAAAATCTGAATATTCTCTCTCTAGAATATTTTTCTCTCTCTAGGCTAAAACAGATAGAAACAAGGTCTTTATATTTCTGAAGAGGGATTGATTACAGGGAAAGATACTAGACATCAAAAAGGGGGTGGGGGAGGAATCTTACATTCTACCCCACTTAAAAAAATGCGAGATGTCCTCATCTTGCAAACTGGGATAATTTCGCAAGATGCACGAATATGAGACTTAGAGAAAAATTTTAATCAAGATTAACCACCAAGATAAGTCTTAAAGAGAGCAAGATTCAAAATACGAACAAGATTTAAACTTTATTCATTCTCGGAACTTATACAGTAAAGATAGAGGAACTCTTTACACTTCCATAAGCCCGTCCATCATATGGTCACAAAAGCAGTCCTCACAAGCTGCACAAGTATAAGGTAACTCATCTATGGGAATGATTATGTGGGTTATTGCTGCGCCTATCTCAGTGGTATAAGGTGTTCTAAGAAAAGGACCTCTGAGAGGCAAGCCAAAAACGGGGTAAAGGCATATCTTCTCATGAGGAAGAAAACACGCCAATAAGAAGACCCGCTCAGAAAACCCAGGATGCCTTGATCTCATGACGCAGTAGTATCGGGAACCCAAACCCAAGGCTTCAATAACCATGGCCAAGCGGACATTGTTGCGAAAGTGCTGTTGACCCCAGGGTGTTACCCTAGTTATGTCTTGATAGGTCCGCCATTTGGTCTGCGCTACAGAAGTTCCCAAGTGAGGGAAAAGTGAGCGCTCATACTGTTCTATAAAATCCTTCTTCACAGACTCACTTGCGTCTTGAAGGTGAGGAATCATTATGGATAAAACTAATTCTTGTTGCCAAGCCATGAAGGAGATTAGGAAGAAAGGAGATCGATGGGAGTAAGATTACTGTGAGCGACAAGTAAAAGTTACGACTTATATAAAGGAAGGAGCTAGCGTAACTTAGAAGCCAACGGTAGCTTGCCACTGAAGTTTTACCGTCTTTCCATGATTTGGGTTTGGCACAATTTTCTATAGAAGGCATTAAGAACTTTGAGATGAGGAGATAAAAGAAGTTCGTAAGTTAAATCACCTACTTTCTTTGGTCCACAATATCTGGGAGATAACTTCTTATACTTCCCAAGAGATAAAGAACTTCTTTTGGGTCGTACTCGAGACCAAAACCTTGATATCCAAAACATCGATTCTCACTTCTGAACTCGTTGTTCTGAATCCTTAAAACAGGTGGGACTCTTGAGAAGTATTCAGGAAAAAGGTTCTTCCTTTTTTAAACAAAATCTTTCTTTTATTTTAGAGAGGGAATAATTATAAGATCAAAAAGGGAGATTCTTACTCCTGTATACCTCTAAGGCTGGGGGAGAATCTTACATTCTACCCCACTTGAAAAGTGCGAGATGTCCTCATATCGCAAGGTAGAGGACAACTCTTTTTCTTAAGATCCAATTTATTCTGGGGTTCCTTATATTCTGGTCAACCCAACAGAATACGGGGATAATTATTCCTTATATAGAACTCATCATTAAATAACAATTCATTCAGATCATATCATTCATATCTTTAACACGATAATGGTCCATTAGTCTGAAAATTTTCCTTCTGAACATTCCTCCACAGGAATTTTAGTTAAACAAGTTCTCAATTTGTCATCCCTTAACTTAATCTACCGTCTCAAGTGTTAACAGTAGCAATCTGATAGCACAATCCACTAATCTCATAGTGATTTGCTGAAATCATTATCATCATTCCAGTTATGAATATCATCACTGGGACTCGTCCCATTCATCCTCATTGTGGTTTCGCTCAGCTTATTACATTTCAACTAAATTTCGAAAATCGTCATTTTTCAATCAGAATCCAATTCAATTCATCAATTCTCAAACAGAATTAAAAATCATATCAACCACATTCGAAATCATCATCTGGATAGCATTAACGCTTATAATTTCAAGTCTTAGATTTACTCGTATATACTATCGGTAAAGAGCTGCAGTTATACCCTCGGTATATACGGATAGTCATGATACTCGAAACTATAAGGTAAATACCATCATGTCTAGGTCTCAAGCAAGTCAGGGTTCCATACAATTGCGGTACTTCCAATTGAAGACCCAATTACTAATTTACGAATTTCAATTTGAATTAACAATTTGTATGAATTATATCAAACAATTACAACCTTTTTGTGCGTCTTGATAAACTTTTGACATAATTTACTCCTCAGTTGATCTTATTGGAGATCTATGACTTAAGTCTGATAAATAGATTTTTCTTTATCCGATCGCCCGTAAAAAAAACATTTGTATATTTATATACAAGTTGCAATAATTACATAGAGTGGTTTGGCTCCAAAATTCAAAATCTCTTCGAGAGACGTATAAGACGACGGTACTGGGCCATAGTCATGCCCTGTTACATAAGTTCTCTAACTGCGAAGGAAATTATTATTTTCTCCTTAGGGATAAATCGACTAAGGAGTCTATAAATTTGACATGAAAGTCTGAAATTTCGAGGTGTCGAATGATATAGAGTGACACCACGCACCATTTTCAGCTTTAACAGGATCATAGTCAATGAGAGATTCTGCCACAGCATTGTACGGCGGTTGCAATGAGCGTGGACATATTGCCCTGCAACCCACTTATGTTGTATTCTCTCCACTGGGGTAGGAAAATATAAATCCTTGAAATGGCGTGCAAGTCTTACTCGGCTTGTTTGAGTTGAAGCGGAAGAGATGAGATGCTCGAAGGCAAATGCAATCATATCTTGAGACTGGGTGAGGTCGGGAATACCAGATAAATGTGGAACTTCCATCTATAAAAACAATTTCTTTGATTAAAATTTCTTCATTAAAGAAGCTTACGGGATGAAAATACATTATGAAAATGCTGTTTCTGAATTCTTATTACCAATTTCAGATAAGAATTTAATTATCTTTATTAGCTTTCAAAAGCGGCTCTGATACCAACTGTGAGATCCCCCTGTTCCCACCGAGCAACGGATTCGGGTACTAGCAGCGGAAGTAGTACTTCTCGCACGGGACAGGGGTCCCACATTCGGGGCCTCGTCCACGGATATCCGGACAAGAGACTAATCCGTCGGTTTTTCCAAAACCGAACCCGGAAAAACTTCCCTTACCCGGAAAGCACGGGCGATTCCACCAGGATAATTTTTTTACTCTAACGTAGTCAAGATCATTACTGATCATGCTGATCCAACTGCACCTATAAAGATACTCGGTCGGATCAAGGAAGAAACTTGCACTTGGATCATTGGGATCAATGCTTTTTTCCCCATCAAGAGGCACAGCCGTTGATTCCTATCCATAGAACAATTACTATCCGGGACTTACTTCATCTATCGTAATAACAGAAATTGAGTCTCGGTTTACGGATCCATCAGTCCAGCCTAACCCCATCCGATCCCATGGGTTAGCCAACCGCCCAACCACTGTAGTGATGGGATCCAATTTGGAATTTGGTTAGGTTTTGTCCCGGGTACCAAGGAAAAGAGTTCCAAGGCCCCCTAGCCGGAATTTCATGCAAACATAAAACTAGCCACACCACTTACACACCCAATATGAAAATTGCCTTTTTCTTAGCATCAGCTAACTTTAAAACAATCCTTTAATGAAACCATAGTACCACTGATCACAATCTCCCAATTTATCCAGTTGATTCATAATTTCCCATCATTCCTTCATCAGAGTATCTATGGCATCATTGGCAACTAGAACGCTCACCACCTGTCCACACAGAGGCCGTTTCCATAGTTCCTAGCCCATAATACTCGGCAATATAATCACTTATCAAGATGGACTCTCGTTGAAGATCAGCAAGATCAACCAACAGATCCATATAAAAGAGCCATGGACTCATCCGTTGAGGACCAGCAAGGTCAGTCAACCAGATCCATGCCTGGTTTCACAAAACAACTCTTACTCCTTGTTCCAATATCTTCCTCGACGCACGCGTGGGTATCCTGGGCGACCCAGAGCCCGAGCACCGTATGGTCAGCACCCTCTAGGATCCTTCGCAGGTGACCTAGCGCTTCACTCATAGGCCGCTTCCTTGGTCCCTCATCCACCGTACCGGAAGCTCACCATTTAAATCGAACCGAGGCTGGTCAAGACCTCGGTCGACCTTGCTACGCGAGACGTCCTCCATTGACTCTCCGTCAGCAGTTGCAACTTTAACAGTTAGGTCTTCATGACCTTAATCCACAAGATGGTCAAAATGCTTCCCCAGCATTCTTGACATAAAACAGTCATTTACAAACAGTCACAAAATACAGTTTCTAAATCAAACTCTTGTCTTTCCACATTATCCCTCCTTAGTCCACATTACTTATTCCACATTCCATTCAATGTGTACTCATTCTCATCCATTTCCTCATATCGACGACACATTAATTCACATTCACATTCATACATCCACATTTACATGGATACATCCATTTTCACATCCTCATTTATACATCCACATCCCATATCCACATTCATACATACACATCCATATCCACATCCATACATCCACATTCACGTCCACATTCACATTCACATCCACATTCACATCCTCATTTATACATCCACATCCACATCCATATTCACATCCATACATCCACATCTACATGCATACCTCCATTTTCACATCCTCATTTATACATCCACATCCCTTATCTACATTCATACATACACATCCATATCCACATCCATACATCCACATCCACATCCACATTCATATTCACATCCATATATCCACATCTACATGCATACATCCATTATCACGTCCTCATTCATACATCCACATCCACATACATACATACATCCACATCCACATACATACATACATCCACATCCACATTCCCATTCACATCTATACATCCACATCTACATCCACATACATACATACATCCACATCCACATTCCCATTCATGTAACCCCATATGTCTTCACATCTAATCTTTTACATCACATCCATTCTCGCCCTATCACAACCCATATACATCCTATTCTATCACGTACACTTCTTACCTCATCCCATACACATCTTATCACATCTTAATTCATCTTATCACCTCTTATCACCTCTTATACATCTCTTATCACATCCTATCACATCTCATATCTTATTTATAGAATACAAGAGAATTCTTATATTTGATATAAGATTTCTTTACACATTTACTTATGCATAAATTCGATTTAAGGAGATTAATACTTCCGAAGAAAAATCAATCTTTTATGCATCTTCCTATGCATAAATTCATGAAAATGACACTTTTGAATTAAAATTCAATCTTTTATGCATCTTCCTATGCATAAATTCAATTTAGATGAGAATGACACTTTTGAATTAAAAATCAATTTATTTTTTTTTATATGCATCTTCTTATGCATAAAGTCAATTTGGTAGGAATTACACTTTTAGAATAAAAGAATTTCTCTTATGCATCTAAGTTATGCATAAAATCCATTTATGATGAAAATCACACTTTTAGTATAAAAAGAATATCTTTTATGCATACCTCCATGCATGAAATCCAATTATGATAACAGTAACACTTTTATAATAAAATAATCAACTTTTATGCATACCTCTATGCATGAAATTCAATTATGATAAAAGTCACACTTTTATATAAAAATTTTCCTTTATGCATACTTCTATGCATGAAAATTAAAAATGATAAAAGTAACACTTTTGATATAAAAATTTTCCTTTATGCATACTTCTATGCATGAAAATTAAAAATGATAAAAGTAACACTTTTGATATAAAAATTTTCCTTTATGCATACTTCTATGCATGAAAATTAAAAATGATAAAAGTAACACTTTTGATATAAAAATTTTTCTTTTATGCATACTTCTATGCATGAAAATTAAAAATGATAAAAGTAACACTTTTGATATAAAAATTTTCCTTTATGCATACTTCTATGCATGACAATTAAAAATGATAAAAGTAACACTTTTGATATAAAAATTTTCCTTTATGCATACTTCTATGCATGAAAATTAAAAATGATAAAAGTAACACTTTTGATATAAAATTTTTTCTTTTATGCATACTTCTATGCATGAAAATTAAAAATGATAAAAGTAACACTTTTGATATAAAAATTTTTCTTTTATGCATACTTCTATGCATGAAATAAAAATGGTAAAAATAACACTTTTGATATAAAAATTTATCCATTATGCATACTTCTATGCATGAAATAAAAATGGTAAAAATAACACTTTTGATATAAAAATTTATCCATTATGCATACTTCTATGCATGAAATAAAAATGGTAAAAATAACACTTTTGATATAAAAATTTATCCATTATGCATACTTCTATGCATGAAATAAAAATGGTAAAAATAACACTTTTGATATAAAAACTTATCCTTTATGCATGATATTAAAATTCAATTTCTCCATGATTGTAATGAAATTCTTTCAATTAATCTAGGATGATAATTCCTAGAATATGGTAGGAAGTCCTCTTTTTATGCTTTGAATGAGATTATTTTATGCATAATTTTTATAAAAATTTTGCCATAGCTCCGCTGCTATGACTGATAAATCTCAATTTTTCTAAGGGATAATGCTTATCATTAAGAAAATAATTAAAATAATCTCTAATTGGATTATTAATCCATAATGGATTGAATCATTAATATACATAAACTAAAAGCATAGAAAAAAGCCATTAATTTGGCCTCAAGCATAGCTTAATCTTGGGTTAAGGAAAAGCTTTATGAAAAGCTTGATTTGGATTGAGAATGGGTCATGAGTATGACCATTTCTTGAGTGAGAGAGAGAATTTACATAAAAATCATTAGAATTTAAACATAAATGAAAATTAACTTCAATAGCATTATGTAACTCTTCACTACTATTCAAACTTCAATAGCATTTAAAAAAAACCATACCAATTAAACTTCTCAAGCTTGAGAGGGGTTGAGAAGAGAGAAACATTGAGAAGTTATAGAAAGATCAATATTCACTAATTACCTTACAACTTGCTTGATTCTTTGTTCACGGTAGAGGCCCCCAACCAATCAATTGGCTAAGTATGTTGATGGAACCACTAATGGATTGAAGAAAGAGGGAAGCTCCAAAAACTAGTGAATTATTAAATGAATTCACAGTTCTTGGCTTAGGTGGAGTAGAGTAACGATGCATAAACACTATATATTTTGCAACAAGGGGGAGGCTTCTATTTATAGGAAAAATTGAGCTCCTAACCAAACAAACTGATTCTAGAATTTTCTAAATCAGTTTGGTCAATATTTGACCATTTTTAGATCAGTTAAGCTAACTTTTTGGAACTAGACTTGAATGAGGAGAGAGGAGAGATGAAATATCTCAATTTTTATGAGTTTAAAACTCATTCAAGCATGTGAAATATGCACCTCCTTTAAAGAACTCCCCTTCCTTACATATGTCATATTTTTAATATTGCTCATAGTTTTTTACTAATAAACCTTGTACATTTTCAACTCTTCATCTTATGTGAAATATGCACCTCCTTTAAAGAACTCCCCTTCCTTACATATGTCATACTTTTAATATTGCTCATAATTTTTTATTAATAAACCTTGTACATTTTCAACTCTTCATCTTATGTGAAATATGCACCTCCTTTAAAGAACTCCTCTTCCTTACATATGTCATACTTTTAATATTGCTCATAATTTTTTTACTAATAAACCTTGTACATTTTCAACTCTTCATCTTATGTGAAATATGCACCTCCTTTAAAGAACTCCTCTTCCTTACATATGTCATACTTTTAATATTGCTCATAGTTTTTTTACTAATAAACCTTGTACATTTTCAACTCTTCACCTCATGTGAGCATTTACTCATTTTTGGGTATTTTCTTTTTACAAGTTGGATTTATCTCCTCCCTACACATGGATTGATGCTATTGGTCCATAGGAACCTTAATTGGACCATAGTCTAAAGATTTCTGAAAATCTAGACCCTTAGGCTAAGGTTCTTTATAGCTATTTTCAATTAATTCCAATTGCACATTGGAAAATTCTTTTTGAATTTCTGTTTCAGGGGAACTCATCTGAATTAGAAGAGATATTTTTCTATCCAAAAATATTCAAAATCTGAATATTCTCTCTCTAGAATATTTTTCTCTCTCTAGGCTAAAACAGATAGAAACAAGGTCTTTATATTTCTGAAGAGGGATTGATTACAGGGAAAGATACTAGACATCAAAAAGGGGGTGGGGGAGGAATCTTACATTCTACCCCACTTAAAAAAATGCGAGATGTCCTCATCTCGCAAACTGGGATAATTTCGCAAGATGCACGAATATGAGACTTAGAGAAAAATTTTAATCAAGATTAACCACCAAGATAAGTCTTAAAGAGAGCAAGATTCAAAATACGAACAAGATTTAAACTTTATTCATTCTCGGAACTTATACAGTAAAGATAGAGGAACTCTTTACACTTCCATAAGCCCGTCCATCATATGGTCACAAAAGCAGTCCTCACAAGCTGCACAAGTATAAGGTAACTCATCTATGGGAATGATTCTGTGGGTTATTGCTGCGCCTATCTCAGTGGTATGAGGTGTTCTAAGAAAAGGACCTCTGAGAGGTAAGCCAAAAACGGGGTAAAGGCATATCTTCTCATGAGGAAGAAAACACGCCAATACGAAGACCCGCTCAGAAAACCCAGGATGCCTTGATCTCATGACGCAGTAGTATCGGGAACCCAAACCCAAGGCTTCAATAACCATGGCCAAGCGGACATTGTTGCGAAAGTGCTGTTGACCCCAGGGTGTTACCCTAGTTATGTCTTGATAGGTCCGCCATTTGGTCTGCGCTACAGAAGTTCCCAAGTGAGGGAAAAGTGAGCGCTCATACTGTTCTATAAAATCCTTCTTCACAGACTCACTTGCGTCTTGAAGGTGAGGAATCATTATGGATAAAACTAATTCTTGTTGCCAAGCCATGAAGGAGATTAGGAAGAAAGGAGATCGATGGGAGTAAGATTACTGTGAGCGACAAGTAAAAGTTACGACTTATATAAAGGAAGGAGCTAGCGTAACTTAGAAGCCAACGGTAGCTTGCCACTGAAGTTTTACCGTCTTTCCATGATTTGGGTTTGGCACAATTTTCTATAGAAGGCATTAAGAACTTTGAGATGAGGAGATAAAAGAAGTTCGTAAGTTAAATCACCTACTTTCTTTGGTCCACAATATCTGGGAGATAACTTCTTATACTTCCCAAGAGATAAAGAACTTCTTTTGGGTCGTACTCGAGACCAAAACCTTGATATCCAAAACATCGATTCTCACTTCTGAACTCGTTGTTCTGAATCCTTAAAACAGGTGGGACTCTTGAGAAGTATTCAAGAAAAAGGTTCTTCCTTTTTTAAACAAAATCTTTCTTTTATTTTAGAGAGGGAATAATTATAAGATCAAAAAGGGAGATTCTTACTCCTGTATACCTCTAAGGCTGGGGGAGAATCTTACACTCTAGGTGGTGATCAATTACATTGACATATTGCCTATAAAGATGAGCTGCTGCCAAAAACAACCAGAAATCGATCTTAGCGCTAGGCTTTCAAGCTTGATAGTGAGGGAGGAAAGCGCAATCAAGACTCAACTAAGGCCTTCTATAGCACTCGACAGATGTTGTCTTTGCACAACAAGCTTTATTGCCTTGCGGCTCACAACACAGATCATCTTTATAATTCATTTTATTCTCTATTGCGCACACTCAAGACTCAACCATTTCCTGATACACTACAGCAACACCAAGACATCTACAACACGGAGGCTTGCTCGAGCACAGATCAGCGGAGCTCATTTATTTTTTTTTCAAATAAAAAAAATAACAAGCATAGTCCATCATCTTTTCTTATTGAAGAGAGCATTACGAGCATCACAGAGCTTTTGCAGCTCTCCCTTACTCAAGCCCACAAATGAAGAAGGAAGTGGCTGTCACTGAAGGAAAAAAAAAAAAGAAGAAGAAGAAGATGGAGAGAAAGAACGTTTGTGTTTTTTATCCCTTCTATCATCTTTTGGCCTTAACCCTATTTTCACTCACATCTCCACCCTCCATCTACTTTACATCTTGTCCCTTCATTTATTTGGGGTTTTTTCACACTAGCCCACCTTACCCAAGCTTTCATGGTGAACTTCCCCCATATGAGATGTGAGGATGGTGACCAACACCCATGTTGTCACTCCATGCTTTGACTGGCCAACCCTAGTCTCTTTGCATTGGTATCAGAGCCCATTTTGCAGCTTGTGTGCACATTTTTGGCCATTTAGTGTATTTGGGGCATTCCCACATGTGTCTTGGCCCTTGTTTATGCACGGATCATCATTCTGAGAATTTTAGTGATTGCTTTGACTTTTTCTCACATGCGAGTGACCATTTGAGAATATCGGTGCCTTTTCCACACACGGTGTGGGATTCTTGATCACATTTAGGGGTGTTTCCACACTTTCGGGTGTTGGCGGGACGACATGGGTATCCATTACTACCTCTACCCCACCTATGATTGCCATGCTACCCACCATCATCATCATCGACATCTCAAAAGGAAATCCGAGGCATGCAAAATCCAAGGCAATGGTCCCATGATAATCTAGTGCAAGTGGAGAGGTTAAGGAACCGATGAGTATCCTCCATGATCAAAGGGATATGTATGGTATACACCCCAAACCATCGAAGTTGGAATGGTAGTAGCTCTTGGATCAAAATAAAAACTTGACTCCAAAGAGATAGTAGCCCCAGGGTCAAAAGGAAAACTCATAAGCCCATCCTCACGACCACACTGTGAATCTAGCATGAAAGGTATCCACCAAAGAAGCTCGAAACTCTTGGCCAAAATGTCAAGTGGTCTTGGCACAAAAGAATCATTGTATAGGCCAAGACTAGAATATGTTATAGATGCATCTGAATGTCGAGTCACATATCCAAAAACTATGCTCCTCAAATCAAGAATGCATCCAAAGAAAAATGTCATGACTCCAAAGAAAACAGGATTGTGTCGACATCTGTAGGAGACAAATGAACATAGTTCAAGGTCGGCCTAATGTAGAGTCAAATGTGAACTCATGCCACCATCACATGTAGCACCACTCAAAAGGTCAAAGGCATGATCCACCATATCAATATATGTATGAGCATGATTCGACCCATGCACAATATCTCCATGGGCAGGACACTCTATATGTGTGTGTCCCTCTAAAATAAGAGCTGGATCATCATAAAGACCATCATAACTAAGCACTAACAAAGTGTCTACACAATAGAGATAAGTGGTATCAGTCAACTCCCTATCAATGGAATCTCCAAGGCCACTAAGGTCATCCCAAAAGGTATCGACAAACTCTATCATTGGTGTCCCTATATGACCTAAATGATAGTTCAATCTCCAATGACATTGGATCTAGGAAAATACCTAAATCAATGTAAAGCTCTCCAGGTCAACGTCATAGGATATGCTAAAAATATGATCGATATGCATACTCCTATGATGTCTCACCTCTACGAACTCATCACTACTCTCATGCACTATCCCTGACTCCTCAATCACAACAACTCGATCCACCCGAATGCTGCCATGAATGTTATGAAAACTAAGAGTAGTGGTTGTATCCAAAATCTCTCCACATGTAATAAATCTAGAGCAGTAGCCCAACACATCTAATACTAGAACCTCGCGTCTATGCTCCTCATGGTCTATGATGTGCTCAACATGTGAAGTGTCAACCCCATGTGTAACTAGGGATGTATGACTAGCCCAATAATCTTGACTAGCCATCAAGATCATGGAATGCATCACTATGGTCATCTAATGTATCCATATAATCACTAGGCTTAGAGATAGGTAGCTCTATGATGCTCGTAATGCTCGCTGCCATCTTTGCCCTCGAGATCATGCCCACATCATCTAACTCACACACATCATCCTCACTATCACTATCACATACATCATCATCATGTGCATATGTTTTAGTGGCATCATGTGCACATGTATCACTATCATCATGTGTATGTGTGTACAATACATCAATATCACCATGTGTACGTGTGTATAATATAACATCATCTTCATCATCCCCATCATAATACAATGAATGAGTTGGTCTAAGTAAATGAGAATCAATAATATGATAGCTAGTTGATGTCGTGGGTGAGTCGTAGAAGTTCTCAAGGCCCATGTGAGCACCACTATGATAGCAACAAAAGTGACATCATGCTTGATCCATGTCCTCCAAGGATCCAAACCTGTCATGCCATAACTCAAAAAATGTATCCCATGAATGATCACTATGATGATCATCACCCATATAATCATCTATAGTCATAACATGAACATCATCACTATAGATGATTATATGGGTGATGATGATCATAGTGATCATTCATGATCACTATGATCATCATCACCCATATAATCATCTATAGTCATAACATGAACATCATCATCACCCATATAATCATCTATAGTGATGATGTTCATGTTATGACTATAGATGATTATATGGGTGATGATGATCATAGTGATCATTCATGGGATACATTTTTTGAGTTATGGCATGATAGGTTTGGATCCTTGGAGGACATGGATCAAGCATGCTGTCACTTTCATTGCTATTGTGGCTCGACATTTAGATGCATCTATAACATATTCTAGTCTTGGCCTAGACAATGATTCTTTTGTGTTAGGACCACTTGACATTCTGGCCAGGAGTTTCAAGCTTCTTCGGCAGATACCTTTCATGCTAGATTCACAGTGTGGTCATGAGGATGAGCTTATGAGTTTTCCTTTTGACCCTGGGGCTACTATCTCTTTGGAGTTGAGTTTTCCTTTTGATCTAACAGCTACGACCATTCCAGCTTTGACGGTTCGGGATGTATATACCATACATATCCCTTTGCTCCTGTTGGATACTCAACTAGCTTCGTCATCGATAGTGGTTCCTTAACCTATTATGGTAATTACTTTATTGGGTGATCCAATAAGTAAAAAGAATATCTTGGGTGACCCAAGTGTGATTAATTTAGTTGTGAATGAATCCAACCAGCTATGACATATGTGACACATGTATTGTGATTAAGTTGGTTGTGAGTGAGTCCAACTAGCTCTAACATGTTTGAAACGTGTGGTATACTTTTTGAATACATGTGATGCATATGAAAACATTGTGTGTGATCCAATAAGTAAAAAGAATATCTTGGGTGTCCCAAGTGTGATTAATTTAGTTGTGAGTGAATCCAACCAACTGTGACATATGTGACACATGTATTGAGATTAAGTTGGTTGTGAGTGAGTCCAACTAGCTCTAACACGTTTGAAACGTGTGGTATACTTTTTGAATACGTGTGATGTGTATGATAATATTGTGAGTGAATCCAATGTGTGTGAATTTGATTGTGAGTGAATCTGATCAACTCTAAAACACGTGTGATGCGTGTGAGGATATGTGGGAGTGAATCCACTTAAATACATAATGACATACTTTGTGAATATGTGTGACGCGTATGAAAACATTGTGAGTGAATCCAATGTGGAAATAATTAATGTGTTTGATCACCCGTGTGTGCTAATAGATAAAAAGAGGACAGTTGTCTTCTCAACCAGGAGGACTATTACGGGAGTGACATTTTTCAGAATATTTTATCATGGGAGTGAATCCAAATAATTATGTGTGATGCATGGTTATGAATGATTTCCATTTGTTATAATTATTTTTATGAGAGATTCCAAAGTAATTGTGATCTAATGTTGTGGACTATTTTGAGTATAGATCATAGGTTCGAGACAACCAAGGTGGCCAATTGATGAGACTATCTAGCCAAGCACATGTGTGCTAAATATTTAATTTTGTATGGTTTGGCCCATTGTACATATGTTGGGCAACGATTATTTTTTATGAGATGCTTTAAAAGCATTGGACTAAGGTTCAATTTTGTAAAAAGCCCAATTTTGGAAAAGCTATGCTATTTATGGCTCCAAGGGCTAAATTTATTAATATGATTTAAATATCGCGTGTGGGAGTGGAGCCACACACGTCGAGGGGGAGATTGCACCCAATCTTGTGTCCTTTGATTTTTGTGTTCTTTGATCTTTCATGTTCTTGATTTATGCTATGATGTTATGGTTTATTTATTTTATCATTTAAATTGTGGAATAATCTAATCTCCATGTACCACGGTCCTGTAACATTGGTATCAAAGCACGGCAAAAACAAGAATTGAATTTGGGTCATGGGGAGAGTTGAAGAAAAATCAAGAAATTTATTTCTCCTCAAAGGCTATTGGCTTGGAAATATTTGAAGCCTTTTCAACAAATTCAAAAATATTTGCACCAGAAGAGTAGAATCTGCAGCAAGAGTACAAGGCTTTGGAGAAGGACAATTTATCCAAAAATCCAAGAGGTACAATTCATCAAACCAAAAATCCAAGAGCTAAAGAAAGAGTAGAATCTGTAGAAGAGTACAAGGTAGAAGGACACAATTCATCCAAAAATCCAAGAGGTACATTTCATCGAGCCAAAAATCCAAGAGTTAAAGAAGAAAAGATAGAAGAGGTAAAGAAGAAAGAAGAAAAGGTAAAGAAGAAAAGGCATCCAAGAGCTAAAGAAGAAAAGATAGAAGAGGTAAAGAAGAACAATCGTCCTGGGTTGTAACTATCACCACCACACGCGAGCGATCAAACACATTAATTTTTCCCACATTGGATTCACTCACAATGTTTTCATACGCGTCACACATATTCACAAAAAGTATACCACATGTCTCACACATGTCACAGTTGGTTGGACTCACTCACAATTGGATTCACTCACAATGTTTTCATATGCATCACACGTATTCGAAAGTATACCACACGTCTCACACGTGTCATAGCTCGTTGGACTCACTCACAACCAACTAGGGCCACCCTCATCAAGAATTATTTCAAAAGAGTTGATCGGACTCACTCACGATCAAATTCACAGAATATTTACATGCATCACACGTGTCTTAGAGTTGATCAGACTCACTAACAATCAAACTCACACATTTCTTACATGCGTCACACATGTCACACTTGGTTGGATGCACTCATAACCAAATTAATCACACTTGGGTCACCCAAGATATTCTTTTTACTTATTGGATCACCTAATAAATTAATTACAGTAACATTCCCTCTTGTTTGGGTTGCAAAACTGACCTCAATTGTGCATTTATTCACAAACACCAACAGAAGTATCTTTCACAGATACCAAAACAAGTATCTTTTATAGATACCAACACAAGTATCTACAGACACCTAGTTAATCTTGTTTGAAAATAGAAAGAGAATAATTTGAAGAAAGTGTTTCAAATGAGGTGTTAGAGTTTAAAGGATAAATGTGAAATAACAATAAGTTACATACATTCTTCGATGATCAATCGAAAGAGCAAGGAGAGGAGCATTGAGAGCCATAATCACATTGTTAAACTACTGCAACCTCAAGAATTTCATCATAGACAGATGAGGATTGTTCAGAGAATTTCTTTTTCAAAATTGCTTTTGGAATTTATTTTTATCCTTCTCAATTTAGCACTAGCGCTGGACCCAAGCTTGTGTGGGTAAGCAAGTAAATATATATATAAATATATATATTTATTATTTTCTCTCCACCCACCCTCCTTCACAGGCAGTGCAGCGGAGAGTTAAATTTTTCTCTCCATCTGGCGGCAGCAACATCTCCCGGTCGTCTCTGCGCAATTCACAGAAGAAGCCTGGCTAATTTCACCGATTTACGCTTGATAGTGACCCTTTAATCTTCTTTAAGAAATAATTAAAAACTCATAAAATATATCAAAAATCAAAACAAAGACTTGAATTAAATTGAAATCAAATCACATATGCATAAAATAAAGCAAGAGAGAAAGAATAACATCACCATCAAGACAAGATTGGGTGCAATCTGCCCCCCCATGCCGTGTAGCTCCACTCCCACGACATAAGTATTTAGAGAATTTTATTTTATAAAAATAGCCCAAGGAGCTAAGAATAGGTGACATACAAATTGGGCTTCTACTTTTGGGGTATTGCTTTACACATTTTTAACCATATGAAATCTCCTAAGGTTTATACATATAAAAACCTTTGCCCAAATAAAATTGCTAGTGGGCCTTGTTACATAAAATGACTATGTGCACATTTACACCTGTACATTAATCTTGTGCCTATTTGCATATTCCATTAAACTAAATCTTGCGCAAATTAAATTAAATATATTTTTGTAATATCATTAATTTATCAAAAATATGATAAAATATATACCTATAACAGTCCTCCCATTTGAGAAAGCAATTGTCCTCAATTGTGTAAAAGAAAATGCTACAACAACAAAAAAATATCATGCAACACCTAAATTGGTGATGCTCGCACTATCATCATGAAAGATCCCTGCCCCCTCCGCTGTAAGATTCCTCCCTTTAAAAATGGGAGAAACACTTAAGATAGTCCGCTAAGTCTTATCTAGGGAAAAATTTCCTATTCATCAACACCTTGACCCTGTAGAGATTCAAGGATACGATTCATAGGTATGACCTAGCTCTATCCCGCAGGGGGAGCGTGATTTTCTAAACATCAAATCACCCATAGGGCAATTGATCAAAAATTGGGCAACTACTAGACTTGATTTCTAGAGACAACGCTTTTTTCCTCATCTTATGCAAGGCACAGCCGCTGACCTAGTCTTCTAGAATAGAGTTGCCCAAGAACCTAACTATCTAACGTAGGGCTTTCACTTAATCTGTTGGAAAGCTACCCGACTAATTGGGTCCACCCGTCCGTAGGATGGTGCCGTCAGGGCATTCCATCCTCCCACTTTCCACCCTACTCACGCATCAATTTGTTTTCTAATTAATACTACCACACTGTTTGACATAAATAAACATATTCCTTAATTAGGGCCCTTCTTCACAAGGTTCATTAAAACAGCCTTCTTACACAATACAATCATACCACAGACAAGATGCAATTATATAAAAAGTTTATACATGAATCCATTTCCATACAAGCCAATCCGGCTCTCTTATTCTTATTCTGCCAATGATCTAGAATTCGGCCTTCCAGCCTCTACATGCTGGGCAAAACCCTACGGGACCATACACCTCATCGTCGGCAGCTGCTTTGGCGAGGACTCAAACCGGCCTGTCGCCCTCTCAGGCTCCATCACTCGATCCTCCCGCCCCTCAGAGGGATGTCTGCACACTAGGGTGGGCTTATTTACCGCACTAGCCTGGGCCCTCAGAACTAGGCAGCCTCATAATCTCTCGCCTCAATCGGCGATCCTTATTCTCCCAAAGGTATGAGGGATACCTTGGGCCATTCCCGGGCTTTGCTAACGACGCCGCCCAGCTACACAAGTACGGAACGGAGTTAGCATTGAAGCCAAAAAAAATCTTGAATTCTAAAGATAACAACTTCAATGCAATTTACTAAATATAGCATTCACAGTTCATGGAGATAACAATTTCAACGCAATTTATCGAATACAACATCACATAATTCGTAACTTCATATAATTTTTATGTCCTCATTTTAAAAGAAAAAGACACCATTCATTAATACTAATTTAAGGAAAAATCTCTTCTTTTGAAAATTAACCAAGCTAACCTGGCCGTTGTTTCCTTGAGGGGCTTGAAAAGGGAGGACTGGAGCCGCATTGGGCGCATCTCTCCCCATCTCGTTGTTACGTGCCCCTCTTGAGGCAATATTTTGCTGTCTCCGAGATGAGACCATCTTAGGTGCCGCCTTGTAGAGCTCACTGCTGCGATCGAAACGCTTCAGTCGGATCTGAATTCCGAGCTCGTTTGCTCACCGTATGAGCAAAAGAATATGGCGCACGAACCCTCGCTTGAGTCAAAAAACCCTTACTAAAGTCTACGCAAATGGGGGGGGGGGGGGATTGTGAGATGTCCTTAAGGGCAAAGGCAAAAACGTGGAGAGGGCTGGGAGGGGTGGCTGCAAGCCTCTCTGTAAGTCTATTCACACGGGGGGGGGAGAGAGAGAGAGAGAGAGAGAGAGAGAGAGAGAGAGAGAGAGGTAAGGACACTGGCCTCTAGCAAGAGGGGGATGGAGGAAAATTGGCTTATCTGAAAAGAGCCAAATGAGGGGGTGTGAGAGGGGTGGCTACAAGGGCGGCTGTACTTGCAGCAAGTACGCTACACAGGGACGGACGGCGGTACGGACGGCGGCACAACAGGGCATACGCTACACAGAAATGCGTGCCGTCTGTGGAGCACCCCGGGGGTTTATATAGCTGAGGGGTGAGGGTACGGGCGCTGCGCAAAGCAAGGACGAAAGGACGGTGTACCTTCAAAGGCTATGGATCAGTGGCCTGCATGGGTCTAGGGGAAAGGTACGGTGTCGGTTGTCTGGGAAAGGAGTGGTACGCATGTACCTTATCTGGTCTGGGTGTCCACCTAAGGGTACGCGTGGACCATACAGTGGGCGGTCGTCCTTTGGTTCTTGGGCAGCCATTGTACGAGCGCCCTAGTAAGTGTGTACGGACCAAATTTTGGGGCGGGGTACCCAAATTTGGGAAGCCCGCCTCGATTTACGTGTCGGACCGCCCCGGGGAGCGAAAAATTTTTTTGTCCGGGAGGTTCTCCTGGTCGCAGGGGTTCAGACCGTTCGTCAATCGGACGTGCGGTCGTGCATTTATTAAGGTTTAAAGGTCGCTGTTTTTTAACTAAAATGATTGAAATTAGCGTATAGGCTTGATCCGGTGTCCGTTTTGGATGCTGTAAAATCCTATATTAGGGTAAAATCGCACGCAGATTCCAAATTTGGGCTCATAATTTGAAGATTCTAAGTAAAAATAACTCAAATAATAAAATCATTGATATTTATACCATAAAAACTCATAATTACATGGACATTTCTTTATTAGTGAAGATGGGTACGTTACATCCTTCCCCCCTTAAAGAAATCGAGATGTCCTCATCTCGTCATGAATTGGGGATAATCCTTTAAGAGTGTAGCTTCATCTTCCCAAGTTGCATCCTCTTCAGGGTAATCTTTCCACTGAACTAGATGTTCTACAAGAGTTCTATTTCGGAGTTGCCTTTCCCTAGAATCTATGATGCTACTGGGCTGTAATTCAAGGACTCCTTGAGTAGGGATTACAACTTGTTCATCATCAAGAATATGATCGAGACTGGGGACATATGGTTTTAACAAACTTACATGAAATACATTATGGACTTTGATATGGGCTGGGAGTTGGAGTTTATAGGCACTTTTACCTAGACACTTGATAACTGTATAAGGACCACAATACCTAGGGCTGAGCTTCTTATATTTCCCAAGTGATAGAGAACTTCGTTTGGGTCGCACTCGTAGAAGAACTTTGTCTCCTTCCTTGAAGATCCTTTCAGACCTCTTGTTGTCAGCATAATGCTTTTGTCGATCTTGGGCAGCTTTAATATCCTTTTGGATAGCCTTGGTTTGTTCCTCCATTTCTTCGAGCATTTTCCTGGATGCCTCAACTCTTATGGTTGGATCAGAGAAATTTAGAGGAGACAGGCATTCTTGCCCATAGAGTGCCTTGAATGGTGACATTCCTATGCTTTGATGATAAGACGCATTGTAGGCAAATTCTACCAGAGGAAGGTATTGAATCCACCTTCTGGGTTCCCGTCCACAGTATGCTTTGAGAATGTCTTCAATTACTTGATTGACTCTCTCAGTCTGGCCATCGGTCTCTGGATGATAAGCTGTGCTAAAGCAAAGTTGAGTCCCCAGAGCTTGAAATAAAGGCTGCCAGAATTTTGAGGTGAAGTCAGAATCCCGATAACTTACTGTCCTTTTTGGGAAACCATGAAGTTTGAGGACTTCCTTGATGAATATTCGAGCAACATCAGAAGCTTTGAAGGTCTTCTTTGCTGGTATAAGGTGAGCTACTTTGGTAAGTAAGTCCACTACTACTAGAATGGAGTCATATCCTCCTTGAACAGTGGGGAGACTTGTGACAAAATCCATACTAATGCACTCCCACTTCATTTGGGGAATATCTAAGGGTTGAAGCTTTCCAGGCATCTTGATCCTTTCAGCTTTGATCCTTTGGCATGAGAGACATTGTTTCAAGTACCAAAGCACATCATTTTTCAAGCCTGCCCAATGAAAGCTCCTTCTTACCACATTTAATGTTTTTGCATAACCTGGGTGTCCTGCAGCAGGGCTATCATGAGCTTCATGGAGGATTAGTTTCTTTAAAGCAGGATCCTTAGGGATACATAGCCTGTGATTGAAGTAGAGGCTTCCTTCATGAGTGGAGTATCCCTTGATTAGATTCTTCTCTTTCTCTGAGTGTCCCCCTTCTTCTACTAACTTTATCATCCTCTGATAATCTGGGTCATGAGATGAGACTTCTTCAACCTTGACCAGTATGGGATTATTTGGCATTGAAATTGCATTCAAGAAAGATTTGCGGCTAAGTGCATCAGCTACCACATTATCTTTCCCAGGGCGGAATTTGATGTCGAAATCATATTCTTGTAGAATTTCAATCCATCTCCTTTGCCGCATGTTGAGGTTAGGCTGGGTGAAGATCCACTTTAGACTTTTGTGGTCAGTTACAAGCTGGAATTTGCCTCCCAAGAGATAATGTCTCCATAATTTGAGGCAATGAACAACTGCTAAGAGTTCCAAATCATGGGTGGCATAGTTTGCTTCATATTGCTTCAGCTTGCGGGAAGTATAAGCGACTGGTCTCTAAAAACTGATGGTAAGGGTGGTAAACTTTGGATTGGGGTAGATCCCAACACCGCTACTCTATCAGCAGGTAAGACCTGCATGTCATACACCCAACGGTCCTGAGGTATGCGAACCCCATCTATAGTCACCGAGGTGTCGGCCCTGGGGGTACCGACAAACCAAAATAAGCGGATCATCTTCAGCTTCTCAATCCAACGAATCCGCTTAAGGTCAGTGGTGAGGTTCCCAGTCTGATCTGCTCTGATGAAGAAGTATCTCGGCCCACGACTCCAGAAATCTCTACCCCATCCTCTCTGAATACGAGAGAAATGAGGGAGGGATATCTTCTCTAATATCTGCACCATGGTGTCGCGGAACTCGAAATTCGAGGAGTGACTAGCAGTCTCGAAGATGCATTGGAAAACTAGAAATTTGGAGTAGGCATCTTCCTCTTCCTACAATCATTCAAACATCAATTTAACTTATTTGTTTAGTAGGATATCTTTACTAATTAGCATTACGTTAGGTAAAACATTTATTACAAAACAATCCTTAAACCGCAATTCCTAGGAGCCAAACTTGCTCTGATACCAATTGTAAGGTTCCTCCCTTTAAAAATGGGAGAAACACTTAAGAGAGTCCGCTAAGTCTTATCTTGGGAAAAATTTCCTATTCATCGACACCTTGACCCTGTAGAGATTCAAGGATACGATTCATAGGTATGACCTAGCTCTATCCCGCAAGGGGAGCATGATTTTCTAAACATCAAATCACCCATAGGGCAGTTGATCAAAAATTGGGCAACTACTAGACTTGATTTCTAGAGACAACGCTTTTTTCCTCATCTTATGCAAGGCACAGCCACTGACCTAGTCTTCTAGAATAGAGTTTCCCAAGAACCTAACTATCTAACGTAGGGCTTTCACTTAATCTGTTGGAAAGCTACCCGACTAATCGGGTCCACCCGTCCGTAGGATGGTGTCGTCAGGGCATTCCATCCTCCCACTTTCCACCCTACTCACGCATCAATTTGTTTTCTAATTAATACTACCACACTGTTTGACATAAATAAACATATTCCTTAATTAGGGCCCTTCTTCACAAGGTTCGTTAAAACAGCCTTCTTACACAATACAATCATACCAAAGACAAGATGCAATTATATAAAAAGTTTATACATGAATCCCTTTCCATGCAAGCCAATCCGGCTCTCTTATTCTTATTCTGCCGATGATCTAGAATTCGGCCTTCCAGCCTCTACATGCTGGGCAAAACCCTACGGGACCATACACCTCATCGGCTGCTGGCGAGGACTCAAGCCGGCCTGTCGCCCTCTCAGGCTCCATCGCTCAATCCTCCCGCCCCTCAGAGGGATGTCTGCACACTAGGGTGGGCTTATTTACCGCACTAGCCTGGGCCCTCAGAACTAGGCAGCCTCATAATCTCTCGCCTCAATCGGCGATCCTTATTCTCCCAAAGGTATGAGGGATACCTTGGGCCATTCCCGAGCTTTGCTAACGACGCCGCCCAGCTACACAAGCACGGAACGGAGTTAGCGTTGAAGCCAAAAAAAATCTTGAATTCTAAAGATAACAACTTCAATGCAATTTACTAAATATAGCATTCACAGTTCATGAAGATAACAATTTCAACGCAATTTATCGAATACAACATCACATAATTCGTAACTTCATATAATTTTTATGTCCTCATTTTAAAAGAAAAAGACACCATTCATTAATACTAATTTAAGGAAAAATCTCTTCTTTTGAAAATTAACCAAGCTAACCTGGCCACCGTTTCCTTGAGGGGCTTGAAAAGGGACGACTGTGGAGCCGCATTGGGCGCATCTCTCCCCATCTCGTTGTTGCGTGCCCCTCTTGAGGCAATACTTTGCCGTCTCCGAGATGAGGCCATCTTAGGCGCCGCCTTGTAGAGCTCGCTGCTGCGATCGAAACGCTTCAGTCGGATCTGAATTCCGAGCTTGTTTGCTCACCGTATGAGCAAAAGAATATGGCGCACGAACCCTCGCTTGAGTCAAAAAACCCTTACTAAAGTCTACGCAAATGGGGGGGGGGGGATTGTGAGATGTCCTTAAGGGCAAAGGCAAAAACGTGGAGAGGGCTGGGAGGGGTGGCTGCAAGCCTCTCTGTAAGTCTATTCACACGGGGGGGGAGAAGAGTTAAGGACACTGGCCTCTAGCAAGAGGGGGATGGAGGAAAATTTGCTTATCTGAAAAGAGCCAAATGAGGGGGTGTGAGAGGGGTGGCTGCAAGGGCGGCTGTACTTGCAGCAAGTACGCTACACAGGGACGGACGGCGGTACGGACGGCGGCACAACAGGGCATACGCTACACAGAAATGCGTGCCGTCTGTGGAGCACCCCGGGGTTTATGTAGCTGAGGGGTGAGGGTACGGGCGCTGCGCAAAGCAAGGACGAAAGGACGGTGTACCTTCAAAGGCTATGGATCAGTGGCCTGCATGGGTCTAGGGAAAAGGTACGGTGTCGGTTGTCTGGGAAAGGAGTGGTACGCATGTACCTTATCTGGTCTGGGTGTCCACCTAAGGGTACGCGTGGACCATACAGTGGACGGCCGTCCTTTGGTTCTTGGACGGCCATTGTACGGGTGCCCTAGTAAGTGTGTACGGACCAAATTTTGGGGCGGGGTACCCAAATTTGGGATGCCCGCCTCGATTTGCGTGCCGGACCGCCTCGGGGGGCGAAAATTTTTTTTGTCCGAGAGGTTCTCCTGGTCGCAGGGGTTCAGACCGTTCGTCAATCGGACATGCAGTCGTGTATTTATTAAGGTTTAAAGGTCGCCGTTTTTTAACTAAAATGATTGAAATTAGCGTATAGGCTTGATCCGGTGTCCGTTTTGGATGCTGTAAAATCCTATATTAGGGTAAAATCGCGCACAGATTTCAAATTTGGGCTCAAAATTTGAAGATTCTAAGTAGAAATGACTCAAATAATAAAATCATTGATATTTATACCATAAAAACTCATAATTACATGGACATTTCTTTATTAGTGAAGATGGGTACGTTACATCCGCGCAACGAATTTGGGGTTGCTACTAGCAGCGAAAGTAGCACTTCTTGCACAGGGCAGAGCCTCTCCCTCGGGGCCGCGCCCATTTATATTCGGACAAGAGACTAATTCCTCGGTTCTTCCAAAACCAAACCCGAAAAAACTTCCCTCGCCCCGCAAGCACGGGTGATTCCTCCAGGATATTTTTATTCTAACGTAGTCAAGAGCCTTAACTAACCCAACTGATCTGACTGAACCTATTATTCACATGGTCAAATCAAGCAGAAAACTTGCACTTGGATCATAGAGACCAACGCTTTTTTCCTCATCGAGAGGCACAGCCGTTGATTCTTTTCCATAGAACAAGGACTGTCTGGGATTTACTTCATCTATCGTACCATAACAGAATTGAGTCTCATTTTAGGGATCCATCAGTCCAGCCTAACCCCATCCAGTCCCATGGGTTAGCCTACTTCCCAACCACTGTAGTGATAGGATCCATTTAGGAATTTGGTTATGTTTTGTCTCGGGTACCAGGAAAAGAGTTCCCAGGTCCCCTAGCAGGCGCTTCATGAAGATAGTCACACCACTTACACACCCAATATGAAATTGCCTTTTTCACAGATTCAGTTGTCTTTAGAACAATCTTTTAATAAAACCATAGTATCACTGATCATAATCCTCCAAAATATCCGATTGAATTCTAATTTCCAATCATTCCTTCATCGGTGTACCTATGGCATCATTGGCAATGAGAACGCTCACCACCTGTCCACTCAGGGGACTTTTCAATAGTTCCTAGCTCATAGTACCCAGAAATATATTCACTTATAAAAATCGAGATGAACTCTCCATTGAAGATCAGCAAGATCAACCAATAGATCCATATAAACGAGCCATGGACTCATCCGTTGAGGACCAGCAAGGTCAATCAACCAGATCCATGCTCGAGTTTAGAAAATAACTCTAACACCTTGTTCCATTTTCTTCCTCGATGCATGCGTGGGTATCTTCGGCGACCTAGAGCCCGAGCACCGTATGGTCAACACCCTCTAGGATCCTTCGCAGGTCACCTAGCGTTTCACTCATAGGCCGCTTCCTTGGTCCCTCATCCACCGTACTGGAAGCTCACCATTTAAATCGAGCCAAGGCTGGTCAAGACCTCGGCCGACCTTGCTACGCGAGACATCCTTCATTAACTCTCTATCAACTGTTGTAACTTTATCACTTTGGTCTCCATGACCTCATTCACAAGATGGTCAAAATGCTTCCCCAGCATTCTTGACATAAAATAGTCATTTAAAAACAGGTCATAAATACAGTTTCTAACGAACTCTCATCTTTTCACATCGTTCCACATCATTTCCCGTTATTCCACATTCTTCTAAATCAATTCACTTTACTTAATCCACATCCAATCATATGTAATCTCATCGTCCTTCATCCAATCATCCAATCACATCATATTACATCTCATCACATCACATCTCATCTATTCTCATCTACCCATATCCTCATCACATCTCATCACATCACATCTCATCCATTCTCATCTACCCATATCCTCATCACATCTCATCCATTCTCATCTACCCATATCCTCATCCATTCTCATCTACCCATATCCACATCACATCACATCACATCACATCCATTCACATCTACCCCGATCCACATCACCACATCACCACATCACATCACATCGCATCCCATCCATTCACATCTATCCTGCTTCACACACATCCATTCTCATCACATCTCATCTATTCACATCTATCCCGATTCACATCACATCCATTCACATCACATATCATCCATTCACATCTACCTGATTCACATCACACCCATTCTCATCACATCTCATCTATTCACATCTATCCTGATTCACATCACATCACATCTATCCTCATCACATCTCATCCATTCACATCTACCCTGATTCACATCACATCACATCCATTCATATCCATCATATTCATTCTCATCACCATCCCATCACATACATTCTATCCACATTACATCACATCCACTTCTATCCACATCATATCGCATTCATACACAACCCATCTCATCCACATCCATCCAGTCATTTACATGCACGACTATTCACATCCATCCATTCATTCACATTCACACCTATCACTTCACATCTCATCACATCCACATCCACATCCCTTTACATCACATCACACCCACATCCCTTTACATCCACATCACATCCATTCACATCCATTCACATCCACATCCTCTTTACATCACATCACATCTCATTCCACATCCGTATCGACATCCATTTACATTACATCACATCTTATCGCATCCACATCCACATCCATTTACATCACATCTCAATTCACATCACATCACATCTATTTCACATCACATCACATCCATTCTCATCACATCTCATCTGTTCATATCTATCCTGATTTACATCACATCTCATCCATTCACATCTACCCTGATTCACATCACATCACATCACACCCATTCTCATCACATCTCATCTATTCACATCTATCCTCGTTCACATCACACACATTACATCCATCCTCATCACATCTCATCCATTCACATCTACCCTGATTCACATCACATCACATCACATCACATCTCATCCGTTCACATCTACCGTGATTCACATCACATCATATCACATCCACATCCACATTCATTTACATCACATCACATCCTATCACATCCACATCCACATTCATTTACATCACATCACATCCTTTCACATCCACATCCACATTCTCATCTCTTCATTCATATCCACATCTATTTATATCACATCCTTTCACATATCCTCACATCTCATTCTCATCTCTTCATTCACATCCACATTCATTTATATCACATCCTTTCACATATCCTCACATCTCATTTGCATCTCTTCTTTCACATCCACATCCATTTCACATTTAGGAACATTTTCTTTTTTTGATACCGATGAGACTTTTCTAGTATTTCTACCAATTGCTTGGCCTAGGTAAAGGTTCTTTTTCTCAACGGATATTTTCATATACTTTCTTAATTTTCTCAAGTTGAATATATTCAATATTCTTCATTTTGAGTAAAAGATTCATGGGATTTACAAAGAGCAATTCTACCCATATTTCCCAATAATGCTCAAAATTTCACTTTTGATAAATACTCATAATTTGAATTATGCTAAAAAAAAATTTTTTTCATTTAATTTCTTGGATCTCAAATGTCATGGGAATTCCTCGTTTTACATTTAATTGATTTAAATCTAAATGTCATGAAAATTCCTCTTTTATCATCAAATAAATTTATCTAAAATTTCTCTTTTCTTTAATAAAAAATCCATTAATTCAATATGCTAAGAATTCCACTTTTTCCATTCAAATGATTGAATTCCAAATGGCATGGAAATTCCTCTTTATCATTTAAATAAAATTACCATATTTTCTCTTTTCTTAATTATTTAATTATGCATAAACCTTAAAAAATTAGTTTTCCATTGAATGTGATGAAAATCATTCTTTCAACATAGGACGACCAATCCTAGAATATGGTAGGAAGTCCTCTTTTCACATTATGCATAAGAATGAATTATGTATCAATTTCTTAAAAATTTTGCCATAGCTCCGCTGCTATTACTGATAATTTTTAATGAAAAGAATAAACTTAGTAATACAATTATGATAGTATAACTATCTTCTAAACTTAAATCCAATTTATGGATTTAAATCATAAGATTATCATAATTTTAGAAGCATAAAAGTATAAAAAGCCACTTTCTTAACCTCTAACTTCACAAGCCTGGGGTTTGATTTGTGAATTGAGAATTTATCAATGAGAAGCATCATTTGAATAGAGAATTGGTCATAGGAATGACCATTCTTTTGGGGAGAGAGAGATAAACATAAAAAGCATCCTAATAATTAAGCATAAATGTAAAATTTTCTTAATTATTCATTATAACTCTTAAGAAAAGCTTGATTTACATTATAAACACTTAATTTAGAAACTTCTCAAGCTTGAGAGGGGTTGAGAAGTGAAAACATTGAGAATAGTAGAGAAAAACCATAAAATTACACTTTACCTCTTGTTTTTGGTAGCTTCTCTATCTTAGAAGAAGCCCCCAACCAATCAATTGGTTAGTGTGTTGAGAGGAAAGCTCCAAGGAAGGTTGAAGGGAGAGAGAAGCTCCAATCTCTCCAAAATGTAGAGGATTTTTAAAGGATAATAGAAAATATCATTATTTTAATGTAATACTAACATGGTATAGTTCACAGATAAGAATACAAAAGAATGAGGGTCTATTTATAGGTGAGGGAGGCCACTAACTGAGTCCAACTAAGTTCTAGAATTTTTCAGCTTCAGTTTGGCTGAATTTGGACAAGATTTAATCAGTTTGGCTCCCTTTTTTATTTGGTTTGATCCAGGAGAGAGGAGAGAAAAAAATATCTTAATATTTTTTATTTAAAAACTCATTCACATGTGTGAAATAGGTGCCTCCTTAAAGTCTCCCCGCCTCCTTACCAAGGTGTCAAAAATGTATCATTATACCAAAATATCTCATTTTTTTAGTAATATCTCAGTTTTTAACTAATAAACCTTGTACTCAGTCAACTCTTCATCTTGTGTGAGCATTTACTCATTTTTGGGTATTTTCTTTTATTCTTTGGATTTATCTCATTCCCACACTTGGATTTATCCAATTCGTCCCCATAGGAACCTTAATTGGAATATAATCCAGAAATTTCTGAAAATCTTGACCCTTAGGCTAAGGTCCTTTATACACATTTTCAATTAATTCCAAATGCACATTGGAAAGTTCTTTTTGAAATTCTGTTTCAAGGGAAACCATTTTAGACACTAGAAGGATTTTTATATCTAAAAATATCTCAATTTTGGATTACCTCTCTCTAGATATTTTCTCTCTCTAGACCAAAACAGGGTAAAACAAGATCTTTCTTTTTATTTCAAAGAGGGGAATAATTACAAGAACTGAAGGGGTGGTTCTTACTCCTTTACACCTCAAAAGTTGGAGGGAGGAATCTTACACATCAAATCACAAATAATAAAAATAATAATATGATATAGACAAGATCCCTTATGTGTGACACAAACACATTGCTCATCACCTATTTCTGTAAACATATCCCAATATGATACATTGATAGGCACAAACATAGCATATATTCACCACTTGTTTCACTATGATGAGAGTATTGCTATGTACACATCACACTTGTGTTACACTCCAATAAGCATGGCACATCAGCTGCATAAACCACTTGTTTCACTTCGTCCGTGTGCAGTTGTCAAGCATAGTCCACTTGTTTCACTTGACCACAATACAGTTGTCAAGCATGGCACTACTTGTTACACTTTAACAACATACACCCATCAAGCATGGTCTCAAGCTATGCCAATACCACTAGGTAATCATTATTTAATGTGGAGTCACCCATGATACCAATTCACTAGGATGGCACACTAGTGTTCGGGCATCCCCGTACAACTAAAGGATGGATATTATGTGTAACATCCCTCGTGCTTAGATAAGCAATTGACCTCAAATGCTTGTTTGCTTATGCGAGCAAAGGAGATCAATTGTTATATACTATATAAATTCAAGTATGTTCCCTAACAAAATACATTATATCAAGAACTTCTATGTGTAATAAATTCTAGTGTCCCATACCACCAGAAATTATCCCACACAGATGTAGAGATAAGTATGCATCGAAAATCTTCACATAGAATTAATCTCGTGTCCCATACCACAAGATTAATACATAGGGAAAATTTCTTAAAGTATAATTCAAGATGGAAGGGCCAATTCCTTCAAGAAGTTCTACTTTTGATGCATAAAAACTCTAAAAAAGTGTTAAGTAGTCAAATACAATAAATATGTTACCTCAAGAGTCTGAGCAGTCATCGTGGTATTCTTCTTCTTTATCTTCATCGATCATATTGAGTCCTAATGAAATAAACTTCGACTTCCGTGAACAATTTGATGCAATGTGTCCAATCTCATTACACCTGTAACACTTCTTGGAATCATATTTATTAGCTTTTTTTGAATCATCTATCTTAGTGTTAATTACTGTGTTATGGTCATTAAGAGATGTGTCAAATGATTTTGGAGAGGTTTTAGGGCTCAAAGATGTTGATGCCAAGGTTTGAGGAGTCATTGTTTTCTTAGAAAATTTATTTTTCTTTTCACAATTCAAAGCTAAAGAAATAGCTGAGCTAAGAGAATGTGGTCGAAACATATTTACCTCAGATCGAATTGTAGGTTTCAAACCTGCTACGAACTTTCCTCTTTGATCCTTGGTGCGAACCTTCTCGATTACCTGCATTTGTAATAAAGTTTGCGAAAACTTGTCCACATAGGTTGATACATTTTCTATGTTAATCTATCTGAACATAGACCATCATTGTCGAGTCTTAGCTTTGTATTATGAAGGTAGGAAAGGTTCCTTTAAGAGTTTTTGGAACTTTTTCCATGTTGAAGGTCTATGTTCACCTTGTTTGATCACATTCCACCATAAGGCAGCACTTTCAATCAAGTGATTACAAGCACATTTAATTTTATCCTTTTCTGAGAATTTTTCGCCAAAGAAATAATTATCTAGTTGGCTAATCCAAGCAATGAGAACTTGTGTATCCTTCTCGCCATCATAATTTTGAAAAGTGAATGCCTTTCGACTGATTCGTGAGTCTTTCTTAGAATTTTATTCATGCAATGTAGCTTTAACAGTGCGTCTAACTTGGTCACTTTCCTCGTCATCTAAGTCGAAAGAATCAGAAGCATCGCATTTGCATTTGGTACACTTGACTTGACGCTCTAATTTGCGTCGGAGTTCTCGTTCTTTAGCAAGTTGTTCTTGAAGCGCTAAGATTTGTTCTTGAACCATGGGTGGAATGGGTAAAGTAGCCATTGTAATTTAATAATGCAAATAAAGGAAAATGGAATACTAGCTCTTGAATTCGTCATCCAATAGTTGGCTAGATATCGTCCTCCAGCAAAAGCCAAGACTTCTTTGATGCGAAAAAATTTAACAGCAAGAGGCTATAGGTCTTCTCTCTTCTATAAGAGAATTTATAAAGGTTCTCTCTTGAGCTTTTGGTCATCAAAATGCACTAAAAGGAGAGATAGGTAGATGGGATATGGTATATATATATATATATATATATATATATATATATATATATATATATATATATATATGTATGTATGTATGTATGTATGTATGTACATGTACATGTACATATACATATATATATACATATACATATATATATATGTATGTATATATATACATATATATATGTATGTATATATGTATGTATATATATACATATACATATATACATATACATATATGTATATGTATCTCTCTCTCTCTCTCTCTCTCTCTCTCTCTCTCTATATATATATATATATATATATATATATATATATATATATATGTATGTATCTCTCTCTCTCTCTCTCTCTCTCTCTCTATATATATATATATATATATATATATATATATATATATATGTAATATATACATATACATATATACATATGTATCTCTCTCTCTCTCTCTCTCTCTCTCTCTCTCTCTCTCTCTCTATATATATATATATATATATATATATATATATATATATATATATATATATATATATATATATATATATGTATATGTATATGTATCTCTCTCTCTCTCTCTCTCTCTCTCTCTCTCTCTCTATATATATATATATATATATATATGTATATATGTATATGTATATGTATATGTATATATATACATACATATATACATACATATATATATGTATATATATACATACATATATATATATATATATGTATATATGTATATGTATATATGTATATGTATATGTATATATATACATACATATATACATACATATATGTATGTATATATATACATACATATATATATATATATATATATATATAGCTTGGTTATATAAAGCTTATCAAAGCTTTTTTAAGTCAACTCAAGCTTACGCAGCGCATCTGGGCTGAAGAAGTTTTAGGCTTGTTTTATAAAGCTTTATCAAAGCTTTTATAAGCTATGGATTATCAAACCTCTCAACAGTCTGAAAAAAAATATTGCTGCCAGCTAGAAGAAAAGGAAGGCACCCAGACTGAAAGAAAAAGGGAAAAATAAAATTAAAAATAAACCATGGATTGCTACGTTCAGTGCCGCCCGTAGGAGAGAGGGGATGGGTCGTCGGCTGGCGGGTCGCCAGCTGCCCACATGGTAGAATAGAGGATATATATATATATATATATATATATATATATATATATATATATGCAATTTTAATTCTTCCTCCCCTTTTTTTCACTAAATCGGTGCCTTTTTTTAAAGAGAAGGATAAATTTCTAACTTCTCCAATTTACAAGATTTATAATAGCCTTCCATTATACAAATTAAGGAGCAACTCAACTGGGTTCAGCAATTTTGACTATGGCTCTCCATGCTCCTCTCTTTTCTAATTCAATCTATACGGATAGATTATTAAAAGGATTAGTACTGAGGAAGGTGGTTTTGTGGTTTTGGAAAACCCACTAATGGTTTTCCACCTAGTTTTATCCTTTCGGCAATAGATTGATGGAGATTGGTTATCCAATGGTTAAAAACAAGCTTTCTTTCAATTTCAACCATGCATAAACATAAATCCATAAACATGTTCTTCTTCAATTTAAATTCAAAAACAATTTACCAAAATCATCTTTGTTTTTGTCTCTTTCACCTCTTTGTTCACAAGTTTTTGACCGCCTTCAAGAAGATCAAATTAAACCAAAGCTCTGATACCACTCTCACAGGACTCTTTAATCTTCTTGAAGAAATAATTAAAAACTCATAAAATATATCAAAAATCAAAACAAAGACTTGAATTAAATTGAAATCAAATCACATATGCATAAAATAAAGCAAGAGAGAAAGAATAACATCACCATCAAGAAAAGATTGGGTGCAATCTCCCTCCCATGCCGTGTAGCTCCACTCCCATGACATAAGTATTTAGAGATTTTTATTTCATAAAAATAGCCCAAGGAGCTAAAAATAGGTGAGCGTACAAATTGGGCTTCCTTTTCCCACTTTTGGGGTATTGCTTTACACATTTTTAACCATATGAAGTCTCCTAAGGTTTATACATATAAAAACCTTTGCCCAAATAAAATTGCTAGTGGGCCTTGTTACTACATAAAATGACTATGTGCACATTTACACCTATACATTAATGTTGTGCAATTTGCATATTCCATTAAACTGAATCCTACATAAATTAAATTAAGCATATTTTTTTAAGATCATTAATTTATCAAAAATATGATAAAATATATACATGTAACAGATCTCCATGTACCATGGTCCTATAACATAACCTCTCCACTTGCACCAGATTATCATGGAACCATTGCCTTGGATTTTGCATGCCTCAGATTTCCTTTTGATCTAGGAGGTTGCATAGATAGCCTCATCATCGAGACGGGAGCCCTCTATCCTTTCCATTTAACCCAGGGGGTCATATGATTCATGTATGGGTCTTTCGCCTACATTCAGTCATGGATGTGGATTTTGGCTTTTGTACATAGCCACTTGTATATGTATTTTCTTTGGGCACGACCACCCTTCGATTTTGAGGATGAAATTATTGTAGGAGGGGATGGTTTGTACTAAAGTAGGTTTGGGTGCACATGCACATGGGGAATGGGGCCTAGGCACTTGGGCTTAGGGACATTTACATGTGTATTTTTGGGGGCCTTGGGCTATATTAGTCATAGGGCTCATGGACATTGTACCCCTTTTGATCAAATTCACTCTATAGACATTCATGTCTTCTTGGTGCTCTTGCCCAAGCTTTCATGGTGAACTTCTCCCATATGAGATGTGAGGATGGTGACCCACACCCATGTTGTCACTCCATGTTTTGAGAGGCCAACCCTAGTCTCTGTTTGCAGATGCTGAAGTTAAAGCATGGATAAATAAAGATAGAAAATCCATGGCCATCATTGGGTTAAGTCTTGGGGATAATATCATTCACCACATTAGCAACAAAGAGCATGCCAAGAAAGCTTGGGATGAGCTAGAGAAAGTATTTGGAGCCAAGAAATAAATTTGAAAATACATTTCTATGGGCTTAATATGGAGTTCAAAGACTCATTTGTAGATCATGTAGGTAAGGTGAAGAGCATTATGATGCAACTTATAGGTATCAAGACACCCGTGGATAAGAAAGTTTTCTTTGGTGGTAACAACTCTTAATCAAAAGAATTACTCAAGAGTTTTCTTTGGTGGTAATAACTTAATATTTCAAATATTGAAGGTGTTTAAAGAAGATAAGAAATTAAAAGGTACACAACAAAGCTTAACAAACAACAAGGAGACTACTTTCTTTAACTACTTTCTTTAACAAATCCAATGCCAAATGTAACCATTGTGGAAGGATGGGGCATATTATGTCTTAATGTCATCATCAAAACAAGCCCAAGCTTGTATGTGATGCATGTGGCAAGGTAGGCCACCTTGATAACAATTGTCGGTGGTCAAAGGAGAAGAACAAAGCCACTTGATGGTGGAGGCAACTCATGAGAATTCTCCACAAGAACACCTTCTCTAGGTGTGATGTTGTATGTGATGATGTTTTTATGTCATGTATATGTTGATGTAATCACCTCTAGCCACCACCAATGATTTAGGCTAAGTGTGATATGTGTGTGTCTCCATTAAGGGGCCTTTTGATGAGCCGATTTGATGATGTAGTGGATAAGGAAAGGGTAGCCATACATGTGTCTAAGGGTATGCCAAAATGGTTGGTGCAGACATTGTGCAGGATAGCAAATTATCTACTCCTTTGCCTACTAGTAGGACACATGCAGATTCTCATCATGCATCTTATTATTTTGTGGATCATGCTCTCATTGCTAGTATATGCAATGAGGAGGAACCCATTTTATTTAAGAAAGAACACAAAAATAATTATTAGATGCATGCCATGCAAGATGAGTACAACTCAATCCTAAAAAATGACACAATAAAATGATCATTGGAAGCAAGCCATGCAAGATAAGTAGAACTCAATCCTAACACTTGGTATTTGGCAAATTTGCCTTATGCTAAAAAGGCCATTGGTACTAAGTGGGTTTTATAAGCTTAAGTGTAAATATAATGGTGGAGTTTATTGCTACAAGGGAGGGCTTGTTTTGCAAAGGGTTATGCTCATGAGAAGGGAATACATTATGATGAGACCTTTGTCCCCATGTCTCATATAACTACAATCTGGTGTATTATTGCATTGACAACGCATCATCATGGATGAAATATACATTAATTGTGATATCAAGGCTGCCTTCTTGAATGGTGATTTTGCATGAGGAGGTTTATATATCTCAGCCATGTAGTTTTGTGACATGAGTATAAAATATAAAATGTAGTTTTGTGACATAAGTATAAAATATGCAGGTTAAGAAGAGATTTATATGGCCTTAAGTAGGCTCCCAGAGCATGGTATGAGACGAGAAATGCATAGTTGGTTGCAAATAGTTTTTATATGGCCTTAAGGAGCTCCCAAATTATAGTATCAGAAGATAAATGCAGTCACAAGAGTAGCCTCTATGTAAAGAGGAGTAAGAATTATATTTTGGTCATCGTTTTATATGTTGATGACATGCTACTCAGAGAGCTTGATGAGGAGAAAATTTCAACCTTTAAGGTTGAATTACATGTGTCATTTGAGATGATAGATTTGGGCTTGCTGCATTATTACTTGGGCATACAGTTTACGTAGCATGATAATGGTATTGTGATGTTACAATCAAAGTACATATAGAGACTATATATACAAAGATTGCTTACACTGTTTGATCTTAAAGATTGTAAGCATGTTACTACACTAGTAGAGACAAGTTCTAGGCTTAGTCTCCAAGATGCAGGTAAACCATTTGATACATCAATTTATCAGTAGGCTATCAGGTGCCTCATCTATCTATGCATACGAGGCTATACATCTAGTTTGGGATCTAGAAGTTTTTGTGGTTTTGAAAATATGCATTGACAGGCTGCTAAGCGAGCATTCTGATACTTACAAGGTACTCATTCCCTTGGGCTATTCTATGCTAATAGGGATGATGTTTAACTGTATGCTTGTAGAGTGACTCTGATTGGGTTGGATATTATGACATATGAGTGTCTGCTAGTAGTTTTTGCTTTCAGTGACTCCGATTGGGCTAGATGTTATGACACATGAGTGGCTTTTTCTTTCATCTTCGTGATTCATGAAAATTATGGCTCAACAAGAAACAATTCAAGGTTACCACTTTGAGCTATAAACCTTGGTGATTCATGAAAATCATGGCTCAGTAGTAGTAAGAAACAATTGAGGGTGGCCACTTTGAGCTATAAACCTTGTTGAAATAATACACCAAAATATCATGTGACATTGGGGATATGGGCATATAATTCTATGGTCTAAAGGCTTGATTTGGCACAAGGTTTATGGGCATGGCCACACCTCTAGGATAACCATAGCATGTGTGGAAAGAGTCTTAGGTTGCATTGCATTCTAGGCAATGTTGGTTTTTTTTAATGCAATTTTGGATTAGGTAGATGGGATTATTAATCACCTTTTAATAACTTTTGTACCAAGCCTTAAATAGGCATGCATCAAATGAATATTTACAAGTCTTTTCTCCACTCTCTACTTTGTTATTATGCTGCTCTTGCAGCTTGATGTGTACTTAAACCCTAATCACTTCTCTTCTTCATCCACCATGAATTATGGCATGGCATCAGAGTCATGATGCTCAGTCCTTATGCTCTCTACAAGCTTACTAATCTTCTGTCTAATCTTGATTAGTGATTAATATCCAAACCCTAGAAATGAGCTTTGTGGGTTTGTTTCCCTTCTACCCCCTATCAATGGAGGCTTGATTACTTCTCCCACACACCACTATTGACCATGCTTCTTGTTGGGGCCTTTGCCCATCTCAAAGGCATAATCACTTTACCAAGCCTATAAATAGGTTGGCATCTAATTAATATTTGCAAGTCTTTTCTCCACTCTCTACTTTGTTATTATGTTAAGCTCTTGCATCTTAATGTGTACTTTAAACCTAATCACTTTTCTTCTTCATCGACCATGAATTCTAACAAACATGAGTATAGGGTAAATTTTATAATAACTGTGGGGAGCGTGTATGGCTCATACGCCTTTTGGCTGATCTTGGTGTTAGGAGGAGCGGCAGTCTCCCACCTCCATCTTCACTAAGCCAACCATTGGTGAGGAACCTAGTGTTTCATGCTTGCACAAAGCATATTGAGGTGCATCATCATTATATCAAGGAGAGGTTCATCGTAAGAGAGATCACTCATTGTAAGAGAGATCAGCCTGACTTATGTCTCACTATATGATAATGTGGCATATATGTTCATGAAGGCTGTCTCACAAGAGAAGTTTGTAGCTTTTAGTAAAGCTTTGGACTTAGTGCCATTCAGGGATTGATTAGCCACATGATCTTTGTACATGTTTACATCATCACTACATGGGGGTTTTGTAGCCATTTATATGGTATTGATGTGTGTGGATGAAGGCTAATAATGGGCTAGGGAAGATTTTCCCTCCTCAGGAGTTTTTTCCCCCTAACATGTGTACACATTCTTATAAGTGAGTGTGTGATCTTATCATGTCAGCATCTGTCCTTAAACATTTGATTCACTGTCCGTATTTCTTCTTAACATATGCTTTGAACTCTTTGAACTTCCCAAATGTTTCACCTTTTTCCTTCAAGAATTACTGTAATCGTTTATGGATGGGGTTTGTGCTAGATCCCAAATATCACTATGAATGATTTCCAAAGTCCTCCTCCTCATTTGACCATTCTTTGGAAATTAAAGTTTTGCCTGCTTTCCCAAACTAACATGCATCACATACATGATTGATTCCATCATATTCAAACCTTGGCAAACCACCAACAATCCCTTAGTTTGCATAGAATTTAGATTTTGGATATTTATATGTCTAATCCTCTTATGGCACATATTAATGTCTTGCACAATGCTATGGCTATGTGAAAACATGGTTGATTTTAACTCAGAATACCTAGGTGAAAGCATGGTATGGTGTACCCATTTAGTAGTGTTTTTGGCAAAAAATTGACACGTACTAAGCATACTTTTAGTACTAAGTAAAGATCCATGGCAAGAAAATTTTGAACTCTAAAAATACAGATCCTCCCGCAATTCAAAATTTTTTGGACGTGCATGGTAGTTTGCTTCGACTTCATTGAGTGCTCGATCTTTCCCGATTTGCATGATTCTCGTTTCTCAGAAGCTCTCTCCTACTCTGCCACTACCACGCTTCTGCCCCTCCCCCCTCTCTCTGCCTCTCCCCTTGCCCCGCTTGTTCTTTCTCTAGATATCTGAGTTGTATGGAACATGCAACTGAGCCATGCGTGTCTGCGAGATCATCAGGTGGATATTCAAAGTGCTCAGATAGGAACAAGCGTGGTCTTGCATTGTCTATAGTGCATTATTTCCTCAACGTTACTAGCAATTTTGATAGACAAGGACAATCAAAAATTCTTGGTAGGATTTTACGACATCTAGAACTACAAGAAATTGTGAAGAAGAGAGTGTTTCCTAACCAGATGATTTTGGAGGTGATTGTAGAGAACATAAAGACATCACTGAGCATGGTCAAAGGCAAGGAAAGTGCAGATAAGCTAGCTACAAAGAGAGCAGCACTTCACATGGTTGCTAACAACGTGGTAAAAAAATAATATAGTGATAGGAGAGTTGCTAAAGCCCTTGGTATCCAACCAAGAAATTTGAAGAAACATCGTACTGATGTACAAGCTAAACAGTTCAAATGGGTGGGAGAAGGTCACAAATGAAGGAATGATTGTCTAAGTGAAGAGGTTGTTCACTACTCTGTCATTCAATTTTGGACAAGCAACACAAGGGTGTCTCTAAACAAGAAGGATATCTGCAGCAGCAGCAGAGGCAGCAGATAAGTCAAAAGAACTATAGAGTCCATCCTAGCCATTACTTGGAGCTTATCGAGGTATATCTACATCATTATTTTTTTCTTAGGAATGGAAATTTGGCTCCATAAATTGCTATCCAAGTGTGGACAAAATCTTGCATTAGAAGAGATACATCAATCAAAACTCCCTTCAGCACCTAAACTAATCATTGGCCAAGTTTTGCTTTCTGCTTCTGCCAAAGGGAGTCAAGGAGGGCACTATCTACATCATTATTATCTTCAACATGATATTACCTCTTTGATCTTCTTCTCCAAATTATTTAGATTATTAGTACGATTAGTACTAATAGTACTATTAGTACTAGCAATATCAACACAAACCACTGAAACTACTATTGGTAGTATCGAAGTTCATACTTACAATCTCTTTATTTTGTAAATTTGTTGTTCTGGTTATGTAGGCAAAATTCTTCATGAACTTCAAAGAACAACATCCCTCCATTAACATCGGCTTTCATGCTTTTCAGAGCCTGAAGCCTTATTTTGTTAGAAAACTTAAGGAGAGAAACACGTGCTGTTGTGTTTACCATACAAGAATTGATTTATTGTGGCTTGCTGCGAATTCCATGAGGACCGATACAAAATCATTACATGGAGATGTATGTGATTGATTATATATGGTTTGCAGGCCGAATGAGGAGGAAAAGTGCAATGCCTATGCAGCCACCTATTCTTCAGTGTCAGAATTGTGGAGGTCAATAGTATGCCCAAAGGAAGAGTCAGCTGAGTGGCACAAGCTTGCATGCTTTTACTGCAAATGTGTAAGAACTGTCTAAAACCTTTTTTTTGTCCTTGTGAGCTTGATGTAGCAAATCAAGAACTGGTAAAGTGGAAGACTTATGAGTATGTCACAGAGGACATAGGAAAAGCTCAAATAAGGAAACGCATAAAACAAGTCTACAAGGAGACACCTACAAAAGACATTATCCCACTGTTTTTATAGTATTTGAATGTGTTCATCCCCCATAACTTTCAAAGTTACTGGCAGAATTCATAATTTAAAGAATGCTTAAAGAATTTGCTAAATGATGTGGTGATGTTTGTTGTTGACTTTGCCAAGAATTATACCTTCAAGGTGTAGAACGAAATCCAGTCCATGCATTGGTATAGTGACTAATGTACAATATTGGTACAAATTTACTATTGGAAGGAGGATGGAAATTTAAAGAAGCAATCGTCTTTTATGTTTCAGATGATAAACAACATGACATTGTTTTAAGCTTCATTATCAACGTCTTCGTGCTATTACTGTGGCAAACCAAGACACATGGCAAAGGATTGCTACAAAAAACAGAATGGCATTAAAAGTGGGAAGTTGCAGCAAGGCAATTATGCATCATCTAACAAACATGGAGGTAATGACAGAAGTGAGCAGCTGCTGTTTGTGATGCAGCACATGCTTAGTTCCATAACATGGGATGTGTCAGGATCTCAAGATATATGATATGTGGATTTTGGCGCCTCTAACCACATGACCAATCATGATGACTGGTTTAGAGATATGCAAAAAATGAAAAAACTAGGTTATGTAGAAACATGTGATGATACTGCGCATCCCATTGCGCGTGTTGGGAAAGTGCCATTGTCTATGCAGGATGGCAAAATGAAGTACTTGGCTGATGTAATTCATGTTCCCAATATTACAAAGAACCTTGTTTCTATTGGACAGATGGTTGAGAAGGGTCTGCAAGTGAGGTTTAATCCTCAAGGATGTTTTGTGGAAGACTTCAAAAAATAAGTGTCGCTTGGTTGCAAAGGGTAACAAAAATGACAGGATGTTTACTTTGGATGTGAACATGCCTGAGACAAAGGCAGCCATGTTTACGCATGGAGCAGGTGTCATTGCAGATATTGACATATGGCACAAGCGCATTGGTCATGTGAATGTACAACGACTGAAGTCTATGTAGGCCCAAAATATTGTTGCAGGTCTGCCAAAGTTTAAGGTTGATGGTATGCATAAGGTATGTGAAGCATGCCAACTTGGTAGGCAAGCCAAACATGCTTTCCCACATGAAAAGCATGTCAATGCAAGGCCATTGGATGCTATACATTCAGAAGTATGGGGACCGACCAAGACTGCAATAACTGCAAGTTACAGGTACTATGTTACATTCATGGATGACCACACTAGGAAAGTGTGGGTTTATTTTATGAAGGAGAAAAGTGAGGTGTTTGCTCACTGTTTGGGGTAGACCTTAGGCGGATTATTTATCAAGCTTTATGTATGAATTTTTGGTATTTTTAGGAAGTCGGTTAGTTTTGGGATCTTGGAAGGCAAAGAGTCGTGGGAAGCCTACATAGCTGGAGCCGTTTTGTTTAGTAATACATGAATGGGGTTCTTGGCGGATTTTGTGAGTAGTTATGGTGGATCCTGTAATGGAAGCATAGTAGACAGATTTTGTACCTCACTTATTCTAGTCATGTTCATTCTGTATTCTGTGTTTTTGAGAGTAGTGTAAGTGCAGCTGCATTGTGTGAACCATGTGTGTCGAATTGTAGTAAATGTTAGGAGTAAGATGAACTGTTTTTGGTTTGTCAGAGTGAGTGTCATTGTGAAGTGTCAAACCTAAAAGAATGGAGGAATACTGCTCTGTGAAGGCAAAAGTAAACACTGGCGATCACGGTGCTTATGAAGGGTGTTCATGGTCGAGTTTGCTTTCTTCTGTAAGGGGGATGAGTGCCAAGAAGATGCAAAGCAGCAGTAGAAGTAATGGTTGTTGAGGTGGTTATGTTTTCTGGGGAGTCAAGTGCTAGGCGGTAGTTCGGGCTGGAGAATTCGCAGCAGGTTCTTCGTTCATATTTTACTAGGTGGGCAGCAAGGCAGTGAGGTTTTCAGCAGCATGATCCGAATGCAGAAAGGCATGAAGGTGGTGAAGATAGTGGAATGCAACGTGATAATCCGGAGTATGAGTTAGAGCCTGGTGCAAAGGTTTTAGCAGAAATAGAGGAGTATGGAGGCATTTTCAATGAGCCAAGAGAAGAAAGGCAATGGGATCCAGTTGTGATAGGAGGAGTTTTGTTACAACATTTGTTTCTAGTAAGGAGGCGATTGGATTTTGATCCACTGCGGATTGGGGGGGGGGCTTACCAGCACCACCTCCATCACTAGTATCGTCCTCATCATCTTCTGCAAGGCATTTGACCCCTAATGCGCTAAGAAATATGGCAGCAACGGCTAGAGCTGATTTCCGTGTCAAATTCGGGACCTTTTCAAGGAAGTCTAAACAGGACCCCGATTGCCATGTAGCTCAATTTGAGACAAGATGGCAGGCCAGAGGATTTGACGGAGTGTATGACGCGCAAGCCAAGATGCGACAATTCCAAGCGACACTGGAGGGAAGAGCCATGCAGTGGTTGAGCAATTTCAATGCAGGTTATTTTGTAGATTATTTGGCACTAAAGAATGCATTTTTGAACAGGTTCAGAAAGGAGAAAACTCTGAATGATGTTCTTGCAAAGATTAAAGCAATTAAGCAGAGGAAAAAGATGGTGGAGAAAAAGTTGAAAGAATGGGAGTTAAGCAAGAATCTGAATCAAGTAGCAAGAAGCCTCATTGTGATATCTGTGACATTGATGGTCATAAAACCACTAATTGTTGGTATAATCCTAATCTTAGGGGACCAATTCCGGAGCGCATTCAACAGAGAATTCATCAAAATTTGCCACAAGCAAGTGGAGTATTTCCGGATGCTGTAGGACAGCAGAGGACATTTAATAATTCGGGTTGGCGTGGACAACAACAACAGTGGAGGCCACCTTTTAATCAAAATAGGTCATACAGAGGAAATTTTAATCAGGGTTACCGACCCCGATATGGCGGTTAGGAGAGTGTTGGGACTTATCAGGTTAGTCCAGATGATGTGGATTTTACAATCCCAATTGTGAAGCTGGAATTTGATGGTTGTATGTTTTCTGATGTTCTGTTAGATAGGGGATCCGGTGTGAATATTTTGTCTGAGGCTGAATTTTCAAGGATGCCGGATGTTAAGCTTGAGCCTGCACCATTCCAAGTGCGGATGGCGGATCAACGAAGAGTATAGCCAATTGGGATGTTGCGAGGTCAAATCCTCAAGGTGCATGGATTGCCATTTCAAGCAAATTTTGTTGTTTTGAAGATGTAGGATGCAAGGAATGCTTATTCAATGCTATTAGGGAGACCATGGTTTAAGTCCGCAAAGCTCAAACAGGATTGGGAGAGAAATGAAGTGATTTTGAAGAAAGGTAAACATACTGTAAGGATTCCAATGACTGCAAAGAAAAAATTGTCAACGTCAATAAAGCCAATGATGGCTCAGATAATTAATTTAGCGAATGAGGTTGAAGATGATGAAGAAGCATGTTTTATGGAGGCAAATCCTACTGTCATTCCAGTATTTGAAGTTGATGTGGAACGGATTGTCGAGAAGTATGTTTTTCAGGAGGATTCTGCAAAATCCGACAGGAAGTCACCTATTAAGTCCGATGAAGTGGATACAAGTCTGGGATCAATTCCAGAATTAGAAGTCAGCTCTGCCTCCAAGATGAAAGAGGATTTGGAGTCTTTTGATGATGAAGTATCACCCAAAGAGGCAATAACCAAAGCTGAGTTTCTATATGATAAGTTGATGGAAAAGGTGTCAAGAGTGAAAGAAGATGATTTGCAAGAGTTGAATTTGGGATCTGAAGTTAACCCAAAAGTAGTCAAAGTCAGTGTAAATTTGGATGAGAGGTTTAAGGAGGATCTTAAGAGGCTGCTGCAAGAGTTTATTGATGTGTTTGCTTGGGATTATTCGGATTTGACCGGCATGGATCCGAGGGTGTATAAACACCAGATCAATCTGAAGGAAGATGCGATGTCGGTGATTCAGCAACGGTATAGAATGAATCCAAATTATGCAAAGCAGGTGAAGGAAGAGTTGGATAAGCTTTTGCAAGTAGGTTTCATTATACTAATAAATCACGCAGAATGGTTATCACCAATAGTTGTCGTACCAAAGAAGTCTAGAAAAATCAAGGTGTGTGTGGATTACAAAAAATTGAATGCAACTGTTGCTGATCCATTTCCATTGCCGTATATGGATTCGATTTTGGATGATGTCGCAGGTCATGAAATGTATAGTTTTCTTGATGGTTTTTCAGGATATAAATCCTTGAACACCACAATTGGGACCCTATCCTAGATTTTAGCCTAGAGAAAGTGCACCCTAATTGCACATTCTATACCACAATCACAATACCAAGCAATACTCTTAAGAATGCAAGTTGACATATCAGTACATTAAGAGAGAGGGAATGCACATGGGGACTACATCCCCCTTAGGAAAGTGTTGTGTGTCTTTAAGCAATTTGTGGAGACATTAAGAGAGAAGAGAAGTATGCTTGCTTATGTAGTATAAACTAACTTACTTATCTACTCTCATTGGAAGTTCTATTGAGTCCATTCTTTCTCAGAATTTACTCACCCCCCATGCTGCACCAGACTCTGAGGGTGCCACCCCTTCAAAATAGCCACTTTATCTCACTCTGAGGGTGTGCCACTCCTTTGAAATAGCAACTTAATGATAGTTGAAAATTTCACTTATTTCACTAAGCACATAACCAAATACTATTTATAATCTTTTCAAAAAGGAAGGTGAAGATAGGAATCAGTCTAAGAAAACTTTTGAATGATATTAAGAGATCTGGCAAATCATCATTGCCAGAACAAACATAAACACTTCCAACCCTGCCTCCTAACATATATGTTTATATGCCAAAACTGGCAAAAGAAGTGCTACAAATGTGCAGCAGCAAAGAATGAGTAGCCCCAAATCTCCTAGTTAGTTAATAACACCTAGCATCCTTTCTTAAAAACCATGATGCACTTGCAGGCTCAAAACCTCTAAAATAGCTTTTTGGGTCCCATAGACCCTTTCGTCTGTAAGTGTTTTACAATGTAGGAACCAAATCACATCTGCCTTGAGGGTCAACTCTCTAATGACCTCTTCATAAGGTTCCATGTAAAAACTTTATCCCTTTAGAAACATCCTTCAGCAGAGAAAAGGGTAAACTTTCATTTTGTGAAGTGTAAGGATAGTGGGGAATGCAGAAGGATAGCGTAGGTGAGAAATATGCTTTCCACCCTCCACCAACATTTTTTTTCAGGTTGAAGTGGATGTTTAGGTGGGAGGAAAGAACTTGTGGAGGTTGAATGGGAGTGTGTAAAACTCCTCATTGCGACTATCGCCTTTAAATGAGCGAAACCTGGCCCACCATGGCATGCCCCTATCTTTCTTTGAGTCTTTCACATTGTAAGTGTTGTCCAGAAGGACAGCAACAATAAGAGCAACAGTTGCTGGTGATGAGAAGAGTGTATCTAGGATGTCATTGAACTGAAACATCACAAGACAAGCATCAGTTTGTAACACTAGCCGATCTTGGTCTCCCAATGCATGTCTATGTGTTGAGCTCAGTCAACACCTTCCGTGGTGTGCACACACAATGAAACTCTCTTAGCACATGTGCATGTGCATGTGCATGTGTGCATGTGTGTGCGTGCGTGCGTGCGTGTGTGTGTGTGTGTGTGCACGCACATGTGCGTGGATCTTACTCAACACCATGTCTAACACTCTGAGCATGTGCATGTGTGCGTGCACATACCACCTTTGCATGTGCATAAGCCTATTTGGGGGTATCCACAGGGGTGCATGCTCCATGTCAAACATTCTTAGCACATGTGCATGTGCATGTGCATGTGCAAGTGCACGTCAGCATTTTTGTGTCTGTATACAAGGGCTGACATGTGGGCCTCCACACGTGCTGGGGAGCAAAAAGCACAAAAATGTTTCCCGTAATGTACGAAAATAAATCAGTAAGTGAGCTTTTTATATGCAGCATACCCATCTTGCTGAGGTACGAACAGGACCATATCCAGCAGTGGCAGTATATTCATCAAAATACTGAGGTATGGATAGCCCCAAGAACAAGGAAACTCCAACTATGAACATTGTGCGCATTGAGTTCATATTCGTGAATTGAAGGAATGATAAACCGGTAGCCGCTGTAGATAATTTGGCAAAAGGTCAGCACAAAGAGTTACAAAGCAAGCAGGCAACAAAACTTGAACTACAAAGAGCAGCTAGCAGATAATATCAAGTAAACAAAAGCTCACATTAGAGTCTCCAAGGCATCATGTGCCCTGTTTATGGAGGTGTTTGCATGCATGCAAGCATGCACAAAAGTATCATATGTTGTGAACTTGTATATGTATTTGAAGACTTCAACTGAAGATAAGGGAACTTACTGACTATGCCGAAAAGTATACAATAAATGGCAGCAAATATGGGGAAAGGAATAGATGCAAACAAAGCACCAAACTTGCCTGCACAAAATTCACAAGGCCGGCATAAAATTAAGTCATTTATGGCACTCCCCAAGGACCTCCTGAGACAAAAGCACCTATTAAACTCTCTTAAAAGCATTTCTTGATCTGTAAAAACATGCATTTCGCTGTTTTCTAATGCTGCCTATTATCTTCTATTCCTGCATTTAAAGATTATTTAATAGAGTCTAGCATAAATGTTAAAGCATGTCTTCGATATTAGAACATGCATTTTCATTGACTTTAGAGGCAACTAAGAATCTGACATAGTAGGTAGACATGAAATCTGACCAAGTATGGAGAAGAAAATCATGAACCCCGACGAGATTTGAATCACCCTCCTGCTGCCCACACGGGTTATTCCAAGAAGCCCAGTATTCTCACTGCATTAATAATATAACCAGCCATATCACCACATGAATATCTAAGTGCAAGTGCATTTTGAATATAACAAAACCAGGATTTTTTTTAAAAAACCATCTAGCATTTGAAGCTTACATCGACACTGTAGACCCTGTTAATGTTCCAAATAAGCCATCCAGTAAGATTCCAACACCCTGAGATGAAAATGAGAAGCTTAGCAAGATGTTACACGAGAAAAACAACCGACTACAAAGCATCCATTTCATCACCCAAAAAGATAAAGCTATCCTGACTTTTCAGTCACCTGCCAGCCAATTCCTCGGCTCAAGACATAAGCAGGTGGTGGAGTGGCACTTGCTAATCGAGAAACAGCTATATATCCTCCTGTTGACTGCCCATCCCATACCACAATTTTGAGTTATTAGCAAACATGACAAGTGTCATTTACTTGCAAATGTATTAGCATGTGTGAAAAAACAATGTACTAACCTCTACCAAGGCAACAAAGACTGAAGCCATCATTGCAAAAGTATGCCCAGCATCAAATGATGGTGCTCCCCACTCAAGCGGGTAAGGTACTCTGATCCTAAGAAGACAGTAGAAGACAAATCATGCACTCTACAACAAATCAATCCCATCAATGTGAGGCCATCAAATGATGGTATCCCACTCAGAGAACATAACGGACACTAGCTCTGAACAAAAAAATTCCTCAAGCAGAAGTAGGGAGCGAAGATCAATCAATAGTGAGGTGCTTTGTGAAGCCAATGCAACAGACAGCACATGCTCAAAGAAGAGAGGAGTTAAACCTGGCTCTTATAACTTAGTATGGTAGCATGCCAGCAGTGTGAGTGCGTGCGTGCGTGCGTGCGTGCATGCGTGTGTGTGTGTGTGTGTGTGTGTGTGTGTGTGTGTGTGTGTGTGTGTGTGTGTGTGTGTGTGAGAGAGAGAGAGAGAGAGAGAGATTGACTTTGGTGAAGGCGGAATATGAAAGGTCTCACTCAATCATCAACAAAAGATTAAACACTCTATGGATGTATGGGCTCACCGCCGGGGCATAGCACACATTCACCACTTTGAGGTTAGAGAGAGAGAGAGAGAGAGACGGACATGCGCATGGTACAGACACACAAAACACAGAATCCAGACAGACAGATATATTAAATATCATTTTCTGAGGCCGAATCCAGTCTGAAAGACCCAATCATGTAAGTGCCATAATGAAAGAGTGAATATAATAAAAATACTCTCTCTCTCTCTCTCTCTCTCTCTCTCTCTCTCTCTCTCTCTCTCACACACACACACATTGAGAGAGAGAGAGAGAGAGAGAGAGAGAGAGAGAGAGAGAGAGAGAGAGATTTACCATGGAGCAGTCTCTATTAGATCGGCTTTGTCTGCCCGGCAATGTATTTTTGTCTTCTGAAAGACATGTCTATAAGCTCCACTGATAGTCAGAAGGTAAGCAAAAGGCCAAATAATGATGACGGATAGTAGAATGGGATACCGCTCGAATAAGGGCAGCTTCCGCAGTTTCAAATGCCGTAAGTACTGATATTAGAAAAGGGATGAATCAGCTTTATTCAGACGTTAGCAGTTAAGCGCTGTTGCTCTACTTGTCAAATGCATTGATATTCTTCACTAGGATTGAGATCATAAACAGATTGACAGAGGAGAGGGTAGGCATCATACCAAAGAAAAGATGGCAAGTAATATCAACTCCAAAATACCAATTTCCACACACTTGCCAACCTGTAACTCCATGGTAACAAAATGTCAGAAACTGGATGACTCTCTCACTTTCTAGCTTGCCACAAGCATCAACCACTCTAATGCATACATACACATGGATGACATGCATGCACACAAAAACACATATGCCAACCACCAACACATATACAGGAATAATATGTATGTGAATATGCATGCGCACACACATACATGCATGCACACATTACACACAGAATGACATGTGCACACATGTGGATATGTACAAGAGAGAGAGAGAGAGAGAGAGAGAGAGAGAGAGAGAGAGAAACAATACCCCTGGAAAACCGAGTTCAAATAATCCAAGGCCAACTAAAGCAATGGCAGGAGCAGCCCCCAAAGGACTCAGAAACCTGTTAGTCAGTTAAAGTGAACAAGGCTTGCTTAGTGTTATATATTGTATGCTTCAATAAAAACAAAAGCAACATGACGGTCCCTGCAACAAAACATGGCTTACCGTGAGAATATTCCCCATAGTCCACTATAACCAAGAATTATTTGCAAGCTTGAGGATGCTATCAAAGCGCCTTGCACAGCACGCATCGTGTGAAGAAATCTCTGGCAATGTGCATCAGAAACATACATGAAACAGTCCATATGGTACAAGTAGATGTAAAGCCTTATTGAAAATCATCCCTTTCTTGCAAGAAAATCAAGAAGATAAAAAAGACCCTGTTTGTACCACTCCATTATCTTCAATACTCTGTAATGATGATGAGTTTATGATTGTCAAGGTTGGGATTAGGAAAGCATAAGAGCCACCAATGACTGTGGGCAACCGTGTGCCGAACAGTGTCTGCAACAGAGTGTTGAGGCCAGCTACAAAGAGCAAGGTTTGGATGACCCGGACTTTATCATTCTGCGAAAAAATAAAATTCGACTGGTTTTAGACAAAACCCTCATGTGAGATGCTATCAAAAAGCCCTCATGTCAGATGCTATCAAAAAGCCCTCAAGTCAGATGCTATCAAAAGCCACCTCTAAATTCAAATTTTATTTTATTTTTTTAAGATGATTTTAAACAATCCACATGAAAATTTTCATGTATTATAAGATTTTATAAAGCCCAAAAGCATCATTAAATTGGTGAGATGCTCATGGAATTTTGATTTTTGAAGTGTTCAATAATTGATTTATTTTTACTGATGGACTCACATCATCGCCGCCCATGCGTGGAACCAGCAAAGTGGGTATCATGACAGTGGTTCCCAGCATCACAATGTAGTGCTGAAACCCTAACAATATTGCCTCAACTGCAACAAAAACACCAAAAAGAACAAACAAAACATTTATATCATGTACGACATAAACTGCGAATGTTGTAATTCAAAACTTAATTACACGTGTGTGTGTGTGTGTGTGTGTGTGTGTGTGTGTGTGTGTGTGTGTGTGTGAGAAAGAGAGAGAGAGAGAGAGAGAGAGATTATATTAGCAGCCCATAATGTAATCGCTTAAACCATGTTAATCGTTTCTTCACTAATTTCTCTCATAATCCATCACGAACATCTCGCTTTCTCTGCTGATTTGCAAGCTATGTATTATGATTATAAATCCACGTTACGATATAACTCACTATAAACACCCAAATGCAGCTGCACTAATGGGCTGAAGAAAAGACCTTGTATAACGCATTTTACAAAACGGAATAGAAGCATGGTTTAAGCGAGAAATTTATACAGAAAAAGTTGGCTTAAAGGTGTCCATTAAGAGAGAGAGAAAAAGGGTTTAGGAGATAATCTACCCCATTAAGAGAGAATTAGCTCATAAACATGGTTTGAGGGATAAATAAGATGAGGAGAAGGTTAGAGAGAGAGAGAGAATGGGTTTAAGCTAATACATTGTATGAGTAAAATGTGGTGTGTGAGTTAATCAAAGCGTAGCAAGGTTTAAGCGGAAAAGGCAAGGTTTAAGAGATAATCAAAGCATAGGATGAGAGATTATTACGCCATGGAGGGTTGGAGTCGATGCAGTAGTCGAGCCCAGCAAGCTGATCTGAAGGGGGATGGGAGATGTCTTCTAGTTTGGGAGGCATGGTGTGAAGATCTGTGCTTGTTCTCTGCAGAGACAGAAAGGCAAGGGCAAAACGGAAGAAAACACACACACACACACACACACACACACACACACACAGAAAGCGCGTGATGATAACAGTGACAGAAAGAAGCTTTGAAGGAGAGGAAGGGGATGATCAGAGGAATTGGGCTGAATCGAGTAGGCTACAGAGAGGAGGAGGCCTTCTTAGGCCTCCCCTTTTATGGAGATTTCTTTCCTCCTTTCCTCCCCTTTTCTTCCTAAATTCTTTTTTTCAAACTTTTGATTTTGTGCCCGCCAGTATGAGGTCCTTCTATGCCAGCTGCCCTTGCTTGCTTGCAAACATTGCCTTTGTTGACTTGTATCCTCCTCTCTTGGGATGACATGAACCCACCTGGGTTCAAGTCTCTCCGTCGATTGGCCTTTCTAGATCAAAAAAATCGACGTTAAGCGGTCTCGTCTCGTCTTGCACTACTTGAGGTCAAGGAGAGGTCGGATTCACACGCGGGCGGACAGCCCGAACATATTACCAAAGCAATTGTAGTCCTCAAAATTGCTTGTCCGCAATATGTGAAACCGCATAAACCCCCATCTTCACCATCTACTAGACCGACCCAATATGTGAATATTTGCACAGAATAAAAAACAGTTGGCTTACTTGTTAATTTTGCACTTAAAGGTTGTTGAAATTACTAAATTTTTTATTCACAAACTTCTCAAAACAAATAAGACCTCCAAAAATTTTCACATATTTTTCACACATTCTAACTTCTAAGAGCTAAAGCGGCCCGACCTATTAACAAGTTTGAACACAGTTTTTTGGTGTGCCTTGGTAGTACTATACATGCAATTTGTTTTCTCTCAGCTTTCAAGGGCCTATAGTCAAGGCAGACTTTCCCTTGAATATATCTTGTAAGCTTTTTCATGATATGGTTCAACATATTCATTGTATGGGTGTCAAGGTTGTAGGGGTAGAGAAGGCTCTTCTGCGAATGCATCAACAAGTTGGCCATATGTACGAAACAAACATGTCGGCACTCATCGATGCTATTTACTATACACTGAGGCTCTTCTGCGCGAATGCATCAACAGGTTGGCCATATGTACGAAACAAACATGTTGGCACTCACCATCGATGCTATTTACTATACACTAAGGAGCTCTCCATATTGTTACAAACATGTTGGCACTCACCATCGATGCTATTTACTATACACTAAGGAGCTCTCCATATTGTTACAAAAATGACGGAGATTTTGACAGTATGAAAAGGAGTATTAAAATGGGTGTATTAAAATGGGTTTTTTTCAAGCATGAAAAGTAGTATGTGAATGGCTTTTTTTTTACAGCATGAAAAGAAGTATTGGTTGCTTTGTAAAGCCTTCAAAAATGCACACAAAAACAGGAGGTGGAAGAAGCATCAGCAGTCATTTGCCACGTCACCTTGCAACAAAGGTATTTTGGTCGAGCTCTTGCAACAATTAGTTCAAATGCCACCACCAACTCAAAATATCCTACTATGTGAGAACAACTTCTAAAATGGGCTTATAAAGTGGATAGAGTGAGCTATGTATTATACATTTTTTACACGCATTGACAATAAAATGCTTACTTTCAAAATTTGGTGATCATGACTCTACAGGGTTTGCCTTGTTACTCGAGACCTCAATCTTGTAGCAAAACCAAGGAAAGGTGATGCATTCATCAATTGTTTACGAGCTAAAAGCTACCATCAACCTAGTGGGCATCTTTAATCTCTAGCTTGTTGAATGGGGACTCAATAAACACAATGCTAAGTGGCTTTGTGACCCTACCATTTACCCTAAACCAACCCCAAACTTAGATGCCCTCTATAAATTATCTTAAGCTTACATATACCATCTCTTGTCATCCAAGTTGTGATATAGCATTAGGGACCCTTCTCTTTTTATTCGAATAGTTTTTGCTTTGTAAAACACCTTTTACTTTACATTGCTTGTAATTAGGTTATTTTGTTGAATTGTTTGCTTGCTTGTAAGCTACAACGTTACTTAGCCCTTTTCATTCACCTTACTCTATACCCTCCTACTACCTCAAACAACACAACATAGATGATAGGCTTTAAGAATGGCTTTCTATAAGAGGAGAGAAAACATATATCAATGGCTTTGAGAATTGGTTTCTATAAGAGGAAATCCAACCTAGCACCCCTCTTATCAAGCAATGTGTACCATTTAAATATCTTTCAATCACTTATCACATGAGCCCCACTCTCATTACTTCCACCTTTTGACACCATATGATTCCCCAACAAAAACCTTGATCTTTGTGCATACCCTCTTGTTCACTTCACACGGTGTCTTGTCTTGGATGTTCAATTCACACCCCCTCCTTTACTCAATCTCACTTTGTTAAAATCCATCGTACAAGTTGCTCATCCCATGTTTCTCGTCTATCACAATGCATACAATCTTAAACCACATTTCAATGCCACTCTAACCCCCTTCACACACAAAATATATATATATATATCGGCATCCACCACTGGCCAAGTACCGATTGTCAAAACATGGACAATTTTAAGTTGTTAGAAAAAAGATTAATATCCTCGTGTGCCATTAAAAACACAATAAATTAAAACAATAAAACAAGTTTTGAACTGTAACGTAACGGTAATCTAACGAAGTTTACTGGCTACTTCAATTATGTTTCTCGAGATACTAATATATTCTTGATACATGTATCCAAGATCATACATGTAAAAGTAAGTCCCCTTCCATTGGCCACTAGTTGCTCTTATAAAAGTCTAATCCTTCAAAAAGTAAGTCCCCTTCCATTGGCCACTAGTTGCTCTTATAAAAGTCTAATCCTTCAAAAAGCTTATGAGATGCGAATACTTTTATGAAATCCATGTGCACAAGTTTACAAATTATAGTTATGTGTAATTCAATTTACAATCAACTTATTAGCTTGAATGGCTTGCCATAATGATTTCTTTTTTGTTTTCCAACTTCTAAACCCATATAAGAAAGACACCATCTTAAAAATAGTTAAACTACACTCAATTTAAAAATTTAAAAGTTTTCACTCCTACAATCAAGCGACCTCTCTCTCTCTCTCTCTCTCTCTCTCTCTCTCTCTCTCTCTCACACACACACACACACACACACACACACACACTCACACACACACGAGTCTAAATATCTTGTGCTTATGGTTAAATATAATGTAGCTACTCATACTTCCCCTTGGATGGCTAGATAGGAAAGTGTTATGGAGAAAACCTATGCACAAAACCGCCTCTAACACTAATGATATTTTAAAAATAGGCATTTTGTGGATTTCATATACTTTTGTAGAAAAATCATTGTTCTTTAACTATAAGTTTTTAAAAATACTCTAAACAAAGGTTTTATAGACTTTTGTAAAAAAATCATTGTTCTCTAACTATAAGGTTTTAAAAATACTCTAAACAAAGGTTTTAAAGACTTTTGTAGAAAAATCATTGTTCTTTAACTATAAGGTTTTAAAAATACTCTAAACAAAGTTTATTAGTGGAAAAAGAATCAAGTACCAAAAATGTTTTAAAAATATACCTTTTTATGGTTTTCATTTATGAACATCTTGTAAAACAATTCTAAGTTTTAAGTTTTAGTTTGGTAGCACCTTAAGTAATTCTAAGTTTTAAGTTTTACTTTGGTAACACCTTAAGTAATTCTAATTTTTGAGTTTTACTTTAGTTTTTTTTTAATATCAAGTACCAAAAACATTTTAAAGTAAGTTATAACTTTTTATGGTTTTCATTTATAAACATCTTGTGAGACAATTCTAAGTTTTAAGTTTTACTTTGGTGGCACCTTAAGAAATTCTAAGTTTTAAGAATTACTTTGGTAGCACCTTAAGTAATTCTAAGTATTAAGTTTTACTTTGGTAACACCTTAAGTAATTCTAAATTTTGAGTTTTACTTTGGTAACACCTTAAATAATTCCTAAGTATATTATAAATACAGTGTAAAATATTGTTATATATAAACAAACCATTAGTACGTATATTTCAATAGCTGAAGACAACAAATAATTATGATTCTCCTTGAAAGTAGGGTTGTCATAACTTTTTAAAGATTTTTAAACATGTTTTTTCTTTCAAAAGTCTTACCATGTGTACATGTATGCTAAACAAGCACACCCAAGCAATTTCATAGCTTTTAGAGTCAATTTGTTTCCATTTTTTAAAAATCTTGAGATCTTCCTTTAACCTTTTTAATTTGGCTGAAGCCACTTTTATGGATCAATTACAAGATGAATGCTTATAGTAAAATTGAGCATGTGAAAACATGTAGTTTGACTATCCATGCATGTACCCACCCATTATTAAATACCATGTGTAGATTTATGATAGGCAAGGTTGGGTAGGGAATAATGATGTGGTATGTGAGTGGGAAATAAAAGAATACGTTTTTATATGAAGGAAGAACAATAGGTTTAAATTGTAGGGGTGGAGGGGAATGGTGTACCTTTATACATAGGGTTGAGGGTAATGTTGTACCTTTACATTGTAGAGGTGGGTTAATTTGTAGGGGTGGAGGGTGTAGAAAATGCCAGTAGTACATAAGATAGTTGTAGGTACATGTAAAAAATTAAGGGGATTTGTTGTTTATGATGTAGATGATGTAGAAAAGACCATAGGTTAGGGAAGTAGTACGTAAGATAGTTGTTAGGTTGGGAGGTAGTGCGTAAGATAGTTATAGTTTGGGAGGTACATAAAAATTTAAGGGGATTTGTTTTCTTTATGATGTCGAAAATACCATAGGTTAGGAAAGTAGTACATACTCTAATTGTAGGTTGGGAGAGGTAGATGTCAAAAATTAAGGGGATTTGTTGAAGGTATGCTAATGTGTTCTTGAACCTGAACTTTAGGTTATTATAGGCATCAAAAAATAATGTGTTCTTGAACTTGAAACATAGTAGGCATCCTAAAAAGGCCCACGTATAATAATTTTAAAAATAAATGGACACTACAATAGAATAAAGATTGAGAGATAAACATCTAAAAAACACCCATATATACTCAAATGCATGCACCTACCCTCCAATTAAAGGCCCACACCTACCCTTTTCTTTCTTGTTGGGAAGGTGGGTACCACCCACCTTCCCAACAAGGTAATAGAGGAATGGAAGGTGGGTACCACCACCCACCTTCCATTCCTCTATTACACAAAGCAACTTGGTATATGTAAATGTTTAATTGTGTGTGTATGTGTGTGTGTGTGTGTGTGTGTGTGTGTGTGTGAGAGAGAGAGAGAGAGAGAGAGAGAGAGAGAGAGAGAGAAGAAGAAGAAGAAGAAGAAGAAGAAGAAGAAGAAGAGGAGGAGGAGGAGGAGGAGGAGGAGGAGGAAGAAGAAAGTATATCAGGCAATTGCAACCCTAAATGGTGGAGCAGGGGTGAGTATCAATACGAAAAGGTGTTGGGAAGAACGGAGAAAACCTACCTTAGAAGAAGAAGAAGAAGACGAAGAAGAAGAAGAAGAAGAGGAAGAAGGTATATCAAGCCATTGCGATCCTAAATGGTGGATCAAGGATGAGTATTAATACGAAAAGATGCTAGGAAAAATGGAGAAATCTTGCCTTAGAGCAAACGCATCTTGTCATAAAATTGGCCAATGGAACATCTATGTGAGACCCATGGGAGTCTTGCAGAGTAGATCAAATTGAAAGTCTTTTTATTTTGATATCATCACACATTCATGGTGATGAATTTCTTGTGCCAGCTAGGTTTGTATGATGTCATACTTGGTAGACCCAAGGGACCAGATATATGGATCTGGATTCAATGAAGTAAGGTCCTTTGACTTCTAGCTTTATGTGATAAGACTATTTGCTAATGTTTCAGAATCAAAGTTGTTAACAAGATTTGATAGTGAATTGTTGCCAAAAAGGAAGCACATTAGAAAATGGTTATTAGGCCAGATGTAACAAAATATGTTACAAAGCAAATGGAAAGATGCTACAAAGGTGCATGAGGAGTTTTTGGAGAATAGGAGCGAGGAACTGGAAAAAGTCACTATCCTTGGTAAAACACGAGAGACCCCAATCTTCAGGGAAAGTTGAGCTGTGATTTTCTAGATCAAAAAGGTGTAGGAGAAACAAAGCCTTGGTAGAAGGTGAAGGAGAGGCCAAGGAGATTTTGGCCCATATCGATGCAAAAGAAGATGATGTAATGGACTTGAGCAAAATTGGTATTTCAATGGATTTTAGGATATTCGATACAATCGGTACCTTAGAAATGCCTTTCTTAAGCAAGCCAAGTGCCCTTTCCACTTGGACTGAGCACACAAATCGTTAATAAAAACTTCCAACCACTTCTGTAGATAGTTGTGCATATAAGGTATTGGAATATTGCGAGAGAATCGATGAGTCCAAAGGGCATAACTCGATAGGAAAATGTGCCACCTAGAGTGGTAAATACTGTTGGATATTTCAGAGTTAGTCTGGAGTCTAGTCTAGTGTCTTTTGTGGTGTGAACACCCATTATTTAGGTCTTGCTCAAAAGATAAGGCCTTGGTGCCTATAAAAGCATGTACGTGGGTCCTTCATTCTCAAAATATAAGTACCATTCAAGTTGTGCAATCTCTCTCTCATACTTGTTGAGCTCTATTGCTTCTCTCTCTCTCTCTCTCTCTCTCTCTCCCTCTCTCTTACACACTCCACCATGATAATGATATTTCATCCTCCATAGCTCCATGTGTGATCTTGTGGATGCCAACTTGGTATCAGTGCTTGGATTGCTCTTCATCAACAAAAATATTTAAAAAATTGCAGCTTCAAATCATCTTCATGTGTGTTTTTAATTGGAGATCACCTTTTGAGCCCTTCTTCCTTGCATGTGAGCTCCATGGCTCCACCACTTATCTCTTCGGCTTTGGGATCATAGGCTTTACCAATGATTGTTTCATTGGCTTCATCTCTATCCACGCTTAATCTCCAAACTCAAGTGTCCATCGCCTCGAGAACCATGCTTGGGCCACAAGTCTCTTTGGCTTGGAGACGACACCAAAAAAGGATCTACACTGTCATCGAGGGGGGTTTCTTCCTCTAGTTCTAAATTTTCTATTTTTATGAGTCAAGGGTGTTGAGATGTCAAGCTCAACATGAGCTGACACTCATGAGGCGCCTGCATGACCGTTCAACATTTACATCACTAGCGGGTTTGGTAACTGGCACCGACATATCTTCGCCAGAGATTCTACAATGCTAGTTCACACCTACCCACTCCACTTAGCATGTTCACATTATGGACCACTTGTATATACTCTATTATGTGTGTTAGTCACTTTATCTTCTTTGTAGACCTCTTTTGTTATGTGAAGAAGAAGAAGAATTTTCAGCCTCTCATCTTGTGTGTTCTCTTCTAGGATTTGTGTGAGTGTGTGTGTGCTTGCAAGAGCTCAAGCTCTCTTCTCCCCTGCATCTTTTCATGGTATCAGAGCCTGGTTCATGCTAAGGGCTGAGCGGCAAGCAAGAGAAGCATAGGAACCAGTACGAGGGTAAGAGCTTCATCTACTCTTTCCCCTTTTGTGTTGGCTACTACACACCCGTCTCGCTCGGGAGCTCTTCGGGAGGCATCAGCAAACGAACTCCGATTGAGTAGCTTTCTTCGCGGGAGTAGAGCTACACGGTAAGTACATTGTTCATTAGACTTTATTTTTTGGACCGAAAACGTGTTTTGGGCGCATCTGGACCTCCGTTTTTTAGTTCATAGGCATTCATGGGCACTACAAGTAAGTTTCAATTCTCTACATAACTTCTTTTTTGGAACTGCAGGAAGGGCGATTGGTTGTGTAGACACTGTGTGTACTGCAAAGAGATCTTAAAGTTGCCATTGGGTGTATGTATGCAAATTGAGATCACTGGTTGTGACAGTTTGGGTGCAATATAGTATTGCTGTAGAGAATATAACAATTTGTGCAGGTCAAACAAGAGTGCTGTTTTTGGTAAATTTGTGTTGCAGACAAGATATTGAATGATGGAATAAACCAGATTGTTATTGCAGAGAAGCTTGACAAGAAAAACTTCCATGCTTGGAGGCTTAGGTTGATGAATTTTCTGATGGGAAAAGGTTACTGGGACTACATTGAAGGTGAACATGAGGAGGCACCACAGATACCAAAGATTAATTCAACGGCTACAGATGTAAAGAATTCAAGGATTGGAATCAAGGAGCAAGGAAAGTCATGTATTGGCTTTCTATTAGTATACAGGACACCGTGATTAGGCCTATACAAGATGCCAAGTCACCTATAGAGCCATGGGATACCTTGGTGAAGCTGTATGAAACTAACACCAAGGTACGAAAGATTCAGTTGAAGAATGAGCTTCATACTGTGGAGAAGAAAAATATGTATATGAATGATTATGCTTTGAAGATCAAGGGCATTGTGAAATCCTTTGTATCAATTGATGTTTTTGTTGATGATGATGATAAGGTGGAAGTGTGTCTACGTGGTCTCGGGCCACAACACAAGGCGTTCAAGATGTCTATTCAAACTCGAGAGAACATTCCTAACTTCACAGATTTGGTGTCAATGCTGATCATTAAAAAGAAGAATTTGGGTGAAGATCAACAGTCTTCACAAAACAAAAACAGTTTAGAGCAACATGCCTTTTACATAAGTGTAGGTAGAGGATAAGGTAGAGGTCATGGACGTGGACATGGCCAAGGTGGTGGCTGAACAGGTAATTAGAATTATAGTCAGCAGAGCAACAACATTCCCAGGATTCGCAACAACAACACAGGTGGAAGAGGCCAGTTTAGAGGTACGGGGAGTCAAAGAGGTCGGTAATTGGCAAAGGTAACATAATGATACATGAGGTTGTTTTTATTGTGGTAAGTCTGGACATGTACAAGCAGATTGCTATAAGAAGTGACATGCGAAATGGAAAAGTGTAGCAAAACAACTATGCGTCCTCTAGCATAAATAATGAGGATAATGAGAGGTTGTTTGTTATGCAAACATGTAGTTAATGCTGTGTTTAGAAATGATGTAGCAGCATGTAAGGATGATGTATGGTATGTTGATTCAGGTGCTTTGAACCACATGACAAGTCATGGTGAGTGGTTCAAGGAAATGAAGAGTCCTGAAAGACTAGGTTTTGTTGAAACAGGGAATGACATTTCTCATCCAATTGCCCATGTTAGAGATGTGCTATTTGTCTATGCAAGATGGTAAGGTGAAGTACCTTGCAGATGTACTTTATATTCTGAACATTACAAAGAATCTAGTTTCAGTTGGCTAGATGATTGAACAGGGTTTGCAAGTCTGTTGATGGCTGTTATGTAGAAGACTTTAAAGATAAGTGCAGGTTGCTTGCAAAAGGCAACAGAGTGGGAAGAATGTTTACATTGAATGTAAATATGTGTGAAGTAAGTGTTGCAATGTTTGCAAATGGTTCAAGAGTTGTTGCAAATACAAACATTTGGCATAAAAGAATTGGGCATGTTGACAGGGCTGCCTAAGTTTAAGGTTGAAGGCATACAGAAAATATGTGAAGCATGTAAATTTGGAAAGCAAATAAAGCATGTATTTCCACATGACAAAAATGTGAGCAAGAATGTACTAGATGTTGTGCATTCAGATGTATGGGGTTCTGCAAAGACTATGTCTATGGGGGACTGCAGGTACTACGTAACATTCATTGATGACCACACGAGGAAAGTGTGGGTGTATTTCATGAAGGAGAAGAGTGAAGTGTTCACTCATTTTCAGAATTTCAGAGTGATCGCTAAAAAACAGACAGGAAAGCATGTGAAGTGCCTAAGGTTAGATGGACGGGGAGAATACTTCTCCAATGAGTTCTCTAAATTCTTACAAAAGAATGGCATTCAAAGACAATTTATATGTAAATACACTCAAAATGGAGTTGCTGAGTGGAAAAACAGGCACATTGCAGAGATAGCACGAGCATTGATGTGGCAGAGAAGAATATGCCACATAGCTATTGGGTTGAGGCTGTGTCTACAACATTTTATATCATGAACACGACTCCTACTGCAACCATACATGATGTAATGTCATATCAGGGGAGAATTTTACTGGCAAGAAACCTCATTTGTCTCACTTGAAAGTTTTTTGATGTATTGCATATGTGCATGCGTTAGATGAGTTGCATACTAAGCTGGATCCAAAGGCGAAAAAGTGTGTGTTTATTTGGGTATTCCCTTGAGCAAAAGGGATATAGATGCTATAATCTTGCTACACGTGAATTGAGGGTAAGCAGGGATGTTGTATTTGATGAGATGAGTAGCTAGTATGCTTGCTGAAAAAGATACTGTTTGGGGCTGATGTAAAAGATACTGTTTGGGGCTGATGTAAGTGGAAACGTGGTTGCACAGAATGCAAGTCAGCAATCATAGTCATTGAGTGGACTAGGAGAGTCCTCATCCAATGGACTAGGAGAGTCCTCATCCAGTGGTTCTGTTGATAGACCATGGAGTGGCAGGCTGCGTCATAATACCAGTCCTAGAAATGTAGTTGGTACATCACATAAAGGCAAAGAGAAAGTGGTTGAGCCCCTTGGTATGCCTGATATTTCTATAGAGCATTCTCTTGTCTATGGAGAGTCTAGTGGCTCGGAGATGAGCCTTGATGGTGAGGAGCTTGGGATTTCAGCAATGAGGACACCTGGTGTGAAGAAGGCTATGGAAGCCATGAATGCAAAGTTACGAAGATCTAGAAGAGTCAAAAACCCTGTGTGCAAGAGATTGACTTATGATGGTTATGTGGCACATCACTATGCTTATATGGAAAAAGTTGTGTAGGTTGTAGAACCCACATGTTTTGATGAGGCTATTGGAAATGTGTGTTGGGAGAAAGCTATGGATGAGGAGATGGATGCATTGTATGAAAATGAGACTTGGGATTTGGTGCCATTGCTTGAAGGCAAGAAAGCTATTGGTTGTAAGTTGGTGTATAAGGTGAAACATAACAGTGATGGTGTTGAGGGTTAACTCAGCACTAGATACATTAATTATTCCTATCATTTCAAGTATTCTGTCTTCTGCACAATCTGAACATTTACATCACTTCATTCATTGGTAATTCCTAAAAGCATACATTGATATCTTTTCAATTGAAGGCAAACATGTCGGACATAACACAATAGTAAAAACAGTAAAAAACTCTTTCCAAGATAACAGATGTTTTTCCAATAGCTACACACATTTCTATATCTACACATGGCATTCGAAGCTTAACCGCCTTCACCATGAAGATGACACGACTCTTCAACTCATGACTCCTGACGTCTCCGGGGTAAAGGTTTAAAACCTAATAATACTTAATACTATCCTGTAAAACCCTAGGTTTTATACCTGGCGATCACGGTGGACACAAATTTTTCCAAAATTTTACTAGTCTGAACCCACTTTAACAGGTCCACCTAATCTTTCAGGTACTGCTCTTAACAAACTCATATCTTCCTTTTGTATCTTTAGCAAGATCCTTCCTAGTATCTTTGTGTGATTCCTTTTCCAGTAATAATTGATCTTTTATGTCATTAATCTTCAAGCTTTCCACTTCCAGATCATCTTGTTCTTCAACAACTTTGTTCAAACCTGCAAAACCAGAAACAAATTTAAAGGATCTTTGGCTTTCTATTGACAGCCCTTCATCAAGCTCCTTGTACTCTTTGATGGAATCTAGCTGCCGCACCTCCTCACTTTGCACCGGCCTGCACGCTACACTGCCCGTCTCCCTCCTTGCGTGCCCACTTGCAAAAGAAGTCCCCCAACTGTTCAGGTGTAGGTCTCTGATTTGCCAACAACCTGTTGTATAGGGTTCTGAACTTCTGTGCATAGTCTTCTACTCCCAATTTCTTCTGTTTCAAGCCCCTTAGCTTCTTTAGGGCATCTTCAGGGGTTTTCTCCTTCCAGAACCTTGCCACAGAAAAGCTGTTTTTAGGGCATCATAGTCAACAAAATGTGCTAACCCATATTGGGTGAACCAACTCATTGCCTTTCCCTCCAATGTTGCTGCAAAGTGTTCCTTCTTCATTGCATCTGGGTGTACCCCATAATTGCTAGCTTGCCATCTTGTCTCAAACTGACCTACATGGCTGTCAGCATTGGCTTTCTTTGAGCCGCTGAACTTGGCTACGCCAACCTTACGGTTGACTGGGGCACCTAGTGCAGGGTTTGCTAGATTCCCTTGCTGCATGATTGGTTGTGTATTTCTTGGTCTGGATGGTACTCCTGTCAATGGATTGAAACTCAATTGCCTTCTTGCTCCTAGCAGTTAGGCTTCTAGGACTCTTGCTCCAACTACTGTGATCAGTCCCCTATTCACTAAGGAATCTAGAGAACTTGGAGCCTGGGCTCCTGATCTTTCAGGTTCAATTGCTTCTTCTGCATCCTGTCATGTTCCTGTTCTGCCATCTGTATCAGTGCCATCTGTATTAGGAGAATTCGGTGGGTTGGGAGGATGCACTTCTTCTTTCGTGTTTTCCAGCCCTACTCCTAATCTTTCTCCCAATCGAAGTCTCAAACGCGTGCCATAACTGTGGGTAAAAATTGAAATCTTCTCCACTCATGGTTTTCCTAATGCAATGATGCCTGTGACCACCACAAACCCCACATGCATGAAATTGCCGATAATAGGACTCCTATAATAGGACTCTTATAATAGGACTCTTGGGAGAATTCTTCTAACCCTTCTGGACCGTTAGCCACCCCAAAAGGCAAAAAATCCTGCTTTTGTTTGTTCCACACTTGAGTTTGTATGCACCTCACCACGTCTGCAGGTAAGGAAGGAAATTATTCCTGCAAGAATTTTTCTACGTACGCAACATATTCTTCTTCTTCTGTCACCCAGTTACTGAACTCTTGTCGCCATTCATCCATCTTAACAGTTCTTCTATAAATTCCCGTTGTCCTATCCCTTTCCCATGAATAAGGACCCTAGGTTTGATACCGCAGGATCGCCAAAAGTGTTGAAGGTTAACTCAGCACCAGATAATCTTTACATTAATTCTTCTTGTCATTTCAAGTATTCTGTCTTCTGCATAATCTGAACATTTACAGCACTTCATTCATTGGTAATTCCTAAGTATACATTGATATCTTTTCAATTGAAGGCAAACATGTCGGACATAACACAATAGTAAAAACAGTAAAAAACTCCTTCCAAGATAACATATGTTTTTTCAATAGCTACACACATTTCTATATCTGCACATGGCATTCGAAGCTTAACCGCCTTCACCACCCATGAAGATCCCAAGAGACATAACATGACACGACTCTTCAACTCATGACTCCTGACATCTCCGGTAAAGGTTTAAAACCTAATAATACTTAATACTATCCTGTAAAACCCTAGGTTTTACATATAGATTAGCTACTTGGTTTTGAGGATACAAGTCACCCAGAGTATGTATGTAAGCTTCGTAAGGCTTTATATGGCCTGAAGCAAGCTCCACAGGCATGGCATGACAAGATTGTTGATTATCTTGTCACTATTGGTTTTCGTATGGCAGATGCATATCACTCTTTGTATGTGCGCAAGAATGATAAGGGTATTGTGATCATCACCATCTATATAGATGATCTTATTGTTGGGGTGACAAATTGGATGAGATTAAGTATGTGAAAAGTCTTCTCAAAAGGAAGTTTGAGATGAAGGATTTGGGAGATCTGCGCTATTTTTGGGGAATTAAGGTCATTCGCATACTTAATGGTATTTGGCTATCACAGAGATAGTATGTATTGGACATGTTATCCAAGTATGGGATGGTTTTGTAAGTGAATCTCGATGCCATTAGATCAAAATGGCAAGCTTAGTGCGGATGCAAGTTATGTGTTGGAAGATCCCACTATGTACAAGAAGATTGTGGGGAGTTTGGTCTATGTCACGTAGCAACCAGATTTGAGTTACACTGTTAGCTCTTAGAGAGCCAGTTTATGCAGGTTTCGCACAAACCACATCTTGACAGTGTGTGATGCACACTTCGGTATTGGAGGGCCACTATTGATATGCATTGTTTTATGTAGCAGGTGTACCATTGGAGCTATATAGGTACACAGATGCAGATTGGGTAGGTAGCATCTTAGATAGGTAGCATCTTAGACAAGAGATCTACTAGTGGATTTATGTTTTTATTGGGGAGTGCTGCTGTGACATGGAGCAGCAAGAAACAACCTATAGTTGCCTCTCGAGTACAGAGGCTGAGTACAGAGGAGCTGCAGTGGCAGCGTGTGAGGTAGCTTGGTTACGCAAGCTACTTTGCTGATTTGGGGTTGCACATGGAGAGAAAGGTTGTCATATATTGTGACAATCTTAGCAGTATACACTTGGCAAGGAACCCAGTTTTCCATGCATGGATGAAACACATTGAGGTACATTACCACTTTTTCAGGGAGAGAGTCTTGGCAGGTGACATCGACTTGAGCACACAAGATTAGGTCGCTGACATCTTCATGAAGGCCTTGGGAGCTGAGAAGCTCCGTAGATTTCGAGATATGCTTGGAGTTCATGAGCTGGAGTTGAGCTTGAGGAGGAGTGTTGAGATGTTAAGCTCAACATGACGTGATACTCACAAGGCGCCTGCATGACTGTTTGACATTTACATCAGTGGGACGGGTTTGGTAGTTAGCACCGACATATCTTCACCAGAGATTCTATAGCTAGACTACACTGACTAGTTCACACCTACCCACTCTACTTAGCGTGTTCACACCGACTACTTCACACCTACCCACTCCACTTAGCATGTTCACATTATGGACCACTTGTATATACTCTATTATGTGTGTTAGTCACTTTATCTTATTTGTAGACCTCTTTTGTTGTGTGAAGAAGAAGAATTTTCAGCCTCTCACCTTTTGTGTTCTCTTCTAAGGTTTGTGTGAGTGTGTGTGTGCTTGCAAGACCTCAAGCTCTCTTCTCCCCTGCATCTTTTCAAAGGGTTCTTTGCCCAAGTAGTCTCCCAAAATCTGAGTTATTTATCTTTTGGATCCTTTGGATTTTGTAATGCCTTATTTTCTATAGAAGGCTCCTCTCCATCATACCAAGGCCTTATCTTCTGACCTAGACCTAATAAGGGGTGTTCACACCACAAAAGACACTAGAGTAGGCTCTAGATTAACTCTGAAATATCCAACAAACCCCCTTCGGAGTGATGGTGAAGTTGCATGCATTACCTTCAATTAATACTCCCGTACACCAACACAAACAAAGACACAAGACGTGTTCCCCGCTTTAGACCCAGAGCCCAATTAAGTGTGGCTCAGAGGCCAATGAGCATGGCACAAAAGGCTCAGAGGCTTAACAAGAATGGTCTTGGTGAAAGAATCAAAGGTCAAGTCCTACCTCGGGTGACAAAGACAACCTACATTGGCATACCAAAACAAGCCCCCCTCACCTAAAGCAGGGGCAAAAAGCTTATAAAAGCATGTACTTGGGTCCTTCATTCTCATAATATGAGTACCGTTCAGGTGTGCAATCTCTCTCTCTCTCTCTCTCTCTCTCTCTCTCTCTCTCTCTCTTACACACTCCACCATGATGTTGATATTTCATCCTCCATAGCTCCATGTGTCATTACGTGGATGCCAACTAATATGATCTTTTGTTGCTGATCGTTAGGTGCGATTAGATACTTGGTTATAGCCAAAGAAACCGTCAAAGAAGCTGTAGGCTTCCTCATTGATAACTTTCTCTAAAACATGTTTAGTAAATGAGTAATGATCCTTTTTTATGGCCACATTGACTTTTTTTTATGTCCACACACAGCTTTCCATTTTTCTTCGGCACATTGACAATGGGTGACACCCTGGGTCCTAGTTTTTGTGTCCTAGTTTGTGTGGATAGCCCCAGCTCTGTGTTTGTTGAGGGGTCACCCCACTTCTTGCACATTAGCCTACCCATTTTCAAGCCATGGGTGGGCCCTGGACAGCATGGCCTTGCATATGGCCCCAATGAAGATGGGCCTACGTGCATTTTTGAGTTTTCTTTTATTTTTTTTATTTTTAATAATTTATAAATTTATAAATTTTATATTTATTCTTTTGGGTAAAATAAATATTTATAAAGATTTATTTTTTGAGAAAAATAAATATTTTTATACTTATTTTTGGGGAAAATAAGGAAGTGGGGCTCTCAAAAAAAAAGTAGGGGGTCTTTTTTTAAAATAAATTCAATTACAAATAAAAAAATTGAATGGAGGGGAATTTATTGGGGGGGTTGCTTTTCGAGGAGGGAGGGTAAGAAAATTTGAGAGGGTGGGGGGAGAGGTAAAAAAAAGGGGGGTTCAAAATATAAAAAAGGGGGTAAGAAAAGCGCCACTAGGGGGATTCAAAAATTTAACGAGAAAATGAACGGGGGATTCAAAAAAGTGTACTATCTTTGTTACAACTTCCTTATAACACCTCCTACTAGGGGCTACCTTAATATCCATACATGTCATGATAATATCTATTATTTTATAAGAAATATCTTATGATTTAGAGTTCATCAGGGAAGGGGAGATTGCGCTCAACAAGATCTCCCTCACTTTGGGAAAGGGAGGGAGAGATAACACTCAAGAGAGATCTCCACTAACATTCAGAAAGGGATGGAAATGTACAAGCCATGAGAAGCCTAGTCCAAGGTGTGGCCATGCATGTCCATGAGTGCACCCAATTGTCTGCTAACCTAACATACTACCTTGCACAAGAGAGGGAGAGAAGAAGAGAATGAAACCATGCAAGGGTTAATTCGGAGAAAAGCACTTAGCCAACCCTAATGAGAGTTAACTCCCCTATGTGAGGCCGCTAGGGGCTCACTCCACCACCACTCGTGTCACCCAAGAGGAGATTCACAAGCTAGGTAAAGAGCAAAGAAAAAGGGAGCTATGGAAAGCTCTACCTTCACTCAATGCCAATATGCATGTAAGAGGTATCTTGATAGAAAGATAAGAGAAGGGAGAGGAGAAGAGAAGCTAGATTAACACCATCCCTTCCATGCATACACAACAATCAAGCAAGCAAGCATATACAACATAAGAATGCAACCATAAGCTCAGGAGAGTGAGTGAGTGAGAGAGAGAGAGAGAGAGAGAGAGAGAGAGAGGAAGACTCAATTGAGACAAATGGGATTGTCCCTTTTCATATTCCATAAAATGACATATATATGAGCTCACCTTTTACAATGGCCGGCCGGCCATTGTAAAAGGTCATTTTCATATTCCATAAAATGACATATATATGAGCTCACCTTTTACAATGGCCGGCCATTTACAATTGGGGGCCCGAAATTGGCTTTCTAGCTCTATGTACATCTAGCTCATTCCTATGACCAGAATTACATAACCCGTAAGCTCAGTCATCCCATATATCTTTTATCAAAGCGCTTTGCCAAACGGTTACAATTGGATAAGTTACAAGAAGCATGACCACGCTTGAAAAATGATGTTAATTGGAGTGGTTAACATACCCCCCCTCCCTAATTCAGGTCTGTCCTCGAAGCTGGCAAAGGATCTAATAGTAGTAGATCAAGTACGTCCGGACAAAGTTGCGGCACGAGGTAGGATATGGGGGGCTCAATGGAAGATGTGATAACTCAACGAGAAGGTTGTCTCCATCATATCCTCCAAAGTTTGGAGGCAGCCATCCACTAGATGCGCTCATAGTAGCCAAATATTTGCTTCAGTGTTGGGCCCTTGTTGATATTGAAGGCCAAGCCTTGATTGCCTTTGTGGTAATGGTTCCAATATGGGAAGGTCTCTAATAGTGTGATGATCATATTGAAGAATCTGATTGTGGTGACCATAATGGGATCTGATTGTGGCGACCATAATGGGATCTGGTTGTGTGGACTTGTTGGCCGTCATTATCTAGCACCTGACCTATGGCTGCGTTGGCATGATACATCTCTGTAAAGTAGAGGTAGTTGTAGAGGTCTAGGCCACCCCAAGGTTCCAAGGTTGGCAGCCCGCCGAGCCCAAGCTGCTCCAAGCGGTTGATATAGCTGGATCTACAATAGCTCGGTAGCAAGGCCATGTGTAGTAAAGGAGCTTGTGCTCCACTTTATGATTGTTCTTCATAAGGGAGGGGACTGTGACCTTCTTCATCAGGTTCTCTCCGAGGTGTGACAGTTGGGGGTGGGATGGCAGCCATACTCCTTAAAGCGTCCCCCTATTGGGTGCTTCTTTTGCTGGGTGGTGTGCTTGTGAACCTCCAAGGAGGAGTTAGAGGTCTCTGCCATGGAGGGAAGGATGGGGGGGGACATGAAGTGCAAGCTTAAGAAAAATACTTGTGAGAGTTTGGCTAGGCTGAGAGAAAAAAGTGAGGAAAAGGGAGTGGTGGGCCATATTTATAGCTTTTCTGAAGGACACGATCGTGACAGAATTTGGTACAGGCATGGTAACTATAGGGTATGGGCGTACGCTCTTGAATTGGTATGGATGTACGCTTTAAACGCTTTAAATGGTACGAGCGTGGCATTGGAGATAGAGGTTGGTACAGTCATGGTGGCAGTGGATGTGGGGGTTGAAACAGCCATGATAGTTGAGTTAGAGGCTGGTACGGTCGTGTCTTCTTTTGGTGTACGGCCATGTCAAAGTTTAATGAGAATGGTATGGTCGTGGCAACTCCAAGGTGTGAGATCCCACTGCCCCCTCCACGCGCACACTGGATTCCTGAGGCGATTGTTGGTAGAGTGGAAGCAGCTCCCTCTTGCGCAGGGCAGGGTTTCCCACTCGGGGCCTCACCCTTGAATGTCCGGGCACGAGACTAAGATGGTGTGGTCATTCCGAAAACTGAAACGGGGAAAATTTCCCATGCCCGAAAAATGGGGACAATTCCACCATTTCGAATTTCTTAAGGAATTTTTCTAACAAGGTCAAGATACTGAACTAACCTTCATGTGAATAAACCAGATAGAAGGGAAACTATTACAGACTTAACTTGAAGGAATCAACGCTTTTTTCCTAATTGAATCAGGCACAGCCGTTGATCTATTCATTTGAGAAGTCTTCAGGTTATTATTTAACTATTCGAGTTCTAAGCGTATTCCTATTGGTCAATTTTATTATTAAAACTCTACTGATTCCAGCCTATCCGGCCCATGGGTTAGCCACCGCCCAACCATTGGAATTGATAGAACCAGACAAGTACTCACCCACCCATAATTGAATGCCTTTCTTAACTTTTGCTTTAGAATACAGATACGCACACACTCCTCTTTAAACTTTAATTTATAAAACAATCCATTGACAAACAATTATTGGTTACAGATGTCATAGCTCAAAATTTCCATTCAATCCTTGTTTCTCACAAAACAGTATCACTCTGGACTCTCCGTTGAGACCAGCAGGTCAGCAAACGAGATCTAGTAATAGATTACAATAATTTTCTCGTCATCATACATATATATATCTTCCACGACATAGGCATGGGTGTCCTAAGCACCGCGAGCTCGTGCATTGCCTGGTCAGAACCCTCTAGGATCCTCCTTAGGTGTCCTGGCACTTCACTCAGGGACCACTTCGTCGGCCCTCGCCCATCGTACCGGAAGCACACCATTTTACACCATAACCAGGCTGGTCAAGACCTGGGCAGGTTTTTGCCGCGTGAGCCGTCCTTTGAACACTCTCCGCCAGTTGTTGCAACTGAACTTCCCTTAGAAAACACATATACCAAATGCTCCCTCCAGCGTAAGACAGTCCTTTAAGAAAATAGGGTTTATATGCAAGTTTTCAGTTTTGATTTTCTTTTGAATACAATGAGTATATCTTAATTCCGTATCCCAAGACTTCTAGATCACAGGTCTGGATTCCCAAGCAGAATTTCTCGAATTCTGAATTCTTGATCCTCATATCAAAATCAAAGGTCTCAACTTAGTTTCAGATTCGGTGGGTGATTTGAGTGTAGATTACTGAACTGGTCACATCGTCTTTTCTTGAAACTGACGAAGGAGTTACGTCTTTGAGTCTGGAAAGGTTCTCCCTGAACTATCTTTCTCGAAGGGTAATATTTCAATTACTACTTTACTGAATTTCATTCATTGATGAGTATTTTGCTTAACTGAATTCAAAACTAGTTGAATTCCTATGAGGAATTAATTAATCATTTATCTAAAATTTCGACTTCGATAGTTTTTTTGAATTTTCTCATTACCATCCTAGAGAATATGAAACGGTATAATTTTCCTTCACTGAGTATTTACTTATTCATTTTTCAATATTCATGGGATTTAAACATAGGATTAAAGAGAACTCTTATTTTGATATAAAAATTTTGTATGCATCTATTTATGCATAAAATCCAACTTCTATGGAAATAACACTTTTATATAAAAGAAAAATCCTTTTATGCATCTATTTATGCATAAAAAAATATCAATTTTGATGAAAGTAACACTTTTATAATAAAAATAATTCTTTTATGCATCTATTTATGCATAAAAATCAATATTGATAAAAGTAACACTTTTATAATAATAAAAAAAATCTTTGATGCATCATTTTATGCATAAAAATCAATATTGATGAAAGTAACACTTTTATAATATAAAAAATTCTTTTATGCATAAAAATCAATATTGATGAAAGTAATACTTTTATAATAAAAAAATTCTTTTATGCATCTATTTATGCTTAAAAATCAATATTGGTGAAAGTAACACTTTTATAATAAAAAAAATCTTTTATGCATCATTTCATGCATAAAAATTCAATATTGATGAAAGTAACACTTTTATAATAAAAAAATTCTTTTATGCATCTATTTATGCATAAAAATCAATATTGGTGAAAGTAACACTTCTATAATAAAAAAATTCTTTTATGCATAAAAATCAATATTGATGAAAGTAACACTTTTATAATAAAAAATTCTTTTATGCATCTATTTATGCATAAAAATCAATATTGGTGAAAGTAACACTTTTATAATTAAAAAAAAATTTTATGCATCATTTTATGCATCATTTTATGCATAAAAATCAATATTGATGGAAGTAACACTTTTATAATAAAAAAATTCTTTTATGCATCATTTTATGCATAAAAATCAATATTGATAAAAATAACACTTTTATAATAAAAAATATCCAATATACATCTTTTTATGTATAGAATTTAAATCTAATGAAAATCACTCTTTTATAATAAAAAAATAATCAATATGCATCTTTCTATGCATAGAATTTAAATCTAATGAAAATCACTCTTATAAAAAATAATAATCAATATGCATCTTTCTATGCATAGAATTTAAATCTAATGAAAATCACTCTTTTATAATTAAAAAAATAATCAATATGCATCTTTCTGTGCATAAAATTTAAATCTAATGAAAATCACTCTTTTATAATAAAAAAATAATCAATATGCATCTTTCTATGCATTGAGTTTAATTTTAATGGAAATAACACTTTTATAATAAAAATATTTCTACTATGCATTTTTCTATGCCTAGAATGAAAACAACACTTTTAGAATATACAAACGATGGGGATTACTCTTTTTGAACAATAAAAGATAAAACTTATTTCACAAAATTTAAGAAAATTTTGCCATAACCTCCTTTGTATGGCTGACCATTTTTCAATCTTTCCTAACCCTAAATTACTTAAAAATTATCCCCAAATGGTTTAAAGCATTTTAAACTAATCAAATTTCACTTTTAAAAGAGAAACAATATGAAAAGTTTAATTCCAACAATTAGATTACTTATCTAGGATAAAGAAAGGCTGATTTTAAGAATGAGAGAGGGGGAAAGCCTTTCCAACAAGGCATAGCATCAATTAATCATTTTAAAGATAACAAAAATTAGAAAACCATTAAAAGAATAAAGAAAAAGTAGGATTTCTAACTTACATGAATTTCTGGGAGCTTTCCTCTGGCTTGATGGTCTGAGGGATCTACTCTTGTTTGTAACAAGAGTGGTCACTAATTCTTTAGAAGAGGGAATGGTCAAAAACTAATGAATTATTAAGAAATTCATAGTTTTTGGCTCTGGGAGGAGTAGAGTAACAGTGCATAAAACACTATCAAGCTTCAACAAAGGGGGAGGCTTCTATTTATAGGAAAAAGTGAGCTTCTAACCAAGCAAACTGGTTCTAGAATTTTCCAAATCAGTTTGGTCAATTTTTGACCATTTTTGGGTTAGTTTAGCTTACTTTTTAGAACTAGACTTGAATTAGGAGGAGAGAGGAGAGATGAAATATCTCAATTTTTGGAAATTTAAAACTCCACCACACATGTGAAATAGGTGCCTCCTTCATGAGGGGGAATCCCCACTTTGAAGTGTCAAAAATTTGTTTTTTTAGTGGTCCTTAGTTCACTCTTCATCTTATGTGAGTATTTACTCATTTTTGGGGGGATTTTCTTTATTTCTTCTATTTATCTCCTCCACACATTTGGATGAATCTGATTGGCCCCTCAAAACCTTAATTTAAAATTTTCAGGAAATCTGGACCCCTAGGATAAGGTCTTTTGAATAGATTATAATTGATTTCTAATGCACCTTCTGAAAATCTTTTTGAACTTTTGTTTCGGGGGAATTTATTTTAATAAGAAGAGATATTTTTCCATCCAAAAATATCTAAAATCAGAATAATCTCTCTCTAGAATATTTTCTCTCTCTAAGCCAAAATAGGTAGAAACAAGATCTTTTATATATCTGAAGAGGCATTTGATTACAGGGGAAGATACTGGACATCTTGAGAGGCTAGGGAGGAATCTTACATTCTCTCCCACTTGAAAAACGCGAGATGTCCTCATCTCGCAATCTGGGGGTAATCTCGTAACAGTTCGGCTTCTTTCTTCGAGGTGGCATCTTCAAAAGGATAGAACTTCTATTTGACTCAAAATTCTGTTCCTGAGAACCTTTTCTCGAACATCAAGGATTTCTTAAGGTTGGAGTTCCATCTACCCTTGGGTTGAAAAAGTTAAGATTTCATCATCAAGCATATGATTTGGGCTTGGTATATACTTTTTAAGAAGGCTGACATGAAATACATTATGTACTTTGAGATGAGGAGACAGAAGAAGCTCGTAGGCTAAGTCACCTACTTTCTTTGTAATCAGATATGGTCCATAATATCTGGGGGATAACTTCTTGTACTTCCCAAGAGATAGAGAACTTCTTTTGGGGCGTACTCAAATGAAGACCATATCTTCTTCTTCGAATTTTTTGTCTATCCTCTTCTTATCTGCATATTGTTTTTGTCTATCGTGGGTAGTTTTTATATCTTTGTGAATTGATTGCATCTGCTGCTCCATGTCATTAAGAATCTATCTGGATATCTCAACCCTAATCAATGGGTCGGACCAAGTTAATGGAGTTAAGCAATCTTGTCCATACAAAGCTTTGAAAGGGCTCATCCCAATACTTCTGTGATAAGAAGCCTTGTAGGCGAGCTCGACTAGGTACAGATAGCTTAGCCACTCCTTGGGTTCCTTGCCACACAGCATGACCGAAGTATATCTTCGATTACTTGGTTCACCCTTTCAGTTTGACCACCATCGGTCTCAGGGTGGTAAGCTGTGGTGAGATCCAAGAAAGTTCCTACTACTTCAAAAAATGCAGTCCAGAATCTCGTGAATTTGGGATCTCGATCACTTACTATTCTTCTAGGTAGGCCATGCAATCTGAAGATTTCTTTAAGGAACACTCTGGCCACATCCACTGCGGTGTAGGTTTCCTTTACTGGAATCAGATGGGCAACTTTGGTTAGTCTATCAACTACCACGAAGATGGAGTTGTAACCTGATTGCACTGAGGGTAATCCAGTAATAAAATCCATACTGATGTATTCCCACTTCATCTGGGGGATGTCTAATGGATGTAACTTCCCAGGCATTTTTACTCTCTTGGCCTTGACTTTTGGTAGGTCAGACATTGATGTATATGATTAAGCACATCCTTTTTTAGACCAGACCAAAAGAAGCTTTTCTTCACAGACATGTAGGCCCATTAGGGGAAGGTTGAGGTCTATAGGGGCCCTTTAAGCTGCCATATTATGATTTTAATGACTTTTTGTTAAAATGTTAAGTTTCTTTGACTTTAGATACCTTCTTATTCTTCAAATGGCTAGAAGTTTGAATTTCAAAGTTTCTCGCCAAAATTGAATTTAAAATTGAGTGGGCAAAACCATATCATGTGACATATCTATGGAAAGAGCTCAGCGAGTAGATCTCTAATCTCCGACAAATTTTGAGCTCATATGTAGAAGTTATGGATGTCTGAAATTTTAAAAACTTCCCCTCCCCTTTTTGGGAATGAAAAGTACAAAAAGGCATCTTTTAGAGAATCTTTTGTAGAGAATCTTTTGACCACCTTTAATCACCCAACATTTTTGTATACATGGCATCACATGATTGGCCCTTTTCCTTAATAACCTTTTAATCACATGGCATCTTAAAGGGCCCCTATAGACCTCAACCTTCCCCTAATGTTGATGAAACCTGGATGTCCTGCAATAAGGCTGTCTCATGGGCTTCATTTCAGAATTTGACCCTTATAGCTCCCTCATCATTGGGAATGCATAGTCGATTATATAATTCCATCATCCACGCTGTACCCTTGAACTCGGTTCAACTCCTATGGAGTTTTGCTTTCTTGCATAAGTAGGGTAGCAATAGGGACAAAGAATCTATCCTGCATGATCTTCTCACTTGCTTCAATAATGAAAGGATTTGACACTATAGTAATTGCAAGCAAGGAGGCTTTTCTGCTAAGGGCATTTGCTACCACATTTTCTTTGCCTGGGCGGTACTTGATTTCAAAATCAAATTCTTGCAGGGTCTGCATCCACCGTCTTTGGCGCATGTTGAGAGCCTTCTGAGTGAAGATCCACTTTAAGCTTTGATGATCTGTCATCAAAGTGAATCTTTGACCCAGTAGGTAATGTCTCCACAACTTCAAGGCATAGACTACTGAAAGTAGTTCCAGGTCATGGAAAGCATAATTCCTCATGCATTCTGAGTTTTCAGGATTCATAGGCCACTGCATGACCTTCCTGCATGAGTGCACCTCCCAGGGCAAAACCACTCGCATCAGTTACTACCTGAAAGGGTAGAGAGAAATCTTGCAGCTTTAGAATGGGATTGGTTACCAAGGTGGGTGGTCTTCAGCTTATCAAAAGCACTCTCGCACGTGGCAGACCATTGAAACGGGATATTCTTCTTTAAGAAGATTAGTTAGGGGGAAGCTATGAGAGCATACTTTGGTATAAAAATTCTATACCAACCAGTCAATCCCAAGAATCCTCTGACTTCTTTCATTGTCTTTGGTTCAGGCCAATCTATGACTGCTTGGACTTTAGCGAAATCTGGAGAAATTCCATCTTTGGATACCAGGAAGCTTAAGTATTCAACATGGTCGGCAGAGAAAGTGCATTTGCTCTTTTTTGCAAAAGAGTTGGTGCTTCCTTAGGTTCTCAAGAACTCTTCTAACATGAGCATCATGGTCAGCTGCATTTTTTGAGTAAATCAGAATATCATCAAAGAAAACAAGAACAAAATCATCCAAGTATTCTCTGAGAATGTGCTGCATCAATCGATTGAATGTAGCTGGGGCATTTCTGAATCCAAACGACATGATAATGAATTCATAATGCCCATACCGAGTATTGATGACTGTCTTCGGGATATCTTGCTCATTAATCCTGATCTGATAATACCCTGATTTGAGATCTATCTTTGTGAAGATCTGGGCTCCACTTAGCCTGTCCACCAAAAGCTCATCAATTCTGGGGATAGGATACTGTCAGAGCTGATTGAGACCTCTGTAGTCCACACAGAGTCTTAGCGTTCCATCTTTCTTTTTCTGAAAGAGAACTGGAGTATCCTAAGGTGAAACACTGGGTCTTACAAACCCTTGTTCTAACAGCTGTCTAAGCTGTTCCTTGAGTTCGATGGCTTTAGGAGCTGGCATTTTGTACATGCGCAGGGCTACTGGCTGAGCTCTGGTGGGGGTCAATTCTATAACATGATCTACTTTCCGAATTGGATGCATCTCTGCTAATTTTGCTAGGAATAAATTATCATAATCACTTAACCATTCAGGTTCTTTAGTTTTTAACTTTGAGTCTACTGGATTCATTTTGACAACATAAATGAGCTGCTTCTTTCTAAGTCCTTTTAGTAAGTTAGAAACCTGAAATGGTTCCATTATGACAGTGAATGTCAACTTGATTTTTATGGAGCCAATCCATTCCAAGGATCCCGTAAAAAACTCCCAAAGGTATAACTCTGAACTGATAGTCAGTTAAATTCTCATCTAGATTGAACTGAATACGATCTGTCTCAAGGTGAGTGAAAAGAATCTTCCCACTTGCCAATTCAACTTACATAGGTTTCCTTGATTTCTGATCTAAGACTAGCTTATGCAAGCATCCAGGGGAAATGAAAGAATGAGTACTGCGTGAATCAATTAAAAGCTTAAAAGGCTTACCTTGATACTCAGTTGGAGTATGAATAACGGAGAATTAATGGTTTAGCCCTTGGTTTTCAATTGCTGCATAAATATGTCCTCTTTCTTCTTTCACTACTTCTGCTATTGTGACTGCTCTGGCTGCTGCAGTCTGAGGCGGAACTCTTTCTCTTTGGTTGCCCCAGTTTTGGGAAGGAGTTCTGAGGCTACTCTAGATAGAGGCAGATAGCTGAGAGCTGGAGTTCTCCTGGAATTGCCCTTATTTTCATGAGATGGACCCTGATTTGACTGATAGGAAGGGGCTGGTCTCTGCACTCTCGGTCCTTGACTTCCCTGTCCCCTTGACATGGCAGGAGTCAGGTAGTCTTTCAGCTGGTGACCAAAACCCTAGCATCCAATGTTGAGATATTGAGCTCATTGAGTGAGGTGGTGGACAAAGAGGTGGTGGACACTGATGATCCACCTGGGGGATAGGCCCCACACTTACACCATAGGCATGGTTGGTGAGATCATGGGTGATATGCGGCCAGTGGGATGATAGGCTGTGTGGTGACAGCCATTGTAGAGACTGGCATAGTTATAGCGCCAGCTCATTTTAGTTGGGTTCACACTATAGATAACCCTAGTATGTATTTGGTTGAGTACCTTTCATATGGTGTGTACTCTTATCTTTGTATATGGTGTGTTGAGTGTTGAGTGAAGAAGAAGAAGATTTTCAGCCTCTCACCTTATGTGTTCTCTATTAGGGTTTTGTGAGTGTGTGTGTGTGCTTGCAAGAGCTCAAGCTCTCTTCTCCCCTGCATCTTTTCATGGTATCAAAGCTTGGTTCATGCTAAGGGCTGAGCTGCAAGCAAGAGAAGCACAGGAAGTAGTACGAGGGTAAGAGCTTCAACTACTCTTCCCTATTTGTGTTGGCGACTACACCCTTGTCGGGAGCTCTACGGGAGGCACCAGCAAACGATATCTGATTGAGGAGCTTTCTTCGCGAGAGTAAAGCTATAGGGCAACTATATCAACTTATCGAACAGTGTTTTTTTGTCAAAAAACGTGTTTCGGGCGCGTTAGGACCTCCGTTTTTCAGAAAGTAGGCGATTTCGAGCACTACGGGTAAGTCATCGATTCTCTGCAAAACTCTATTTTAAGAACTGCAGGAAGATAGATTGGCTGTGCAGACACTGTGTGTGTTGCAAAAGGAGGTCAATAGTTGCCATCGGGTGTATATATGCACATTGAGGTCACTGTGACATTTGAGTGTACTACAGTACTGTTGTGCAGAAAATATAGCAATTTGTGCAAGACAAATGAGAGTTTCTGGTAAATTTGTGTGTCTGGCAAGATGTCAAATGATGGCATAAACCAGATTGTTGCTGAGAAGCTTGATAAGAACAACTTACATGCTTGGAGATTCAGGTTGACAAATTTCCTGATGGGAAAGGGTTATTGGGACTACATAGAAGGTGAGCATGAAGAGGCACTGAAGGTACCAGAGATCAATCCGACTGCTGCCTGCAGATGTGAAAGAGTTCAAGGATTGGAACCAACGAGCCAGAAAAGTTATGTATTGGCTCTCTATCAGTATACACAAGACACCATGATTGGGCACATACAGGATGCCAAGTCCCCCAAGGAGGCGTGGGACACCTTGGTAAAACTCTATGAAACAAATATTAAGGCACGAAAGATACAGTTGAAGAATGAACTTCATACTGTGGAGAAAAAGAGTATGTGTGTGAATGACTATGCATTGAAGATAAAGGGTATTGTGGAATCCCTTGCATCTATTGGTGTTTCAGTAGATGATGATGATAAGGTGGAAGTCTGTCTACGTGGTCTCAGGCCACAATACAAGGCGTTTAAGACGTCTATTCAGACTCGGGAAAACATTCCCAATTTTACAGATTTGGTGTCTATGTTGATTATAGAAGAGAAGAGCTTGGGTGAAGACCAATAGTCTTCACAAAACAAAAACAGTTCAGAGCAACAGGCCTTCTACACAAGTTCAGGAAGAGGATGAGGTAGAGGAGGCCGTGAACGCGATCAAGGAGGTGGCCGAATAGGTAATCAGAATTATGTCCACCAGCAGCAACAGTCCTAGAATTCACAAAAACAGCAATAACACGCAGGTGGAAGAAGCCAATTCAGAGTCAAGGGGAGTCAAAGAAGTCGTGGAAATTGGCAAAGGCAATATAATGATACACGTGGATGCTTTTATTGTGGTAAGCCTAGACATGTGCACGTAGATTGTTATAAGAAGCAGACTCACATATGCAAAATGGAAAATTGCAGCAAAACAACTATGCATCCTCGAGCAGAAACAATGAGGATAATGAAAGGTTGTTTGTTATGCAACATGTCGTTAATGCCACGTCTGAAAATGCCATGTCGTTAATGAAAGGTTGTTTGTTATGCAGCATGTCGTTAATGCCATGTCTGAAAATGCCATGTCGTTAATGAAAGGTTGTTTGTTATGCAACACGTCGTTAATGCCATGTCTGAAAATGTTGAACCTTGAAAGACTAGGTTTTGTGGAAACAGGGGATGACACTGCTGATCCAATTGCCCATGTTGGAGATGTGCCATTGTCTATGCAGGATGGCAAAGTAAAGTACCTTGCAGATATACTTCATGTTTCGAACATAACAAAGAATCTAGTTTCAGTTGGCCAGATGATTGAGCAGGGTTTGCAGGTTCGGTTTAATCCTGATGGTTGTTATATTGAGGACTTTAAAGACAAGTGTAAGTTGGTTGCAAAAGGCAACAGAGTGGGCAAAATGTTTACATTGAATGTAAACATGCCTGAAGTGAGTGCTGCAATGTTTGCAAATGGTTCAGGAATTGTTGCAGACACAGATATTTGGCACAAAAGAATTAGACATGTGAATGTGCAGAGAATGAAGTATATGCAGACTAAAGGAATTGTGACAGGGCTGCCAAAATTTAAAGTTGAAGGTATGCAGAGAATATGTGAAGCATGCCAATTTGGAAAGCAAACAAAGCATGTATTTCCACGTAACAAAAATGTGAGCAGAAATGCACTAGATGTGTATTTAGATGTATGGGGTCCTATGAAGACCATGTCTATGGGAGGCTGCAGGTATTATGTGACATTTATTGACCACACAAGGAAAGTGTGGGTATACTTCATGAGACGGAGAAGGGTGAGGTGTTCACTCACTTTCAGAATCTCAGAGCTATGGTTGAAAAGCAAATAGGGAAATATGTAAAGTGCCTAAGGTCAGATGGAGGAGGAGAGTACTTCTCCAATGAGTTCTCTAATTTTTGAAGAAAAATGGTATTCGGAGACAGTTTACATGCAAATACACCCCGTAGAAAAATGGAGTTGCTGAGCAAAAAAAACAGGCACATTGCTGAGATTGCGTGAGCATTGATGGAAGAAAAGAATATGCCGCATAGCTATTGGGCTGAGGCTGTTTCTACAGCAGTTTACATCATAAACAGGACTCCAACTGCAGCCATCCAACTGCAGCCATACATGATGTAACTCCAGAGGAGAGCTTTACTGGTAGAAAACCGGATTTATCTCATCTGAAAGTCTTGGATGCATTGCATATGTGCATGTGCCAGATGAGCTGAGAACTAAGTTGGATCCAAAAGCTAAAAAATGTGTGTTTATTGGATACTCCCTTGAGCAAAAGGGATACAGGTGTTATAACCCTGAAGAAGAAGATTTTCAGCCTCTCACCTTGTGTGTTCTCTATTAGGGTTTTGTGAGTGTGTGTGTGCTTGTAAGAGCTTAAGCTCTCTTCTCCCCTGCATCTTTTCATCCAAAACATCGATTCTCACTTCTGAGCTCATCCCTTTGAATTCTTAAAAGAGGTGGGGCTCCGGAGAAAGTGTTATGTGGGAAGGGTCTTCCTTCACTTTTGAATCTCCCAGTATCCTGATTCTGAATTGGGCCTTGCTGCCTCTTTGGGGGAGGAAAGTTTGAAGTACTTCTCGGGGTTTGGAATCTTTTAAAGTTAGAGGATGCAGGTTTTGGCGGGACCTTAACAACAAAGGCTTTGGCAAAGTCTTTTTCCATTCTTACTTCTTCGGCCATTGAGACAGGTTTGGCATTCTTTACTAAGGTGTCCAATGGCTCGTTCATTCCTTGAATGAATCTAGCCATCAGCTGCTCTTCATCCAATTGCGGGGAATATTTGAGGAGAAGGGAAAAAGCTTGATGGTACTCTTCAATTTTTCGGCTATCTTGCTTTTGTTCCAAGAACTCATTCATTTTAGTTTCAAGGAAGCCCGGAGGACAAAACCTCTTTCTAAGGCAAGCTTTAATATCGGTCCAGGTCTGGGTATTTCGGTCGAGACGGTTAGTCTCGCAATGATTCCTCCAAGCGACCCTGGCCATTTCTACAATCTTTAACTTGGCGAGAGCCATCTTGCTTCTCTCATTGTAGCCAGTTACATCAAAGTATTCCTCCATTGCCTTAATCCACTTTTCCACTACCACTAACTGCTCCCCTTCACCCTTCAAGGGACCAGGTTGGGATCTATGTAGGGCTTTTTCAACATCCAGATCTAACTCTTCGTCATCTCGGTTAGAGGATCCGGTTGCCTTGCACGGGCTGTGTGCCTCATGACTGACAAAACAAGATTTTCGTCAACTTAACTTTGACAACAGATTTATTATTATTTAATTTTTATGATTTATTCTTTAAACAGATAATTATTTCATCATACATCATGAAACAAGATTTACTCTGATAATTTTATTAACCATATTCACAAATCATGAAAACAATCTCCATAGGGATTGCCCAGTCTATAGAGGCTGGAAGGCCGAATTCTAGATCATCGACATAATAAAGCAAAGGAATAAGAGAGCTTGGATCTAGTTAGATTTGAACCTCGTATCTATTTTTTAAAATTAAATCCCTTGTTTGCTAGCATTGTTGTATCATTGTTAAGGCTATTTAAATGAACACTGTGTAAGGTCATTAATTAAGGAACTTGTTTATATATGTCACACAGAGTGGTAGGACTAATTAGAAAATAAAAATGGATGCGTGAGTTAGGTGGAAAGTGGGAGGATGGAATGCCCTAATGGCACCATCCTATGGACAGGCGGACCCGATTAGTCGGGTAGCTTTCCAACAAAACTAATTTTAAAAGCTCTACGTTAGGTAAGTAGGTCCCTGGGCAACTCTACTCTAGAGATTAGGCCTCAAATTGATGGGGAAAAAAGCATTGTTTCTAGGAATCAAGAATAGAGGTTGCCCAAGTTAAGGTCAATCACTTTATAGGTGATTTGATTTTAAGAGTCATTTAGGAGACCACGCTCCCCATGCGGGATAGAACTAGGTCTTACCTATTAGTCCTATCTTTGCATCTTTATATGGTTGAGGTGTTGACAAGTAGGAAAATTTTCTCTTGTTAGACTTACTAGACTATCTTAAGGTTTTCCCTATTTAGGATTGGGGGGACCTTTCAATTGGTATCAGAGCCAATCTTAGTTCCTAGAGTTTGTTATTTAAGGTTGTTTTGGAATGTATGTTTTACCTAACATAATGCTAATTGATAAAATACCTTATTAGAACAAATTGAATTGGGTGATTGAATGATTGTAGGAAGAGGAAGACACTTACTTTAGATTCCTAGTCTTCCAGTGTGTCCTTCTAGATAGCTTGTCGCTCTTTGAGTTTTGAATTCCGTGATACAATGGTACAGATACTCGAGAAGTTGTCCCTCTCTCATCCCTCTTGTATCCAAAGAGGGTGGGGTAGAGATCATTTTTGGAATTGTGGGCCAAGGTACTTTATCATCCAAGTAGACCGAATTGGGAACCTCACCACCACTTATTTAAAGCGGATTTGTTGAATCGAGAAGCTGAAGATGGTTCACTTATTTTGGTTCATGGGTGGGTACTTTCTAGACCTGACAGATATGTGACCATAGAGAGGAACCGTATACCACAGAATTGCTTAGTATATGACCAAGTAATACAAGTCTTACTACCTGCTGAGACAGAGTAGCCGATATGAAACACAACACAATCTAGACTCTACCTCCCCCACCATCAGTCTTCTATATCTTAGAAACCATGGCCGAACCCCCATATTTCTCCTACGTGGATCACTCGAGTCTTATGCCATAGTTAAGCCTAGGACTCCCTTTTATGATGAATAAGACTACATTAGTCTCAAATCCTTGTAATCAAACTTGTCCTTGTAAATTGAGAAATAAAGTGATTTCAAGGTTTTTCTTTAAAAAAAAAAACTTAGCGTAGTGTAAAGTATGAATCTTGTGATCCTAAAATTTAATCTTGCAATGATGGCCAGGACGATCAGCCTCCTCTCCCCAATATGCTATACACAGATACCCAAGAAAAGAAGCTCCTACTCAAATAGATGAAACCTCCCTCCTTTAAGGGGGAAGGTTCAAAAATTGAGAAGGATGCCGAAGTATGGATCAAAGCAATGGACTATTACTTCTTAACTGTGTGTACTGGAGCTGCGAATCAATCCATGCTTGCACAATTTTACCTCATCCACTAGGGATGCTAAACTCTGGTGGAAGGAATGGTGCCGTGACAAAGGAGTCACTGAACATTCCCAAACATGGAATGACATCAAACAAGCTGTGAAGGAGTGGTATCTTCCCTCATCTCACCAATCTATCAACATGAATACGTTCTTTAGTCCCAAGCAGCTCAGTTTAACCCTAGAAGAATACTACTCTAAGTTCATCACTCTCCCGAAGTATGCCCCATCCATGAATACCACCCAAGTGGGCCGCTTTTGCCAAGCTTGAATGAACCTTTGGATTCTCGCCTCGAAGCAATGAGGCCGAGCACATTGCAAGATGCTCTCATATACGAAAAAAACTTGTTATGAAGGAGCAAGTCTGGCAAAGCTAAGCCTCAGAAGAGATCTCACCCTGAATCAAACCCTAAGGATCACTCTTACAAGAAGCCCCTAGCAAAATACTCCCTACTACAATCGAGGTTGGCTAATCCCAACTCCTTTGTTCCCCGCTTATATGCTACTTCTTCAAGACAAGCCTTTGTGTGTTTCAATTACAACGAACTGGGACACTTTAAGGCCAACTGCCCCAATCTAGCAACATCCTTTCCTCAAAGTGGTCGAGCAAATCAAGGCCGTGGAACCCCCAACCACCAATTTGCAATAGGTGGTGGACGTGGTAGAGGTCACGGAGCAATTTCCCGTGTGACCTATGCTATAAATGAAGAACCGACTTTGGAAATGGCTGAAGAAGAGCGTGGCATCATCCATGCGACAGTAGAACATCAAGGTACTAATCAAGAATTTGGTGTTATTCAAACTCCAGCCACTCACCATGGTAAGCCATTTCAACTTTTGATTGATTACCCATTCATTTCTTTCTCCAAGGGTTTACAAAAATTAAACTTAGGTAAAAAACTAGCTAGGAAAATGGTTGTAGAACTAGCTAGTGGGAAGGACGCAGTATCTCACCCACTGTATAGGAAACCTTGACTTTGAATTGGGTAGTGAACAAACTCATGGCCATTTTAGTATCTTACCATTAGGTATTCATGATGGGATCCTTGGGATGGACTGGTTAATCACAAACAATGCTAGCATTCACTGTAACCAGGGGAGTATCACTACTAAAAAAAGCATGGCCAAGTATTATTAGTTCAGGGGAAGAAAAGTAAACCTAAGTCTAGAGTAGTCAAAGAAAAAAATCTTCTCAAGGGATCACGTAAGGGACATCAAGTTTTTCTAGTTGAGCTCAACAAAGATGTTGAACCTAGGAAAGAATCAGAACCCTCTTGGCTCTAAGAATTCTCTCACATCTTTCCTGATGATCTTACAAGGCTACCACCTCCTCGAGAAGTCGATCATGAAATCGAGCTAATCTCTGGTGTGCTCAACCTGTCTCAAAAACACCCTATAAGATGTCTCTCCTTGAAGCCATAGAGCTCAAGGAGTAACTTTCCCAACTCATTGAATAAGGATTTGTATACACCAACACCTCTCCTTGGGGAGCACCCATTCTTTTCGAAAAGAAGAAGGATAGCACTCTTCGTCTCTACATTGATTATCGGGGGCTAAATCAAGTCACTATCAAAAATAAGTATCCTATCCCTCACATCGACGAGCTTCTTGACAGGCTTCATGGGGCCAAGGTTTTCTCAAAAATAGATTTGAGATCTGGTTACTATCAAATCAGAGTCAAGGAAGTAGATATACCCAAGACAGCTTTCAATACCCGTTATGGCCACTATGAGTTTACTGTAATGTCATTCAGGGTAACCAATGCTTCCTCGTCCCTGCTTGGATGAATTTGTGATTGTCTTTTTTGATGACATCTTAGTCTACTCCAAGTCGGTGTGGAAGAGCATGAGGAGCATGTGCATAGAGTTCTGCAATTACTACGTAGACATAAACTCTATGCTAAGAAAAGTAAATGTACCTTCTTTAGTCACCAGATTGAGTATCTTGGATTCATTATCTCCCAAGATGGTATCTCACTAGATCCTACCAAGGTCAAGGATATACTAGAATGGCCACCCCCTAAATGAGTTCGCGAAGTTCATGGATTTTTGGGAATCACAGTATGGTACAGGATTTTCATCAAAGATTACTCCCTGTGGTAACTACACCCTCGATGGATCTTCTTAATAAGGATTGAAAAATAGTGTGGTTTCCAATCCATCAAGTCAGCTTTGATCAAATCAAAGCCATCATTACCTTAGTGCTAGTCTTGAAACTTCATGATGATTTCACCACTAGGGAATTTGAGGTGGTATTACTGATGCGAGTAGTCTAGCACTTGGTAGTTTTTTAGCCCAAGAAGGAAAACCTGTGGCTTATAGTTCTCACAAGTTGAAGCAATATGAGGCCAACTATGCCACCCATGATTTGGAGCTCTTAGTAGTTATTTATTGCCTCAAGTTATGGAGACATTATCTCTTGGGGTAAAAATTCTAGCTTGTAATTGACCATAAGAGTCTAAAGTGGATCTTCACCCAACCTAACCTCAATATGAGGCAGAGAAGATGGGTTTAAATCCTTCAAGAATATGACTTTGACATCAAATCCCACCCTAGGAAGGATAATGTAGTAGCAGATGCACTTAGCCACAAATCTTTCTTGAGTGCAATTTTGATGCTAAATGATCCCATATTGATCAAGGTGAAAGAAGTCTCATTTCATGATCCTGATTTCCAAACAATGGTGAAATTAATTGAAGAAGGCGGAGCTTCAGAAAAAGAGAAAAAACTAATCAAGGGTTACTTCACCCATGATGGGTGCCTCTACTTCAATCAACAGGCTATGTATTCCTACAAATCCTAACCTAGAGAAGCAAATCTTTCACAAAGCTCATGATAGCCTCGCTGCAGGGCATCCAAGCTATGCAATGACGTTGAATGCTATAAAGGAGGCATCAAGCTTCAACAGTTTTTGTTAATAGGGAAATGAGGACTTTGTTGGTGCTCTTAGCTTGACCATTTTCTTGAGTAGTAGGGTGTGGACTATCATTGGGCATTCTTGAAAAATGATGTCCTTCGATACTTGAAGTAATGTCTCTCAAAGGATCAAGGCTGAAAGAGTCAAGATGCCTGGGAAGCTTCAATCCTTGGATATCCACCAAATGAAGTGGGAATGCATTAGTATGGATTTTGTCACAAGTCTCCCCACTTTACAAGGAGGATACGATTCCATTTTTGTGGTGGTGGACTTGCTCACCAAATTAGGTCATTTTATATCATCCAAGAAAACCTTCAATGCTTCTGATGTTGCCCGGTTATTCATCAAGGAGGTCTTCAAGCTTCATGGTCTACCGAAGAGGATAGTCAATGACTAGGATTCTGACTTTACTTCAAAGTTTTGGCAGACCTTATTTGAGGCCTTGGGTACTCAACTTTGCTAAAGTATAGCTTATCATCTAGAGACCGATGACCAGACTAAGAGAGTCAACCAAGTAATTGAAGACATTCTCAGAGCCTATTGTGGACGGGAGCCAAGAAGATGGATTCAATACCTTTCTCTAGTAGAATTTGCCTATAATATATCTTATAACCAGAGCATAGGGATGGCACCATTTAAAGCACTCTATGGGCAGGAATACTTATCTCTTCTAAATTTCTATGATCCAACCTTAAGAGTCGAAGCCTCCAGAAAAATGCTCGAGGAGATGGAAGGATAGATCAAGGCTATCTAGAAAGATATTAAAGTTTCTCAAGATTGGCAAAAGCATTATGTCGACACAAGGAGGTCTGAAAGGATCTTTAAGGAAGGAGACAAAGTTCTTCTGCGGGTGCGACCCAAGCGTAACTCTCTGTCACTTAGAAAATATAAGAAGCTATTGTGGACCCTATACAATCATCAAGTGTCTGGGTAGAAGTGCCTCTAAGCTACAGCTCCCAGCACATATTAAGGTCCACAATGTATTTCATGTAAACTTGTTAAAGCCTTATGTACCCAATCTCGATCATATTCTTGATGTTGATGTGCAAGTTGTAATCCCAACTCAATGAGTCATTGAGTTGTAGCCTAATGGGATCATAGATTCTAGAGAAAGGCAACTCCGTAATAGGACTCTTATAGAACATCTAGTACAATGGAAAGATTACTTTGATGAAGAGGATGCAAATTGGGAAGATGAAGCTACACGCTTAAAATATTACCCCGAATTCATGACAAGATGAGGACATCTCGATTTTTTAAAAGGGGGGATGTAACATGCCCATCTTCAAAAATCATATATGTCCATTTAATAGATGATTTATGGTTCTTTTATGGTATAAAAATCATCAATTTTAATCATTGAGCTAAATCCATTTGGAAACCTAAAATTCAGAGTCCAAATTTGGAATCTGCGCATGATTTTACCATAGTATAGGATTTTACAACACTCAAAACGAACACCGAAATAAGCCTCTCCGTAGATTTTTAGTTAAAGTACGATAAAGTTCCGACCTTAAATAATGCATGTCGAGTGTTTGATTGACAAACAAACTGCACCCTTACGACTAGGGAAACACCCCTAACATTTTCACTGAAAAACATTTTCGTAGCTCGCTAGGTGCACCGGCATCATGCATATCAAGGCCGACGCCCCAGAAAAGGGATCCCCGCCACAAAAAGATACCGCACATACCTGAGCTCTTGTACAATGGTCGTGTAAGGAAAAAAGGTCGATTGCCCTAGCATACGGTCCCCACTGGCTGCCACATGGACACCCATGTGATCATTGACCCGGAAGGTACATGCATAGGCATGCATAGGCACCATCCCTTTACCCACACTCATGTAGCCATATAGACCGGTGCACTTTCATCGTACACCGTCCTTTGTATCCTGCCTTGCTCTCCCTTTCCCTGCACCCGTACCTGTACTAGTCCCTATATAAACCCCCAGCTCCCCCTATGGCCGATACCCTGACACCATGTGCTACTCATACACGACACTTTGTGCAGAGATTTGTGCAGAGATTGTACATGATAGTCTGTACCTAACTCTCTGTGCGAGATTGTACCTGACAACCCTCTGCAATCCCTCTCCCAGCTAGCCCTTTTCAGCCCATCTCCAAGTAGGCTCTGCATAATTTTTTTACATCCCACCATTGTATTTGCGGAGAGGGTGTCCTAAACTGCTCTCCCCCCCTCCCCCTGCGTGAATAGACTTAAGGGAGAACTCCCACTCTCTCCCTGTAATAAGTGCAAACTTTTACCCCCAAATTCCAGTTTAAGGACACCTTCCCCCCCATTTGCAGTGACTTTAGTAAGCACACTTTGGCTCTTAGAGGTCTCACATAAGAGTTTTATGCTCCTAAAGTGAGCAAACAAACTCTAATTTGCGATCCGACTGAAGCATTGAGTTTGCAGCGGCATAGGATACGAGAAGGTGGATAGAATGGCTCCTCCTCAAAGACACCAAAATACTACCTCGAGAAGCGTGCATAATAACCCTAGAGGGAATGCCCCCCAGATGCGGCCCCAACTCTCCCCTTGGGAGTCCCACAAGGAACTAATGGCCATGTTAGCTTAATAATCGTTTAAAAAGAGGTTTTTGATTGACTTTTAATGTTAGCATTAATTAAGAAAGAAGGTGCTACTTTTCCTTGCTTTGAAAATACCAAAATTCTTGTGAAATTGTTGCTTTCTTGTTGAGAAGATGATGTTGTTTCTCATATCCTATGGTTTAGTTAAGCAATTGTGTTGCTATCTTGATTAAGTCAAAGTACAAGTACATCTTCTCCTCGCCTTGTTGCTAATCTTGTTTTCGTGCTTGTGTAGCCGAGTGATGATGTTAGCGAGGCTTGGAGTCGGCCCAAGGTATCCCTCCTACCATTGGGAAGATGAGACTTGCCAGTTTAGGTGAGTATTATGAATGCTTCCTAGTTTTGCAGGCCCAGGCTAGTGCAGTGAATAAGCCCACCCTAGCGTGTAGACATCCCTCTGAGAGGAGCGAGAGGATCAAGCCATGGAGCCTGAGAGGGAAGCAGGCCAGCTTGAGTCCTCTCCACCACAGCTACAACAACGAGGTGTATGGTCCCGTAGGGATTGCCTAGTCTATAGAGGCTGGAAGGCTGAATTCTAAATCATCTCGTGACAGAATAAAGCAATGTAATAAGAGAGCTTGGGTCTCGCTATGGATAGATTTGAACATTGTATCTATTTTTAAAATTAAATCCCTTGTTTGCTAGTATTGTTGTATCATTGTTAAGGACTATTTAAACGAACATTGTGTAAGGTCATTAATTAAGGAACTTGTTTATATATATCACACAGTGTGGTAGGACTAATTAGAAAACCAAATTGACATGTGAGTTGGGTGCAAAGTGGGAGGATGGAATGCCTTGACGGCACCATCCTATGGATAGGTGGACTCGATTAGTCGGGTAGCTTTCCAACATTAATTTGAAAACTTTATGATAGGTAAGTAGATCCCTAGGAAACCCTACTCTAGAGGATTAGGCCAGTGGCTGTGCCTCACATAGATGGGGAAAAAGCATTGTTTCTAAGAATTAAGAATAGAGGTTGCCCCAAGTTAGGTCAATAACTCTATGGGTGATTTGATTTTAAGAGTCATTTAGGAGACCACGCTCTCCCTCTGGGATAGAACTAGGTCTTACCTATTATTCCTATCTTCACATCTTTATATGGTCGAGGTGTTGACAAGTAGGAAATTTTTCTCTTGTTAGACTTATTAGAATATCTTAAGGTTTCCCCTATTTAGGATGGGGGGGACCTTATAGGTGGCTCAATCAGCGCGAGTTTTTGGTGCCCCACATTTTTTCGAGTATTTTTTGGTGACAATGCTCACTCCTACCCCCGCATCCAGGATTGCAGTGACCTAGAGGTCGTCTCGAAGGTTATTGGGCAATGCAGTTTTGAGTTCATTACCTTCAAAATATTGATTGAGTTTATTGAACTGTGGTTATCTTGTGGGGTTCAATGAGTTCATCTTCCTCAGTCTCATTAGAGCTATCTAGCTCCACGGATTCCTGCATGCCTGCTTATCCCGAGGCATCCCTCCGTCTAATATTTTAGAATTTTCCATAAGCTTGGGCTAGCACATATGCCAATGGGGATTTGGATCTGCGAAGAGAGGAAGGAAGAGAGACCTGTAATGTCTCTAGGAGCAGAGGTTGTTCCTTGAGGAAGGTCACCTTGGGTTGTCCTCAAGCTCTTATTTGTATAGGGTACTTGGATTCGAACCTCTGTGTTTGTTCTTTTGAGATGGTCATCCCCCCCAGGTTTTGGAGATATTCAGCCACCTGGTTTCTCTGGTGGGGGTAGCTATCGTATTGGGTGCTGCTACTTGAGTTTGCCTATGATAGGGTGTCTATTTTGGGAGCTCTGTATTATATACCTGAGCCTCTTCAGTAGTAGGTTGCATGTTGGAGATTGAGGGGCATGGCTCTAGGCAAGCTGTTGGAGGTGCATATTCTATTTGAGCTTGGCATTCCTTGACCATCTCTTGCTCAATTTCCCTATCTTTCCACTTAATTTTAACCTCAGGAATTAGAGGACTACAAAGTTTCCTTTCCCTGAATTCAAGTACCTTTTCAGGTTCATGTGGAACATAAGACAAATCTTTGACTTCAATGAGTTCTTGAGGAGTCTCCCTTGCATCTTTTCAGAATGGGCCTCCCTTCATCACTCCCCACTCTAGTGCAACGAGGCCTAAACATCTCCTCTTGTAGCCTCTCAAATTCTACATCCAAAATCTTGCATTGAGGAGTAGCATTTGCAATAGATACCTGGACTTGGATGATTATTGATACACCATCCAAGGTGGTGCCATCGTACTGACTCATTTGATTGGTAGGTGAAGCATCTTGTATGTTGAAGTCAATGAAATCATCAGTTGCATCCCAACAAACATGCGTGCAGTACACTGTGTCTTCTTCCCTCATTATCTCCAAGAGCTCCAAGACATCTTGCATGAAGGTTTGTTGATCCTGGAAAGCTTCATCTTTTGGAACATATCCATAACATTCTCCCATTTTCTTCTACAGCGTTGCTCTGCTGGCCTTTTGTTGCCAAATGCCATCTTCCCTGTAAGGCTATATTGCCAATTCCAGTGAACCCTTTGACAACCACTTGTGATCAAGTTGTTGCATGCTTAATATATTTGTGCAACTTATGGTGAGACATCCACTATGGTGTGTACAGATTTCAAAGTCCTTACACCATAGAAAGAGTGCGAGAACAAACCAATGTTGTGGGGCTTTGTCCAACCACACTCGAGGAGCATAAAATAGCTCAACTAAGAAGCCAATGTCCTATGACCTAGCTCACATTTGCATGGGCAAGGTGTGTCACTCACCTCGTGAATACTTGTGCCCAAGATTCTCATAGGAGATGTTGCCATCATACAGCCACACTCCAAAGCTCCACTCTGCTTGGCCACTACCATCCCACTCTAAAGGAAGCTTGACGCTCCTCATAGATTACTCTCTCGCACTCACTCTCTAACCTGCAAGCAGGAAAACACACATAAAAGCTCACACAAGCAAGAAACAACAGAAGGTAGTAGATATAAAAGAAGAGCATTCTATTGAATTAGCATAAAAGAATGAGTCATGAGAGCTATATTTTAGGTTTTATAGGTGACCTTGGGTTCACACTCTTGGGATGACAAACTTGAAACTCAGGTCTTTCGCCTCATTTGGCCACCCTAGCTAGTGTAAGCACCTATTTTAAAGCTAGCAATCTCTCCATCTGAAATCCCATGGTGTACCTTTGATATACAAGCGGCGAGAGCACACGTAAAATATACAAAACATGGTTTTAAAGTGAATTCCACACATTCCGGTGCCTATGGCCCAAAGGTAGTGAAAATGATGTAGTGGTCGGCATCGACACCATAGAGGTCTCCGAAAAGGGTTAACCCTCCCTTCCTGATGTAGATTCTATCCTCAGAATATGTTGATGCAGATACGCGAGGCTAATGGTGGGTGCATGTTGGCATTGGAATTCTCGGAGGTCTTGGAAGATCTACAAGGAAACATGGTACAACGAGTAAGGTGCTCTTATGGAAAATAATTAAAATTTAAGCATAATTAAATACCTAATCAAGCACTAAGGAAAGAATTTTGTGATTGGTCAAATTTCTCTTGTTCAGACAAGGGTAATATTAAGGACCATCGAAATTTGATCTAAAGTAAGATGGAGCAAAAAGTATGCCCTGGGTTATGATCTTAGTCTCTACACACTGTCACTTTGGTGCTGTCACTTTGGTGAAACCATCTCTAGCTATTATCTAGCCTCATAAATGAAATTACTAAGTGATTATTATATGTGTTTATTTTGATTCTTTTATTTATATATTTTTATTTAATAATAATATAAAAATATCAAATTAGGGCACCACCTTGCAGAGACCCAAGAAATGGCCCAGAGGCCTCATACACAAGAGTATCTAAGAACTGCTAAGTACCTCTATAGTGATGTTTTTTTTCTTTTTTTTAAAAAGAGCCCTCTATTTTGATAGGTTTTAAGCCACAAGGTCCCATCCCATGGAGATCAAGGCTACGGTCCCAAGGCTTCATCACTAAGAGCCAAAAGTCCTACCTAAGTTGTACATGGTGATGGTTATCTTCTTGTGGGTTTTTTTGTTTGTTTTGTATTTTTGCTTTACTAAAAAAAACTAGTTTCACTTTCTCAATTCACTAAGGAAGGTGTATGACTTGTTATACTCCTTTGGCATACTTTAAGATAAATCTTAGAAAGGATTGAACTAGGACCAAATCCTAAATGGTTATCCAAGTAATAACTAGAAAAGTGATAGACCAGTCACATAACACTGCAAGCAAGCACTCAAACAAAAACTAACGGAGAATCAAAAAAACAATATTGAAATTGGAAACAGCAGCAATAGTTGAGGTTGGGTTTAGAATACACCTAGGTGCAAGTAGGAAAATCTGGTCCATATCGAGATTGCATGTCCACTGTAAGTTGTAAATTTGGATTTGGTCTGCAAGACTCACCTCAATAACCTGTAAATTAAACTTATCTAGCAAGCTCATCATCAGATAACCATAGCTTGTAAAAAGCATGCTCCGATTTGACATCACTAGGTTGATTTTTTCCCTCACTTGGGTTTGCTTCTAATAGATATGTCTCCTTTGGTATATATGTCTCACTTGGGTTTGCTTCTAATATATATGTCTCCTTTGGTATACGAGGAAATGGTCTGAGTGCATCCTCATTGTTGTGATATGGCATGTGTACTATAGGTAAGTGAGCTAAGTAGCTATTGTGAGTTAAGCTATTTACCAAATCACCCACCATGCTCCAAAAGGGACAAGGAGTCGGTAACATTACTTCATAGATTGATGGTGTAAGTCCATAAGTTTTTGCTGAAAGATCCCTGCCCCCTCTGCGCAACGAATTCGTGGTGGGTGCTAGCAACGGAAGTAGCACTTCTTGCGCAGGGCAGAGCCTCTCACTCGGGGCCTTGCCCACCACCACGGATATCCGGACAAGAGAATAATTCCTCTATTCTTTCAAAACCGAACCCGAAAAAACTTCCCTCGTCTCTAGAAAGCACGGGTGATTCCTCCGGGATATTTTTATTCTAACGTAGTCAAGAGCCTTAGTTAACCAAACTGATCCGACAGAACCCCTTAGTCACATGGTCAGATCAAGGAAAAGACTTGGACTTGGATCATAGAGACCAACATTTTTTTCCTCATCGAGAGGCACAACCATCCATACATTCACATTCACATCCACATATATTCACATCACATCTCATTTCATCCACATCTCATCACATTCACATCCACATCACATCTCATTTCATCCACATCTCATCACATTCACATCCACATCCCTTTACATCACATCACATCTCATCTACATCCACGTCCACATCCATTTACATTACATCACATCTTTTCACATCCACATCCACATCCACATCCATTTACATCACATCACATCTTATCACATCCACATCCACATCCATTTACATCACATCAGATCCTATCACCTCCACATCCACATCCATTTACATCACATCACGTCTTATCACATCCATATCCACATCCATTTACATCACATCACATCCTTTCACATATCCTCACATCTCATTCTCATCTCTTCATTCACATCCACATCCATTCACATCCACATCCATTTATATCACATCCTTTCACATATCCTCACATCTCATTCTCATCTCTTCATTCACATCCACATCCATTTCTCATTTAGTAACATTTTCTATTTTTGATACCGATGGGACTTTTCTAATATTTTTGCCAATTGCTTGGCCCAGGTAAAGGTTCTTTTTTATATTCTTTCTCTATTTTCTTTTTCTCATCAGATATTTTCATATTCTTTCTCTATTTTCTTAAGTGAAATATATTCAATATTCTTCTTTTTGATAAAAGATTCATGGGATTTACAAAAGAAACACCTTGCAAGATAGCAAATTGTCTTCTCTCTTAATAGAGTAAAACTAGATCCGATGCTCAAACCAATTCTTGATAAGTTTGCATTTCTTAGTTCTCTACATGATGTAGATAAACGTGAGTCTTTTCAAGAGGCTCAAAAAGATCCAAATTGGATGAAATCCATCTAAGATGAAATTCATTCCTTTTAGAAAAATGATACTTGGGATTTAGTGGAAATACTAGTTTTGACAAGAAAGCTATTGGTACTAAGTGGGTTTTCAAAGTCAAGCAAAAGAAAGTGGATCTATTGATAGATTCAAGGTCAGACTTGTTACAAAAAGTTATGCCTATAGAAGGAAGGGATTGATTATGATGAAACTTTTGTTCCCACTTCCCAAATGACCGCTAATTGATTTGTTATTACTTTGGCAACCCATCATGGATGGAAAGTTCACGAATTGGACATCAAAACAACGTTCTTGAATGGTGACTTGTAGACGAGGAAGTTTATGTTTGTCAACCAGCTAGATTTACCCAACTTGGTCATGATTAAAAGCTTATGTAAGCTTAATAAATCTTTATATGGTTTGAAACAAGCTCACAGAGCTTGGTAATATAAGATTCATGCCTAATAAGATTGATGATTAAAAGCTTATGTAAGCTTAATAAATCTTTATATGGTTTGAAACAAGCTCACAGAGCTTGGCAATATAAGATTCATGCCTAGTAAATTAGGCAAATTTTTCAAAATAGTTCTACAAAAATCATTTTATATGTGAAAAAGAACAAGCAAGATTTGCTTATTATCATTTTATATTTAGATGACATGCAAGTGAATAGGTACCAAATAATGAGGATTTCATTATACATCTTACCTCAAATTTTGAGATGCCAGATTTTAGTCTTTTGCACTACTATTTAGATATACATATTTAGATATACACTTTATACCCCAAGATGATGGTATTGTCATTAAGCAATCAAATTACATCAAAACATTACTTAAGAGATTCAATATAGAGAGTAGCAAATCGATTTCTACACCAATAAAACCTAGTGTAAAACTTAGTCTATAGGATTCCAGTGAACCCTTTGACAACCACTTGTGATCAAGTTATTGTATGCTTAATATATTTGTGCAACTTATGGTGAGACATCCTGTATGATGTGTACAAATTTCAAATCCCTTGCACCATAGAAAGAGTGCAGGAACAAACCAATGTTGTGGGGCTTTGTCCAACCACACTCGGAGAGCATAAATTAGCTTAACTAAAAAGCCAATATCCTATCACCTAGCTCACATTTGCATGGGCAAGGTGTGTCACTTGTTGAGATATCGAGCTCATCTAGTGAGGTGGTGGACACTGATGATGACCCGCCGGGGGATAGGCCCCACACTTACACCACTGGCATGGTTGGTGAGATCATGGGTGATATGCGGCTAGTGGGATGACAAGCTGTGTGACAGCCATTCTAGAGACTGGCATAGTTATAGTGCCAGCTGATTTAGTTGGTTTCACACTATAGAGAACCCTAGTATGTATTTGGTTGAGTACCTTTTCATATTGTGTGTACTCTTATCTTTGTATATGGTGTGTTGAGTGTTGTGTGAAGAAGAAGAAGATTTTCAGGCTCACACTATAGAGAACCCTAGTATGTATTTGGTTGAGTACCTTTTCATATTGTGTGTACTCTTATCTTTGTATATGGTGTGTTGAGTGTTGTGTGAAGAAGAAGAAGATTTTCAGGCTCTCACCTTGTGTGTTCTCTTTTAGGGTTTTGTGAGTGTGTGCGTGCTTGCAAGAGCTCAAGCTTTCTTCTTCCTTGCATCTTTTCATAGTATAAAGCCTGGTTCATGCTAAGGGCTAAGTTGCAAGAAAGAGAAGCACAGGAAGCGGTACGAGGGTAAGAGCTTCATCTACTCTTCCCTATTTGTGTTGGTGGCGACTACACCCTTGTCGAGAACTCTATGGGAGGCACCGACAAATGATCTCTGATTGAGGAGCTTTCTTCGCGGGAGTAAAGCTATAGGGAAACTATAATGTCCTATCAGAGACGAAAACTTTTCAAGCCAAAAACGCGCTTTGGGCGCGTTAGGATCTTCGTTTTTTTGGAAAGCAGGTGATTTCAAGCACTACACAGGCAATAATCGATTCTATGTAGAACTCTGTTTTAAGAATTGCAGGAAGATAGATTGGTTGTGCAGACATTGTGTGTGCTGCAAGGAGGTCAAACAGTTGCCATTGGGTGTATGTATGAACATTGAGGTCACTGGTTGTGTGACATTTGAGTGTAGTACAGTACCGCTGCAGAAAATACAATAGTTTGTGTAGGACAAACCAGAGTGCTGTTTCTGGTAAATTTGTGTGTCTGGCAAGATGTCAAATGATGGCATAAATCAGATTATTGCTGAGAAGCTTGACAAGAAAAATTCCCATGCTTGGAGGTTCAGGTTAACAAATTTTTTGATGGGAAAGGGTTACTGGGACTACATAGAAGGTGAGCATGAAGAGGCACCGGAGATACCGGAGATTAATCCGACTGCTGCAGAAGTGAAAGAGTTAAAGGATTGGAACCAAGGAGCTAGAAAAGTTATGTATTGGCTCTCTATCCAGTATACAAGACACCATGATTGGGCATATACAGGATGCCAAGTACCCCAACACAAGGAGGCATGGGATACCTTGGTAAAACTCTATGAAACGAATACCAAGGCACGAAAGATATAGTTGAAGAATGAACCTCATACTGTGGAGAAAAAGAGTACATCTGTGAATGACTATGCATTGAAGATCAAGGGTATTGTGGAATCCCTTGCATCTATTGGTGTTTCAGTTAGATGATGATGATAAGGTAAAAGTCTGTCTACTCGAGCCACAATACAAGGCGTTCAAGACGTCTATTCAGACTCAGGAAAACATTCCCAATTTCACAGATTTGGTGTCTATGTTGATTATAGAAGGAAAGAGCTTGGGTGAAGACCAATAGTCTTCACAAAACAAAAACACTTCAGAGCAACAGGCCTTCTACACAAGTTCAGGAAGAGGACGAGGTAGACGAGGTCGTGGATGCAGCCAAGGAGGTGGCCGAATAGGTAATCAAAATTATGGCCAGTAGAGCAGCAACAACAATAGTCCCAGAATTCACAACAACAACAACACGCAGGTAGAAGAGACCAACTCAGAGGTAGGGGGAGTCAAAGAGGTCGTGGAAATTGGCAAAGGCAGTGTAATGATGCTTTTATTGTGGTGGTAAGCCTGGACATGTCTAGGCAGATTATTATAAGAAGCAAGCTGACATGCAAAATGGAAAATTGCAGCAAAACAACTATGCATCCTCGAGCAAAAACAATGAAGATAATGAAAGGTTATTTGTTATGCAGCATGTTGTTAATGCCATGTCTAAAAATGTTAAAGCAGCACATAAAGATGATGTATGATACGTTGATTCAGGTGCTTCGAACCACATGACAAGTCATGGGGAGTGGTTCAAGGAGATGAAAAACCTTGAAAGACTAGGTTTTGTGGAAACAGGGGATGACACTACTCATCCAATTACCCATGTTGGTGGAGATGTGCCATTGTCTATGCAGGATGGCAAAGTGAAGTACCTTGTTGTTACAGATGTACTTCATGTTTCGAACATAACAAAGAATCTGGTTTCAGTTGGCCAAATGATTGAGCAGGGTTTGTAGGTTCGGTTTAACCCTGATGGTTGTTATATTGAAGACTTTAAAGACAAGTGCATGTTGGTTGCAAAAGGCAAGTGCAGGTTGAAGGTATGCAAAAAATATGTGAAGCTGCCAAAGTTGAAGGTTGAAGGTATGCAGAAAATATGTGAAGCTGCCAAAGTTTAAAGTTGAAGGTATGCAGAAAATATGTGAAGCATGCCAATTTGGAAAGCAAACAAAGCATGTATTTTCACGTGACAAAAATGTGAGTAGAAATGCACTAGATGTTGTGCATTCAAATGTATGGGGTCCTACGAAGACCATGTCTATGGGAGGCTATAGGTATTATGTGACATTTATTGATGACCACACAAGGAAAGTGTGGGTATACTTCATGAAGGAGAAGGGTGAGGTGTTCACTCATTTTCAGAATTTCAGAGTTATGGTTGAAAAGCAAACAGGGAAACATGTAAAGTGCCTAAGGTCAGATGGAGGGGGAGAGTACTTCTCCAATCAATTCTCTGAATTTTTGAAGAAGAATGGTATTCAGAGAAAGTTTACATGCAGATACACTCCACAGCAAAATGGAGTTGCTGAGTGGAAAAATAGGCACATTGCTAAGATTGCACGAGCATTGATGGGAGAGAAGAATATGCCGCATAGCTATTGGGTTGAGGCTCTTTCTACAACAGTTTACATCATGAACAGGACTCCAACTGCAGCCATACATGATGTAACTCCAGAGGAGAGGTTTACTGGCAAAAAACCTGATTTGTCTCATTTGAAAGTCTTTGTATGCATTGCATATGTGCATGTGCCAGATGAGCTAAGAACTAAGCTGGATCCAAAAGCTGAAAAATGTGTGTTTATTGGGTATTCCCTTGAGCAAAAGGGATACAAGTGTTATAACCCTGCTACACGTGAGTTGAGGGTAAGCAGGGATGTTGTTTTTGATGAGATGAGCAGCTGGTATGCTACTGAAAAAGAAGCTGTTGGGGCTAATGTGAGTGGAAATGTGGTTGCACATAATACAAGTCAGCAATCACAGTCTTTGAGTGGGCCAGGAGAGTCCTCATCTAGTGGTTCAGTTGATAGACCATGGAGTGGCAGGCTGCGTCATAATACCAGTCCTGCAAATGTCATTAGTACATCACATAAAGGCAAAGAGAATGTGGTTGAGTCCGTTAGTATGCCTGACATTTTTGCAGGGCATTCTCATATTGATGGTGGAGAGTCTAGTGGCTCAGAGATGAGCCTTGATGAGGATCTTGGGACACCACCTATGAGAACACTTGGTGTAAAGAAGGCTATGGAAGCCATGAATGCAAAGCTGCAAAGATCTGACAGAGTGAAGAATCTTGTGCAGAGGTTTACCTATGATGGTTATGTGTGGCACATCGCTATGCATACATGACAAAAGTTGTACACGTTTAGAGCCCACATGCATTGATGAGGCTATTGGAAATGTGTGTTGGGAGAAAGCTATAGATGAGGAGATGGATGCACTATATGGAAATGAGACTTGGGATTTAGTGCAATTGCCTAAAGGCAAGAAAGCCATTGGTGGATGCAAGTGGGTGTATAAAGTAAAACATAACAGTGATGGAAGCATAAGCAGATACAAGGCTAGATTGGTAGCCAAAGGATATGCGCAGACATATAGCATTGATTTATGAGGAAACTTTCAGCCCAGTGTTGCCAAGATGCCAACAGTGAGAGTTGTGATAGTAGTGGCTGCGTCAAAGCAATGGTCTTTACATCAAATGGATGTAAAGAATGCATTCTTGCATGGGGATTTGCAGGAAGAGGTGTATATGTTGCAGCCACCTGGTTATGAGGATGTGAGTCACCTAGAGCATGTTTGCAGGTTGAAGAAAGCCTTGTATGGCTTAAAACAAGCACCAAGAGCATGGTTTGATAAGATTTTTGAATATCTTGTCACTATTGGCTTTCATGTAGCCAATGCAGATTTCTCGCTGTATGTGAGACAGTGATAGAGGGGTTGTGCTTGTTGTCATCTATGTAGATGACCTGATCATTACGGGGGACCATGATGGAGAGATCTTTGATGTAAAGATCTTGCTTAGATAGAAGTTTGAGATGAAGGATCTGGGGGAGCTCAGATATTTCTTGGGCATTGAGGTGATTATGTCACCACATGGTATTGGATTATTGCAGAGACAGTATGGCTTGGACATGTTGTCCAAGTATGGTATGACAGGTTGTAAGCCTATCTCAGTGCCATTGGATTAGAATGGCAAGTTTAGTGTAGATTCATGAGAGATTTTGGAGGATCCTACTATGTATAGGCGCATAGTGGGAAGCTTGATCTACATGATGATCACCAAGGTAGATTTGAGCTATGCTGTTGGGTTGGTGAGTCAGTTTATGCAGGTTCCTCAGAAGCCGCATTTGGATGCATTGAGATGTATACTGAGGTATGTGAGGTCTACTTTGCATTGTGGACTATTTTATGAAACTAGGATAGAGATCTGTGTACATGGGTACACAGATGCTGATTGGGCTGGTAGTATCTCAGATAAAAGATCTACTAGTGGCTTCATGTTTTCTTTGAGGAGTGCTGCTATGACTTGGAGCAGCAAGAAGCACCCTACGATTACTCTATCTAGTATAACAGAGGCCGAGTACAGAGGTGCTGCTATGGCAGCATGTGAGGTAGCTTGGTTGAGAAAGCTACTTGCAAATTCGGGTCTATCAGTGGATAGACAAGTTGTCATTTTCTGTGATAACATTAGCAGTATACAGTTGGCCAGGTACCTAGTTTTTCATGCTCGCACGAAGCATATAGAAGTCCACTACCATTTTGTCAGAGAGAAGGTTTTGGCAGGAGACGTTGACCTTGTTTATGTCAGCACACAGGATTAGGTCGCTGACATCTTCACCAAAGCATTGGGTACAGAGAAGCTCCGCAGATTCAGGGCTTCGCTTGGTGTACATGAGATGGAGTTGAGCTCGAGGGGGAATGTTGAGATATCGAGCTCGTCTAGTGAGGCGGTGGACACTGATGACCCGCTTGGGGGATAGGCCCCACACTTACACCACTGGCATGGTTGGTGAGATCATGGGTGATATGCAACCAGTGGGATGATAGGCTGTGTGACAGCCATTCTAGAGACTGCCATAGTTATAACGCCGGCTCATTTAGTTGGGTTCACACTATCGAGAACCCTAGTATATATTTGGTTGAGTACCTTTTCATATTGTGTGTACTCTTATCTTTGTATATGGTGTGTTGAGTGTTGTGTGAAGAAGAAGAAAATTTTTAGCCTCTCACCTTGTGTGTTCTCTTTTAGGGTTTTGTGAGTGTGTGTGTGCTTGCAAGAGCTCAAGCTTTCTTCTCCCCTTTTTCATCACTCACCTTGTGAATACTTGTGCCCAAGATTCTCATAGGAGATGTTGCCATGCAGCCACACTCCAAAGCTCCACTCTGCTGGGCCACTACCATCCCACTCTAAAGGAAGCTTGACCCTCCTCATAGATTACTCTCTCGCACTCACTCTCTCACATGCAAGAAGGAAAACACACATAAAAGCTCACACAAGCAAGAAATAGCATAAGATAGTAGATAGAAAAGAAGAGCACTCTATTGAATTAGCATAAAAGAATGATTCATGAGAGTTATATTTTAGGTTTTATAGGTGACCTCTAGGGTTCACACTCTTGAGATGACAAACTTGAAACTCAGGTCTTTAGGCTCATTAATAGAACCTCTATGAATAGCCATTAAATAGCCTAGCCCTTATGGGTAAAGTGCTTTATAATGCATTACTTGATATAGGGGCTCGTAACAATCTAATTTCCTTAAATGCATGAAACCAGTTGTGGGGAAACCTCTTTAAAACTCAAAGGTATTCATGGTAGAAATACCAAGTTTCTCGAGCTATTACAAATAGAGACATATTGTGATGGCAACAAGCACGTGGAGGGAGACTTCTTGGTTATGCCTGCCATAACATTACCTGAATTGGTAATACTTGGTCGTACATGGATGAAGGCCACTGGATGTATGACTGGCTGGTCGGTAGGATGTGTCTTTATGGGAGAAGCCACAACTAAAAATTTTACTCACATAAACCCCTGCCACCTCTCACTACTATTAAGAGTCACAACGAGAAAGAAGTGTTAACATCCACAGAATCTAAGGAAATATCCTCCACTTTGGCGTCACTGTTCAAGGAACTCCTGATTCTTTTACCCCCATAAGGCAAACACCTGAATGTCAAAAGGATGACCAGATATGAAGAGCTACAAAAAAGTGGCAACCCAAATCTACCTTGAAATGGGTTCCCAAAATTTCTCCATCTATACCACCTCAATTAACAAAGCAAAGAGGGCCTCAGCACAATAATCGGCGGGCGGAGGAAGTCCAAATTATAAGTTACCATAAAATGGATACCCATACGCTTATTGAAATCTTAAGGCTACTATGAGGGTAACCATTGTATTTGGATACCAAAACATAAATGTATACCACCAATCTCACTATCTCACTACTCACAAATTCCCAAATCTTCTCATAAGGGAGATGAATAAAGACTTTAATAGCTCAAATGCCAATAAAGGGAAAACTATTGTAAAAGAGCCTTCACCACCAACACCCAAACAAGTCTAGGTCCCAGAAACCCTATCACACAAGATATGGTGATTGATGTTGAAGCTTCTACATCACAAAATCTTACAAAACCATTGGCTATCCAGGCCCCGCCGGCCCCATTGGTTTCACCAGAGCAACCCACTATGAAAGTACAAATTTCCTTGCCCGTAGGTGTTAACTCCATTTCTCATCTATATAAGGGAGAACCTATAAGATCCATCCAGTATCATGAGAACTCTTTGTCACCCATTAAAGCTAGAAATTGACATGCCACGACAAGTAACAAATGGTGCTCCAACAAACACTAATGGAGCACAGTTAGAAGGGATGGTTATAAAAAACCTATAATACCTCCCGCCGCTGATGTGATATGGATGGAATGAATGTGATGTGATGAGAATAGATGTGGATGGAATGTATGTGATGTGATGTGGATGCAATGAATGTGATGGATGTGAATGGGTGTGATGGTTGTGAATGGGTGTGATGAGATGTGAATGGATGTGATGAGATGTGAATGGGTGTGATGAGATGTGAATGGATGTGATGAGATGTGAGTGGATGTGTTGAGATGTGAATGGATGCGATGAGATGTGATGATATCTGAATGGATGTGATGTGATGATATTATCTGAATGGATGTGAATGTGATGTGATGATATCTGAATGGATGTGATGAGATGGGAATGTATGTGAATGTGATGTGATGATATCTGAATGGATGTGATGTGATGTGAATATGATATGAGGAGATGTAAATGGATGTGAATATGATGTGATGAGACGTGAATGGATGAGATGAGATGTGGATGGATGTGATGTGATGAGATGGATTTGAATGAATATAAATGAATGTGATGTAATGTGAATGGATGGATGAGATATAAGGTGGTTGAATGTGATGTGATGTGAATATGATATGATGAATATAAATGAATGTGATGTAATGTGAATGGATGGATGAGATATAACGTGAATGAATATGATGAGATGTGTATTTGAATGAATATAAATGAATGTGATGTAATGTGAATGGATGGATGAGATATAAGGTGGATGAATGTGATGATGTGATGTGGATCTAGGTAGATATGATGTGGATCTAGGTAGATGTGAATGGATGAGATGTGATGTGAATGGATGTGATGTGGATATGGGCAGATGTGAATGGATGAGATGTGATGAGGATGGATGTGGATAGATGTGATGATATGTAATATGATGTGATTGGATGAGAATGGATGATATGTAATATGATGTGATTGGATGAGAATGGATGAAGACGATGGGAATACATATGACTGGATGTGGAATAAGCAATGTGAATTGATGTAGAAGAATGTGGGATAGCGAGAAATGATGTGGAACAATGTGGAAAGATGAGAGTTCCTTAGAAACTGTATTTATAACCTATTTTTAAATGATTATTTTATGTCAAGAATGCTGGGGAAGCATTTTGATAAAATATATATGAGGTCGTGGGAGACCTAAGTGATAAAGTTGCAACAGCTGTGATAGAGAGTCAATGGAGGATGTCTCGTGTAGCAAGGTTGGCCAAGGTCTTTTAAATGGTGAGCTTCCGGTACGCTGGAGAAACCAAGGAAGCGGCCTATGAGTGAAGCGCTAGGTGACCTGCAAAAAGGAGCCTAGAGGGTGCTGACCATACGGTGTTTAGGCTCTAGGTAACCGAAGATACCCACGCATGCGTCGTCGCTCGCGAGAAAGAAAATAGAAAAATGAGTTGGAGTTGTTTTCTGAACTCGGGCATGGATCTGGTTGTCTGGCTTTGTTGGTCCTCAAGGGATAAGTCCATGGCTCTTTTATATGGATCTGTTGGTTGATCTTGCTGATCTTCAATGGAGAGTCCATTTGGATTTTTCCTAAGTGATTATAATTCCAAGTACTATGAGCTAGGAGCTATTGAAAAGGCCCTTGAGTGAGCAGGCGGTGAGCGTTCTGGTGGCCAACGATGCCATAGGTACGCTGAGGAAGAAATAAATGGCATACTTGATTATATTTTCGAGTACTATGAGCTAGGAACTATTGAAAAGGCCCCTGAGTGAACAGGTGGTGAGCATTCTGGTTGCCAATGCTGGCTGCCAATGATGCCATAGGTACACCGATGAAGGAATGATTGGATATTAGAATTCAAGCTGGATATTTTGTAGGATTATGATGAGTGATACTATGGTTTCATTAAAAGATTGTTTTAAATACAACTAAATCTTTGAAAATAGGTAATTTCATATTGGGTGTGAGTGGTGTGACTCTTGAAGTTTTCTTGAAGCGCCGGCTAGGGGGCCTAGGAACTCTTTTCCCTGATACCCAGGGTAAAACATAACCAAATTTCTAAATGGATCTTATCACTACAGTGGTTGGTTGGTTGGCTAACCTATGGGATTGGCTGGACTGATGGATCCCTAAAATGAGACTCAGGAGAGATAAAAATATCGTAGTTTTTTTGAGTTAAAAACTCCACCACATGTGTGAAATAGGCGCCTCCTTGAAGTCCCCCCTTTTCCTTACCAAGGTATCAAAAATGTATCATTATACCAAAATATCTCATTTTTTTAGTAATATCTCATAGTTTTTAACTAATAAACCTTGTACTCAGTCAACTCTTCATCTTATGTGGGCATTTACTCATTTTTGAGTATTTTCTTTTATTCATTGGATTTATCTCCTCCCCACACTTAGATTAATCCTATTGTCCCATAGGAACCTTAATTGGACCATAATCCAAAAATTTCTGAAAATCTTGACCCTTAGGCTAAGGTCCTTTATACATATTTTCAATTAATTCCAAATGCACAATGGAAAGTTCTTTTTGAATTTCTGTTTTAGGGGAAACCATTTTAGACACTAGGAGGATTTTTATATCCAAAAATATCTCAATTTTATTACGATAGATGAAGTAAATCTCGGATAGTCCTTCTTCTATGGAAAATAATCAATGACTGTGCCTCTTGAGTGACGAGGAAAAAAGTGTTGGTCTCTATGATCCAAGTGCAAGTCTCTTGATCTAACCATGAGACTTATGGGTTCGGTCATATCAGTTTGGTTAGTGAATACCTTGACTACATTAGAATAAAATATCCTGGAGGAATCGCCTATGTTTGCTGGGCGAGGAAAGTTTTTTTGGGTTTGGTTTTGGAAGAACCGAGGGATTAGTCTCTTGTCTAGATATTCGTGGGCAAAGCCTCGAGTGAGTGGTTCTGCCCTGCGCACCCCGAAATTCATTGTGCGGAGGGGACAGGGATCTTTCACTCAATCTCATCCAGGTTGTCACCCCCAACAATAAGATCATCTACATAGATGGTTATGATCACAATACCCTTATCACTCTTGCACACATACAAAGAGTGATTTGCATGAAAACCAAAGTGACAAGATACTCAACAATCTTGTCTTGCCATGCCTGTGGACTTGATTCAGCCCATACAAAGCCTTACGAATCTTACATACATAGTCCGAGTGACCTGTATCCTCAAAACCATGTGGCTGATCCATATACACTTCTTCTTGTAAGTCACCATGCAAGAACACATTTTTTACATCCATCTGATGTAAAAACCAGCCTTAGCTGCACCCACTACAATCACAACTCTCAAAGTTTCCATATTTTCAATCGAAAAAAATGTCTCCTTATAATCAATCCCATGTGTCTGCGCATATCTTTTGGCTCTACCAATCTAGCCTTTTACCTGCTTATGCTACTATCATTGTTATGTTTCACCTTTTATACCCACAATCATTAGCTTTCTTACCTTCAAGCAATGGCAAAAAATTCCAAGTCTCATTTCCATACAATGCATCCATCTCCTCATCCATAGCTTTCTCCCAACACACATTTCCAATAGCCTCATCAAAACATGTGGGCTCTACAACATCCACAACTTTTTCCATATAAGCATAATGATGTGCCACATAACCATCATAGGTCAACCTCTGCCAGGGTTTTTGACTCTTCCTGATCTTCGTAACTTTGCATTCATGGCTTCCATAGCCTACTTCATACCAGGTGTCCTCATCCCAAGCTTCTCATCAAGGCTCATCTCCGAGCCACTAAACTCTCCATCAACAAGAGAATGCCCTGTAGAAATATCAGGCATACCAAGGGGCTTCACCACTTTCTCTTTGTCTTTATGTGATGTACCAACTACATTTCTAGGACTAGTATTATGATGCAGCCTGCCGCTTCATAGTCTATCAATAGAACCGCTGGATGAGGACTCTCCTGGTCCACTCAATGACTATGATTGCTGACTTGCATTACGTATAGAAAGATTATAGCATCTATATTCCTTTTGCTCAAGGGAATACCTAATAAACACACATTTTTCTACCTTTGGAACCAGCTTAGTACGTAACTCATCTGGCACATGCACATATGCAATAAATCCTTCAAGTGATACAAATTAGGTTTCTTGCCAGTAAACTTCTCCTCTGGCATTACATCATGTATGGATGCAGTAGAAGTCATGTTCATGATATAAACTACTGTAGACACAGCCTCAACCCAATAGCTATGCAGCATATATTCTTCTCTACCATCAATGCTCGTGCTATCTTTGCAATGTGCATGTTTTTTTGCTCAACAACTCCATTTTGCTATGGAGCGTCTCTATATGTAAATTGTCTTTGAATGCCATTCTTTTGCAAGAATTTAGAGAATTTATTGGAGAAGTATTCTCCCCCTCCATCTGACCTTAGGCACTTCACATGATTTCTTGTCTATTTTTCAGCCACCATGACTCTAAAATTCTGAAAATAAGTGAACACTTCACTCTTCTCCTTCATGCAATACACCCACACTTTCCTCGTGTGGTCATCAAAATGAATGTTACGTAGTACCTGTAGCCACTTATAGACATCGTCTTCACAAGATGCCATACATTTGAATGCACAACATCTAGTACATTCCTGCTCACATTTTTGTCATGTGGAAATATGTGCTTTGTTTGCTTTCCAAATTGACATGCTTCACATACTTTCGGCATACCTTCAACCTTAAACTTAGGCAGCCCTGTCACAATTTCTTTAGTCTGCATAAACTTCATTCTTTAAACATTTACATGGCCAATTCTCTTATGCCAAATGTTTGTATCTGAAACAACTCTTGAACCATTTACAAACATTGAAGTACTCACTTCAGGTATATTTACATTCAATGTAAACATTTTTTTCACTTCAGGTATATTTACATTCAATGTAAACATTTTTTCCACTCTCTTGCCTTTTTCAACCAACTTGTACTTATCTTTAAAGTATTCTACATAACAGCCATCAGGGTTAAACCGGACCTGCAAACCCTGATCAATCATTTGGCCAATAGAAGCCAGATTCTTTATAATGTTCGGAACATGAAGTATATCTACAAGGTATATCACCTTACCATCTTGCATAGACAATGGCACATCTCCAACATGGGAAATTGGATGAGCAATGTCATCCCCTGTTTCATCAAAACTTGGTCTTTCAAGACTCTTCATTTCCTTGAACCACTCACCATGACTTGTCATGTGGTTCGAAGCACCTGAATCAACATACCATACATCATCCTTACATGATGCTACATCATTTCCAGACACATCATTAGCTACATATTGCATAACAAACAACCTCTCATTGTCCTCCTTATTTCTGCTCGAGGATGCATACTTATTGCACTTTTTCATTTTGCATGTCACTCTGCTTCTCATAGCAATCTGCCTACACATATCCAGGCTTACCATAGTAAAAACACCCTCGTGTATCATTATGCTGCCTTTGCCAATTACCACGACCTCGTTGACTTCCTTTGCCTCTAAAATGACCTCTTCCATTTGTGTGTTGTTGTTGAGAATCATGGGACTGTTTGCTGTTGTTGACCATAATTTTGATTACCTGTTTAGCCACCACCTTGGCCATGTCCATGACCCCTACCTTGTCCTCTACTTGCACTTGTGTAGAAGGCCTACTCCTCTAAACTGTTTTTGTTTTGTGAAGACTGTTGATCTTCACCCAAATTCTTCTTTTTAATGATCAGCATTGATATGTCTTGAATGCCTTGTATTGTGGCCTGAGACCATGTAGACACACTTCCACCTCATCATCATCAACAACAACAGAAACACCAATTGATGCAAGGGATTCCATAATGCCCTTGATCTTCAAAGCATAATCATTCACAGATATATTTTTCTTCTCCACAATATGAAGCTTATTCTTCAACTGAATCTTTCGTGCCTTGGTGTTGGTTTCATACAGCTTCACCAAGGTGTCCCATGCCTCCTTAGGTGACTTGGCATCCTATATACGGCCAATCATGGTATCATGTATACTAATAGAAAGCTAATACATGACTTTTCTTACTCCTTGATTCCAACCCTTTAATTCTTTTACATCTATAGTAGTTGGATTAATCTCCGTTATCTTTGGTGCCTCCTCATGTTCACCTTCAATGTAGTCCCAGTAAACTTTTCCCATCAAGAAATTTGTCAATCTAAACATCCAAGCATAGAAGTTGTTCTTGTCAAGCTTCTCTGCAATAATCTGGTTTATTCCATCATTCGACATCTTGTCTGCAATACAAATTTACCAAAAACAGCACTCTTATTTGACCTGCACAAACTGTTGTATTCTCTCCAACTGTACTATACTGCACCCAAACTGTCACAATCGGTGACCTCAATTTGCATACATACACCCAATGACAACTTTGAGACCTCTTTGCAGTACACACACTGTCTTCACAACCAATTTCCCTTCCTGTAGTTCCAAAAACAGAGTTCTACAAAGAATTGAAACTTACCCGCGCAGCCCGTGAACGTTTTGCGAACTGAAAACGGAGGTCTAGATGCACCTGCAACACGTTTTCTCCCCAACAATATAGTTGCCCTTTAGCTCGGCTGCCGCGAAGAAAGCTCCTTAATCGGTGTTCGTTTGCCGGTGCCTTCCGAAGAGCTCCCGACAAGGGTATAGTAGCCAATACAAAGGGGGAAGAGTACATGAAGCTCTCGTACTGCTTTCTGTGCTTCTCTTGCTTGCCGCTTAGCCCTTAGCATGAACCAAGCTTTGATACCATGAAAAGATGCAAGGGAGAAGAGAGCTTGAGCTCCTGCAAGCACACACACACTCACACAAACTCAAGAAGAGAACACACAAGGTGAGAGGCTAAAAATTCCTCTTCTTTTTCACACAACAAAAGAGGTCTACAAAGAAGACAAAATGACTAGCACACATAATAGAGTATATACAAGCGGTTCATAATGTGAACACGCTACGTGGAGTGGGTAGGTGTGGACTAGTCAGTGTAGTCTAGCTGTAGAATCTCTAGCAAAGATATGTTGGTGCCAGCTCTACCAAACTCGCCAGTGATGTAAATGCCGAACGGTCATGCAAGTGCCTTGTGAGTGTTCGCTCATGGTTAGCTTGACATCTCAACAACTTTGACCCATTTTGTGCAGTAGCCCGTTATCGATATGATATACCGTGCTTGGGTGTTTTAAGAAGCCAAGCTAATGGGATTGACAAAATCAATGCCCCATTTCTTGAATGGTTTATAAGAACATTACATGATAGAGAGGCATCATTGTGAGGAATTTTTGTCTGTTATTGGCACTTATTATGTCATTTAACATATTCAGCCATGTCTCCAAACAAGGTGGGCCAACATAAGCCCGCTAAGAGAATCTTTCAAGTAGTTGTATCTCCTACAAAATGCTCACCTGTAGCCCTAGAGTGGGTTATTCCAAAATAGAGATGTATTCATCCTCACAGATTGCTCGTCTCATTATTCTATCCTTTCCTTGTTTGTATAATTCCCCCACAATCAATTAATAGGGGGTGCCTTCTTAATAAGGCGTCTTGCTCTATCCTTGTTGCTTGATGTTTCTGTGGGTAGGCCATTAGCTAGAAAATGTGAAATTTCATCTCCCCATTTAGGAACCAAGCATAGTTGGAATAGGGGAGCATCTAGCAAGTCACCAACAACTCCCATCAGCGGTTCTCCATTAGGAATGCATGACATGTGGTCGGCCAATATGTATTGGCCAATATGTATTGGGAAGCTTTTGCGTACCATGATAGCAAACTCAAACTCCAACAAAATTAGAACCTGTAAGATTCCTCCCCAGCCCCTCAAGATGTCCAGTATCTTCCCCTGTAATCAGATCCCTCTTCAAAAATATAAAAGATCTTGTTTCTACCTGTTTTGGCCTAGAGAGAGAAAATCTTCTAGAGAGAGATGATTCAATTTTTAAATATTTTTGGATGGAAAAATATCTCATCTTATTAAAATAAATTCCCCCAAAATAGAAGTTCAAAAAGATTTTCAGAAGGTGCATTAGAAATAAATTATAATCTGTTCAAAAGGCCTTATCCTCCTAAGTGTTCAGATTTTTTGAAAATTTTAAATTAAGGTTTTGAGGGGAAAATCAGATTAATGTAGGGAGGAGGAAAATTAAGAAATCAAGAAAATCCCCCCAAAAATGAGTAAATACTCACATAACATGAAGAGTGGACTAAGGACCAAAGGAAATACTAAAAAAATGAATTCTGACACCTCAGAGTGGGGATTCCCCCTCATGAAGGAGGCGCCTATTTCACATGTGTGGTGGAGTTTTAAATTCTCAAATATTGAGATATTTCATCTTTCCTCTCTCCTAATTCACGTCTAGTTCCAAAAAGTAAGCTAAACTGACCCAAAAATGGTCAAAAATTGACCAAATTGATTTGGAAAATTCTAGAATCAGTTTGCTTGGTTAGAAGCTCACTTTTCCTATAAATAGAAGCCTCCCCCTTTGTAGAAGCTTAATAGTGTTTTATGCACTATTACTCTACACCTCAGAGCCAAAAATAGTGAATTTATTGATTAGTTTTTGACCATTTCCTTCAAAAGAATTGGTTGCCACTCTTGTAGCAAACAAGAGTAGATCCCTCAAATCATCAAGCCAAACGAAAGCTCATAGAAATTCATGTAAGCTAGAAATCCTACTTTTGCTTTATTCCTTTTAATGGTTTTCTAATTTTTATTTTCTTTAAAATGAAAAAATGATGTTATGCCTTGTTGGAAAGGCTTTCCCCCTCTCTTCATTCTAAAATTCAGCCTTTCTTTATCCTAGATAAGTAATCAAATTGTTAGAATTAAACTTTTCATATTGTTTCTATTTTAAAAGTGGAATTTGATTATTTAGAATGCTTTAAACCATTTGGGATAATTTTTAAGTAACTTGAGGATAGAAAAAATTAAAAATGGTCAGCCGTACAAAGGAGGTTATGGTAAAGTTTTCCTAAATTTTGTGAAATAAGTTTTATCTTTTATTATTCAAAAAGAGTAATCCCCACCATTTGTGTATTCTAAAAGTGTTATTTTCATTCTAGGCATAGAAAAATGCATAGTAGAAATATTTTTATTATAAAAGTGTTATTTCCATTAAAATTAGATTCTATGCATAGAAAGATGCATATTGGATAATTTCTTTTTATTATAAAAGAGTGATTTTCATTAGAATTAAATTCTATGCATAGAAAGATGCATATTGGATATTTCTTTATTATAAAAGTGTGATTTTCATTAGATTTAAATTCTATGCATAGAAAGATGTATATTGGAAATAATTTTTTTTAAATTTTATAAAAGTGTTACTTTCATCAATATTGATTTTTATGCATAAAATGATGCATAGAAGAAAATTTTTTTATTATAAAAGTGTTACTTTCACCAATATTGATTTTTATGCATAAAAGAATTTTTTAATTATAAAAGTGTTACTTTCACCAATATTGATTTTTATGCATAAAATGATGCATAAAAGATTTTTTTTAATTATAAAGTGTTACTTTCACCAATATTAATTTTTATGCATAAAAGAGTTTTTTTATTATAAAAGTGTTACTTTCACCAATATTGATTTTTATGCATAAAAGAAAATTTTTTAATTATAAAAGTGTTACTTTCATCAAAATTGATTTTTTTAATGCATAAATAGATGCATAAAAGGGATTTCTTTTATATAAAAGTGTTATTTTCATAGAAGTTGGATTTTAGGCATAAATAGATGCATACATAATTTTTATATCAAAATAAGAGTTCTCTTTAATCCTATGTTTAAATCCCATGAATACTGGTAAAAGAATAAGTAAATACTTTGTGAGAGAAAATTCTACCGTTTTATATTCTCTAGGATGGTAATGAGAAAATTCAGAAAAACTATCGAAGTCTGAATTTTAGATAAATGTTTAATTTATTCCTCATAGGAATTTGTGTGATTAGTTCTGAATTCAGTTAAGCAAAATACTCAATGAATGAAATTCAGTAAAGTAGTAATTGAAACATTACCCTTCGAGAAAGATAGTTCAGGGAGAACCTTTCCAAACTCAAACCCTGAATCACACTATGATCAAGATATAACTCCTTCGTCAGTTTCAAGAAAAGACGATGTGACCAGTTCAGGAAAATTCACTCAAATCACCCACCGAATCTGAAATCAAGTTAAGACCCTTGATTCTGATCTGAGGATCAAGGTTACAGAATTCAAGGAATTCTGTTGGAATTTTAGACTTGCGATCTAGAAGTATTGGGATACGGATTTAAGATATACCCATTGTATTCAAAAGAAAATCAAAACTGAAAACTTGCATAGAAACCCTGTTTTCTTAAAGGACTGTCTTATGCCAGAATGCTGGAGGGAGGATTTGGTATATGTGTTTTTCTAAGGGAAGTTCGGTTGCAACATTTGGCAGGGAGTGTTCAAAAAGGATGGCTTACACGGCAAATACCTATCCAGGTCATCTTGACCAGCCTGGGTATGGTGAAAAATGGCGTGCTTCTGGTACGATGGGTGAGGGTCGACGAAGTGGTCCCTGAGTGAAGTGCCAGGACACCTAAGGAGGATCCTGGAGGGTTCTGACCAGGCGATGCATGGGCTCGCGGTGCTTAGGACACCCATGCGTATGTCATGGGGAAGATATATATATATATATGTATGATGATGAGAAAATTATTGTAATTTGTTAACTGGATCTTGTTGCTGACCTGCTAGTCTCAACGGAGAGTCCACAGTGATACTGTTTTTTGAGAAACAAGGATTGAATGGAAATTTTGAGTTATGACATCTATAACCAATAATTGTTTGTCAATGGATTGTTTCAAAAGTTAATTATGGGTGGGTGAGTACTTGTCTGGTTCTACTAATTCCAGTGGTTGGGCGGTGGCTATCCCATGGGCCGGATGGGGTTAGGTTGGAATCAATAGAGTCTTAATAATAAAATTGATTAATAGGAATACGCTTAGAACTCGAGTAGTTAAATAAAAGCCTGAAGACTTCTCTAATGAATAGATCAATGGTTGTGCCTGATTCAATTAGGAAAAAAGCATTGATTCCTTCAAGTTAAGTCTGTAATAGTTTCCCTTCTATCTAATTTAATCAGATGAAGGTTAGTTCAGTATCTGACCTCGTTAGAAAAATTTGTTAAGAAAATAAAAATTGTGGAATCGTCCCCGTTTTTTGGGTATGTAAAATTTTCCCGGTTTTGGTTTTCGGAATGACCACATGCTTAGTCTCATGCCCGGACATTCGAGGGTGAGGCCCTGAGTGAGAAACCCTGCCCCACGCAAGAGGAAGCTGCTTCCGTTGTTGCTGCTACCATCTGGGAATCCGGTGTGCTGAGGGGGCAGTGGGATCCCACACAGAAGCCACCTCGTGATTCTACACGTGGTGCAAGGCTTATTCACTAGATAAAGAAGAGCTTGATGATCTACAAACAAAATGAATTTAGTCGCCAAAAGGTAATGACAAAACTTTTTGACTATATGGATCATGGTTAGCCCTTCTCTTTCTATGGTGGTGTAATTTTGTTCTACTTTATTTAATTGGCAATTGGCAAAAAGCAAACAATTATCTTCTCCAAGTTGAGCTAGTACACAACCGATTGTGAAAGCTGTAGCATCTATATGGGCATGAAATATTATTTCTTAATTGGGGGGTCTCCAAATGGGAGCACTCGCAAACACTTTCTTGAGGGTATCATATGCTTGCTAGCACTCCTCTATCTATTCAAAAATAACCAAGAGCCCATAAAGGGGACAAGCTATGTTGGCAAACATGAAGACGAAACATTGGTAATAACCAACATGCCCCATAAATTGCTAGACTCCCTTAAAGTTGATAGGGGTTGGCAACTTGAGAATGAGTCGCACCTTGTTGTCATATGTGGAAATGCCATGTTCGAAGACAATGTGTCCCAAGACCAAAACTAGCATTTCAAAGGGTTAAGAGAGATTCTGTCGAGTTGGCATCTCTCTAGTACTTTTCTCAAACACCATAAAGGGGACAAGCTATGTTGACAAACATGAAGATGAAACACAGGTAATAACCAACATGCCCCATAAATTGCTAGACTCCCTTAAAGTTGATAGGGGGTGGTAACTTGAGAATGAGTCGCACCTTGTTGTCATCTATGGAAATGCCATGTTCTGAGACAATGTGTCCCAAGATCACTCCATGTCATACCCAAAACTAGCATTTCAAAGGGTTAAGAGAGATTTTGTCGAGTTGGCATCTCTCTAGTACTTTTCTCAAACACCATAGATGTTCTTTCCATGTAGAACTGACACAAAGGTTATCCATAAAGACTTCAAGGAATTTTCGTCAATACTCCTTGTAGGCTATGCACATCAGAAATTGGAAGGTTCTTGGGGCATTGGTAAAACTGAATAGCATGAGACGGTATGCATATGTACCCCATTCAATGGCAAAATCTATTTTATGTTGATCCTTTGAGTCTATCAGAACAAAGCAGCTGGTTGTAGCCTAAGGAAGCTACAGGCCTCCTTTCCTATGAGATGCTCCACCACATGAGATGCTATAGGCCTCCTTTCCTATGAGATGCTCCACCACATGCTTTGTGAAAGGTAATGGACAATGATCTCGTATCGTGGCCACATTAACCTTTTTAAGGTCCACACACACTCTCACTTTTCTATTTTTCTTGAGAATTATCACGATGGGTGAGACCCATTTGGTGTGCTCTATTTCATAGATAAATTTGGCATCTATGAATGGATCAATCTCTTCACATACCATCTTGGAGTATTTAGGATTCATAGGGTATGCTTGTTGCTTTACTGGCCTTGCCCCTTCCACCATGGGGATGGTATGCTTGACCACTTCAGGAGGCACACATTTCATATCAGTGTACTTCCAAGAGAAGCAATCTTGGAATTCAGTGAGTAGGTCAGTAAGGTCTTTTTTTTTTGTTCTACAGAGAGGTCTTTCCCAATATAGATAGGTTTTGGATCTTCCCTTGGACTTGTTAGGTTAATCTCCTTAACCTTGCATGGACCATCATAAGATATTATAGGCTTTCCATCATAGATTCTTTGGGCCTTCTCGTAGATTCTTTCCACCTTATAGGCTTTAAAGTGTTCAGGGACCTATTTGGTCTCTTTTGCTTTAGTGCTTTCCTCATCCATTCTTTTTTTGGCCTCTCCCTTAGCTCGTGCCAACATTTTGTTTCATGTTCTATGAGCAAAGCAACAAAGTTTTTGGGGTTCTGATTGTGATTCAAGTGACTCTTCCCTTTTATTGGTTACCTTGTTAATCGGAATGCAGAACTCATCAAGATCCTTTTGCCAAACTTGGAAGAAGTCAAAATTTACATTTACAACCTCTACATACCTCAGCTAATGATCTTCGGATTCTATAGACTTCTTTTCCCTTAAAACTGCTAGTTCTAGGGGTCTTACAGGTAGGTTTTCCCCTTAACAGCCTTACTTCTTCGATGGTCAAGAGTCTATGGTCCATAGTATCAAGCATGTATACGGCACTCAACATATAGAGGGATGTAATTTCTTGCACGTGTATTGAGGCAAATCTTGTACCCATTCATTTTGGAAGTATATCCATGGTGGTAAGGATATGCATCCAGCTTTCAGAGCCTTCCTGCTCTAGGAGGAGAGGTGCAAATTTCATGCTATCCCTTTCATCGTCCAACATTTTATGACATGTTTAGCACAAGTGTATTGTTGTAGACCTAGGAATAGTGTATGAATCTTTTTCCAAGGGTCCCCTAGTTATTGGATGGATCTTCCAAGTGCGTAGGTTCACCTTTAGTGTTTGATCTTTTTTCTAAATATAGATGTGATTCGTGTCCCAATCATGGATCATCTTGGTTTCTTTCATGAAGGGCCATCCTTAGATGCAACCATAGGAAATCGGTTTGCTGGCCAAAGTTCATCATTACAAAGGTGTGTCAGAAACTGGTTCCGAGAATCTTAATTTTCAAATATGATAAAAGACCGATGGGCTTTGTGGTGGCTCCATCAACCATTTTCACAATCAAGGTAGTATCATCCATAGGAGGTTTTCCCCATTTTTCCCAGAATTGCTTGGTGACAATGCTCACTCCTACACCACCATCTAGGATGGCGGTGACCTAAACCTCATCAAAAGCTAGGGTTAGTGCTATATTGAGTTCATCTTCTTCAAAATATTGCCCTAACTTATTTACCCATACCATAGGCACGTTCGTGATTACATCTAGTTCTATGGATCCTTCATCATCTGACTTATCAAGACTCTCTGGTTCCACTCATTCCTCCATTCCAACTCCAAGCCTTCCTTCCATCCAATCCTTTAAATCCTTCCACAGACTCTAGCTACCTTGAAGCAAGGTGCCAATGGAAATCTGGACCCATGAAGACAAAAAGGAAGAAAGACCATCAATGTCCCTTGGAATGGGGGTGGGCTCGTGAATTCAATGATCCCTATTCATGCTTAGGCTTCTCAAAGTGTATGGTATGGAGACATGAATATCAATGTCCAATTTTCTTGGGTAGTCATCCCTTAAATCCTTAAGTTAAGCAGAGATAGGATCCACCTGATGCAAAATTGTTATTAGTTCTAGTTCAACCTCTTGAGAGGGAGATCCTCAAAGAGTACTTGGAGGTTAAGGCTTCTCTTTAGCTCATGGATTTCATCGATTGGTTTTGTGTTAGGCATCAAGGAACTTCTTGCAGCCTGAATTGCCTAAGGTTCCTCCTCCAGTTGAGCTTGACATTCCTTGACTAGCTCTTGAGCAACCTTTAGCCTACCTTTCTCCTCAAGTGGGTTTGGGTATTCACCCAACTTCTTGGGCAAGACGGTTGGGGTTTATTTGCTCCCTTGGTTGAGGGGAGGATGGTAGCATCTTCTCTTTATCAAATGAGAAAGATGACACATTTGTAGTTGTACCCTCATCAAATCCACTTTTTATAGTGAGACAAGGCTATCTTGTTTGTGGCCTTTTTCTTTCAAGTACACCTAGTCGTTTGCGCATGGGGTTTCCTACTTCTATAAAGTGGATGCTTCAGTTTTGGCAGTGGCATGAGCTATAGCTCTCTCTCCTTCTATTTTGCATCTGTGTGATTGCATTGAGAGGCACTGTGTGGATGAAGCCATCCTGCACACTCAACAAATTAATGTTGGTCTATCCCACAACCTGTGCATATAAGGGAGTTAAGGTGGGGGTACTCACAGGAGTACTTGCCATCCCTTTCTTGATCAGATATGCAACTCTTCAATGAGGTCCAACATAGTGATAGCAATGCATAGGTGGTCGTTTAGACATACTATTCAATTCCCACCCTCACAATGTTGTGTCGGGGCTGGGTATACGTGGTACATGTGCTCACCCTCCATACCATCATGACTCAAGATTTATGGGGGTGGGCAACTTGATTTAGGTGGTTTGAAGATGGTGTTGTTAGTCACCTCTCCCTCCTCACGTTATTCATAAATTTTTATCAAGGTCAACTAGTGAACTGGGATTACTCGAGGTAACAAAGGTTGTGGTGGAAGGACTGGAGGTGGCAAGGGTATGTCGAGTACCTTGAGGATGCCTTGCTTGGCCACTTTATGGCCAGGTTGAGGTGCATTGTGATGTGTAGGTGTTGGCAAAGCCAGTAGTTACCTCAGATTAGGTGGTAAGGCCTATGGTAAGGGCATGGCTTGAGCAACTCTTTGGTGGTAGTAGCAATTTGATGTTTTGTGATTTCCCCATCTTTGGCAGTAAGCGTAGTAGAGAATTGGGCTAGGTCTCAAATGTAGACACTTTGTAATAGTGGGCTAGGTCTCAAATGTAGACACTTTGTAATAGTGGGGTTTGCTCAACAAATCAGGATCCACACTAGTTCTCTCTTGGAATAAAGATGAGGTTGCCTGACTTGTTGGTCACGGCCTTGACCTATTCTCCATTGTTGGGTCATTTATTGCATTAATGTAGCTAGTAGCTCCTTTACCTATTGTCCTAAAGAGGATTCCTTTCCTTCCCTTCAGATTTTATGCTTGTAGAAGTGCCTTCATACAATTCTCAAGAATGATTTTGAAATTGTCTCCAAGATCCATGGTGCTTTTGCACAACATTTCTAAAAGGAAGTGTGTCTAAGAGCATATAGGGAATTAAGCAATGCTACATACTCAAGTCCCTCTAGGAATCAACCAATCAATCTTTCATCAGAGAGCTTGTCCCCCCTACCATTATAGCAAGAGTGAAGATATCCCACCTGGTTGATATAGTCCTACATGGATTTTCCCTCTTTCTACTTTACACTATGCAATTGTTCGTCGATTAGACTCCATTGAGTTCCCTATCTAGAATATCCTAAGGCATCAAAGGTATCCTTGTCTTATATTTTTAGTGATTGTAACCATTGTCCCACTTTTCCATCAAGGGTGAGGCCAAAGGCACTCACCTTAATTTGGTCTTCTACATGGCCGAATGCTTCACAGATCTGGTTAAACATCTCTAGATGAGGAATGGGATCCTCAGATCCGTCAAACTTAGTAATAAGTTTGTAGATATGGGCCGATTTGTTTCTTTCTGGTCTTGGCAACAACTGCATCGGTTGTGTGGGTACTGGTGGTACAATCCCTTAAGCTACCCCCTCCCTATTTCCATGGCTAGCCTGAACATTTCAAGTATCAACCCACAAGCAACCGAAGCTGGTGCAAGTGGAGGTAGGTAGGAAAGTAAAGCTTGGAGGGTAATATCCCATCTGTGGATTGTGCCTCAATGGTGGACCTCTGTGTGCTCCATAGAGACATAGAGATCAAGATGGTATCTAGGGTATACCCCTCGAGGAGGATAGTTACTATATATGGGTTCCATGTGTTGGCTAGGGTGATCTGGGTGGAATCTCCCCCCTTGGTAGTAGGAGGTTTCAGGGCCTAGGTTAGCTGGTTCTTGACCTAGTCTTGGCACTGATCTAGGTTCTTGAAATGAATTTGTCGACATGGTAGTTGGTATAGCTCCCCGTACTATTAGATCGGTTTGGATTAGGTTAGCTTGGGCGGTCCATTCTTGTTTCTAGGGATGAAGCTCTTTAGATTGCATCTTTCCTAGGATAAAATTTCTTAGTCTCAAAGCAAGACTCCTCTGTGAATGTGCAGGAGATCATGGGGATTACTCTTGAGATAATGGTCTGTCCATACACTTTGTAATCAATCCATCAGGGGTAGTTTGTCCTATGCTTGGGTTCTCTTCACTTTCACTAGTGCTATTGAAGACCAATACTGTCTGGCTCCTCACGATGTTGACCAATGGGTAAAATCTAGCAAGAGACTACATGTGGTTTGTCCTGTGCTTGGGTTCTCTCCACTTTCACTAGTGCTATTTTATTGAAGAACAATATTGTCCGCCGGCTCCACACGATGTTGACCAATGGGTAAAATCTAGCAAGAGACTACAGGTAAGAGGGTTCGATATTGTCAAATAATGGGTTGTTTTGACCAATGGGTCAGATCTAGCAAGAGACTATGGGTAAGAGGGTTAAGTATTGTCAAATAATGGGTTTTTCACCAATTTCCCTAGCATAGGTACATGAATGTGTTGAGTGCAAGTGAAGAATCACACTCTGGAATAGGGAGATTTTTCCCCTCTGGATGTTAGGAATGGCTGTTTGATCTGGAAGAATCACACTCTGGAATAGGGAGATTTTTTTCCTCTAGATGTTATGAATGACCATTTGAGGAGTAGACATTCATCTATGTGGGTACGAGTGTGGCTTAACTGGAGCAGTGACTATTTATCTTCACAATTATACAGGTACAATCATGGACTAGAATTCAAAATGGACATTCTCTTGTGAAGGAATGGGCATTTGCAAGTCCGAGTATGGTCGTAGACTCAGGAAACGATCATTCTTTAGTCAAGAAGGATGCACCCATGGGTAGGTAGAGGAATGGGCATTTGATTTTGAGAAAGTTCGGCCATGGGTGTCAAGGGAAAGGGACGTTTGCTAGTGAGAGGAAATGTTCGCGTGAGCTTAGGTACAGCTATTCACTCTGAGAGGAAAAAATGTTCTCCTGTGAAGGTATGGATGCTCACTCATCACAGACTGGCAGATAGGTGTCTTACTAGCATCGAAATGATGTGTCTCTGACTATCGCCTCCAAATATTCTCCTGATAGAGTCAGCTGCACTTTTAATGCCCACCACATTACTCTCATTTATGGATAATATTTGGAGAGATTGTCAAACCGGAAGTGAATAGGCATGGCTAAGGAAGGTACAATTGTTCCTTTGTGAAGTAATGGGCAATCACCTTTCAGAAATGCAACCCGAGAGTGAGCTATGCCTGGTTTTCTCTTGGTTTTTCCCTTGGTAATGATTTTTTTTCTTTTTATGTATAGATTAGGCTAGTCCTAAGTTACCTAATGATGTTTAACCTAATATTCTAATGGTGTAAAGCTAACATGTAATTTTTCCATTTGTTTGAAGAAAAAATGGAAAATCAATGGCAAAATTAGAGCATTTACTTGTTGCTTCCACCTTCAATGTAGCCTCCAAAGCTCTTATTGCTCCATTGCAACTCCATTGTTCTAAAAATAAAAAAAAACATAAATTGAATGAGCAACTCATACCAAACTCCTATAACCAGTGTTATCGGGCAAGATAAGTCTCTAGCTTAGGAAGAGATTGACAACAGCACCAAAGATGTTTACCTAAATGAATATTCACCTTGTATGAGAGAAGGAGAGAAGAGAAGAGAAGAGATGCAAGGATCGGTTTGGGAACATTCACTTAGCCAACCCTATGAGGGTTAACTCCTTGATGTGAAGCCACTAGGGGCTCACTCCACCACCACTTATGTCACTCAAGGATCTTTCCATAGGTTAGGCAGAGAGAAATGAGAGAAGGAGCTATGGATAGCTCAACTCCTATATGAACGCCTTCATGTGTGCAAGAAGGGAGAAAGAGAGAGATGGAGAAGAAGAGAAGGGAGAGAAGATAGGGAGCATCACCTACAAGCACAACACACTCGCAATCAAGCAAGCAAGCATGTATCAAGACATAAGCTCACCACCATAACAACACAAGAGAGAAAGAGAGAAGAAGAAGAAGAAGATTCAAATGTGATAATGGGGTTGTATCCTTTTCATATTTCATTAAGTCACTTATACACACAAGCTCCTTTTTTACAATGATCGGTAGCCCATTAATAATTGGGGGTCCAAAACTGATTCTCTAGCTCTATGTACACCTAGACTTTGTAGCTCATGGTTTGGCATTACACATGTAAGCTAATCATTCCATATCCTTTTTACACATGTCGTAAGCTTGATCATCCCATATCATTTTACACATGTCGTAAGCTCGATCATCCCATATCTATTTACATGAAGTAAGCTTGATCATTACATAGCTTAATAATTGGGGGCCCAAAATTGGTTCTCTAGCTCTATGTACACCTAGGCTTTGTAGCTCATGGTTTGGCATTACACATATCGTAAAAGCTTGATCATCCCATATCTTTTTACATGAAGTAAGTTTGATCATTACATAGCTTAATAATTGGGGGCCCAAAACTGGTTCTCTAGCTCTATGTACACCTAGGCTTTGTAGCTCATGGTTTGACATTATACATGTCGTAAGCTTGATCATCCCATATCTTTTTACATGAAGTTCTTAGCGTGGTTTTACATAAAAAAATGAATTACATGAAGTGTAACCATGCTTTGATAAAAAATGGTAGGATATGTTAACCATTGTGTGGTAACACTTGGCTAAGTAAGAAATAACCAATTGTGGCAACATCGTTCTATGAAGCTGAACACAGAGCAACATTCACTGTAATAGTTAAATGTGTATACTTAAGAAGATTGATGGAGGATCTTTGTGTCCCTTTAGACACCCCTAGTCCTATTCTCATTGACAGTAAGATTCCAATGGCAGTTGTAAAGTATTATATCTTCCATGCTAGGACCAAGCACATTGAAATGCATTATCACTATATCAGAGAGAGGCTTTATGCAAGAGAGATAAATTTGATCTAATATCACCCCAGGATCATCAAAAAAGGTATTTTCTTGTGAACACTTTGCTGATGCATATTTCCATGATTCATCTCTAGACTATTGATGCCAGCTCCTGTATTGAGAGGAATGTGTCAAATCCACGAACCTCTTGCTCGATGATCCCCCCACACTTTGATTGTAAAATCTCTCTACCAAATCATGAATGCCTGGCCTAGTCACAGTTCGAGTCCCCATACAAAACCAAATGTTGGGAGGGTATAGTGATCTAGGTCTAATTTAATGTGGTACATCAATCTAATATCTTCTTGTCATCTTTTCCTATGTATTTTAAAGTGAAAATTTGATGATGTACTACACCAATATGTTCAATCGCATGAGCAAGAGTTGACCTTAATGGGAGCACACCAATGTTTAAGTAATTTGCAAGAGAAGTTATACATCAAAAAGTTCTCCAAGTTGGCTTGGCCAACACTCTTTACGAAATCTTAAAAATGGGTAAAGAAGTGCAATGTTTGTTCAACAACTATGTCATTAAGGAAACAAAGATTAGATACCTCATCATCCTATTCTACCATTGTAACCATTTAAACAATGGTAGAAGTGGGTTGAATCTAGGGAACTTTGTAATAGCAAAGTAGCATCAGTTTGCTAAGTTTTTTTGTACAATAATATTATGACCATATCTGGTTGTGTAGTGGAGCTTGTGAATGCTCCAAGGAAATTTTTCGAATTGGGTGATTTAGTAGTTGGCAATTAAGCACATGACCATCCATAAGAAGTAAATAATATACTATCTAGAAGGAAATGGAAAGCTTAATTTATAAAAAAATATCCTATAGAAAATTCTTAAGAAGGTGGACGAAAAATATTGCATTCAATTCTTTGGACATTTCATACAGCTTACAAAGAAACAACAAGGTCAAAGCCATTTTATTTAGTCTATGGAATGGAAGTTGTTGTTCCAATGGAGTTTTTAGTACGCAGTCGTTAGATAGTGGTTCCCAATTGTTTAGGCCTTGCTAAATTACAACATAATTAGCTAATTTAATTGATGCATCTTGAAAAGAATCAATCGTGTAGCTTATGGGTCAATAATGTAGTGGAAATTTGTCAAAAGAAATGTGTAGATACATATGAAAAGAATAAAATTCCTACTCAAAATATGCCAACTTTATTCATCAATATAAAAGCGGGTCCAAGGAAACTCAAGCTATGGTGGAGATGTCCATATTGGACAATTAACGAACCTCTCAAAGAAACGTTGCTAATTGGCCACAATTGGTGGTTGTGAGAAGAATTGGTATTATGACATGAGTTGTTTTAGTGCATACCCTCTTCTCAAAGGTCTTCATTTGTCATGAAGTGTGGACGTGTTGTGTGGTAGTTTGCATACAATCCCACCTTTGCTTCTCATGTGTTCATGCAGGTGCGCTCGTGCAAATGCCCACGTCTATGTGGGAGGCATCCGATTGGACTCATGGTGGTGTTAACTTGTTCTATCCTGTATGCATGCAAGCATGTACTGCTACTCATGGTGGTGTTAACTTGTTCTATCCTCTATGCATGCAAGCATGTACTGCTAAATGTCTTGCCAAATTTGTTAGCTACGGCACCCTTTATGAGGGCCTGCCTTCTTACTTCCGACTAGCAATAGGCAACGATGTTTATAGTGCTTTGTTTAGAGTTTGTTGCATTTTTTGCACTTGGGTCCAATGCTTTTGAGGCTCTAAGGGTTATCTTTTGAGGCTCCTAGATGAGGTGGGTGACATTGCTTGAGTAGAGGATGAGCCCTTGTATGATGAGATGTGTAGTGTGAGTGATGTGTTGCTTTTCCATTTCCTTTTACTTAGGTTCATTCCCTCTTCCTCTCTCCTCTCATTTTCTTAGGTTAGCACATTCTTTATTCTTTATTTTTTTCTCAAGGGTTTGGGTGAGAGAAAAGCTCTTGGGTGACCTCCCATGGGTATTCCATTGACCTGCAAGACAAAAGCCCAGACTAGAGATTGCACCTTGTCAGTGGCTTCTGCCTACCATTGGGACAAGTTTGCAAGGAGACATCTTCCTTAAAAGTGGGATGGTCATCAAAAACAAATTCCTTGGCCAAATCAACATTGGAAAGATCATATGAGGCCAAGACTTTTTGTCTAAGCGGTGTTTTGATTGCATCCTATTATGGCATGAAGACTTTTTATTTAAGTGGTATTTTGGTTGCATCCTGTTATGGGATGTTGAAATCTCTTGAAAGTATGTAAGGAAGCAAGAGAGAAAGATGCTAATTTTTTTTACGCCTTGGGCGAGCCTTTTTTACGAAGGCTGGTAAGGCTTATGGCTGGGCGTCGGCGTGAAGGGGGGATGGTCAAGAGAGATCAAAGCTACCATTCTTTCAACAATCAGCCACATTGCATGATGCCTAGCTAATTATTTTAAAAAAAAGAAGTGGTGAATGTGCTGCTAGAGCACAGGCATGAGGAGAGATCATGGGGCTATCACCACGCCGTGCATAAAACCTAGGCACATAGAGTTGGGAGCAGCAGTGCCACCTACGTAGCTTTGTCAGTGATTGCTCAGTAGAGCAAGGAAAGGAGTGGAGCATTAGGAAAAAAGGGAGCTCATTTTGGAGCCTTTTAGGGTTTAGAAAAATAAGCTCTCAACCAATCAACAGAGGGCCAATGTAACATTGGAAATTCATAAAAATAAGAGAAAATAGATAAAAGAAATAATACTTTATGTAGGTACAAGCGTGCTACATTAATGTGGAGATTGGTTTTTTATCCTCACAAGATCTTTGGACATGAAGATAGAATCTAGTCTGACATTTTCTCTGACAAGGGCCTTCTCGCTTCCACCTTCCTTTGAACTTTGAAATGTTGTGCTGCCTTTCCTTCGAAAGGTCTACCATTCTACACCACTGCCTCACTGTGCAGCAGCCTCTTCTTTTCCAAAATTGCTCCCTTGATCCTGTTTGGCTTAGAGTAAGATGTTTCTTGTCAACTGTCTGTCTGCCCACTTTCTCTTCCTTGAAACTTCACTTTGTTATCTTGTTTACATTACTTTGCTGTTGTTACAGATTCACAAGGTCTCCATGGTGAATAAAAACTATGGCCGTTCTTGTGGAAGACGCTCTGTGGATGATAATGTTATGAAGGCAGAATTATACCACACATCCTTACCCCGTCGACCTGCTTCTTCTATTTCTTCGGTAGAGAATTCAAGTACAGTCAAAACGGAAGGAACTTGGGAAAGGTTTAGTGTTTCAAAACGAGCATGGGTGCTCATGCAACCTAGCAAAAGAAAGAGACCCCAGACAAAAAACATTTTCTTGGCATCATGGAAGGGAAGAGTACGAGATTTTAAAATCACTAGAGGGAAGATATCGGTGAAAGAAGTTTTGATTCAGCATGTGTACATGCATAAAGAACTCGTCTTGCGAGACTATCCAAATGATCTTCCGCAACACAGGCCTAATTGTATATTTTTCTATTGTGGTTTTGTTCTTTATGAGGTGTATGGATTTTTAAGATGAAGCTTTCTTTCTTTGCTTATTGACATTCTTGTGTTATTTTATTTGAGATTTATACCCTTCATCGTATGAGACATGGCAAAACATCGATTGTATTCTGGGATTTATAGATGTTTTGCATGGATCGATAGGAGAACAACAATACCAAGGTTGATGTGCAATAGAGCTAGCTCAATCGGGTATATTTTTTACTGATCATTTTTATCAATTGTTGCTGGACAATGCTAACACACATGGTGTGTTAAGAAAACAAGACCTTCCGGCATGGAATTCAGTGGATTGGCCTCTCCCACATTTTAGTGTTATAGAGGCATATAGGGCCAAGCTTTTCAAAGAAGTACAGAAAGCTCTGAGGCCCAATATTGCCACAAGGATAATAAAAATTTCTTTATGCATTCCTCTCACAGTTTTTGTAGACTTGTTTAATACCTTTCCAGTGAAGGTTTCAAAAACAATGTTCACAGTTAAAGCAACAAGTCTGGCATGCATGCCACAATTTTTGAATAAAGGTTGGGATAAGAAGACATGTAGTTCAGTGTTTTGTGAGGTTGTCCAACCTTCTATGCAACTGAAGTACATGGTTGCATCACAAAAATTTATTTTTTCTTTTTATTATAAGCGCAGTCGAATGCTAGGCACAAAACTAGTCCCAATGGATCAAGATGAAGATTCTTTTGGTGCAAAAAATAAACTTCTTGATATTGATGTTGTTGAGAATGGTGATGTGCTAGTAGTCAATATCTCATTAAGACAATGTTGCTCCCTAGCTCAATTGCGCAATGACATTCTATTTGAGACAGAAGGTTTTATTTCAAAGGACTTTTTATTTATCTACAACAATAAGGTACACCATCTAACTTATCCTAGTCTCATTAAGCACTGCTATTAGTTTACTTTACCCTATTATTTCATATTGTTTTTTTGCAGGTGTTCAAAAGAAGAGAGAGTTCAATAAAAAAGACATTGAAAATTTGAAAATTGAGATAACACAGACTCCATAAACAAAGGTATTATATTCAATAAAGTAAAATTTTGTACAGAAGTGTTTAATTGTATATGTAGAACATATTCTTGACAAGCATTTTCTATTTATCTACAGCCTGATCCAGAGGCTGCTCTACATGGTCCAAGCTCACCGTATCATCTTTTTTTGGAGAATCTATTTTCTGCTGCTCCATCTTGTCCTGTACAATCTCTTGGTGCTGCTCCATTGTCTCCTCTACTGCCCCTGGAGCATTTGTTTGCTGTTGCTCCATCTTCTCCTCAATAACATCAGTAGTAGGTCCTTGTTCCTGTGGCTTCTCCTCATCAGCACTAGGTCCTTGTTCTTGTGGCACCACATCAGCATCATCTGTGTCATCAAGGTGTATGACACCTTCTCGGACTTTAGAGCTCTCACCCAACTCGACAGTAGCTAGTACAATAGGTTTGGGGGAGGCATACTTCAAAAACTTCCAAATTGTATCAGCTCTGAAACTATATACATAGTTTGAGCTGAAGCTATCTTCTCTCATCTGCAATGGTATATGATGATTTAGAACACTTTATACCAATATCAATTATTTTGAAGCTAAATGAAAATTATTTTTTCTTACAAGGTCTGGCTGTCCTATCTCAAAATAGCTTGAAAGTATATATTTGGCACTGATCAGCACTCTCCAGCCCAGCTACTTGAATCATCTTGTTGTGGTGTCTGTACAGTTGGAAAGATATGTTAGAAACTGTTAACATCTAAACAAAACAAAATTATTCAATAGGTTCAAAGGCATAGCATAAAATAGACATCAGTAGAGGGAACGACTTTCTACCTCTAAATTTATTGGCTCTATTGAATCCAAAAGATTGACATTAGGAGGACAGTGATCCAATGCATCTAGAAGCCTTCTAATACAACTGCAATACATATAATTCAGTTAGTGTGCATTAAATCAAAATAATGAAGTTTAAAGTTAAAAATAGCACACACACCACTTACAATTTCAGCTCTCTGTGTGTGTTTTTAAGAGAGTTGAATATAAAGCATTGCTTCTGCTGGATGTCAATAGAACCAAAGCTCCAGTGGTCACTGCGTAAGGAAAAAAGCATTAAGAAATCGAAGGCTACAAGAGTTCTCAATCTTAAAGAAGAATCCCAAAAGAAGCAGTCACCCACATACTTGTTATGGTATGGAAGTAGCAAAACATCGACAACACAGATATCTTGGAGTTTGAACTTGGCACATGTGAATGGGAAACTTTTTGACTTGGAACTTGTGCCAATCATGATTTCATAAAAATCAGTTCCATAACCACTCTTCCCTCCCCGTCTTTCCTCCCTGCCAGCACCCTCCCATCATCCTTTTCCTTCCCTCTCTGATCCCTTCCTACCCAACACACTCCATCCAGACTGCAACCTACCTGAGACTACTACCACTGCCAGATCTCCAGGTTACCTAGGCTGCAGCTCAAGTTTGGGAGAGAGCAGAAGATTCACCAGTTCAACTCCAACAGCATGGAAAAGGGAAAAAAAGGTCAGAGTTCTATATTCTTTTCAATGTTTTTTGATATATATTTCTTCCATCCATAGAATTCTTAATGTCCAGATATCTGGGCAATTCTCATCCAATCTTACTGCCCAGGAATCTGGTACATCACCCTAGGATTTGATTGGAGATGGATATCAATAGAACCTAGAAGTTTGCAACAAAATGCGAGGAGAGTGCTTAACATTTTCCAAATGGCCCTATATCGCATTTTCCTGCAAATTCCTATATTCCTTTTGGTTTTCATTTCTTCCTCATTGTTTTGCTTTCTTTGGCCTTGGGAAATTCTTCCTAGTATCATCTACTGTCCAGGAATATGTGAGATGATCCTAGCATTTGATTGGAGATGGATATCAATAGAAATGGAAAATTTGCAACAAAATGCGAGGAGAGTACTTGACATTTTCCAAATGTCCCTACATCGCGTTTTCTTGCAAATTCCTGTGTCCCTTTTGGTTTTCACTTCTTCCTCATTGTTTTGCTTTCTTTGGCCCTGGGGATTTCTTCCTTGATGATGAGAAAAGTTTTTGCTTTGGAACAGTTGATTCTCAGGCCCCTCCTTTCAAGAGGAAGCTCGACTTTTCTATTGCTATACTTAGACCATAGCAATCACCAGGTGAGTCATGTGTGCTCATGAAGGGAGTTGTTTGGTGATATCCTATACATTCCCTGATTGCATATGTCAGCATATAGAATTCATGATATATAAGTTTTGGTTGAGGCAAAGGGAAGAGACAGGAGCAGAAAGCTGAGTCTTCCCTCTCAAAACAAAAGGAAATAGAAGAGGACAAATCTCCAGATATACCACAGTATTTTCAACAGGGAGTTCACTATGAGCTCTGTACTGGAGCATCACAGAGATTTTCTTTCAGACCATTGGGATACCTTCAAACAACTCATAGAGGCAGGAAGAATTGTGGAAGGTGAAAAGGTTTTTGTGCATATAAATCATATTGTCCATTGAGACAGGCTGAGGTACCATGTGAATAGAAGATTTGACAGCGTGCCTGAGGAATATAAATTCAACTGTAACTTGCACACCTGAAAGTGTAGAGTGCTTGAGGAGACCATGGCATTCCTTATGTACATTGTCTTCCGTCAGCACTCTCTAGAAGAGCAAGGGCAGGAGGCTGAAGAAGAAGACACATCTGAAGCAGAGGAAAAAGAGGATGTTTCTGTGGCAACAAAAATGGCAGAGCAGGAAGAAGATATCAACCTCCAGGATGAGGGGCTGCAAGTGGCTGCCCCTCATCCTGGATGTTGATATCTTCTTCCTGGAAAAAGAGGATGTTTCTGTGGCAACAAAAATGGCAGAGCAGGAAGAAGATATCAACCTCTAGGATGAGTGGTTGCTCTTGACCTTGTTCAACTGAGGACTGAAACTCTTAGGGCAGCACAGCCAGTTAAAGATTTTGATGTTCAGAACAGCAACTATGCAGTGCCCATGCTTCCAGGTATCTTGATTGGTGGTAAAGATTATGTTTTCCTCCATATGATATAGAGTGTATGTTCAATTTGAGGGAGGACTATGCCATTTTCCTTATTGCCCAGGCTTCAAGGCTTGACAAGGAGGTTGGCATAGAGGATGACCATTCACTACTGGCTTTGGAAACAACTTTTGATCCTGCAGAGGCCCTTACTATTTGTTTCACAGAGGCTGAAAAGTTCCAAGAGCCAGATAAAGCTGCCTTCCAGCTCACACAGGAAGCTATGAATCTCTCAGCACTATACAAGGGAAAGCATAAAGAAGAGGTGGACTGGAGGGGAGAGGAATAAATCTTTGGAAAGATGAACTTCTTATTTGCTGATGAAAATGAGAAGGTATGATCTTGTTACTTCAAATCAAATACTTTATCTTGTGTTTAAATGTTTTGTAGTTGTGTATTGTCTCACTCCAATCTTTTGATATGTGGCAGCTACAAATTGAGGATGACACATTCCTCCAGAGAACAAGTGGAAGCAGGCCGGCTGGGTTTGGCAAAATGTCAAGCCTAGCTCATTATATTCATGATCCAGGCAGTGCTAAGATCTTGATTTACCATAGGCAGTTGAGCAACAATGGAGAAGCCATTGTTTACTTCTTTAAATGTTTGTCTAGGGTTTTAGGTGGACATGATCTTTCATGGCAAAAGGAAAAGATCATTTTGATAGAGGTTGTCTACCCATAGATATATTTGGGGATTATGTGAATAAGCAGGCCTGTAGGGCCTCTTACTTTTTGTCTTACACTTCTTATGCATTAGCATGTGGTGTTAAGGAGCCCAAATCTCTAGAGGGCTATGGAAAACACAAGCTCATAAGGTTTCGAGAGCCACCCATGATTGCATCAGGCAACACAATCCAAGAAGAAGAACACGTGGAGATAGCTGAAGACAAGGATACCCCTCCCAGACAAGGATACCCCTCCCAGACAAGCAACAGAGGCAAGCATTGATAAACAGACAGTCGACATCAAGCCAACAAGGAAGAAAAAGAGTCCAATCAAGTTCAAAAAGAGAGTTCCGATTGGCAGGCCCTGGGAGTAATAGGATTTAGTCATCAAATATAGCACAAACATTATGTTGAGAAGTTGAACTGATTTGTACAAAGTCTTTGATCCTCTACCTTTCCCTCATCAGTTCCTTGTCCGTACGGACGATCAGTACCCTTTTGCATTTGTCCCATCACCGTACAACACTTCAGTACTCTTCCCACACTCAGTAGCTTCTAAAAGTGTTTGACACTCAGTACCTTATTGGTAAGGATCAATAGTGTGTCTAGCATAATTAAGTAGTATTGATTGAATTTTTTGTGTGTAGCTCATGGATGTATTGATGCTTGTTAATATAGATCACACGTTTCACAAAAGAAATACTTTTGATGGAGTCTCAAAACATATAGGCATAACACCAAGAGTCACTTGTTCCACAAACTAAAAATCTATTGATTGAGTTTGAAAACATGTGGACATAACACCAATAAGTTACAAATTGCTATTCATGTTTACTTGTCCATTTATGGTTTCTAAATATCTTCGAATCCCTTCATTGTCTATGTCTCTCTGCTGCCATTGAATTGTCCAAAGTTTGTATTCGTCTTTGCTTTTGGGCTAGAATAAAAGCAAGCTTGACTTTGGAGCTAGCAACTTTTCTTTTAGCATGCAGCCTCTGTAGAATGCCTCGGTAAAACCATTAGAAGACTTCCTCCAGACTATTTGCCTTTTGACTCCCTCCGTAGTGTTGTGTGTGTCTGAAAAATGCATTACGTGCCATGTAGTGAGACTTCTCCATGCCTTCGGTAGACCAAATTGCTGGGCATCCATACTTTTTGACAAAATAGGGAAGGTGGTTGTAGATGATATGCTGTTTTCACAGAGACATAAGAATGCATAGTAAGTTATTAAAAAAAAGAGGATCACACTTAAGTAAAAGAAGAAGATAGAACTTTACCATGTAGTGAGTTATATTGCAGGCTGTCCATATGTCTTTCATTGACTTCCCAAAATGTTTAATTGCCTCTTCAAAGTTCTTGTAATCACTCTTTGTCCATGTTACATTATCACAGAACATGAAGAGTTGATCAAGAGACCTCCACACCTCTGCCTTCACATTTCGTGCTTCCCCATCTACCTCATCATCTTTCATGGCATTATGGACTTGCTTCCACAATCCATAATTAATCCTTGAAACTATTCTACCTTGCCTTACTTGCTTACTACTGTGTTTGGGTTGAGACAAGAATCTTCTTGCCTTAACACCACCAATAGAGGGCTTGATTGGTACCTCCTTGCCATCGGTAGACTTTTTAAAATCCTTTGTGATATGAACATCACCTCCATGCAGACCTATATCGGATAACACTTTTTCCAATGCTTGAAGAGCATCCTTTCTATTTTTTTCGAGACGGAGTTTCAAGCAAATCCAATATACAAAAATACCAATTTCTCAATAATTCGACATAGAGCATGCAATGTGCATATGTGAACATTACATAGTGGAATGTCAAGAATGGCCTTGAAGTCAGGGTCAACTTTATCTCTATTAGGTGCTCTCTTCCACCATTTGGAATCCATTACTTGAGCTGATTCTTTGCAGTAAAGACAAGGAGACTTTGAGTTGCCTCCTTTACTAACGTTATACATGCACTTAAGTGTTTTAAGATCCCCCGCGCCATGTGCCACTCTACTTGAAAATCACCTTTTCCTGCAACATGGAGATTCTCTCCTTGCACTTGTCTTTTAATTATTCTTGGTATTTCCGTGTGGTGAAACACCCAATCTAGTGTTTCATGGTCTTTTGTCTTCACCTGTGATTATAGAAAACAAAAGTCTTACTATAAAAAATTTTGAAAACAATGACTAAAATCAAGTACGAAACAAAAAATGATCATACCTGGAACGAGCCTAACCACCATATGTGTTTCTCCGACTGCACACTAAAATACTTCGAACTCGCTTCAGTCAATGATGTATCAAGTGCTCCATTCATCAATGTAATAGTAATCCTTTCCATTTTCTTTTCCTTTACAACCTCACACTCATCCAGTTTGATAACAAATTTCAAAATGCCTAATCCCGTGAGCTCACACCTGTCTCTTTGGTACATGATAACAAAGGCTGCACAGCATCTTCCACAAAAACAACATCTCAACTAATCAAGATACGCTTTGACTGCGGCGGATGATACAATCTGTAACCCTTGCTCTCAGCATTGTAACTAACAAAAATGCATTTGATAGCCTTATCATCCAATTTTCTGCGTTGTTGCATAGGCACTAAAGCATAGGCCAAGCAACCAAAGACACGCAAGTGACCAATAGAAGGTTTCCTGCCATGCCAAGCTTCGTATGGAGTAATAGACTGCAAGGCCTTAGTGGGACACCTATTGAGTACATATGCAGCACACATGATAGCCTCAAGCCAAAATGCATGTGGCAAAGCTTGGCTCTTGACCATACATCGTGCCATCTCCATAAGTGACCTGTTTTTTCTCTCAGCAACACCATTTTGCTGAGGGGTATACGGCACTGTACATTGGTGTTTTATCCCACGACTAGCCAAAAATGCATCAAACTCTTTAGACATGTATTCCCCCCCTCGATCAGAACGGAGGGTGCCCACATTACAATTGGATACATTTTCAACCATAAGCAAAAATTGTTTGAAGCACAAAAACACTTCGGACTTTGCCTTCAGTGGATATACCCATACAAGTTGCAATTTGCGATTGGCCTGCACAGAACCATCGTTTGGAAACGCAGAACGCTGCATTTTGCCCAAAATACAGCCTTCACAAACATGTTTCAATGGTGCCTCAAGAGGGGGCAATAAAGCAACCATATCAAATTTCTACAAACGCAGCAAACTAGCAAAGTTCAGATGACCAAAACGAGCATGCCATAGTTTTGCATCTGAAACTACCTTTTCATCAGAAACTGCATTTGCTGAATCTTCCACACACTTGTCATAAGAATTGAGCCTATACAGCCCACGAAACAAGGTGCCAGATGCAATAATTGTATCACCAAAAGTCAAATCATGAACAGTACATCTATCATCCACAAATTTGACTACAAATCCAAGTCTAGCAAGCGCAGAGACAGACAATAGATTCTTCTTTATCCCTGGCACATACAAAGCATCTGAAAGTGTGAAAGCACTGCCATTTGCAGCAGTAAGCATAATTTTACCAATGCCCTTCACTTGGTAAGAAGCATTATTGGCACATGTGACAGCATTCCCATTAGGGACAGCCTCAAGAGAAGTGAACATATCACGATGCGAGGTAATGTGCTTTGTAGCACCACTGTTAAAATACCATACATTAGAGTCAACAGAAACTGCTAAACATGTATCATGTACAGATGGGTCATACTGGCAATACACGCTAAATGCCCATTCTATATCCTGCAAAACATTTGCAGAATCTGCATTTGTAGAAGCATCCGCTATTGTGGCTGCATTTGACTCTTTCTTCTTTGCCTCTTTAGCCTTTAGCTTAGGGCAGTTCTTAATGACATGATCATTTGCCTTACAATAGTTGCACCTAGTCTTTTTCTTGCCTTTATCAAGAGCCTTCTCAGACTTATTGTTGCTACCTGTGGAAGGAGAAGAAGTTGCAGACCTACTAATAGGAGAAGAAACAGTGGAAGGGACTGCCTTACCACTTCTTCTCTGCTGCTGGGCAGCAATAAATGCTTGATCAACTGCATGCTACCTGGCCCTGTTTTGCTTGGACTGCGCTTCTTGCAAGAGCTTGTTGACTAAAGTATCATACTTGACAGCATCAGGTCTGTCCTCATTAAGAAGTCTCCACGTGGAAGCAAAAGTCTGATATGTCTTAGGTAAAGCATCAAGAACAGTCTGCACAAGAGAATGATCAGGAATAATCTCACCTGCAAAAATCAACTGTTCTTTGAGATCTTTAATCTCAGCAAGAAAAACATTCATGTCATCATCTTCTTGCATAATCTTCAATTCTAGCTCTTTACGCAGGTAAGCGATTTTTGCCTCGTTGCGACTTGCATACAAACCAGCTAGAATATCCCAAGCCCGTTTTGCTGTTTTAGCTAAACAAATATGTGGGGTGAAAGTGCAATCAAGGCATGAGCCTGTGCATCTTTACCATCCCAACGAGCTTGTTCAGCAGTGGATAAAACAGTAGCAACAGTAGAGCTGCTAGAACCTGCAACATCCTCAACAAATCCTACATCCACAGAACCTGGACGTACATCCATACCCTGCACAATGTTCCACACTCCTTTTGCAACCAAAACATGCTGCATCATGCATGCCCAAAGTGGGTAGTTGCTGTCTCCATCCAGTTTGTCTTCAGCAGACAACATGCGAAATACATCATTACTGTTATCAGCCATGGCCGCTGACTGAAATTGATGCAAAAGCTACCTGTAATGAAGCAAAGACTGAACAGAAGACAACTTGTGCTATGTAGCACGGTCCACAATAGAACACGTATGCCTGTTTTACAGAAAACTGCACTGTCAAAATTTTTGCAGAAAATGACGAAAACACCTGTGCAGAACTTGAAATGCAAAAACGGAGCCCGAAACGACCTCAGATGCAGAGTTTAGGGACCTGCAAGCGCTTGTGAAAGCTCACCTCAAACGGAGAACGTGAGTCGGAGGGTGCTGATGGTGTAGCCCTGGAAGCCGATGCCTGCTCTGATACCAATTGTTGGAATTAGGGTTGCAGGAAAGCACACAAAGCTTGGAGAGGAAGAAGCAAGAATGCACACAACACAAAGTGTATTAGATTGTGTCAATGTACAAAAGATAAGTTAGCCCTAGAAGGATGGGCGTATATACAAGCCGGGGGAAAAAATATTTTGAGAAAAAGTGCAATCATCAAGTTCAGTGATGGATTCTTTATGAGGCCTGCACATCGTCAAAAGAGATGTGGAATCTTCGGGATATAAAAAAAAACTAAGGAGATATTTAATGCAAAATCGTATTAGTTAGACAAAATATTATCTTATTCCTTTCTGAACTGACAGTTCTGTAGTCCTTACTGACAGTTCTGAGCCACGTTTCCATATTTTATTATTTTTGAGGTCTTTTAGGAGAGAAATAAATTAAAAATAGTGAATTTCTTACAGGGCCCCAAAATGAGCTCCCTTTTTCCCTAATGGCAGCATGTAACAAGAGAAGCACCCAAGGTGGTTGTGCTGGAAAAGGAGCAGTGATGCACTATCATGGTGGTTGTCAAAGCTCAGCAAGAGATGAGATACAGCTAAGCAAGGAGACACACTATTGGGCAGAGCTCAACAAATAAGAGAGAAGGTGGTGACGCTCATGTGTCTCTTGGGCAGAGCTCAGCAATAAGAGAGAAGGTGGTGATGTTCAATAGCAAGGGGCTTGCCGTCATAGAGTTGGAGGCGATCGTGGTGGTGAGCTCTTAGGGGAGGTTCATATAGTGGTAGCAATACAAAAGGTGTGAGAGGCGACTGTTAAAGCGGAGGGCAAGTGGCAAGTGTGGCAAAGTAAGGAGGGGTGGAGGTGGTGTAGTAAGAAAAGGAGGGGAGTGGATAGGCAAAAGAGAGAGGCTAAACCAATGCAGACCATCCACTGCTACCAATCCAAGCGTACCATGGACACAAACTTCTCCAAGAAATCCACCATCACAACCCATAGGATGACAATGATGGCCACTATGCCTACAAATAGGTGGTTGTTGTGAAGACTACAAAAGATGTTATGGCGGTAGGGCTGGTGTGCATTCATCTCATTGAAGAGCTGGCAGAACACAAAAGTGTTAAAGTTAATTGTGGTTGAGCCTCCAAAAAAAAAGGCCTGGGGAGGCCATGCCGGTGGCCTCCCAGGCCATATTTTTTTGGTGAAGCTAAGGCCACAATGTAGAGTTGGGAGGTGGTATATATGCGGTTAATGATGTCAGCATCTTGGTCCCCAAAAAGGTGCAAGAGATCCACGCCCTTGAATTGCAACTGAAAGATCCCTACCCCCTCCGTGCAACGAATTCCGTGGTGCTAGCAGCGCAAGGCAGAGCCTCTCACTTGGGGCCTTGCCCACGGATATCCGAACAAGAGACTAATCCCTCGGTTCTTCCAAAACGAAACTCGGAAAAACTTCCCTCGCCCAGCAGACATAGGAAATTCCTCCATGATATTTTATTCTAACGTAGTCAAGTGCATCACTAACTAAACTGATCCGATCGAACCCGTAAGTCTCATGGTCAAATCAAAGAAGAGACTTGCACTTGGATCATAGAGTCCAACACTTTTTTCCTCATCAAGAGGCATAGATGTTGATTCTTTTCCATAGAACAAGGGTTATCTGAGATTTACTTCAACTATCATAACTTAATAGAATTGAGTCTCATTTTAGGGATCCATCAGTCCAGCGTAACCCCATCCAATCCCATGGGTAAGCCAACCGCCCAACCACTGTAGTGATAGGATCCATTTAGAAATTTGGTTATGTTTTGCCCCAAGTACCAGGGAAAAGAGTTCCCAGGCCCCCTAGCCGGTGCTTCAAGCAAACTTGAAGATAGTCACACCACTTGCACACCCAATATGAAATTGCTTGTTTCATTGATTCAGCTGTCTTTAAAACAATCTTTTAATGAAACCATAGTATCACTGATCGTAATCCTCCAAAATATCCAGCTTGAATTCTAATTTCCAATCATTCCTTCATCAGTGTACCTATGGCATCATCGGCAACCAGAATGCTCACCACATGTTCACTCAGGGGCCTTTTCAATAGCTCCTAGCTCATAGTACCTGGCAATATAATCAAGTATTCCATTCATTTCTTCCTCAGCGTACCTATGGCATCATTGGCAACCAAAACGCTCACCGCCGGCTCACTTAGGGGCCTTTTCAATAGTTCCTTGCCTGGAATTATAATCACTTAAGAAAACTCTAGATGGACTCTCTGTTGAAGATCAGCAAGATCAACCAACATATCCATATAAAAGAGCTATGGACTCATTCGTTGAGGACCAGCAAGGCCAATCAACTAGATCTATGCCCGAGTTCAAAAAACAACTATATCTCCTTATTCCATTTTCTTCCTCGATGCACGTGTGGGTATCTTCGGCGACCCAAAGCCCAAGCACCGTATGGTTAGCACCTTCTAGGTTCCTTCTCACAGGTCACCTAGCGCTTCACTCATAGTCCGCTTCCTTGGTCACTCATCCACCATACCGGAAGCTCACCATTTAAATTGAATCGAGGCTGGTCAAGACCGCGGCCGACCTTGCTATACGAAGAGACGTCCTCCATTTAACTCTCTGTCACGTGTTGCAACTTTGTCACTTAGGTCTCCATGATCTCATTCACAAGATGGTCAAAATGCTTCCCCAGTATTCTTGACATAAAACAGTCATTAAAAAACAAGTCATAAATACAATTTCTAATGAACTCTCATCTTTCCACATTGTTCCACATCATTTCTCGTTATTCCACATTCTTCTAAATCAATTCACTTTGCTTATTCCACATCCAGTCATATCTATTCCCATCATCAATCATCCATTCTCATCCAATCATATCATATTACATCTCATCACATCTATCCACATCACATCACATTCATCCACATCACATCTCATCACATCTAATTACATCTATTCAGATTCTCATCATATCACGTCACATCACATCTATCCACATCACATCACATTCATCCACATCACATCTCATCAGTGATCACATCTTATTACATCTATTCAGATTCTCATCACATCACGTCACATCCATCCTCATCACATCTCATCCATTCACATCTACCCATATCCACATCACATCACATCACATCCATTCACATCACATCACATCCATTCACATCTATCCCGATCCACATCACATCACATCACATCCATTCACATCATATCACATCACATCACATTATATTCACATCTATTCACATTACATCTCATCTATTCACATCTACCCCGATCCACATCACATCCATTCACATCACATCACATCACATCATATTCACATCTATTCACATTACATCTCATCTATTCACATCTACCCCGATCCACATCACATCCATTCACATCACATCTTATCCATTCACATCTACCTAGATCCACATTCATCCACCTTACATCTCATCCATCCATTCACATTACATCACATCCATTCAGATATCATCATATCACATTCACATCCATTCACATCTCATCACATACATTCAGATATCATCATATCACATTCACATCCATTCACATCTCATCGCATACATGCACATCTCATCGCATACATTCAAATATCATCACATCACATTCACATCCATTCACATCTCATCGCATCCACTCATATCTCATCACATCCATTCATATCTCATCACACCCATTCACATCTCATCACACCCATTCACTTCCATCACACCCATTCACATCCGTCAAATTCATTGCATCCACATCACATCACATACATTCCATCCGCATCTATCCTTATCACATCACATTCATTCCATCCATATCACATCACTTTCATTCCATCCACATTACATCACGTCCACATCTATCCTTATCTCAACACATCCATTCACATCTCATCACATTCATCCATATCCATCCATTCATTCACATGCACATCTATTACATCACATCTCATTCTCATCCATTTATATCACATCACATCCTTTCACATATCATCACATCTCATTCTCATCCATTTACATCACATCACATCTCATTCTCATCCATTTACATCTCATTCTCATCCATTTACATCACATCACATCTTATCACATCCACTCACATCTTATCACATCTTATTCACATCGCATTCACATCTTATCACATCGCATTCACATCTTATTCACATCGCATTCACATCTTATTCACATTTAGTACCGTTTTCTACTTTCGATACCGATGGGACTTTTCTAAGTTTCTACCAATTGCTTGGCCTAGTTAAAGGTACTTTTTCTCGATGGATATTTTCATATTCTTTCTCAAATTTCTCAAGTGAAATATATTCAATATTCTTCTTTTTAAGTAAAAGATACATGGGATTTACAAAAATCAATTTTACGCATATTTTCCAATAAAATTAATAATGCTCAAAATTCCACTATTGATAAATACTCATAATTTGAATTATGTCAAAAATTCCTCTTTTACCATTTAATTACTTGGATCTCAATTATCATGGGAATTCCTCTTTTTGCATAAAATAAATTTACTAAAAATTTATCTTTTACCATTTAATTACTCGGATCACAATTATCATGGGAATTCCTCTTTTTGCATAAATAAATTTACCAAAAATTCCTCTTTTACCATTTAATTACTTGGATCTCAAATATCATGGGAATTCCTCTTTTTGTATAAAAATAAATTTACCAAAAATTTCTCTTTAACCATTTAATTACTTGGATCTAAAATATCATGGGAATTTCTCTTTTTGTATAAAAATAAATTTACCAAAATTTACTCTTTTCTCATAATCAATTAATTATGCATAATTAAAAAAATATTTCTCATGAATATGATGAAAATCATTCTTTTTGCATAGGATGTCCAATCCTAGAATATGGTAGGAAGTTCTCTTTTAGCATTATGCATGAAAATAGGATATGTGTTATTTTCTGAAAATTTTGCCATAGCTTCGCTGCTATTACTGATAGTTCTCAAATTTGTTTCTAAAGAATAAAAGCTTATAATGAAAATATGATAGTAATTCCTCTTTTATGCTTAAAATCAAACTATGAATTTAAATCATAATCATAAACTTAGTTATGATTATCCCACTAAATTAAGCTAATTCCATTATTTCACTTTTCTCAAATTGATAAGATAATCTATTTCTCATTTAAAATCAATCAAAGTAGTTTTTAACTATTATAAATAATCTAAAAGAAATAACCATTATTTTGTTAACACAAAATCATAAAAATATCATTTTTTTAATCTTTAGCTTATCAAGCCTAGAGTTTAGCTTTGAATTAAGAGACTATTATTGAGAAGCATCCTTTTTCAAGGGATTTAGCCATAAAGATGGCTATTCTTTTAAAGAGAGAGGTTTACTTAAATAAAGCATTACAAATAAGTATAAAGATTAACTTTCTCTTAATTAAGCACTAATACTTTAAGGGAAGGCTTGATTTGAATTAAAACAATTATTTAGAAAGCTTCTCAAGCTTGAGAGGGCTTGAGAAGAAAAAAGTCATTGAGATGAATTGGAAAGACCCATAAAATTTGAATTTACCTCCAAGTTTGGCTTGATTATCTAATTGCAGTGAAGCCCTCGACCAATCAATTGGTCCACCAAGAGGAGAAGAGCAACTTCAAGAGTTGTTGTAGAGAGAGAGAGAGAGCTCCAAGCTCCCAAGAGAGAGGAAAAATTAAGGGATAATAGAAAATATGATTATTTTAATATAATATTGGCATAGTATAGCTCTAATATTTTTTTACAAAGGAATGAGGGTCTATTTATAGGTGAGGGAGGCTACCAACCAAGTCCAACTGGGTTCTAGAATTTTCCACATTCAGTTTGACTCAATTTGGACAAGATTTGGACCAATTTGGCTCCCTTTTTTATTTGGTTTGATCCAGGAGAGATAAAAATATCACAATTTTTTTGAATTAAAAACCCTTCCACACATGTGAAAGAGGCACCTACCTCAAGAGTCCCCCTTTCCTTACCAAGGTGTCAAAATGCATCATTATTCCAAAATATCTTATTTTTTTAGTAATATCTCATAATTTTTAACTAATAAACCTTGTACTCAGTCAACTCTTCATCTTATGTGAGCATTTACTCATTTTTGGGTATTTTCTTTTATTCTTTTAGATTATCTTATCCCAACACTTGGATTAATCCGATTGGCCCTTTGGAACCTTAATTGGACCATAATCCAAAAATTTCTGAAAATGTAGACCCTTAGGCTAAGGTCCCTTATACACATTTTCAATTAATTCCTAATGCACCTTGGAAAGTTCATTTTGAACTTCTGTTTTAGGGGAATCCATTTTAGACACTAGGAGGATTTTTATATCCAAAGATATATCAATTTTGGATTATCTCTCTCTAGACATTTTCTCTCTCTAAGTCAAAACAGGGTAAAACGAGAGGGGAATAATTTCAAGAACAAAAGGGAGGTTCTTACACCTTTACACCTCAAAAGCTGGAGGGAGGAATCTTATACCCCACTTAAAAACGTGAGATGTCCTGGAGGATAAACTCTTTCACCTTAAGATCCAACTGATAATGGGGTTCCTTATAGTCTGGTCAACCCATGCAGAATCCTGGGATAAAGATCCCTTCTACAAGAAGAACACACATAACTCATTATCAGAGAATAATTCATCCAGAACATATCATTCATATCCTTAACACAATAATGGTCCATTAGACCGAGCATTCCTCTACAAGAATTTCAGTTATGCAGGTTCTCAATTTGTCATCCCTTAATTAGATCCACTGGGTCAAAGGTCAAACAGCAGCAATCTGTCAGCACAATCCACTAATCTCATACTCATCTGCTGAAAGTTATAATCATCTTCCAGTTACTACCATCATCACTGGGATTTGTCCCGTTCATCCTCATTGTGGCTTTGTTCAACTTATCTTCCTTCAACCAGAATTCAAAAACCATCATCTTTCAATCTGAATCCAAATCAATTCATCAATTCTCAACCATAATTCAAAAAATCATATCAACCAGCATTCGAATTCATCATCTGGATAGCATTTTTGCTTATAATTTCAAGGTCTTAGATTTACTCCTATATATTGCCAATAAAGAGCTGCAATTATACCCACGGTATATACGGGTAATCACGATCCTTGGAACTATAAGGTAAATACCATCATTTCTAGGCCTCAAGCAAGTCAGGTCCATACAACTGCGATACTTCCATCTAAAGACCCAATTTCCAATTTATGAATCTTCATTCTGAATATCAATTTGTATGAATTTCATCACACAATTACAATCTTTTACTGGTACTTCATAAATTTTCGACATTTCTTGCTTCTCGGTTGATCCACTTTACCCAATTCGCTCTGATACTAGCTAAAAGATACATATCCCCTCCGTGCAACAAATTTCGAGGTAATAGCAGCGAAAGTAGCACTTCTTGCATAGGGCAGAGCCTGTCACTCGGGGCCTCACCCACGGATATCCGAACAAGAGACTAATCCCTCGGTTCTTCCAAAACCAAACTTGGAAAAACTTCCCTTGCCTAGCAGACATAGGTAATTCCTCCATGATATTTTATTCTAACGTAGTCAAGATCATCACTAACCACATTGATCCGACCGAACCTGTAAGTCTCATGGTCAGATCAAGGAAGAGACTTGCACTTGGATCATAGAGTCCAACGCTTTTTCCCTCATCAAGAGGCATAGCTGTTGATTCTTTTCCATAGAACAAGGGTTATCTGGGATTTACTTCAACTATCGTAGCTTAACAGAATTGAGTCTCATTTTAGGGATCCATCAGTCCAGCCCAATCCCATCTAATCCCATGGGTTAGCCAACCGCTCCCATCTCATAATTTTTAACTAATAAACCTTGTACTCAATCAACTCTTCATCTTATGTGAGCATTTACTCATTTTTGGGTAATTTCTTTTATTCTTTTTGATTTATCTCATCCCAACACTTGGATTAATCCAATTGGCCCATTGGAACCTTAATTGGACCATAATCTAATTTTTTTTTAAAATGTAGACCCTTAGGCTAATGTCCCTTATACACATTTTCAATTAATTCCTAATGCACCTTGGAAAGTTCATTTTGAACTGTTGTTTTACGGGAATCCACTAGGAGGATTTTTATATCCAAAGATATCTCAATTTTGGATTCTCTCTCTAGACATTTTCTCTCTCTAGGCCAAAATAAGGTAAAACAAGATCTTTCTTCTATTTCGGAGAGGGGAATAATTTCAAGAACATAAGGGGAGGTTCTTACACCTTTACACCTCAAAATCTGGAGGGAGGAATCTTACAGCAACGTTAACAAGACCATCACCTCATATATGGCTTGGACGGCCATATACATGACATAAAGAAAACTGTCTGCAAAAGGCTGCGCCGGTGTAGCCTCTTGCAGATAGTTTTCTTTATGTCATGTATATGGCCGTCCAAGCCATATATGAGGTGATGGTCTTGTTAACGTTGCTGTAAGATTCCATATGGGTGATGTTGGAAATGGTGAGCATGGTGAGGATGCTCATGTACAGCTTGTGGGAGCATAATTTACACACACACACACACACACACACGATAATGATCTTTCCTTGCTTCCTTATGATGATTATGGTGATGATGTACATGACATAAAAAAACTGCCTATAAGAGGCCACGCTGGCAGGCTCCTGTAGGAAGTTTTTTTAATGTCATGTACATATGGGTGATGTTGGAAATGGTGAGCATGGTGAGGATGTTCATGCACTGCTTCTGGGACCATAATTTACACAGATACACACATGATAATGATCTTTTCTTGCTTCCTTATGATGATTATGATGATGCTGTACATCTCGTGGGAGCATACTACACACACACACACACATGATAATTGTAGTTGACTAAGCCAAACTATAGTAATGGACATGTGGTACTTATGTCAAGTGTTGTGTCCTTCAAAAGGCATGCTGTGTGATGGGTGTTGCTTCAATAGGAACCCTTTAATGCAAAAGTAAAATAATAGCCTAGCATGAAGGAATTTATTGTCTAACACTTGTAAGAGCAAGGATACATTCTCTTGGACACTATGCATATTGCAAGATTTGCCTGGCAGAGACATTATGATGTTATTTCATTTAAATGTGATTTTCTTATATGAACTTAGAATGCACACATAATACTTTTATGATCCACCATATAGAAATTAGTAAGTTCTACAAAAATTATTCAAAATGATGATTGTTTTTGCATCATTTTTGCACTTGAGTGAATAATGAGAGTCATTGTGGTGCAGTTGTCTATTAAGATGGTGATTTTGATACTGTTGTTGATGATGATAATGATGTGATTATGATTAAGCCTTCAAGATGTAACTAATAAGTGCTTCTCAGCAAAAAACAAAAAAACTACCTATGGGAGGCCGCATTGGTGTGTCCTCCTGCAGGTAGTTTTTTTTTTGCTTAAGGTGCTATGTTGGCCCTTCTTTCTCACTCTTTTGCACAGTAATGAAGATCAGTTATGGTTATGTTGTGGTTATGTCATTATTGTGGTTTGTGGTTATGGTTCCACCTGTTGTTGACTTAATGTGAAAAGATGGCTTGCATATTATCTCCCATGCTTATTGTGCATAGCTAGTTTTGTTTTGGGCTTGTACTTATGATGCATATCAAGATTGCATAAATTAGAAAGAAGTATACAAAAGGTTCAGAGCTGTGGTATCCTCTTACTGGGTGATAGTTGGGGAAAATTAGTCTATAATGTAAGTTTACAAGATTCGAACGTGTGTTTGCAACATTTCTATCTTTTATTCCCTTGATGTTCAAGTGGATTGTTGTCAATCTTTAAAATTGAGATTTTTTGTTAGGTTCAAATAACTCAAGCTCTTAATAAGAAACTTGAGCAATCTAGGCTAACTATGTTGGAGGAGAAGCTTCAAAGGTTGGAGGAGAAGCTTCAAAGGTTGGAGGAGAAGGAGCTTGGCCGAACTAGCATCTAGGTTTGGAGATAGTATTGGGAAGGTATGTATGAGATTTCTCTAGCTTGTTAGAGACAATACTATGTGAATATTGAATATATGTTATTTATGTGGATTGTGTTTGTAGATACTTAATATTATTGATTTTAAACTTGGTGTGATGAATGGCGAATGAAAGTTTGGGCCATCAAATGGGGGGCTGATAGCTTTGCAACTTTGGAGAAGCTTAATCAATGCCTTGTGTGATGCTCCAATTGAAACAAAGGTGTTTTGGGTGTCTCTTTTAGAGGCAAATAAGGTAACAAAAGGTGCATTTGGCCTTACTCGTGGGGATCATGTATTTAGAAAGTAAGTTCCTCAATCTTGACAACGAGTTGGAAAGTCCATTGTTGAGTTTTGTGTTGTCAATTTTGTAATTAATTATTGTAATTGATGTAGTTGGTTTCCAAGAGAGGGTTTGCTTGATAACGTGTATCAAAGAGCTCAAAATGTGCTTAGTGATTATGTCAATATGCTTGGAGGAATCGTTGTTCCACAAGATTGCAGTTTGTTTAATATTATGAAGAGGTGAAGCTTGAGGCTAGAAAGCACGTTTTTCCTATGGAGGGTAGAATTGAGACAAAGGAAAAGAGCATTGAATTAAGAGCTCTAAAGAAGCTTGACCTCATTCAAATGGGATCTTAGAGGCTTGTTTATAGGTAATTTACTTTCCAAGGACATATTAATTAGTGTTTTGTGTCTTAATGGTGGCTTAGTGTGCTATTCTAAATATTGTGTAGATTCTTTATGTGGTTGAGGGAAAAGGGAAACATACCCTCAGTTCCTCAAAGCAAAAACATGGCTGGTGCTAAGCAATGAGGAGGGATGCATATATCCCCCTCCCATGAACAACCTCTCTAGGTGGGAGTTAGATAACTGCCATGGTGGGTGGATATTGTGCCAGGGCATTTGCTTGCGAGAGAGAGAGAGGGAGCTTCATGAGCAAATGAAGCAGACTAATTCTATTGATGTGCCTGCTAATACATCGAGGATTCCTGGAGAGACAGGTATGAGAAAGCTTGACTTGGAATTTAGTTTCATAGGGTTGCATTGGGTTTTGGTGTTTGTTGTGTGTTAAAGAGAATGGTGTGGTGTGGCCCTTTTGGCTTCTACACTCTCAGACTCTGGTTGGTTTCTCATTATGGCATCGTTCAGAGGTACATCTATACCTTAATTTTCACTTTATGTATAATTGATTTTGCTTGTCTTTGAATCACCCCGGTTCTCACTGTCATAAGAGTCTTGATTGGGTGGGTGGAGAGGTTTTGTCATGTTTCAGACTTGGAGATATTGCATCGCATTGTTGCACTTCACCACATGCCATATGGCTACTTTGAGAGTGTTGGGCTACATACCGAGGTAAGATTGGTGGGTGCTTATGTTCTTGTTTTGTCAATGATGTGTCTTATATAGTCATGCTATATACATGATCCTTACTTGTTTTTTCAGTTTGACACTTATGTGCTCCTAATGGTGCATAGATGTGGGATGCATCCACCATCTTACATTGTGGAGAGTGCGTCGTTCTTTGATTGCATGCAAATGCAATCAACAGACATGGTGTTGCGTCACTATATGCCAAATGCATATATGGCATTGGCCCCTACAAGAGAGGCATGGCAAGGGAGTCTTGAGAGGAGCCACAACCTCCTCGCTTGCTTTTTGGAGCTGGTATGCCCACAAGGAGGTGTTTGCCTCGAGTTGGCATGTGGCATAGCTCCCATCCTCAAGGCCTGTTTGCTTACAGGGTGTGTTTGTGTATCCATTGACATGGATGAGAGACTTATGACATCTTATGTTCATCCCTTGCTTCGTGCTAGGAAGCGGGCTAGGTAGGAGAATTCAACATCTTTTGGTGGAGACAACAATGTGGACAAAATTGCGGGTGCAAACCTGTTTGATGATTAGTGAGCCCTGCACCTTTACTAGTTTGACATTCCTTGCTACTTATGAACCCAAATTTGTTTTTATGTGTTTTTGGTGTAGTGTGTGTTTTGATATCTCATGGACTTATATGACAGAGTTTTGGTTTTGATGCTATTAGTTTGTCTTTTGTGTGGCAATGTCTGAAAGTTCACATTTCTTTTTCTTTCATGAAAAAGTGTGTTGCCATCTTATGCCAAAGAAATGGCAAGATCAATGGCAGATGATGAGTGGTGTGAGAAGGATGTATAGGAACGTCGTCTGAGATGCAATGTCTTTATTGATGTGACGAGTGCAACTTATCTTAGTATTTTAGATTACCTTTTATATTTTTGTTTCAATTTAGTTTTGTGGCAATCTATTATCCTACTAGCTGGGCCATTGTTAGTCTTTGGACCTTCGTAAAAATCAACTCACATAAGCTTCAAATGTGCTGAGGTGAATTGATTAGCTTCAAATTTTTTGAGGGTTGATGACAATTGGAACTCATCTTAAGTCTTTCATATTGGCTTTTATATTTGTATTTTGATTTTGTTACGTGGCTATCTTTGATCTGAGTAGGTAAGTTGTTTGTTAGTATTTTGGAAATGAGCTCACATTAGGTTTTTTTTGGAAATGTACATTGCATTCATGACAAAGATACTAACTGCACTTATGGACTTAGCTCTGTTCTTGAAAAATGCAATTTGTTGATTTAGCCTGCTTCTATGGGTTTTGCTTGGTTTTTTGGGTCCGCTCAAAAAAACATGCTCGGTGTATGGTAGAACTCCTTCTCAACATGGCAAATGAGTAAATATTCTATAAATCAGCCCATATCGACTAAAAATCAATTTAAATTTCATCCTGCAGATCAACCTATTGATCAAACAATTGTGGATGATGCAGTGGATGAGGAAAGGGTAGCCATATAAGCATCCAAGAGTAATGCCAAAGTGGATGGTACAGACATTGCGAGATAGCAAATTAGCTACTCCTTTAACTAGCAGGGACACGTGTAGGTTCTCATCATGTATCTTATTCTTTTGTGGATCATGCACTTATTGCCAATATATGTAATGAAGGAACTTGTTTCCTTTGAGGAACCATAGGAAAGTGGTTAATATATGTAATGAAGTAACTTGTTTCCTAGTGGTTTCCTTTGAGGAACCATAGGAAAATGGTCATTGGATGCAGGCCATATGTAGAATGAGTACTCAATCTCCTAAAAAATGACACTTTGTATTTAGCATATTTGCCTTATGGTCAAAAGACCATTAGTAACAAAGTGGGTTTATAAGATTAAGCGTAAAGTTGATGTTAACATTGGATCACTACAAGGCAAGGCTTATTGCAAAGGATTATGCTCAAGAAAAGGGCATAGATTATGATGAGACCTTTGCATCCACCTCTCATATAACTATGATCATATATATTATTGTATTGCCTTGTTGCATTGTCAGTACAAGGCAAGGCTTGTTGCAAAGGGTTATGGTCAAAAGAAGGACATAGATTATGATGATACTTAATTTACATCCACATCTCGTACAATTACGATCAATAGTATTATTGCATTGGTAGTGCATCATGGTTGGAATGTGCATTAGTTGGATATTAAGACTACCTTCTTAAATGGTGACTTGCATGAGGAGGTTTATGTATCTCATCCTCATGGTTTTGTTAAGAAAGGGCATGAGCCTCAAGTATGCTGGATATAAAAAAAGCTTTGTATGGCCTTAAACACACTCCCAAAGCATGTTATGAGAAGATAAACATATACTTGGTTGCAAATGGTTTTTGTAATAGTCCAACTAAGAGTACCCTCTATGTAAAGAGGAGTAAATATTATTTTTTGGTCATTGTTTTATACATTAATGACATGCTGCTCAAGAGACCCTTATGAGGAGAAGATTTTAACCTTCAAAGCTGAATTACATGTGTCATTTGAGATGACAGATTTGGGCTTGTTGCATTATTATTTGAGTAAATATTATTTTTTGGTCATTGTTTTATACGTTAATGACATGCTGCTCAACAGACCCTACTAAGGAGAAGATTTCAACCTTCAAAGCTGAATTACATGTGTCATTTGAGATGACAAATTTGGGCTTGTTGCATTATTATTTGGGTATATAGTTTATGCAGCGTGATGATAGTACTGTGATGTTATAATCAAAGTACATATAGAGGCTACTTACATGGTTTGGTCTTGAAGACTGTAAGCCTGTTTGGCTGTACACCAATAAAGACAGGCATGCTAGGCTTAGTCTCCAAGATGTATGTGAACCACTTGATGTATCACTTTATCCACAGGCTATTGGATGCCTCATCTATCTATATAATATGAGGCTAGATATTTATTTTAGTATCTCCGAGTTGAGAAAGTTTGTACACAGTCCCAGAAGTAAGCATTGGCAAGCTCCCAAGAAAGTATTCACATACTTACAAGGCACTCAGTTGTGACAACTCTAGAGGAGCAGCCCAACACATCTAATACTAGAACTTCGGGTATATGCTCCTCATGGTCTATAATGTACTCATCAACATGTGAAGTGTCATCCCCATGTGTAACTAGGGATGTATGACTAGCCGAATGAACATGACTAGTCAAATGTCCATCAAGATATGAAGTATCATCATCCCGAATCTCACACACTACAATGGATGCATCACTAGTCAAAAGATGATCCCCATGATGGTCTAATGCATCACTATGATCTGCGAATGCATCACTATCTCCTAATGCATCATTACGATTCACTAGAAGGTAGGTAGACATAGACATATCATCAATCACAATGCTCGGAATGCTCGTTGCCATCCCTCCCATTCAGATCATGTTCACATGATCTGACTCTCACACACATCACTAACGCATACATCATCATCATATGCATGTGTCAGTATATGTGTATGTGTGTGATACATCAATATCATCATGTGTATGTGTGCATGATACATCATCATAGGTATATGGGTGTGATACATCAATGTCATCACATGTGTGTGTATGACCATCACCATGTATACATGTATCAACATCAATATCATCATCATTATCCACATCATCATCATCTGTGCCAATGCCGATGTAGCATGGAACACACCCTGCATGATGAGAATGTGGTGTCATCCAAAAGACATCCAATAATTATGTGTTCCCCTCTGAATCAACAATGATAGGTGTGTGGCAAAACCATTCGATAGCTGGCTTATGCTGTTGCTGGAATGAAAATGGAAACCAATTTCAAGTTGCCACCCACTGTTGTAGTTGACTTATATTTCTAAACCGTGATAAGGCCTGTTGTAAGATAGGAGATGAACCCCTTCTGAAGTTTACTTGCACTTTGTGTATCGACGGCTGGTGCCTGGGTAGCCATCGGGGTAGCATCAACACCATATGAGTGGAGCAGGTGCTATATGCAAGCTCAATTTCCTACATTGAGAGAGGCGAAAGGGCAGCAAAGCTGAGCAAGGGAAGGAACTGTTGCACGAAGAGGGCTGAGGGGAGCAGGGGGGAAGGAAAGAGGAGCTACATAGAAGGCTGAGGGTGAGGCGATAGGTGGGAGGATGTTGGTAGGGATGAAGGAGGCCATGGTGTGCAAGGTGGCAGATGGCACTGAGATGGCATGATAAGTGATAGGGTGGTGGTAAGCCGTTAGCTGAGATAGGAGATATGCCACAGGGAAAAGCTAAACGACATACCACAAAAGGGTCGGTGTGAAAGACGACGTTTCAATTTTTGCCACACCACCACGTTGCGCACCTGCGGTCATTTTGCAGAGAGCACCAATGCGACAGACAGCCAGACCTTTAACAGACGATAGCCAGCTGTTCAAGCACCGATATTTGAGCTGTTGTATGGCTAAAGCTACAGGAATTAGCATGTGTGATGGGTGGGAAACAACCCTGGGATGATAGCACTTGTTGGTAGGAGGGCGGTCAGGAGAAGAAAGCGACGGAGAGTTGATGGGTAGCACATCGGCAGCGGTCAGGGAGACACGTGAAGTGGGCAAGATCGAGTAAGTGGAAAGGTGGCCTAAGGGACACTGACTGGTCCGTCGATGAAGGTGGACTGTCGGAAGAGCGCACGCCAGCCACACTGCCCGCGATCAAAGAGCACCACAACAGCCTTCGAGCACTACTCGCATAACCAGTTGGCACTGTGGAGGCAAGGATAGAGGAACTAAGCCGATGAAGAAGCTGGAGGCTGCTGACAGGCACTTGAGCTAGATCTAAGTGATATAAGCTACGTAAGCAAAGAATTGAAGGGAAGAAAAAGACTACAGGAGCTGTGGGGAGGGGGAGCGATGGAAGCTCGACCCTGTCCCAAGGGTCGTGCCTAATGAAATATTTGACTTACATTACTGAAGATGAACAGAAAACTGAAGAGTCAAACGTACCCAAGAGAGAATGTTTCCATTAGAAAAAGAAACATTTATACAACTTTTGGACCCATTCACACCCCTTCTCATATGGGATAACTCACACACTACAACCTGTTTTCACACAACCAACTTCATTACAATGGGCATCCCACCCCTCTACACTCCACAACTCCACCCTCCATCTCTGGCACGAATGAACTATCTCCTCATCACGTGAAATAGATGATGAAGGATCCAATGGTCGAAGTCTGGATGTCCCAAATGTATGCGCAAAGTCAGCAAAAGTGATGTATAATTTGATCATGTCCGGTAACCCATGATACTATGTACGAAGCATCCTGACTAAGAATCTAGCATCACCCTACGTCCCCAATCATCAAGAGTCACAAGATGATGTCGTCGCCAAAGAAAATAAGGACCATGTCGAGTAGCAGAAGGGTAATAGTAATAAACCATGGCTACGTGTGAACACTACCCAATGCTCGAATGGCCAAAAATGTAAGTTGGAACGTGCAAAAATAAACCAAATGGCCAAAAGTGTGTACGTAAACACCCAAAATACCACACGACACACAAACCACCTCGACGAAACTCAAACCATGTGAACAAGCCCCCCAAAAATATGAAGCGTGTGAATAACACTCACAATATGCTAATGCACGTGACCACGCCCCATAAAGGCCCAAAGCATGTGAACACCTCCCAAATGCACCAAATCTATACCACAACACATGAACAACCTCCTCGTGGCTCAAAGCGTATAAACAAGCCCCCAAGGAAATACCCAAAATGTAGGTGTCTAGGTGTCCAATATGGATGGACAAGGAAGTGGAGATTGTGTATGAATACAAAGGCTGCCCCTTGTTTGAAACTAGAAAGTGTGGGTCAAAAAAACGTGAATATAAAAGGGCAAAATGGGAAAAGGGTTTCGAACCCTAGATCAAAATCTCAAAGAACTCTTAAGGCTCCCTTCAACAAATGACGTTTACTAAAGCTTCTCTTCAGCTGTGCTGTCGACCACCCAAATGCTGAAAGCTCTCTCTGAGCTTAGTGATGCTAGCGACCACAAGAAGCTCTCTAATTCTGCATGCAGCTTCCTGCTATGTCTCTCTCTCTCTCTCTCTCTCTCTCTCTCTCTCTCTCTCTCTCTATTTTGTCTCTACTAAATTTTATCTTTACTGCGTTTTCTTCTCTCTCTGCTACGCTTCCAAATGGTGTGTTGTAGAAGACTAGACTAGATTTGTTGTAGAGAACAAAACGGTATGTGCTGTAGATGATTCTGTGCTTGTGAAGACCTGCTTATGAGCACGCACTATGATATGCGCTTGTGTGACGACCTGTGATGTGCTCTCTTGTGAGGTATGCGACGGCTGAGGAGTGGTTTGAGTGATCATTTGTGCAGATCGGTCCTTGAGTAAAGGCTGTGTTAGGAGCTTGATGTAGAAGACAATTCAGCTCTTAGGCTTGCTTGTTTGAGCCTATAAGCATCTCCTATAGCATTATATGGTAGTGATGTGTGTGAACACACTTGGGACTGCGGAGGTACTTTTTCCCCTCACTAGAAGGTTTTTTTCCCCCGTGCATATGTACACCGTCTTATCTACTCATTTTGGGGTGTCTTATCTTTTGTATCTCACACACATTTGATTATTCTAATCTAGTGAGTTTGTGTTCTCTCAAGCTTCTCTATCTTGTGTGTGTGCATTGTTGAAACCCTAACCCTAATTTCAACAATTGGTATCAGAGCTAGCTTCTTTGATACTTGATCTAGTAGTCTGCATCCCTCCTCTCATGACCCTGTTTTTCTGTCTCCGATTGAGATACCCTCTTATTAGGAGAAGAAGGTATATACTGTAGTGTGATGTATCAGAGCTAGCTTCTTTGACACTTGATCTAGTAGTCTGCATCCCTCCTCTCATGACCCTATTTTTCTGTCTCCGATTGAGATACCCTCTTATTAGGAGAAGAAGGTATATACTGTAGTGTGATGTATACAAAGTTTTTAGGGTCTACGATGCGATTCGGGCGCATTTTGGGCATCGCAATGTTTCTAGAGACGTTTTGGAGAGGCACCATTTTGGATTGGTTTTGCTCGATTTTGGGTGTTTGGGCTATGTAGCGGCAAAGATTTGGTGTGCAGTAGCATCTACAATGTCTTCAATAACATCGACTATCATAATTTCACCAATAACACTCTATTCTCTAGTCTGTGTTATTTTTCATACACTTTGCAAGTGATTCAGTCAGTTGCTGGCAGCCATCCAGCCAAGGTTGTATTCAGTGAATACTGAGTACTTGCAATGTGTTGAAAGATTTTGCATTTGGTAGAAAGTCATGGCTGCCAGTAGTGGTGTATTCAACATGTTGTCTGCTGAGGACAAATTTGAGGGGACTAACTACCCATTGTGGTCTTATATGATGAGGCATATATTGGTTGCTAAAGTCCTTTGGAATGTGGTCAGTGGTAGTGAAACTCGTCTTGTTTCACAAATACCAATGCAATCAGGTGCTGCAGGTACATTTGAAGTAGAATATGATACAGATGTGGCTCCTCCACATGCACCACCAATACCTCCCACTGCTGCTCAAATGAGATGGGATGGAAGAGATGCACATACACATACATTGCTTGCACTTTCTATGAAGCGAAGCATTATTCCTCATATTCGGTCATGTAAGACATCAAAATAGACATGGGATAGACTTGCTGCATTATACCAGGTGCGCAATGAAGCACGTGTTGCATATCTACGCAAACAGTTGGAGTCTGAGCACATGAATGAGGGAGACTCAATGGAAAGCTTCTTGACCAATATCAAAGATTTTAAGGAGCAACTTGCTAGTGTGGATGAGATATATCGGAAGGGAAATCCAAATGCCCTTACATTTGATGAGTTGGTTTCAGTACTCTTGTAAGAAGAGCAGTCTAGGCAAAACAGATCTGTTATACGAGTTGGTGACCAAGCTTTTATTGCCAATTAGAAAGGCAAAGATAAAGCTTCTTCGCATGGTGGCTATAAGCCAAAATCAAAATCCTCAGGTAAGAATGCAGAGAAAGAAGGTGATAAGCCTAAAAAGAAGGTCAAGTGTCACCATTGCAGGAAACCAGGGCACTACATAAATGAGTGCAAGAAAGGGCTAGAGAAGGGGAAAAAGAAAGAATCGGGCATGGCTATGGTGGCTACTGCATCTTCACCAAGTGCAGAGAAGAAAAAATCTGCAAGTTTCTCTCAAGATGATTGGGCATGGACTGTACATTGCAGTTATGACCCTTTTGTTCATGTGATGTATGCATGTTAGTGGCAAAATCGGATGCTTGGTACTTTGATAGTGGTGCTAGTAAGCACATTACTTTTTACAAAAAAAAAAGTTCTCATCTCTGGAATCTGTCCCAAGTGCACGAACCATCATATGTGTAAATGGTTCCTTATATCCTATCAAAGGAGTTGGTAGAGTTGTGCTCACTGCTGCAAATGGTGGCGCATTTACTTTTTCTAAAGTTTTATATGTACCACTCATTAAGAAGAACTTGCTACTGTCAGTTTCAACCTTAGCCTTGTGAGGCTTGACGGTGAAATTTATGGATGACAGATGTATAGTTCAGGATAGAAATGATGATTATTCTATCATTGCTTCAAGTACCTTGTTTCATAGTCTATACAAGATAAATGTATTTGAGAAGTTGCAGCATGCTGCTTGCTCAGCCTCTATGACTTGTGCTATGAGTGATGCAAAATTATGGCATGCACGATTCGACCATCTAAATTATGGTAGTTTGTTATGCCTTCAAAGGCATGATATGGTGTCTAAGTTGCCAACTCTTGAAACCCCTACTAGACATGTATGTGAGGGGTGTCTTCTTGGTAAAATGCATCGGGCATCATTTCCAAAGGATGGATCTGTGAGAGCTGTTAAGAAATTATGGCTTATACATAGTGATGTATGTGGTCCTATGAGGACACTATCTATCCAGGGGGATATCTCTACTTCGTCACTTTTATTGATGATTATCCTAGATATAGATGGGTGTATCCATTAAAGTAGAAGTCAGAGGTTTTTATGTGCTTTATGCACTTTGTATCCATGGCTGAAAATGCACGTGAAGGTGAAGTTGGCACCCTTTATTCAAATCGAGGGGGGGAGTATATGTTCAAGGAATTTCATGCATATATGTCTGAAAAATGCATAAGGCATCAATGTACAGTGCCATACACACCTCAACAAAATGGTTTGGCGGCTGAGAGGAAGAATAGGTCTCTCATGGAGATGGCACGATGTATGGTGAAAGCCCAAAATTTACCTCATGGTTTTTGGTTAGAGGCAACTATGTGCGCAAACTATGTGTCGAATAAATGCCCTACCAAGGCTTTGCAATCGAAAACTCCTCATGAAGCTTGGCATGGCAAGAAGCCTTCTATGGCTCATTTGCATTTTTCTGGTTGTCTTGCTTATGCTCTTGTGCCTAAGTAACAACGCAGTAAGCTTGATGATAAGGCATTTAAATGCATAATTGTGGGATACACTTCAGAAAGCAAGGGATATAGACTCTACCATTTGGCTCAAAGCGGATTTTGGTAAGTAGAGATGTTGTTTTTGTCGAAAACTCAATTCAGCCCATGCTTTCATGCAAAAAATAGCATAATGTATGCTCACAGGACATGTTTGATTCACTCCTACCTTTGTTTAATGGAGGGAAACCATATGTAGAGCAATTGAATGCTCAACCAAGTGCTGAAATTCAGCCTTTGCAAGTGCAAAATTAGCCTTTTGATGAGGCAATTATTGAGGATGTAGTGGATGAGGAGAGAGCAGCCATAGAAGAATCTAGGTGTATGCCGAAATAGCTTGTACAAACATTGAGGAATAGGAAGTTGACAGCTCCTTTACTACCTAGTAGAACTCGTGCAAGTATCCATCATGCAGATTATTCTCATGTGGATCATGTTCTCATTTCTACTTTATGTAATGAGGAGGAACCTATTTCCTCTGAGGAAGCACAGGATGATGATCATTAGATGCATGCTATGCAGGATAAGTATAACTCTATACTCAAGAATGACACTTGGTATTTGACAGATCTACCTCGTTGGCAAGAAGGCCATTGGTACTAAGTGGGTTTACAAGTTAAAATGCAAAGAAGATGGTAGCATTGATCGCTACAAGGCCAGACTTGTTGCAAAGGGATATGCCTAGCAAAAGGGCATTGTTACGATGAGACTTTTGCACCCACATCTCGTAGGACTACCATTAGGTGTCTCATTGCTTTGGCAGCACATCATGAGTGGAATGTACATCAGTTGGACATTAAGACTACATTCTTGAATGGTGATTTACATGAGGAGGTGTATGTATCGCAGCCTCCTGGTTTTGTTGTGTGAAAGGAGAAGAGTCTAAAGTATGCAGGTTGAAAAAGGCTCTTTATGGCCTTAAGCAGGCTCCTAGAGCATGCTTTGAGAAGATTCATGCATACTTGGTTGCAAATGATTTTTGCAAACAGTCCAACAGAGAGTACTCTCTATGTGAAGAGGAGTAAGGACACATTTTTGGTCATCGTTCTATACGTTGATGACATGCTGCTCAAATCAATGCTTTGGGCTTACTGCCTTTTCAGGATTGATCGACCATACCATGTACATGTTCACATCATCACTCTAGGGGGGATTTGTAGCATTATATAGTAGTGATGTGTGTGAACACACTTAGGACCGCCGGGGCACTTTTTCCCTCACTAGGACGTTTTTTTCCCCGTACGTATGTACACCCTCTTATCTACTCATTTTGGGATGTGTACTTATCTTTTGTATCTGGCACACATTTAATTATTCTAATCTAGTGAGTTTGTGTACTCTCAAGCTTCTCTATCTTGTGTGTGTGCATTGTTGCAACCCTAGCCCTAATTCCAACATCTCCAATCTAGTTTCTTGCATTGTGGGGTACAAAACTTTCTAAAGATTTGACATTTTGCCATGCCTTCCCCAGAACCTTAACCTCGTACAATTTCTTAAGACCCCCAAATTCCACCTCCACAATCAGATAGTACAGCACCCTAGAGACTACTTGCTTTGTGCAAACACTAATTGGACAAAAGAAAGTTGTGAATTCTGGCGGGTGTTGTGCTGACGACAAAAAACTTAGCGACATCGACGAGCTACGGTGTATGTTTGACTTGTTTTTTTTCCCCTCCCAGAGTAGCCATGGCATCAAGTGGAAAGCAAGATAAAAAACTAAGTAAGAAGTGTCGCTCGTGTGCTGAATCCTGAGCCACTGTGTGCTGTGGATATACTTTTTTGTGTGCTGTGGATAACTGCTTGCATTGATGCACTGAAGAAACCAAAGTTGGCTACACGACGGCTTCTGTGTGAGTGCTAAGCAGCAAAGATTGCCCCAAGCTTCACAACGAGCCCATGGAAATGATTCTGTGAGTGCTTTAGAAATGCCTGAGTAGTGTGCATTGTAGATGAAGCACTCCTTTGAACACTAGATGGCGGAGTCCCATCAAGCAGAAGCCTAGGAGGCCGGATATAACCATGCATCAACGGCAGGACTTGAACACTCCTGCCCCCAATACATCATCACTTGAAATGGGCATGATCTCCATATGTGCTTTCATAGAGATGTAGATTCGGTGTTACAATGCAGATTTGCCCTGCTTTGCTACTAGCCACTTATGTTTGTTTTGAGTAATCTGTGCACTCTTTCTTGAAGGTTTTCACACTCAAGAATCCTTGTATGCAAGTTAGGCAAACCCTGTGGTGTATGGGGCACACTGGTTCACACGAGTGGACTGGGTTCACACCAGAGTGGACTGGGTTCAATTCCCAACATGACCATACTTGTAAACACAATGTTATCCAGCATTGTTTTTTAATTTTTGCACTCGAAATTGTAAAGCTTGTACACTTTTGTATCAACTATTCATCAATATCCTCTCTGCATAATACCAATGCTCAGATGTGTAATAGCATAACATGCTATACATTTCTTGATGAAAATGTGTTAAAATGTTGTAATCCAGGTTATGTGCTTGTAAACATTGTTTTCTCAACACTTTTCTTGCTTCCTTTACTTCTAATACATCAAGATTTATACTAATCTATGTAGATTTGTACTACTCTAATAGATTTGTAATCTTTGTCCAACTTCTTTGCAAGAAAGTATCAAGATTAGAAAGATTTGATCAAGAATCACTTATTGTTCAATTTTGTATCAAGGTTTGATTTCAGCACAAATAACTTTGCATAGTCTATAAACTGCTATGTTTTGTACTGTAGATCTGCAACATAATTGTACTCTGCACTGTTATCTTGAGCACTGTTTTTAAATCTGCACAGTAAACTTTGTTTTGTATACTTCTTGAAACTGCACCAGGCTTTTGCACCAATTCTTGAAAATTTGCTCAAAATTGCAATGAATTTGCACTCAACACAGCTCTCTACAACTCTACAACAGAAATCTAAGAACTATGCACACATAAATCTATAATACTTTGCATAGAAACCTTAATTTTCTACACAGCAAACTCTATTCTGCATAAACTCTGCAATTTGAATACTTTGCACAATAATATAAAAATCTGCAATAATAATCTACACAATTTGCACTAGTGTTTGAAAATTGCAATAATGAAATTTTTGCAAAACTGCTTCAACAACCAAACTTCTTGTAAATCTTCTCTAAGAACTCCAAGATTTGGGAAAATAGGACAGAGATAGAGGCTTAATGGATTAATAGTTGGAAATATTGGCTCTCTAATCAAGATATTGCAAGAAATTCACTAAAAACTAGTTGCTAAAATCTCTGCAGACCCTAATTTCAAAAATCAAGAAAATTTTCAAAAAAACAAAGATCAAGAAGTTCAAGAAATCAAAATAGTGAAGTGGATTAGGGTTCTAAAAATAATGATTAATATAATTTTAAAAATGATTAACACAAATTTCATTGGTAATCTTGTAAAAATAAGAAATTAGTAAATGTGAAAACTATGTAAAAGTCAATTTCAAAAATGATTAATACTAATCAAGATTAAGAAAATGCATTTCAAAAAACTAGATTAATAGTAATTCAAAAATGATTATCATTAATCAATATTAAGAAAAAGCATATTGAAAATTAGATTAAGCATAATTTAAAAATGATTATCACTAATCACTACCTAATCAAGGATCTAAGCCAAGAGCTCTGATACCAATGAGAAAGAAAGGTGTAGCTAGATTAGCCTAGGATTATTCTAATTAGCCTTAATTAGAAAAAATAAGAAAGATTAACACTAAGAAGCATGGAAAGTAAAGTGTAATGAATATCATAAGATGTCAAAAGGTATCAAGGTATAAAGAGGCATCAAAAGGTACAATACTCCTAGAGCACATGCCTTTTATAGTCCCCAAGGGCCATGTGTCCTAATCCCACATGTAAATGACCCTAAGCCCATGTGCCTAGGCCCATCCCATGTGCATGTGCATCCTAATAACACTTTGTTACATAAGGCATGAAGTATAGTAACTAGGGGGGGAGAGAGAGAGAGAGAGAGAGAGAGAGAGAGAGAGGGGGAGGTAGCACTAGGTATTTAGCTATTTAATGAGGTAATACTAAGGTTAGACAAAATTATTTTTTTATAACCAATTAAAATAAGGCATACTTTAAAAATGAACCATTAGTTGTAATGTAAAATGCCAGTAGATTTTCTATTTTTTTGTGAAAGCACGATCAATTTTGAGAGAGAGAGAGAGAGAGAGAGAGAGAGAGAGAGAGAGAGAGAGAGAGAGAGAGAGAGAGAGAGAGAGAGAGATAGAGGCAAGTTTTTAAAGGTGCGATAAAGAGAGTGTGAGAGAGAAAGGCTGGGAGAGAACCATTATATTGTAGAATATAGATAATTTTGAGTAAAATAATCATAACCAAAAATTTAAATCTCATAACAAAAGAGTATAAATAATTTTTGTATTAAAAATAGTAGTTGAGTATAAAATATAATAATAAAAGAATTTTGTATTAAAACATAGTAGGTTAGTATTAAAACATAGCAAATAAAATAGCAAGTGAAGGCATTGCTCGAAAAAAACCTAGGTTTAGTGTAATCCCACCTTTGAATTTTGAAAATTACTTTTTCGAAAGAAGAAAATACAAAAACCTATGTTTAGTGTAATCCCACCTTCTAATTTTGAAATTTATCTTTCCAAAAAAAAAGAGTTAAGAAAGCCTTCACAAAATTGGGGGATTGCAGAATAAAAATGTTCAAATTTGGCCATTTTACCTTGCAAATTTTTTATGGGAAAGTTTTGAAACTTCTGGAAAATACCATCTTTTAAAGCATTATAGGCAGGGATTCATTGCAAATATATGCAACTTGTTTTGAAAGGGCAAGGACGCACATTAAAAATCATCCTTGGTCCTCCCTATGAGCTGGCCAAAAATAAGACCAACAAAGGTAAACATCCAAGTGAGAGAAAACTTTGTCTACCAAGAGCTGAACAAGCCATGCGGCCACCAGCAACAAGGAGAAGAAAGTGTATGCACAAACACGCACACATCACACACACGTACACACAAGCACACACTTGTGCTCATCCCACACTTCATACATGCACGCGCTAATCTCACACTTCATACACTTGCGCTAATCATCACCACTTAGCACACGTACACTTATCATGCATCAATTTTATTTTATTAAAATACCACAGTTCTTGACATGGACACTTATAATCTATATTGTATAGAATTTTTGAAATGGCGACCACTAGCATGACAAGTTCAAACATTCTTTTAAACCCTTTACATTTGGCTAAAAGCATAACCATTTGAGGCTTTTTTTTCAAAAGGTCCCTAAAAGCATGCCTTCAATCTATGTGGAGAGAGAGAAAGATAAAATAGTGAGGGAGATTCCCTCGCCTAGAAAGCACGGGCGATTCTGCCAGGGAAATCATCTAAGGGAATATTTATCTAATGGGTCAAGGCCTTAACTATCCTTTCTAATTCGATCAAACCCGTAGGTCACATGGACAGATCAAGGAAGAGACTTGCACTTGGTTTATAGAAATCATCGCTTTTTCCCCCCTTAAGTAAGGCACAGCCCACCACTGATTCTTTCTCGCAGAACAAAAATCTTTCTGGGACTTATTCTAACCAGCGCAACTTGAACGTATCTAAACTATATCGTAGGAATCCACCAATCCAGCCTACCCCAACCGGCCCATGGGTTAGCCAACCGCCCAACCACTGTATTGGTGGGATCCCTTTATATAAAAATTTGGTTGAGTATTGTCCCACGTACCAGGAAAAGAGTTCCCATGCCCCCTCTCCGACACTCATGTAAAATACAATTTAGACACACCACTTACGCACCCAATATGAAATTGCCTTTTCTAGATTCAGCTGTCTTTAAAGGAGACTTAAAATGAAACCATAGTATTTGGAATCATAATCCTCCAAAATATCTAGTCCATTGTTTTACAATCAAAATATCATCCGGACTCTCCGTTGAAGACTAGCTAGTCAACCAATGAGATCCAATTTCAAGTTCTAACTCACATAGATAATTCCTTAACAGTCCATCCATATCTTCCTCGACATACGCATGGGTGTCCTAGCAACCGTGAGCCCATGCATCACCTGGTTAGAACCCTCTAGGATCCTTCTTAGGTGTCCTAGCACTTCACTCAGGGACCGCTTTGTCGATCCTCGCCCATCGTACACTGGAAGCGTACCATTTTAACCATACCGAGGCTGGTCAAGACCTTGGTAGGCTTTGCCGCCCGCCGCCGCCGCAAGCGACATCCTTTGATGACTCCCCGCGAGCTGTTACAACTACTTAGTTTAAACCATAGGCCAAACGCTTCCTCTAGCATTCTGGCGTAAGACAGTCCTTTTCAAAAAACAGAGTTTCTATGCAAGTGAGAATTTCCCTTTGAATTTGATTCCACAAGACCCTTTTTCTCAAGTCTATACTTTCTTAGTAAAAATCACGGATCTCTTAACAAGGTAATCCACCCATTAGTTCCAATGAATTTCTGACAATGATTTCAGATCTAAGGACAACTTTTCTAAATCGGCCGGTAGTCCATTCTTCTGAGAATGGTCACAAGGTTTTACTTAATTTTTGGTTCGAGAGATGGGCAAGGATCTTACTGACCCACCATTCTCACGTGGTCGTGGTCTAACCACTACTTGGATTTGATTCCTAAGGATTTTTCTTCTATTTATCTGATAAATTAACTATGATTTTCAATTGTAAGGAAAAAATCCAAAATTATGAAAATTTATTCTTTCTTGGTATCAAAATTATAAATAGTTCTATTCGAGAATAATGGAATTTTATAAAGATAACTCTCCTTCCAATTTTCCATTTGTGAATATGCATACATCATTTTAGTGATTTATTCACATAAAAATACCTTAAAATATTCTTTTCTTCATTTTGATCCTCAATATTAATATACCATAACTTTCTACATGAAATAATGGTGAAAACTTCTCTTTTAATACCGAATTTAATTATGCATTTCCTTAAAGTACGATGAAAATTACTCTTTTAAATAAATAAAAATATCCATATTTTGAAATATGCCAAAATTTCTTCTTTTAATCTTTAAAATATTTGTATCTAGAATATCGTGGGAATTCCTCTTTTTGCATCAAATTTTATGCATGAAAAAATAAATACAACAAAAATTTCTCTTTTCTCTATTTAAATAATTATGTATAAATATCATAAAAAATATTTTTCATAAATATGACAACAATCATTCTTTTTTCATAAAAATATCTATGCCTAGAATATGATGGAAATTCCTCTTTTTTGTATTATTAATTTGATGCATAAAAATAGATTTTTCTTTTTTCTAGAAAATTTTGCCATAGCTTCACGAATGGTCAATTTTCTAACTTAAATGAATACACATAATTGAAATGTGATAGGAACTCCTCTTTTAAGCTAAAATTTTATTTATGCATTCATAACATAATTATAAACAAAATTATGATTAATCCATTCATCATTTCTATATGAGAATTCCTATAAAATGTTAGCATAACACTCTTTCAACTTTAAAATGAGTTTATAGGATTTTTCTAAATCATAAACAAGCTTAAAGAATTAATCATCATTTTTACCATATTAAAATAATAAAAATAACTAATTTTTTTCTCTAGCTTGAAGCTTAAAGTTTTGATTAAGATAATGAGTTTATCATTAAGAACCATCTTTCTAACAAGGATCTAACCATAAATATGATTAATCTTTCCAAGAAAGAGAGATTTACTAATAAAAACACTATAATTAAGCATAAAGATTAGTATTAAACCATTTAAGCATTATGAATCATTAAGAAAACTTGATTTCAAGAAAAAACATTTAATTGAAAGCTTCCCAAGCATTAGAGGGGTTGGGAAGAAGAAAGTCATTGAGAAAGATAGAAAAAGCATTTAATTAGGCCTTACCTTTGATTTTGGCTTGATTCTTTTGGAGAGAAGTGAAGCCCACAAATCAAGGTTTGGCCACCACATTGGGGAGGGTAATCTCCAAGAGAGGATGGAGAATTGAGAAGCTCCAAAGCTCCCAAAAGTAGAGGCAAAATAGAGGGATAGTAGAATTACACTAAAATGAATATAATACTGGCATGTATTTACTCAAAGATGAAAATACAAAGGAATGAGAGTCTATTTATAGGTGAGGGAGGCCACTAACCAAGTCCCACTGAGTTCTAGAGGCTTCTAACTTCAGTTTGATCCATTTTGGACCAGTTTGGCTCCCTTTTTGATCCAATTTGCATGAGGAGAGATAAAAATATCTCATTTTTTTGAATTAAAAATGCCAAGTTATGATGCGAAAAAGGTGCCTACTTCATGGGGCCTCTCCCTCCTTATTGAGGTGTCAAAAATTAATTTTTTTAGTAATTAACCTTAATTTTTAACTAATAAACCCAATACTCAGTCAACTCTTCATCTTATGTGAGCATTTACTCATTTTTGGAGTATTTTCTTTTATTCTTTGCATTTTTGTCATCTCAACACTTGGATTAATCCTATTGGCCCTTTAGAATCTTATTTGGACCTTAGTCAAAAATTTATGAAAATGTAGACCCGTAGGCTGTCTTAAATACACATATTCAATTAATTTCTAATGCGCATTAGAAAATTCTTTTTGAACTTTTGTTTCACAGGAATTCATCTTAGATATTAGGAGAAACTTTGTATCGAGAAATATCTCAATTTTGAATTACCTCTCTCTAAGCCAGAACAAGGGAAAATAATATTTTCTTGCATTCTGAAATAGGGGATGATTATAGGGGATTGATGTGAGAGCTTATACATCTTTTAGGGCTGAGGAGGAATCTTACATGGAATAGCTGCATTGTTACTCTCAAATGGTTGTACAACTCTCTCATGATTCAAAATCCCATTAGTACTCAATGCTTCTAGCATATGTGGAATCAAAGCAATAGCCCATTAGCGGAGGTGTTGAAGCTTGCAAGGTTAACCATTTGGGATGAGACTCCAATGAAGCACTGGACAGGACATTAAAGGACAGTATGCAAAGTGATACAGTGTTTGGTGGAAAAGTTATGCTCTTTGGTGGTGACTTCAGGCAAATCTTACCGGTTGTGCCAAAGGGATCGCGCGAGGACATTGTTGATGCAATGTTATGCCAGTCACATATTTGGAGATATGTGAGTGTATTAAAGAACACCTAAAACATGCGGGTTAGATAGAGTGCTTATAATGGTATAGAACATGAATTTGTCAAATGAACATTACAAATCGGGGATGGCACTATAGGTCATGAAAATAAGGATGGCAAAGTGGTAATTCCACCGCAAATGTTGATCCATGGCAACTCTGTTTTGAGTTTGGTAGAATGGGTTTACAAAGATCTTCAATGAGATCAATGAACTAGCCTTGAGTTTGTTGCTGCCTGGTCTTGAAAGAGAATACCTCAATGTGCATATTCCATTGTTTCTTACAAGAATGATGCAATACTATATCCAATTGAGTATTTGAACAGCTTGAACTTAGGTGGTGGTTACCCTCCTCACCTCTTACTTCTAAAGATTAATGCCCCTATCATTCTGCTTCGCAATTTGGACCCTCGTCGGGGACTTTATAATGGTACTAGATTGATATGCAAGTAATTTAACTCAAAGGTGATAGAAGCAGAAATCATTATAGGTACGAATATTGGAGATAGAGTCTTTATTCCCAGGATAACATTTATGCCTACTATGCTTTAATTGCCTTTTAACATGAGAAGGAGGCAATTTCCTATCAGGTTAGCTTTTGGTATGCCAATAAATAAGTCAAGGACAAACATTGAGTGTATTGGGACTTTATTTGGCCACACAAGTATTCACACATGGACAACTATACGTTGCTATGTCATGTGTTAGATCATGCGATGCAGTAAAAGTGTGTGTAAAGCATATTGTGGAATATGAAAGCGGCACAAGAGATTCAAATGCAAATGAAGTCTTCACAACCAATGTTGTCTATAAAGAGGTTTTGCAAATGGCATGCCGAAGAATGTAAATGTAAATGGCAGCTTCCAAATGTTAGAGACTACATTTATACATATGTTTATACAATGAAGTAAGTATTTGAATGGAGAATGTTGCCAAAGATGTGCAAGTGCAGTCTTTGTTTGCTTTTGGATTGCTTTTATATACAGTGCTATTATATTATTCGTTGCTTGGCTCAAGCTACTAAGCGCGCACACACACACACACACACACACACACACACACACACACACACACACACACACATAGTTATGTGTGTGTGTGTGTGTGTATACATAGAGAGAGAGAGAGAGAGAGAGAGAGAGAGAGAGAGAGAGAGAGAGAGAGAGAGAGAGAGAGAGAGAGTTATATTTGATATCAGGGCTATATTGCTTAGGATGGATGTGGCAACAAGGAGATCATTTTCGTTCATTTATGGTGATGTACAAGATATTCAAGGTAAATTTTTTAGACGTTTGCTATAATATAGGTATTATTGTTCTCCAAGATCTATTTAATATTCATGGCTGAATTGTAGACCCTCCATTTTGGGAAGGACAAGCAATAGCATCTCTAATTATCGAACTATTAGAGAGCACTTGTGTTTTACAGTATATATAGAAACTTCCTTTTTATGTAGCTTTTGTGTTTTATTTGATTAATTTATATATTTATTGAAACATTCTTTTTGCCAACAGGGAATATCTTTACTGTTTAGAACCCAAATTATTGTTGGGTTTGTATGGTCGACACAGTTACGGACAAGAGCTTTGGGCTCATAGGAATTTACAATCTAAGATTGCGGAAGGTTGCAGATCAACTTCATGTACGCGTAATGATTGTGGATTATGAAAAGCTTGATAAGTTAGATTTTTGGTGTATAGACACTGGACAATACATAAATTTTTGATTTGCTGTTTACAAACCTGCTCAAACGCCGTTTGCCTCAAATTTGATCCACCAAATGAGTTCTGTAAGCTTTTATCCTTATCCTGCTTTTTTCCAACGAGAATTACACTTCAATGTTAATATTTTTTTTGGCATTCATTTTGCCAGATGGAGACGCGAGCGAGGTATAGGCTACCAAGGAGAGATAATCCAGTTGTCCAAAGATTGATTTAAAGCCGTGTTCAGGTATGTTAAGATTGTCATCATTTTATGGGTTTGTAATTGCTAAATGTATATTTATATGCCAAGTTTGGTGCTTTAGAAGCTTCTATATGGATATATATGGCAATCATGATGTGTTTATATAGAAGGTTGGCAATCATGATGTGTTTATATAGAAATCATGATGTGTTTATATAGAAGGTTGGCAATTTGAGGACGATGTATACATATATGTATGAGTGTGAACAATATCTATGGGTTTGTAATTGCTAAATGTATATTTATATGCCAAGTTTGGTGCTTTAGAAGCTTCTATATGGATATATATGGCAATCATGATGTGTTTATATAGAAATGATGATGTGTTTATATAGAAGGTTGGCAAGTTGAGGACGATGTATACATATACGTATGAGTGTGAACAATATCTATGGATATTATGGGTGCGTGCGCCTAAAATTTCTGAATACCTCAAAAGCTGGGGAGAAATCTTACATTCTACCCCACTTAAAAAAAAGTGCGAGATGTCTTCATCTCGCAAGGTAGAGGACAACTCTTTTTCTTAAGATCCAATTTATTCTGGGGTTCCTTATATTCTGGTCAACCCAACAGAATACGGGGATAAATATCCCTTATATAGAACTCATCATTAAATAACAATTCATTCAGATCATATCATCCATATTTTTAACACGATAATGGTCCATTAGACCGAAAAATTTCTTTCTGAACATTCCTCTACGGGAATTTCAGTCAAGCAAGTTCTCAATTTGTCATCCCTTAACTTGATCTACCGAGTCAAGAGTTAACAGTAGCAATTTGACAGCACAATCCACTAATCTCATAGTGATTTGCTAAAATCATTATCATCATTCTAGTTATGAATATCATCACAGGGGACTCGTCCCATTCATCCTCATTGTGGTTTCACTCAGGTTATTATATTTCAACTAAATTTCAAAAATCATCATTTTTCAATCAGAATCCAAATCAATTCATCAATTCTCAAACAGAATTAAAAATCATATCAACCACATTCGAAATCATCATCTGGATAGCATTAACGCTTATAATTTCAAGTCTTAGATTTACTCGTATATACTATCGGTAAAGAGCTGTAGTTATACCTCGGTATATACGATTAGTCATGATACTTGGAATTATAGGGTAAATACCATCATGTCTAAGCCTCAAGTAAGTCAGGGTTCCATATAATTGCGGTACTTCCATTTGAAGATCCAATTACTAATTTACGAAATTAGTTTGAATATGAATTTGCATGAATTATATCACACAATTACAACCTTTTTGTGCTACTTGATAAATCTTTGACATATTTGGCTTCTCAGTTGATCTTTAATAGCCAATTCGCTCTGATACCAACTGTGAGATCCCTGTTCCCACCGAGCAACAGATTCGGGGTACTAGTAGCAGCGAAAGTAGCACTTCTCGCGTGGGACAGGGGTCCCACATTCGGGGTCTCGTCCACGGATATCCGAACAAGAGACTAATCCGATGGTTTTTCCAAAACCAGACTCGAAAAAACTTCCCTTACCCGGAAAGCACGGGCGATTCCACCAGGATAACTTTTTACTCTAACGTAGTCAAGACCATTACTGATCAAGCTGATCCGATTGCACCTATAAAGATACTCGGTCAGATCAAGGAAGAAACTTGCACTTGGATCATTGGGATCAACGCTTTTTTCCCCATCAAGAGGCACAGCCGTTGATTCCTATCCATAGAACAATTACTATCCGGGATTTACTTTATCTATCATAATAACAAAAATTTGAGTCTCGATTTACGGATCCATCAGTCCAGCCTAACCCCATCCAATCCCATGGGTTAGCCAACCACCCAACCACTGTAATGATGGGATCCAATTTAGAATTTGATTTTTTTGTCCCGGGTACCAGGAAAAAGAGTTCCCAGGCCCCCTAGCCGGAAGTTCATGCAAAAATAAAACTAGTCACACCACTTCCACACCCAATATGAAATTGCCTTTTTCACAGATTCAACCAGTTTTAAAACAATCCTTTAATGAACCATAGTATCACTGATTACAATCTTCCAGTTTATCCGGTTGATTCTTAACTTCCCATCATTCCTTCATCAGAGTATCTATGGCATCATTGGCAACCAGAACGCGCTCACCACCTGTCCACTCAGGGGCCTTTTCAATAGTTCCTAGCCCATAATACTCGGTAATATAATCACTTATCAAGATGGACTCTTCGTTAAGATCAGCAAGATCAACCAACAGATCCATATAAAGAGCCATGGACTCATCCATTGAAGACCAGCAAGGTCAATCAACCAGATCCATGCCCGGTGTCAGAAAACAACTCTTACTCCTTGTTCCAATATCTTCCTCGACGCACGTGTGGGTATCCTAGGCGACCCAGAGCCCGAGCACCGTATGGTCAGCACCCTCTAGGATCCTTCGTAGGTGACCTAGCGCTTCACTCATAGGCCGCTTCCTTGGTCCCTCATCCAGCGTACCGGAAGCTCACCATTTTAATTGAACCGAGGCTGGTCAAGACCTCGGACGACTTTGCTACGCGAGACGTCCTCCATTGACTCTCCATCAACAGTTGCAACTTTATCAGTTAGGTCTCCACGACCTTAATCACAAGACGGTCAAAATGCTTCCCCAGCATTCTTAACATAAAACAACTATTTACAAACAGTTTACAAATACAATTTCTACATTAACTCTCATTTTTTCACATTATCCCTCATCAATCCACTTTACTTATTTCACATTCCTTTTATATGTGTACTCATCCAATCACATCATTTTCCATCTCGTCACTTTAGATTCCTTCACATCACATATCATATATTCACATCCATACATATATCCACATCCACATCCACATTCACATCCATACATCCACATCTACATCCATGCATCCATTTTCACATCCACATACATACATCCACATCCACGCATACACATCCACATCTATATGCATACATTCACATCCAATTTCATACATCCACATCTACATGTACATTCACATCCATACATCCACATTTATATGCATACATTCATATCTACATGCATACATCCACATCCACATTCATACATCCACATCCACATGCATACATCCATACATCCATACATACACATCCACATTCACATCCATACATCCACATCTACATCCACATCCACATTCACATCCGTACATCCACATCCACATTCATACATCCACATCTACATGCATACATTCATACATACACATCCACATCCACATTCACATCCATACATCCACATCCACATTCACATCCATACATCCACATTCATGCATCCACATCTACATTCTTACATCCACACATACACATCCACATTCACATCCATACCTACTCATCCACATACATACATCCACATCCACATTCCCCATTCATATAATCATATATGCCTTCACGTCTATTATTTTATCATCACATCCATTCTCACCCTATTACAACCCATATACATCTATCCCATTACATACATTTCTTACCTCATCCCATACACATCTTATCACATCTTAACTCATCTTATCACATCCTAACTCATCTCATGTGCATCTTATCACATCTTATCACACCTGATATACCTCTTATCACTTCCTATCACATCTCATACCTATTTATAGAATACAAGAGAGTTCTTATATTTGATATAAGATTCCTTTACACATCTATTTATGCATAAATTCCATTTAAGGAGACTAACACTCTCGGATTAAAAATCCATCTTTTATGCATCTTCCTATGCATAAATTCATTTTAAATGAGAATGACACTTTTGCATTAAAATCAATCTTTTATGCATCTTCCTATGCGTAAATTCAATTTAGTAGGAATTACTCTTTTAGAATAAAAGAATTTCTCTTATGCATCTAACTTATGCATAAAATCCATTTATGATAAAAATCACACTTTTAGTATAAAAATATTCTTTTATGCATACCTCTATGCATGAAACTCAAATATGATAAAAGTAACACTTTTATAATAAATAATCAACTTTTATGCATACCTCTATGCATGAATTTCAAATAATGATAAAAGTAACACTTTTTTAATAAAATAATCAACTTTTATGCAGACCTCTGTGCATGAATTTCAAATAATGATAAAAGTAACACATTTACATTAAAATAATAATCTTTTATGCATACCTCTATGCATGAAATCCAATTATGATAAAAGTAACACTTTTACATTAAAGTAATAATCTTTTATATATACCTCTATGCATGAAATCCAAATATGATAAAAGTAACACTTTTATGTTAAAATAATAATCTTTTATGCATACCTCTATGCATGAAATCCAAATATGATAAAAGTAACACTTTTATGTTAAAATAATAATCTTTTATGCATACCTCTATGCATGAAAATCAATTATGTATAATATAAAAATCAATTTCTCTATGATTACAATGAATATATTTCAATTAAACTAGGATGATAATTCCTAGAATATGGTAGGAAGTCCTCTTTTCATGCTTTGAATGAAATTATTTTATGCATAATTTTTATAAAAATTTTGCCATAGCTCCGTTGCTACGACCGATAAATCTCAAATTTTCTAAGGAATAAAGCTTATCATTAAGGAAATAAATAGAATGATCCCTAATTGGATCATTAATCCATAATGGATTGAATCATCAATATTCATGAAATACATAAACTAAAAGCATAGAAAAAAGCCATTAATTTGGCCTCAAGCATAGATTAATCTTGGATTAAGGAAAAGCTTTATGAAAAGCTTCATTTGGATTGAGAATGGGTCATGAGTATGACCATTTCTTGAGTGAGAGAGAGAAATTACATAAAAACCATTAGAATTAAGCATAAATGGAAATTTATGTAATTATTAACTATCATTAATCAATTAACTTCAATAGCATTCATCAAATTATGTAACTCTTCACTACCATTCATTAATTACTTCAATAGCATTCAAAAACCATTCCAATTAAGCTTCTCAAGCTTGAGAGGGGTTGAGAAGAGAGAAACATTGAGAAATTATAGAAAAGAATCAAAATTCACCATTTACCTTACAAATTACTTGATTCTTTGTTCACGGTAGAGGCCCCCAACCAATCAATTGGTTTAGTATGTTGATGGAGCCACCAATGGGGATTGAAGAAAGAGGGAAGTGTCAGAAACTAGTGAATTATTATTGAATTCACAGTTCTTGGCTTAGGTGGAGTAGAGTAACAATGCATTAAACATTGTTGAGTTTCAACAAAGGGGAAGGCCTCTATTTATAGGAAAAAGTGAGCTCCTAGCCAAACAAACTGATTCTAGAATCTTCCAACTCAGTTTGGTCAATTTTTGACCATTTTTAGGTCAGTTGAGCTAACTTTTTGCAACTAGACTTGAATTAGGAGAGAGGAGAGATGAAATATCTCAATTTTTATGAGTTTAAAACTCATTCAAGCATGTGAAATATGCACCTTCTTTAATGGACTCCCCTTTCTTACATAGGTGTCAAAATGGAATCATTATACCCAAAATATCTCATATTTTTAATATTGCTCATAGTTTTTTTCACTAATAAACCTTGTACATTTTCAACTCTTCATCTTATGTGAGCATTTACTCATTTTTGGATACCCAAAATATCTCATATTTTTAATATTGCTCATAGTTTTTTACTAATAAACCTTGTACATTTTCAACTCTTCATCTTATGTGAGCATTTACTCATTTTTGGATACCCAAAATATCTCATATTTTTGATATTACTCATAGTTTCTTACTAATAAACCTTGTACATAGTCAACTCTTCATCTTATGTGAGCATTTACTCATTTTTGGGTATCTTCTTTTACAAAATTGGATTTATCTCCTCCCTACACATGGATTGATCCTATTGGCCCATAAGAACCTTAATTGGACCATAATCTAAAATTTCTGAAAATCTAGGCCCTTAGGCTAAGGTCATTTATACCCATTTCCAATTAATTCCAATTGCGCATTGGAAAGTTCTTTTTGAATTTCTGTTTCAGGGGAACTTATTTTCATAGGATGAGATAATTTTCTATCCAAAATTATTAAAAATCTGAATATTCTCTCTCTAGAATATTTTCTCTCTCTATATTAAAACAGTTAGAAACAAGATCTGTTATATTCCTGAAGAGGAATTTAATTACACGGGAAGATACTAGACATCACAAAGGGGTTGGGGGAGGACTCATTCAAGCATGTGAAATATGCACCTCCTTTAATGGACTCCCCTTCCTTACATAGGTGTCAAAATGGAATCATTATACCCAAAATATCTCATATTTTTAATATTGCTCATAGTTTTTTTTTACTAATAAACCTTGTACATTTTCAACTCTTCATCTTATGTGAGCATTTACTCATTTTTGGATACCCAAAATATCTCATATTTTTAATATTGCTCATAGTTTTTTACTAATAAACCTTGTACATTTTCAACTCTTCATCTTATGTGAGCATTTACTCATTTTTGGATACCCAAAATATCTCATATTTTTGATATTACTCATAGTTTCTTACTAATAAACCTTGTACATAGTCAACTCTTCATCTTATGTGAGCATTTACTCATTTTTGGGTATCTTCTTTTACAAAACTCGATTTATCTCCTCCCTACACATGGATTGATCCTATTGGCCCATAGGAACCTTAATTGGACCATAATCTAAAATTTCTGAAAATCTAGGCCCTTAGGCTAAGGTCATTTATACCCATTTCCAATTAATTCCAATTGCGCATTGGAAAGTTCTTTTTGAATTTCTGTTTCAGGGGAACTTATTTTCATAGGATGAGATAATTTTCTATCCAAAATTATTAAAAATCTGAATATTCTCTCTCTAGAATATTTTCTCTCTCTATGTTAAAACAGTTAGAAACAAGATCTGTTATATTCCTGAAGAGGGATTTAATTACACGGGAAGATACTAGACATCAAAAAGGGGTTGGGGGAGGAATCTTACATTCTACCCCACTTAAAAAACGCGAGAAGTCCTCATCTCGCGGGTGGAGTATGATCTCTTTCATCATCTTCTTCTTCTTCAATCACTTCCAGCGTTACGCCTTGGAAGTGGACAGTCGATTTTTCCCTGGTATTCTGCTGGAGTATGGATGACTTGAGAACTATCGGTTAAGCCCCTGGTTTTCAATTGCAGTATAGATCTGCCCTTTGTTCCTCTTCTACTTCATCTGAAATTGTGACTGCTCTAGCTGCTGCAGTCTGAGGTGGAATTCTTTCTCTTTGGTTGTTCCTGTTCTGGAAAGGATTTCTGAGGTTACTCTAGATAGAGGCAAATGGTTGGGTTGGAGTTCTTCTGGGGTTACCCTAGCTTGGGTGAGACGGACCCTAATTAGACTGGTATGAAGGGATTGGTCTCTGAATTCGGGGCCCTAGACTTCCCTGTCCCCTTGACATGGCAGGCGTTGGGCAGTCTTTTAACTGATGACCAAAACCTTGGCATCCAAAACACCGGTTCTCACTTCTGAGCTCATCGTTCTGAATCCTTAAAATAGGTGGACCTCCTGAGAAAGTATTCTGGGGGAAGGGTCTTACTTCACTTTGGAATCTTCCTGCATCCTGATTCTGAATCGGCCCTTGCTGCCTCTTTGGGGGTGGAAAGTTTGAAGTACTTTCTTGGGCTTGGAATCTTTTAAAGTTAGAGGGTGCAGGCTTTGGCGGGATCTTTACTACAAAGGCTTTGGCAAAATCCTTTGCCATTTTTACTGCTTCAGCCACCATGGACACTGGTTTGGCATTTTTGACTAGTGTGTCCAAGGGTTCGTTCATTGCCCGAATGAACCTGGCCACCATGAGCTTTTCTTCATCTAGAGGTGGTGAGTATTTGAGCAGAAGAGCAAAGGCCTGGTGATATTCTTCAATGGTTTTGTTCTCCTGCTTTAGTTCTAAAAATTCGTTCATTTTGGTTTCCAAAAATCCAGGGGGACAAAATCTCTTTCTTAAATAGGTTTTTAGGTCATTCCAGGATTGAGTATTTCTGCTCAGACGATTGGTGTCACAGTGGTTCCTCCATGCTACCTTGACTGTTTCCACTATTTTCAACCGGCCAAGAGCCATTTTGCTCAGCTCATTATAACCTGTGACGTCAAAATACTCTTCCATGGCTTCCACCCATTTCTCCACAGCCTCACCCAAGTTCTTCCCTTCTCCTTTGAAGGGTCCTAAGTCCTAGCTGAGTCCTATGAAGAGCCTTGCGAACATCAGGGTTAAGTTCATCATCTTCACAGACAGGGTCTGGCTGCTAACGGCCACGGTTTCCTCGTCTCATGATTCTGTCAAAAATTTATATATTAGAGAGAGAATAGTTATAAGATTAGAAGGGAGGTTCTTATTTCTGAATACCTCAAAAGCTGGGGAGAAATCTTACATTTTGGAGGGATTCTTGATTTAGGAGAGTATTTTTGGAGAGATGCCAACACTTGACGGTATACTCTCCCAAGGTTGACATACTCAAAATGTGTATTGAGAAAAAATGGTAGATATATGATGAGAGGTAGATATTAAGTGTGTACTGACAGCTATAGACAATAAGTATGGTTAGTTTACGTGCAATATAGCATAATAAATGTGTTCTAAAATGAATATGGCAATAGCAGATGTTTTTTGCTATATAACACACGAACTACCTCACATTGCTACGCCAGGATACCACATATCTATAGGTGCTACATAGTATAAGAAGTAACTAACATTATTTTGTGGGTTACCATGTGCTTAGAATCGATTTCTTATGCTATATGCACATGCAATAACAAATGTTAGTAGCTGTACAATATAGCATCCATGTTATCCTATGAAGCATGTGCAATAACTCACACATTGATGTGAGTTAGTACCCTACGATATAGCTAGCTATGTAGTGGTGCAGGCATGTACAATTACACTATTTTCTAGATTTGCTAACCCACATAGTAATGTCCCTGTGCGATGTAGCACATGTTGTAACTAAACAAATAAATCTATGTCGGTACATGTGCAATATATATAATGTATATCCCATGTTTCTCTGAAAAGGAATGGGAGTAAGTAGGTTATATGAAAAATGACTCAATTTTGTTTCCATGCAGAGAGTTTTTTCTTAGGTTTAGAGCCAAACATTCGAAAGCGCTCATTGGGAAACACTCCATCGCTCAAGCCTCTTCTGTACGCAAATTAGAGCACTAGAACATATGTAGTTGTATCTACCACATAAAATTGATATACTTGAAGGATTCTTTCAATACTATGTGCAGGGATTCTTTTGGTTTACATGGATCTCCATGCCATTGTGCTCTAATGTCTATAAGGCTTCAATAGCAGTACAAAATTGTCTTGCATATGAACATGTATTTTTTGGGGTACCACAACTGTGGGGGTCATGTTTATGTGCCAAACAACAAGACTCAGCATACCATGAGCACAAGTGTCTTATGGGGGAGTGCTGCAATTGTGGTGTGCAAAATCTTGTTGTCTTCCCATACGAAAAATCCCAAGATACAAGGATGGTAAGTGTTTAGGTATTTAAAGACATAGAGGTTGGGATAAACAAAAATGGAGAGAAGAAAAAGTGCAAACTTCTTTCCCTCGAGAAGTTGCCTCTTAATCAGTTCATGGTAATGCTGTAGGATCACACATTAAAGTTTTTCATTCATAATTTTCCGTACATATCGCAAGCCCAATAGTTTAGGGAGGGTTTGAGATATTTTGTATGACACAATTGTGTTAGTTGTTGAATTTTTCATTTAAGGAAAAAACAATGATGTAGAGCATGCACATGGCACTCTTTTTGTTCAACATTGTTTTTTGCTACATAATCAATGGTCTGAAGACCAAGGAGTACAATTGAAGAAGCACCGGCGGGTGTGTTCTAATGGTGCAATATCCTAGTTCAAGGCTGCAAGGACATTTTATTTGATTGCCAGTTATTTTAGTTGATAGATGTTGAGATATAGTGGACTGATGGGTTAATGTTGAGCAAGTTAGCAGATATAATGCACTATTTGCCTGAGTGTTAACCCATGACGGACATTGAGACGTACTATGTTTTACATCATTTATTTAAATATTCTGAGTCATGGGCCGGGCTTGTCGGCACCATATGTTAAGGATAAAGGGATTGGGTGATCGCTGATGAGAGGCGCACCTTGAATGTCAGTAGGATAAGGGTTAGGATCGGCCGGCCATGTATGGGCGCCCAAGTGTGAACGGCCAAGTCACCTATAAGAGTCAAATGTAACCCTAAAATCCGCATTCTCATGTGTTGTGAATACAAGAGTGCTCTTGCCTTATCTCTTTGGTTTCCTTCTCCTGCGTGTGTGTGTGTGAGAGAGAGAGAGAGAGAGAGAGAGAGAGTGAGAGAGCGATCGAGCGCACTGTGTAGCGGCACGGCGGCGGCGGCGGTGAGGCGGTAGAGCGGCGACGGCGGCTCCTCCTTCATGGCTGCGACGCGGGAATCCTTCAAGGCGGCGGTTGAGCGGTGAGTGACACACCCTTTGGCATTCTGTTTGAGCTTCCTTCCCTGGTTGTATGCTTGCAGCCATTCGTGGCTCGCATACGGTGTTCGGCAAGTCCCCAGCTACGACCTGTGCGGCAAAAGCGCACATTTTTGGCGCCGCTACCGGGGAGTTGCCCTGCACCAAGCTCCAGTTTGCAGCTCGGCTGTGCTGCGTGAAGTTTAATATACACTGTAGGAAAGCGACTGTGTGTTTGTTGTTGAGTTGTTTCCGTTTTTTGCAATCTGTTTCTGTAATTTGTCTTCTGCATTTCTGTTATTTTTTCGCTCTGCGTGTGGGCGTGTGATCTGTTATCTGGTTTTCTGCGTGGGAGGGGGGATTTCTGAATCCCCAAACCTGTGCTGTGTGCGAACTGCGCCGCGGCCAAGGCTGAACCCAAAGAAACCACAGAAAACTTATCTCCAAAAAAAAAAAGAAAACATAAAAATTAAAAAAACTATAAAAAATAAAAAATAAAAAATTAAATTTTATTTTTAAAGAAAGAACCAAACGTGTGAGAGGAAAGATTTTCTAATTGGAGAAAATTTTTTTGAAAAGAAAGAACCCCAATTGACCCACGACCCACGGCCCCGGGGGTCTCGGTCTCGGTCTCGGTCTTTTGATATATATATATAGGAGAGTGAGCCTCCATAGCTTTCTTTCAAGTGAGAGCTTATGGGAAGTCGTGCCCTATATGTAGCCCACTCCCCAAGGAGTAAAGTGACCATGTGGGATAAAGCCCTCACCCTTTCCTCCACAAGCAAATAGGCTTTTGCCCCTTCCCCCCAAAGGAAACGGACTATTTTGAGGACTACAGGAGCTCTAGATAGGCGAACACGGTGCTGTAAAGCACACTAGGACCCTTAAAACGATACGCTCATTTCGAGCTATCACACGCCCTAGTCCAAGTTCGTAAGTAAGGGGGTCAAAAACGAGTTAAAAACAATCTAAAAACAAGTAAAAACGAGGTGCAAAATACCCAAGAAACCACTTGTGTGGGCTTCAAGGGTAGTTACCAACGCACGTAGGGTACCCACGTCACATGCATCTACGTTTTGGTTGGGTGCTAGAGCCTGAACCACTAGAAAGCGTTTCAGTCTGCGCAGGCTCACACCATCCCTCCACGTTAGCATCTTGGCTTCGGCTGGAACCCAAGGGAGTGCCACCCAAGATCCACGAATAGTGGATAGTGACTCATCTTCTGACTCAGAAGCCATGGAAGGACACCCTACCAAGAACCCTGAGGAGACAAGCCAAAACGTGCCAGTGTGGGTCCCACAACCTGGATCTAGCATGTTTAGTCATCTAATAGAGACCTTTAGTAGAGCTACACGCTCTGAGCATGCGACAAGCGAAGTAAATGAAGAAGGAGGGGTAGTAGATTCACCATTCACATCTTATGTAGACCCTACCCTCCCAAAGAGTGTCCATGTGGATATTCTACCCACTTCGTTTAATGAGGGCCCTACTGAGCTACCAACTTCCGATGCTCTTCCTAAAGTAGAGGTCCCTAGAAGCCAATCCATAAGAAGTGACATTGCGTCCACTTCAAGAGAACCGTTTGGCACACCAAGTCTAGATGGGATATTTCTCAATGAAAATTGGGAATATGATCTACACACAGAGACTCTAACGGACCTATACACGGGTTACACATACCATGTGGGTTGGTTAGAAGTCCTACGGTCTACATCTAGCGCCACTAATCTAGAAGAGCAACAGCAAATGATATGTGAGATTATTCATAGAATTATCCAAATTGAGAGGCAAAATAGGGGAGTGAACCTAGTTTCCACTGGCCCTATGAGGTTTTTGGATACGAGCAAGGCCAAACAACCAACCCTATCACAATTGGAGACTCCCTCGGTGAGTCCCATAGACCCTTCGTATGTTGTTTCGCCTGGAGTCTCAATGCAGGTTGAGCCCACGAGCAGTAACTTTAGTTTTCCAACCTTGGCTCAACTTTCCATTAAGGAATCCACAATGCCTACCCCAATGATGAGCATGACAGGAAGCGCACCTGTTACCACTGTAGTTAGTACAACACCACTACCTAGTGGAACAGTACCTACAACAGTGCGTGCCAGTGCCTATCGACCCTATGTACCTATCGCTACTCATGCTCATGTAGCTCCTACGCCTCTTAGTATGCCAACGGCGTATGCTCCACGACCACCTTATCATAACCATTATCCAAGGGGAGCTAGGCCTAGTCACATATCATATCCTACGTCGTTTGCCAACATACTCAGACCAACGCCAACTCCTATCAGCCAGGCTATCCTAGAAGTGCCTCCACCAACTATGCCTGCTCACTTAGGTGATCTCGCAGCATTTGCTCAGACGATCGGACGATCCATTGCGGAAAACATGCGGGGCATGCCTGAGAGAGAACCTAGAAGCAAGGCAGTACAAGTGGCTAAGCTCACTCAAAACTTCAGTGGTAACGAGGATGTTAGGAAGCACATTGAAGTCTTTGAACACGTGTGTGATTCCTTGGAAGAGCACAATGAGTTGCATAAGTCTAAAGCCTTAGGCTTAACCTTGAGTGGGAAGGCCGGAGATTGGTATCGAACCTTAAGGGTTGAAGAGCGCACTCACTACCCCACTCTCAAGAGATTGTTCTTGAAAGAATACATACGTGAGGGTGTGCTTTGGGGAGTAGCATCTCAATTCCAAAAAGCTGAATGCGAGGAAGGGGAGTCAGTGAGAGACTTTATAAGTCGATTGAAGCATCTAAATTCTCGTTGCACTCCCGATGAACGCTTCAATAACAACCAACTCCTCGATAGATTCATCCGAGGATTGCGCCACGAGGACATTTACAATGGCCTAGTCATTAGAGGTCTTACAACATGGGAAGCAGTCACTGCCAATGCAATCCAGTTAGAAGACAACTTGATGATTACAGGTAAAAAGGTGTCTTCGGAGACAAAATCCGTTAGTTCGCAAGTATCTGGGCACGAGCCAATGACGGTAAAACCTATTGCCAAGGAGCCCAAGATATCTGAAATGTCTGTGACCGACCTTACTAAGGCTCTCCAAGAATACTTCAGGGGTAATCGAGCTCCTCAGAATAGCCATATGTACCCAAGGAGAGAGCAACAATGGTGTTCGGTGTACTTAGGACCACATAGCACGAGTGAATGTCCCACATTCAGAGTCAAATTCAATGGGAATTGCAATGCATGTGGTAAGTATGGCCATCAATCTAAAGATTGCCTAGTACTTAAGCGAATGTTGGCAAACCAGGCACCACTAGCTTGGTTAAACACACCTCAAGTACCCGCGCTAATGCCTGCACAACCTATCGAGCAACCATCACAGCACATAGTTCCAAGGAATCCGAATGTAGTCCAGTCTGTGCCGTTACCACCGCCAGTGCTAGGACCACAACCTCCACATCCAAGGATTACCCCAATAAACCAGATGGGTTGTGAGTCACATAGTGCATGTGGGGATTATGAAGAGGAGATAGACCCCACTGCTCCATACGGGATTGATACGTTTGAAATGATTCCCCAGTACTACATGGAGGATCATTTCGGGCAAGTCAAGCCTGTATATCAAGCGGCTGCTCTCGCCACAAGAGGGCAAAACCTTAACACCTTGGCGAGGAGACCACCTCTTCAATGCTATGAGTGTGGTGGACCGCATCGTGTAGCGGAGTGCCCTAATAGGCTACAGAAGATCGCTACTCAAATGCAACCAAATCAAGGGAGCACATCGGGAATGCCGGTACTTACATGTAATCGTTGTGGCATAGATCATTTGATCGCTCAATGTCCACATAATCCTAATGCACCCAAGATTACGCCATTGAATTTGGTTGAGGTCACCAACCAAGCACGAGGAACCACACCCGTTGTACCCGCGAATGTAGTTACACGGTCAATGCTTCAAAATCAAAACTACATTCTTGAAGAGAGGGATACTGCATCAATCGCTTAGGCAAAGAAAAAGAAAACACGGCGGAAGAGATCGCTTAATGCCACGAGCTCCAAGCCTAGTTCAAAGACTAACACAGGGACAGGAGACGACCCCGTGTATATGAATGATCCTGAAGATGATTCTGATTCAATAGAAACCATGGGGACCAAAGCCACTACCTTAAGGGAGGAACCCACTCGGGAGCTCAATGAAGGAGAATCAAGTGAGTACATAAATAAGGGGAAACAGAAGGAAACTTCCTCGGCCCCACAACCAAGTCAGTTTATGCCCTCTCGACCACCCAAACTGACTGAGACTCCCCAAGACAAGCCACGTGGGCCAAAAACCCTCAAGAAAAAGATTGGAACTTACCCAAACCCGGTTGAGGAGATTGAACAAGTGCAACACTTAAGGGGTTTGGTGGAAGAAACACAAAGAGAACTGGAGCCAAACCCGAGAAAAGTCAAAATTCCAGACACAGTGTTTCCTACGCAAGTTCAGCCTCACAGGAACCATAAACCGTTAGCTATACCTAGCATCATTCGGGAAGAAAGTGAGGATAGGACATCAGGAAGTGGGCAAACACCCTTCCTGCTGGAAAGAATGTTTAGTGAGGGAATGCTTGACCCCGTCGAAGAGGAAGTGATTCCATCTTCACCAGTCCCTAGTCAAGGGGCGATATCTCAAAAAGTACCATTGAATGTGTCCAAGCTAATGGATTTTATGTCCTCCGAGATCAGAACAACGATCATATCCAAATTATACGGAGATCCTAAGCTATTCTTAGCTCTTCGGGCATTTCTCAATGGAGAACTAAAGGCGGGGCTACCACAATTTGCAAATATGGATAGACCCGACACGCTTCAAGATGAAGGGAAACATTGGGATCTACAACCCAACCTAGATGAAAACTCGGTCGTTGAAATACCTGTGAACAAGTTGGGACAGTACTTTGAAGGTGACGAATCTAATGCCACCCTCCCCATTACTACCAAGGGATTAACTCTAAAGGGAATCCTTGATGGTGGTGCTGGAGTGAGCATTGTGACTAAAAACTGTTGGGAATCTATGGGAAGGCCTCACCTCGAAGTCACAAACATAGTGGTTAAGATGGCAAACGGAACCATAGCTAAACCTATTGGAATGTTAAGGGACCTTAAGATCAAGGTCCTGGGATACAAGGTAAAACATACCTTCATTGTAATGGATTTCTCCAAGCATCCTATGTCATATCAAATGATCTTAGGACGTCCTTTCATGAGGGAAGCACAAATGGTGCATGACTGGTCGAAAAACCATGTCTATCTACAATTCCAAGACTCTGTCATTCGAGTTGATCTTGAGAATGGTCGTGCACATCCTTTAGGAAGCAAGGTTATCATTGATAATCGATCGGATACCACTATTCACTCCGCCCCATTAAGGTATTGCTATACATGCAAAAAAGAGACTGATGATGGGAAGGATTCTCCTTACATGGATGTCCTACCGGGTATGACTGAGTCGGATAACGTGGATTGGGTACACCTAGCGGCAACCATAGACACATGGGGAAATAGAGGCACAAGTTGGGTAACACCTGAGGGGCAAGATATGCCACCGTTAGTGCCAATAAACATGATAGGTGTTATGCACTTGACTCCTGATGGCGAGAACGTGGCAAACTCCACCGACACTGAAAGTAGCGAAGACTCTGACCAATGCAACTCTGAGTATGAATCTCAAGAAGAAACTGACCCTGAGCCTGATGGGAAAAATGAATCAAATATTCACCCAAATGTGGAAGCAAGGTGCTCAAGGCCTAGGACAGTGACCTCCTGCAGTTCATCCGAAAGTGAAGATCGACCAAGTGAGTTCGAATCTGATAGAAACAAAAATCAAAAACTTGGTAAGAAGAAAACGAGACATAAGCGCCAACGCTATCGAGCTAATGTACGCACTGCAATAAACAAGGAAAGATCCACTGCAGAATGGCTCAGTTATGTAGGAGCCATTGATGCTCATCGAAAGATAGCTAATAATTGGGGACAATATCTCCAAAGTGTCATGTGGTGTATTCCGCAACCTCATGACGTCGCCCAATTAGAAATCAAAGAGAAGCCAAAACTAAGTCGTACTGCAAGAAGGCGGCAAAACCAAGAGTTGGCTCAACAACAAAAGGAGGCGGAATTAAAAGAAAAAAACCGGGCACAACAAGAACCAGTAGACTTACACCCCGCACCCGAGCATTTCAAATCATTCACTACAGGGGAACGTAAAGTGGTCTACACAAAAGCCCAACGAACACCTACCAATGGGAGTAGCGGTGTCTACGATGGCCCTGCGGTAGTTAAGGAGATAGACTTAGCAGATCCGGGTGAGGAGTCTAAACCAGTTTTTATTGCTCAAGACCTCACCAAGGTGGAAGAAGCTGCACTTACGAAGCTTCTTAAAGAATTCAAGGACATATTTGCTTGGACATATCATGATATGAAGGGTGTTCCACCCTCGGTGGTGCAACACACGATTCCAATGATTAGCACTGCTAAACCAGTCCAGCAACGTCCCTACCCAATGAATCCTAAGTACGCAAAGATTGTACAAGAGAAAATTGAAAAGCTGGTAAAATGTGGATTCATATACCCAATTGAGCACTCAGAATGGGTTTCTCCGATAGTCATCGTGCCAAAGAAGAATGGGAAACTCAGAGTGGTTAATGCAGCCACCAGAAGGGATCATTACCCCTTGCCATATTCTGAACATGTGCTTGAAAGAGTGGCAGGCGAGGAGGCATATAGCTTTTTAGATGGGTACTCAGGTTACAATCAGATCACAATTGCAGTCGAGGACCAAGCTAAAACAGCATTTATCACGGAGTTTGGAGTGTTTGCCTTTCGCGTCATGGCCTTTGGCTTGACCAATGCACCTGCAACATTCCAACGATTGATAAACACGGCCTTTAAAGAATATCTAAGAGACTTCTGTGAAGCTTTCTTAGACGATCTTTGTGTTCATTCCTCTTGGGATGAGCACTTGATGTGTTTACAAAAAATATTTGAAAGGTGTAGATTATATCGCATCTCCTTGAATCCTTTCAAATGCCAATTCTGGGTTAAACACGGAGTTATCTTAGGGCATATAGTGTCCAAAAATGGGATTTCCACTGACGAGAGTAAAATCAAGGTCATTCTGGAATTACCCCCACCCACCAACTACAAGGGAGTCCAACGGTTTATGGGCCATGTTGGTTATTATCGAAGGTTTATTCTATTCTTCGCTGAGATAGCTCGACCATTGTATAAGCTTCTCATCGAGTTTATTTGGACCGAAGAATGTGACCGTGCCTATGAGCTATTAAAGAAGGCCTTGGCGAGTGCTCCAATCTTGAGAATGCCTAACTGGGATTTACTCTTCCATGTGCATATTGATGCATCAAACTTTGCTATTGGGTGTGTGTTGACTCAACCTGGAGAACACAAGCTAGACTACCCCATTAGCTTTGCCAGTCGTCGCCAGTTGAACGATGCTGAGATGAACTACACCACTACGGAGCGAGAAGGGTTGGCAATGATATATGCAGTAAGGAAATTTCGTTATTACCTCCTTGCCACCAAGTTTGTTTTCTATGTGGATCATCAAGCATTGTTGTATCTGGTAAACAAACCATGCTCCACAAGAAGAATCACACGATGGCTATTGATTCTGCTTGAGTTTGATTTCACTGTTGTTGTGAGACCTGGCAAAAAACATGTTATGGCTGATCATTTGTCTCGCATACCTAATGGTGAGGCTCCTACGGGGGTTGATGATGACTTACCGGACACTTCCCTGTTCATGGTGGAGACAATGCCTGAATGGAGTGAGAAGATTGTTAACTTTTTGGTTAATGGCTTTCCACCCAAGGAGCTTCGTAAAGATCTAGCTCGAAAGCTAATCAAAGAATGCGAACCCTATTGCCTGATAGCCGGGACTCTTTATAAAAGAGGAAAGGATGACGTTCTTAGGCGTTGTGCCCGAGAGGATGAGTATCTATACATTTTGCAAGAGGCACATATGGGCGTAGCCGGTGGTCACTTCTCAGGAGACTTAACTGCGCGAAAGATCTTACAATCAGGGTATTGGTGGCCCACTATGTTCCAAGATGCATCACTCTTTGTGAAGGGTTGCGATGAATGCCAACGATACAAGAAACCCCAGAGGAAAGATCAGATGCCCCTACATCCGATCAAAGTAAACCAACCATTTGAAAAGTGGGGTTTAGACTTTGTAGGTCCAATTAGCCCAGCGGCCCGAAACACACAATCTCGCTTTATTATTGTGGCCACTGACTATATGACCAAATGGGCTGAAGCGAAGGCGACACGTAAGGCAGATGCGAGGACAACAGCCAAGTTCATCTTTGAAAATATAATCACACGCTTCGGTTGTCCTTTTGAACTTGTGAGCGACAATGGGACGCATTTTATAAATGACGTGATTAAGGAGCTCACAACAAATTTCATGATATCCCATCATAAATCTACTCCTTACTATCCGCAAGAGAATGGCCAAGCCGAGAGTACCAACAAGACTTTAATCTCTATTTTTACAAAGACAGTTGAAGCTCATCGCACGGATTGGGATCTAAAGCTTACGACAGCTTTATGGGCCTATCGTACTGCGTACAAAGTGGCTATTAATTGCACACCATTCAAAATGGTATATGGCCAAGAAGCAGTCATGCCGTGGAAATTTGTCATTCCAAGTCTTCGTGTTGCTACTCAAGAGGGTTGGGATGGTAATCCCTTAGCAGAGCGTCTGTATATCCTTGAGCGGCTAAATGAAGAAAGACAATTGGCTGTGTACAATGCCCTTGTGGAGAAGGATAGAAGGAAAAAATGGTTTGATCGCCATCTAAAGGACAAGGACATCAAGGTTGGGGATAAAGTCCTGATGTATGGAGTGCGAAACGAAAAGAAAAAGCTCAAATATGCTGGTAAGGGACCGTATAGAGTATGTGAAATCACCCCACAAGGTACCATCAGAGTGGAGACTCTCGACGGAGTTGAAACCATTGGATTCCTTAATGGGAGTAAATTCAAAAGATACTACGACCCCCTGAGCCAAGAGGAGTTACATGCAATCCATCAAAAGAAGGCAGCTAAAGAACAAGCTAAGCTTAAAAAGATACAAGCGAGAGTCGAAGCCAAAGAACGTCAACAGCGTGCTAGGCGACAACGAGAAGCCAACTTGGGAATTACGCAAGTATTTTTCGAGGAAGCAGAGGAGGATGCACTGGAATCTGACCCACCTCTAAGATACCCAATTGAGTTACAGAGTCCTTACGGGGAAGTGCTGTATAATGCATTATTGGATACAGGAGCTCAACACAATTTGCTATCATATGGCATGTGGTGTCAACTGGGAAAACCACCTTTATCCAAGAGTCCTATCCAAGTTCAAGGAATCAACAAGAAGAAAACCCCTGTCTCAGGAATTCTGCACACTCTGGTTGCTTATGACAAGGGAACCATAATTCAAAGCTTTTTGGTTATGCCTGCTGGTACCATGGAAGGGACTGTAATCTTAGGGCGCAAATGGATGATGGCCACCAAGTGCAATATCGATTGGGCAACCAGACAAGTCACAATGCAAGAACCAACACTAGGTCAGACCGCTCAAAATCCCGCTCCTAAGCCATCGACTCTGGACAAAATGCTGGATAACGAAAAATCACAAAGTCCAGTGGTGGCAAAACCATCTTCGATTGTTGGCCACCCCTCTAAAGCTTCAACGCTAAGAGTGGAAACAGGCAAGGTGGTCCCTAAAGCTTCGCTTACTATGCCAAAGAGTACATACAAATGGGTCCCCAAAGCTTCGTTAACAGCTACTTCCCCTGCTCAATCTCGCTCAGCCACCAAGAAGCCTCGTAAAAGGAAAGCAGCTACCCACCCGAGAAAGGGCAATGTAACATCGCGATGGATCCCTAAAAAATTATTAGTAGCCCAAGGGTACTACGAGGGGAATGACCAGATTTGGGTCCCTAAACATAAGTTGAATCCCTCTACATCAGCTGTAAAACCTTGCAAACTAATTGTTGCCACCCCAATGACAATTCAAGACCGTGGTAAGGGAAAGGTAATAGAGTGCTCCGCACCACTTCTTCCAGAGTTAGTTTGGATTCCCAAACGATATCGATCATTACCACCTAGCTCAGGAAGGGGTATGCATAAAAGATTAGGATTTCATCCATAGAGGTATGCATAAAAGATTATTATTTTAATATAAAAGTGTTACTTTTATCAAATTTGGATTTCATGCATAGAGGTATGCATAAAAGATTATTATTTTAATGTAAAAGTGTTACTTTTATCATATTTGGATTTCATGCATAGAGGTATGCATAAAAGATTATTATTTTAATGTAAAAGTGTTACTATCATATTTGGATTTCATGCATAGAGGTATGCATAAAAGATTAATATTTTAATGTAAAAGTGTTACTTTTATCATATTTGGATTTCATGCATAGAGGTATGCATAAAAGATTATTATTTTAATGTGAAAGTGTTACTTTTATCATATAATTTGGATTTCATGCATAGAGGTATGCATAAAAGATTATTATTTTAATATAAAAGTGTTACTTTTATCATATTTGGATTTCATGCATAGAGGTATGCATAAAAGATTAATATTTTAATGTAAAAGTGTTACTTTTATCATATTTAGATTTCATGCATAGAGGTATGCATAAAAGATTATTATTTTAATGTAAAAGTGTTACTTTTATCATATAATTTAGATTTCATGCATAGAGGTATGCATAAAAGATTATTATTTTAATATAAAAGTGTTACTTTTATCATATTTGGATTTCATGCATAGAGGTATGCATAAAAGATTAATATTTTAATGTAAAAGTGTTACTTTTATCATATTTGGATTTCATGCATAGAGGTATGCATAAAAGATTATTATTTTAATGTAAAAGTGTTACTTTTATCATATAATTTGGATTTCATGCATAGAGGTATGCATAAAAGATTATTATTTTAATGTAAAAGTGTTACTTTTATCATATTTGGATTTCATGCATAGAGGTATGCATAAAAGATTATTATTTTAATGTAAAAGCGTTACTTTTATCATATTTGGATTTCATGCATAGAGGTATGCATAAAAGATTATTATTTTAATGTTAAAGTGTTACTTTTATCATATTTGGATTTCATGCATAGAGGTATGCATAAAAGATTATTATTTTGATGTAAAAGCGTTACTTTTATCATATTTGGATTTCATGCATAGAGGTATGCATAAAAGATATTTTTTTAATACTAAAAGTGTGATTTTCATCATAAATGGATTTTATGCATAAATTAGATGCATAAGAGAAATTCTTTTATTCTAAAAGTGTAATTTCTACTAAATTCGATTTATGCATGGAAAGATGCATAAAGAATTTATTTTAATCCAAAAGTGTCATTCTCATTTAAAATAAATTTATGCATAGGAAGATGCATAAAAAGATTGATTTTTATTTCGAAAGTGTTAGTCTCCTTAAATGGAATTTATGCATAAATAAATGCGTAAAGAAATCTTATATCAAATATAAGAATTCTTTTGTATTCTCTATAAATAGATATTAGGATGTGATAAGAGGTGTATGAGATATGATAAGATGTGATAAGATGCGTATGGGAAGTGATAGGATGTGATAAGAGGTGTATGAGATGTGATAGGATGTGATAAGATGTGTATGAGATGTGATAGGATATGATAAGAGGTGTATGAGATGTGATAGGATGTGCTAAGATGAGTTAGGATGTGATAAGATGTGTATGGGATGAGATAAAAAGTATATCTGATGGGATAAGATGTTTATGGGTTGTGATAGGGCGAGAATGGATGTGATGTGGATGTATGAGTGTAGATATGGATGTGAATATGAATGTGGATGTGTATGTATGGATGTGGATGTGGATGTGTATGTATGGATGTGGATGTATGTATGTGTGTGGATGTGGATGTATGAATGAGGATATGAAAATGGATGTATGCATGTAGATGTGGATGTATGGATGTGGATGTGAATGTGAATGTGGATGTGGATGTGGATGTATGGATGTAGATACGGATGTGGATGTATGTATGTGAATGCATATGTATGAAAGAGGATGTGAAAATGGATGTATGCATGTAGATGTGGATGTATGGATGTAAATGTGGATGTGGATGTGGATGTATGGATGTGGATATGGATGTGTATGTATGAATGCGGATATGGGATTAGATGTATGATGTGGATGTACGAACATGGATATGTATGTAGAATAATGAATGTGAATGTGTATGTGAAATAATGTGTCCTTCGATATGAGTAAATAGATAAGAATGAGTACACATTGAATGAAATGTGGAATAAGTAATGTGGATTGAGGAGGAATAATGTGGAAAGATGAGAAGTTTGATATAGAAACTGTATTTTGTGACTATTTGTAAATGACTGTTTTATGTCAAGAATGCTGGGGAAGCATTTTGACCGTCTTATGGATTAAGGTCATGGAGACCTAACTGATAAAGTTGCAATGGCTGACGGAGAGTCAATGGAGGACGTCTCGCGTAGCAAGGTCGACCGAGGTCTTGACCAGCCTCGGTTCGATTTAAATGGTGAGCTTCCGGTACGGTGGATGAGGGACCAAGGAAGCGGCCTATGAGTGAAGCGCTAGGTCACCTACGAAGGATCCTAGAGGGTGCTGACCATACGGTGCTCGGGCTCTGGGTCGCCGACGATACCCACACGTGCATCGTGGAAGATATTGGAACAAGGAGTAAGAGTTGTTTTCTGAAACTGGGCATGGATCTGGTTGATTGACCTTGCTGGTCCTCAACGGATGAGTCCATGGCTCTCTTATATGGATCTGTTGATTGATCTTGCTGATCTTCAACGAGAATTCCATCTTGATTTTTTTATGTGGAAATATTGTCGAGTACTATGAGCTAGGAACTATCGAAAAGGCCCCTGAGTGAACAGGTGGTGAGCGTTCTGGTTGCCAATGATGCCATAAGTACATCGATGAATGAATGATTAGAAATATGGATTCAACCAGAGATTTTGAGGATACTGATCAATGAGATAATGGTTTCCTTAAAGGATTGTTTAAAGTTAGCTGATGTTGAGAAAAAGGCAATTTCATATTGAGTGCGTAAGTGGTGTGACTAGTTTTAAGTTTGCATGAACTTCCGGCTAGGGTGCCTGGGAACTCTTTTCCCTAGTACCCGGGACCAAACCTTACCAAATTCCTAATTGGATCCCATCACTACAGTGGTTGGGCGGTTGGCTAACCCATGGGACTGGATGGGGTTAGGCTGGACTGATAGATCCGTAAATCGAGACTCAATTTGTGTTATTATGATAGATGAAGTAAATCTCGGATAGTGATTGTTCTATGGATAGGAATCAACGGCTGTGCCTCTTGATGGGAAAAAAAGCGTTGATCCCAATGATCCAAGTGCAAGTTTCTTCCTTGATCTGACCGAGTACCTTTATAGGTGCAGTCGGATCAGTTTGATCAATAATGGTCTTGACTACATTAGAGTAAAGAGTTATCCTGGTGGAATCGCCTGTGCTTTCCGGGTAAAGGAAGTTTTTTCGGGTTCGGTTTTGGAAAAACTGACGGATTAGTCTCTTGTCTGGATATCCGTGGGCGAGGCCCCGACTGTGGACCCTACCCCACGCAAGAAGTGCTACTTCTGCTGCTAGCACCCCGAATCCATTGCGTGGTAGGGACAGGGATCTTACAGTTGGTATCAGAGTGAATTGGCTAATAAAGATCAAGTGAGAAGCCAAATATGTCAAAAATTTATCAAGGAGCACAAAAAGGTTGTAATTGTGTGATATAATTCATACAATTTGATAATCAAACTGAAAATTTGTAAATTAGTAATTGGGTCTTCAAATGCAAGTACCGCAATTGTATGGAACCCTGACTTGCTTGAGACCTAGACATGATGGTATTTACCTTATAGTTCCAAGTATCATGACTACCCGTAAATACCGAGGGTATAACTGCAGCTCTTTATCGGTAGTATATATGAGTAAATCTAAGACTTGAAATTATAAGCATTAATGCTATCCAGTTGATGAATTCGGATGTGGTTGATATGAATTTTTAATTCTGTTTGAGAACTGATGAATTAATTTGGATTCTGATTGAAAAAAATGATGATCCTTGAAAATTGGTTGAAATATAATAACTTGAGCAAAACCACAATGAGGATGAATGGGACGAGACCCTGTGATGATATTCATAAATAGAATGATGATAATGATTTTAGCAAATCACAATGAGATTAGTGGATTGTGCTGTCGAATTGCTACTTTTAACACTTGACTCGGTAGATCAAGTTAAGGAATGACAAATTGAGAACTTGCTTGACTGAAATTCCCGTGGAGGAATGTTCAGAAAGAAAATTTTTCGGTCTAATGGACCATTATCGTATTAAAGATATGAATGATATGATCTGAATGAATTGTCATTTAATGATGAGTTCTATATAAGGGATATCTATCCCAATATTCTGTTGGGTTGACCATAATATAAGGAACCCCAAAATAAATTGGATCTTATGAAAAAAGAGTTGTCCTCTACCTTGCGAGATGAGGACATCTCACTTTTTTTAAAGTGGGGTAGAATGTAAGATTCCTCCCCAGCCTTCGAGGTATACAGGAATAAGAACCTCCCTTTCTGATCTTATAATTGTTCCCTCTCTAAGATAAAAGAAAGAGTCTATTTAAAAAAGGAAGACCCTTTCCCCAGAATACTTTCTCAGGAGGCCCACTTGTTTTAATGATTCAAAACGATGAGTTCAGAAGTGAGAACCGGTGTTTTGGGTGCCAAGGTTTTGGTCATTAGTTAAAAGACTGCCCGACTGCTGTCATGTCAAGAGCACAGGGAAGTCAAGAACCCCGAATTCAAAGACCAATTCTTTCATACAATCTAATCAGGGTCCGTCTCGGACAAGATTGCTTAACTCCATTAACTAGGTCTGACCCATTGATTAGGGTCGAGATGTCCAGACAAATGCTTGATGACATGGAGCAGCAGATGCAGGCAATTCATAAAGATATAAAACCTATCAGGATCGACAGAAAAAGTATACAGATAAGAAGAGGACAGTCAGAGAATTCAAAGAAGCAGATATGGTCTTCATTTGAGTACGGCCTAAATGAAGTTCCTATCCCTTAGGAAGTATAAGAAGTTTTCTCCCAGATATTGTGGGCCAATCGGATTTCAATGAAAGTAGGTGACTTAGCCTACGAGCTTCTTTTATCTCCTCATCTCAAAGTTCATAATGTATTTCATGTAAGCCTTCTATAGAAATATGTGCCAAACCCAAATCATGGAAAGACGGTAAAACTTCAGTGGTAAGATACCCCATTGGCTTTTAGGTTACGCTAGTTCCTTCTTTTATATAAGTTGTGACTCTTACTTGTCGCTCGCAGTAATCTTACTTCCATCAATCTCCTTTCTTTCTTAATCTCTTTCATGGCTTGGCAGCAAGACTTAGTTTTATCCATGATGATTTCTCACCTTCAAGACGCAAGCAAGTCTGTGAAGAAGGATTTTATAGAACTGTATGAGCGCTCACTTTTCCCTCACTTGGGAACTTCTGTAGCTCAGACCAAATGGCGGACCTATCGAGACATAACTAGGGTAACATCGTGGGGTGAGCAGCACTTTCGTAACAATGTCTGCTTGGCTATGGTTATTGAAGCTTTGGGTTTGGGTCCCCGATTCTATTGCGTGATGAGTTCAAGGCATGGTGGATTTTCTGAGCGGGTCTTCTTACTTGCATGTTTTCTTCCTCACCAGAAGATATGCCTTTATCCCAATTTCAGCTTGCCTCTTGGAGGTCCTTTTATTAGGTCACCTCATACCAATGAGATAGGTACTGCAATAACCGACCAAATTATTCCCAGAGATGAGTTACCTTATATGTGTGCTGCTTGAAGAGTGCTACTTTTGTGACCATATGATGGACAGGCTTATGGAATTGTAAAAAATTCTTCTATCTTTACTGTATATGTTCCAAGATTGAATAAAGTTGAAATCTTTGTTCTTGTCTTGAGTCTTGCTCTCTTTGAGACTTTTCTTGGTGGTTACTTTTAATTAAATTTTCTCTTAGTCTCATATTTGTGCATCTTGCGAAATTACCCCCAAATTGCGAGATGAGGGCATCTCGCGTTTTTCAAGTAGGAGAGAATGTAAGATTCGTCCCCAGCCTCTCAAGATGTCCAGCATCTTCTCCTGTAATCAATCCCCTCTTCATAAATATAAAAGATCTTGTCTCTGCCTGTTTTGACAGAGAGAGAAAATATTCTAGAGAGAGAATATTCAGATTTTGAATATTTTTAGATAAAAAAATTTCTCATAATATTAAAATGAATTCCCCTGAAACAGAAATTCAAAAAGAACTTTCCAATGTGCAATTGGAATTAATTGGAAATGGGTATAAAGGACCTTAGCCTAAGGGTCTAGATTTTTAGAAATTTTTGGATTATGGTCCAATTAAGGTTCCTGTGGGCCAATAGGATCAATCCATGTGTGGGGAGGAGATAAATCCAATTTGTAAAAGAAGATACCCAAAAATGAGTAAATGCTCACATAAGATGAAGAGTTGACTATGTACAAGGTTTATTTAGTAAGAAACTATGAGTAATATAAAAAATATGAGATATTTTGGGTATAATGATTCCATTTTAACACATATGTAAGGAAGGGGAGTCCCTTTAATGAGGTGCATACTTCACATGCTTGAATGAGTTTTAAACTCAAAAATAATGTGATATTTTTATCTCTCCTCTCTCTTGAACCAAACCAAATCAAAATGGAACCAAACCGAATCAAAAAGTAACCAAACTAGGTCCAAATCTAGTCCAAATTCAACCAAACTGAAATCTAGAAAATTCTAGACATCAGTTAGCTTTGGTTAGAGCTTCCCTCTCCTATAAATAGAACATGAATCCTTTGAAAAAAATAGAAGAATTTTACTATATTAGAATTATGCTGAAATAATGCTAATTTTTACTATTCTCTAAAATTCTCTCCAAATTGGAGAAATTGGAGCTTCCTTCTTTCTTCAATCCCCATTGGTGGATCCATCAACATACTAAACCAATTGATTGGTTGGGGGCCTCTACTGTGAACAAAGAATCAAGTAATTTGTAAGGTAAATGGTGAATTTTGATCTTTTCTATAATTTCTCAATGTTTCTCTCTTCTCAACCCCTCTCAAGATTGAGAAGCTTAATTGGAATGGTTTTTGAATTCTATTGAAGTTAATTGATGAATGGTAGTAAAGAATTACATAAATTGATGAATGCTATTGAAGTTAATTGATGAATGACAGTAAAGAATTACATAAATTTTTATTTATGCTTAATTCTAATGGTTTTTATGTAATTTCTCTCTCTCACTCAAGAAATGATCATACTCTTGGCCCATTCTCAATCCAAATGAAGCTTTTCATAAAGCTTTTCCTTAATCCAAAATTCATCTATGCTTGAGGCCAAATTAATGGCTTTTTTCTATGCTCTTAGTTTATGTATTTTATGAATATTAGTGATTCATTCCAATGGGTTAATGATCCAATTAGGGATCATTCTAATCATTCCTTTAATGATAAGCTTTACCTTAAAAAAATGAGATTTATCAGTCATAGTAGTGGAGCTATGGTAAAATTTTTACAAAAATTACACATAAAATAATTTTATTCAAAGCATGAAAAGAGGACTTCCTATCATATTCTAGGAATTATCATCCTAGATTAATTGAAAGAATTTCATTGTAATCATAAAGAAATTGATTTTCATATTATGCATAATTGATTTTCATGCATAGAGGTATGCATAAAAGATTATTATTTTAATGTAAAAGTGTTACTTTTATCATATTTGGATTTCATGCATAGAGGTATGCATAAAAGATTAGGATTTCATGCATAGAGGTATGCATAAAAGATTATTATTTTAATATAAGAGTGTTACTTTTATCATATTTGGATTTCATGCATAGAGGTATGCATAAAAGTTTATTATTTTAATGTAAAAATGTTACTTTTATCATATTTGGATTTCATGCATAGAGGTATGCATAAAAGATTATTATTTTAATGTAAAAGTGTTACTTTTATCATATTTGGATTTCATGCATAGAGATATGTATAAAAGATTATTATTTTAATGTGAAAGTGTTACTTTTATCATATAATTTGGATTTCATGCATAAAGGTATGCATAAAAGATTATTATTTTAATATAAAAGTGTTACTTTTATCATATTTGCATTTCATGCATAGAGGTATGCATAAAAGATTAATATTTTAATGTAAAAGTGTTACTTTTATCATATTTGGATTTCATGCATAGAGGTATGCATAAAAGATTATTATTTTAATGTAAAAGTGTTACTTTTATCATGTAATTTGGATTTCATGCATAGAGGTATGCATAAAAGATTATTATTTTAATATAAAAGTGTTACTTTTATCATATTTGGATTTCATGCATAGAGGTATGCATAAAAGATTATTATTTTAATATAAAAGTGCTACTTTTATCATATTTGGATTTCATGCATAGAGGTATGCGTAAAAGATTATTATTTTAATGTAAAAGTGTTACTTTTATCATATTTAGATTTCATGCATAGAGGTATGCATAAAAGATTATTATTTTAATGTAAAAGTGTTACTTTTATCATATTTGACTTTCATGCATAGAGTTATGCATAAAAGATATTTTTTTAATACTAAAAGTGTGATTTTCATCATAAATGGAATTTATGCATAAATTAGATGCATAAGAGAAATTCTTTTATTCTAAAAGTGTAATTCCTACTAAATTGGATTTATGCATGGAAAGATGCATAAAGAATTTATTTTAATCCAAAAGTGTCCTTCTCATTTAAAATGAATTTATGCATAGGAAGATTCATAAAAAGATTGATTTTTATTTCGAAAGTGTTAGTCTCCTTAAATGGAATTTATGCATAAATAGATGCGCAAAGATATCTTATATCAAATATAAGAATTCTCTTGTATTCTATAAATAGATATTAGGATGTGATAAGAGGTGTATGAGATGTGATAAGATGCGTATGGAAAGTGATAGGATGTGATAAGAGGTGTATGAGATGTGATAAGATGTGTATGAGATGTGATAGGATATGATAAGAGGTGTATGAGATGTGATAGGATGTGCTAAGATGAGTTAGGATGTGATAAGATGTCTATGGGATGAGGTAAAAAGTGTATCTGATGGGATAAGATGTTTATGGGTTGTGATAGGGCAAGAATGGATGTGATGTGGATGTATGAATGTAGATATGGATGTGAATGTGAATGTGGATGTGAATGTATGGATGTGGATGTATGTATGTATGTATGTGGATGTGGATGTATGAATGAGGATGTGAAAATGGATGTATACATGTAGATGTGGATGTATGGATGTGAATGTGAATGTGGATGTGGATGTGGATGTATGGATGTAGGTATGGATGTGGATGTATGTATGTGAATGCGAATGTATGAAAGAGGATGTGAAAATGGATGTATGCATGTAGATGTGGATGTATGGATGTAAATGTGGATGTGGATGTGGATATATGGATGTGGATATGGATGTGTATGTATGAATGCGGATATGGGATTGGATGTATAATGTGGATGTACGAACATGGATATGTATGTAGAATAATGAATGTGAATGTGTATGTGAAATAATGTGTCGTCGATATGAGTAAATAGATAAGAATGAGTACACATTGAATGGAATGTGGAATAAGTAATGTGGACTGAGGAGGAATAATGTGGAAAGACGAGAAGTTCGATATAGAAACTGTATTTTGTGACTATTTGTAAATGAATATTTTATGTCAAGAATGCTAGGGAAGCATTTTAACCGTCTTATGGATTAAGCTCATGGAGACCTAACTGATAAAGTTGCAATGGCTGACGGAGAGTCAATGGAGGACGTCTCGCGTAGCAAAGTCGACCGAGGTCTTGACCAACCTCGGTTCGATTTAAATGGTGAGCTTTCGGTATGGTGGATGAGGGACCAAGGAAGCGGCCTATGAGTGAAGCGCTAGGTCACCTGCGAAGGATCCTAGAGGGTGACCATACGGTGCTCGGGCTCTGGGTCGCCGAAGATACCCACACGTGCGTCGTGGAAGATATTGGAACAAGGAGTAAGAGTTATTTTTTGAAATTGGGCATGGATCTGGTTGATTGACCTTGCTGGTCCTCAACGGATGAGTCCATGGCTCTCTTATATGGATCTGTTGATTGATCTTGCTGATCTTCAACGAGAATTCCATCTTGATTTTTTTATGTGGAAATATTGTTGGGTACTATGAGCTAGGAACTATCGAAAAGGCCCCTGAGTGAACAAGTGGTGAGCGTTCTGGTTGCCAATGATGCCTTATGTACACCGATGAATGAATGATTAGAAATATGGATTCAACCGGAGATTTTGAGGATAGTGATCAATGAGATAATGGTTTCATTAAAGGATTGTTTAAAGTTAGCTGATGTTGAGAAAAAGGCAATTTCATATTGGGTGCGTAAGTGGTGTGACTAGTTTTAAGTTTGCATTGGATCCCATCACTACAGTGGTGGGCGGTTGGCTAACCCATGGGATTGGTAGGCTGGACTAATGGATCCGTAAATCGAGACTCAATTTCTGTTATTACGATAGATGAAGTAAATCCCGGATAGTGATTGTTCTATGGATAGGAATCAACGGCTGTGCCTCTTGATGGGGAAAAAAGCGTTGATCCCAATGATCCAAGTGCAAGTTTCTTCCTTGATCTGACCAAGTACCTTTATAGGTGCAGTCGGATCAGTTTTATCAATAATGGTCTTGACTACGTTAGAGTAAAGAGTTATCCTGGTGGAATCGCCCGTGCTTTCCGGGTAAAGAAAGTTTTTCCGGATTCGGTTTTGGAAAAACTGACGGATTAGTCTCTTGCTCAGATATCCGTGGGCGAGGCCCCGAGTGTGGACCCTGCCCCGCGCAAGAAGTGCTACTTCTGCTGCTAGCATCCCGAATCCATTGCGTGGTAGGGACAGGGATCTTACAGTGACTACTTGTTTGGTTCTACTATTCCAGTGGTTGGGCGGTGGCTAACCCATGGGCCGGATGGGGTTAGGCTGGAATCAGTAGAGTTTTAATAATAAAATTGAATAATAGGAATACGCTTAGAACTCGAGTAGTTAATTAGAATCCTGAAGACTTCTCTAAAGAATAAATCAACGGCTGTGCCTGATTCAATCAGGAAAAAAGCGTTGATTTCTTCAAGTTAAGTCTGTAATAGTTTCCCTTCTATTTGGTTTATTCAGATGAAGGTTCGTTCAATTCCTTGACCTCGTTAGAAAAATTCGTTAATTAAAAAAATGGCAAAATCGTCCCCGCTTCCCGGGCATGGAAAATTTTCTCGATTTTGGTTTTCGGAAGGACCACTAGCTTAGTCTTGTGCCCGGATATTCGAGGGCGAGGCCCTGAGTGAGAAACCCTGCCCCGTGGAAGAGAGATCTACTTCCACTGCTACCATCCGGGAATCCGGTGTGCAAGAGGGGGTAGCAGAATCTCACAGTTGGTAAAATTTATGTAACAGTAATACAGAAACTGATTAAAATTTGAAAGTAAATCTGGGAAATAATTTTTTCACCTGTTAATATTATCTTGAATAAACTTCAAAAAAAATAAATTGAAAACTTATCGACTGGTTGGTATAGAATTTTTATACCAAAGTATGCTCTCATAGCTTCCCCCCTGACTAATCTTCTCAAGAAGAATATTCTATTTCAATGGTCTCCTAGGTGCTAGAGTGCTTTTGATAAGCTGAAGATTGCCTTGGTAACCAATCCCGTTCTGAAGGTGCCAGATTTCTCTCTACCCTTTGAGGTAGTAAACTGATGCCAGTGGTTTTTCCCTCGGAGGTGCACTCATGCAGGAAGGTCATGCAGTGGCCTATGAATCCCGAAAACTCAGAACGCATGAGAGGAATTATGCTGTCCACGACTTGGAACTACTCTCAGTAGTATATGCCCTGAAGTTTTGGAGACATTACTTACTGGGTCAAAGATTCACTTTGATGATAGATCATAAGAGCTCTACTATGCAGGCTATGCATTCCCAATGATGAGGGAACTAAGGGTCAAATTCTGAATGAAGCCCATGACAGCCTTATTGCAGGACATCTAGGTTTCATCAAAACCTACATGTCTGTGAAGAAAAGCTTCTTTTGGCCTAGTCTAAAAAGGGATGTGCTTAATCATGTACGTCAATGTCTGACCTGTCAGAAAGTCAAGGCCGAGATAGTAAAAATTCCTGGGAAGTTACATCCTTTAGACATCCCCCAGATGAAGTGGGAATGTATTAGTATGGATTTTATTACTGGATTACCTCTGTGCAATCAGGTTACAACTCCATCCTCGTGGTAGTTGATAGATTAACCAAAGTTGCCCATATGATTCCAATAAAAGAAATCTATAGTGCAGTGGATGTGGCTAGAGTGTTTCTCAAGGAAATCTTCAGATTGCATGGCCTACCCAGAAGAATAGTAAGTGATCGAGACCCCAAATTCACGTCAAGATTCTGGACTGCATTTTTTGAAGCAGTAGGAACTTTCTTGGATCTCAGCACAGCTTACCACCCTGAGACCGATGGTCAAACAGAAAGGGTAAACCAAGTAATCAAAGATATACTTCGGTCATGCTCTGGCAGGGAACCCAAGAAGTGGCTAAGCTATCTACACCTAGTAGAGTTCGCCTACAATGCTTCTTATCACAGAAGTATTGGGATGAGCCCTTTCAAAGTTTTGTATGGACAAGATTACTTAACTTCATTAACTTGGTCCAACCCATTGATTAGGGTCGAGATGTCTAGACAGATGCTTGATAACATGGAGCAGTAGTAGCAGATGCAGGCAATTTGTAAAGATATAAAAGCTGCCCAAGATAGACAGAAGCAGTATGTAGATAAGAAGAGGACAGACAGAGAATTCAAAGAAGCAGATATGGTCTTCATTTGAGTACGCCCCAAAAGAAGTTCTCTATCTCTTGGGAAGTACAAGAAGTTATCCCCCAGATATTGTGGGCCATATCTGATTACAAAGAAAGTAGGTGACTTAGCCTACGAGCTTCTTTTGCCTCCTCATCTCAAAGTACATAATGTATTTCATGTCATCCTTCTTAAAAAGTATATACCAAGCCCGAATCATGTGCGTGATGATGAAATCTTAACTTCTTCAACCCAAGGGAAGATGGAACTCCAACTTGAAGAAATCCTTGATATTCGAGAAAAGATTCTCAGGAACAGAATTCTGAGAGAATTATTGGTTAAATGGAAGTTCTATCCTTTTGAAGATGCCACCTAGAAGAAAGAAGCCGATCTATTGCGAGACTACCCCCAGTTTGCGAGATGAGGACATCTCGTGTTTTTCAAGTGGGACAGAATGTAAGATTCCTCCCCAGCCTGTCAAGATGTCCAACATCTTCCGCTGTAATCAATTCCCTCTTCAAAAATATAAAAGATCTTGTTTCTACCTGTTTTGGTCTAGAGAGAGAATATTCAGATTTTGAATATTTTTGGATGAAAAAATATCTATTCTTATTAAAATAAGTTCCCTCGAAATAGAAGTTCAAAAAGATTTTCAGAAGGTGCATTAGAAATTAAGTATAATTTATTCAAGAGGCCTTATCCTAGGGGTCCAGATTTTTAAAAAATTTTAAATTAAGGTTTTGAAGGGCCAATCAAATTCATCCAAATGTATGAAGAAGATAAATAGAAGAAATAAAGAAAATCACCCCCAAAAATGAGTAAATACTCACATAAGATGAAGAGTGGACTAAGGACCAAAGGAAAAGCTAAAAAAATGGATTTTTGACACCTCACAATGGGGATTCCCCCTCATGAATGAGGCGCCTACTTCACATGTGCAATTGAGTTTTAAATCTTCAAAAATTGAGATATTTCATCTCTCCTCTCTCCTAATTCAAAAATTGAGATATTTCATCTCTCCTAATTTAAGTCTAGTTCCAAAAAGTTAGCTCAACTGACCTAAAAATGGTCAAAAATTGACCAAACCGATTTGAAAAATTCTAGAATCAGTTTGTTTGGTTAGGAGCTCAATTTTTTCTATAAATAGAAGCCTCCCCCTTTGTTGAAAAATAATAGTGTTTATGCACTATTACTCTACTCCTCCTCCCAAGCCAAGAACTGTGAATTTATTAATAATTCACTAGTTTTTGACGTTTCCCTCTTCCAAAGATTGGTGGCCACTCTTGTTACAAACAAGAGTAGAACCCTCAACCCATCAAGCCAAAGGAAAGCTCCCAGAATTTATGTAAGTAGAGATCTTGTAATTTTCTTTATTGATTTTTATGCTTTTCTAATTTTTATGATTGTTTGAAGTGATAAATGGATGCTATGCCTTGATCGAAAGGCTTTTCTCCTTTCTCTTCTTAGAATCAACCCTTCTTTATCCTAGTTAAGTGATAATTATTGGAATTAAACTTTTTATAATGTTTTCTCTTTTATAAGTGAATTTTGATTAGTCTAGATTACTTTAAATCAACCCTTCTTTATCCTAGTTAAGTGATAATTATTGGAATTAAACTTTTTATAATGTTTTCTCTTTTATAAGTGAATTTTGATTAGTCTAGATTACTTCAATTAGAGTTAATTTTTAAGACAAATTAAGTAGGAAAATTTGAAAAATGGTCAGCCATACAAAGGAGGTTATGGCAATATTTTTGGAAATAAGTATTATCTTTTATTATGCTAAAAGAGTAATCCCTATCATTTCTATACTCTAAAAGTGTCATTTTCATGCATAGAAGATGAATATTGATAATTTTTTTATATGCATAAAAGAATAAATTTTTATTATGAAAGTGTTACTTTCATCAAAATAGATTTTTATGCATAAAAGAATAATTTTTTTATTATGAAAGTGTTACTTTCATCAAAATGGATTTTTATGCATAAAAGAATAATTTTTTTAATTATGAAAGTGTTACTTTCATCAAAATAGTTTTTTATGCATAAAAGAATAAAAATTTTTAATTATAAAAGTTACTTTCATCAAAATGGATTTTTATGCATAAAAGAATATTTTTTTTATGAAAGTGTTACTTTCATCAAAATGGATTTTTATGCATAAAAGAATATTTTTGTTTATTATAAAAGTTTTACTTTCATCAAAATGGATTTTTATGCATAAAAGAATAACTTTTTTATTATGAAAATGTTACTTTCATCAAAATGGATTTTTATGCATAAAAGAATTTTTTTTAAATTATAAAAGTGTTACTTTCATCAAAATGGATTTTTATGCATAAAAGATTAAAATTTTTTATTATAAAAGTGTTACTTTCATCAAAATGGATTTTTTATGCATAAAGGAATAATTTTTTTATTATGAAAGTGTAACTTTCATCAAAATGGATTTTTATGCATAAAGAATAATTTTTTATTAATATAAAAGTGTTACTTTTATCAAAATGGATTTTTATGCATAAAAGAAGATTTTTTTAAATAAAAGTGTTACTTTCATCAAAATGGTTTTTTATGCATAAAAGAATAATTTTTTTAAATAAAAGTGTTACTTTCATCAAAATGGATTTTATGCATAAAAGAATATTTCTTTTTAATTATAAAAGTGTTACTTTTATCATTATTGATTTTTATGCATAAAAGGATGCATAAAAGAAATTTTTATTTTAAAAGTGTTACTTTCATCATTATTGATTTTTATGCATAAAAGGATGCATAAAAGAAATTCTTTTATTGTAAAAGTGTTACTTTCACTAATATTGATTTTTATGCATAAAATGATGCATAAAAGAATTTTTATATCAAGATAAGAGTTCTCTTTAATCCTATGTCTGATTCTCATGAATATTATTGGTAAATGAATAAGAAAAATTCTACCGTTTTATATTCTCTAGGATGATAATGAGAAGATTTCAAAAAAACTATTGAAATCGAAAATTTAGATAAATGATTCCTCATAGGAACTTGTGATTAGTTTTAAATTCAGTAAAATAGTAATTGAAATATTAACCTTTGATAAAGATAGTTCAAGAAGAACCTTTTCAGACTCAAAACTTGAATCAGACTATGACCAAGACCTAACTCCTTCGTCAGTTTCAAGAAATGACGATGTGACCAGTTCCGTAATCTACACTCAAATCACCCATCGAATCTGAAACTAAGTTGAGATCTTTGACTTTGATCTGAGGATCAAGAATTTAGAATTCGAGGAATTCTGCTTGTGTCATCTAGAAGTCTTGGGATACGGAATTAAGATATACTCATTGTATTCAAAAGAAAATCAAAACTAAAAACTTGCATAGAAACCGTTTTCTTAAAGGACTGTCTTACGCCAGAATGCTGGAGGGAGCATTTGGTATATGTGTTTTCTAAGGGAAGTTTAGTTGCAACATCTGGTGGGGAGGAGTGTTCAAAGGACAGCTCACGCGGCAAGGCCTGCCCAGGTCTTGACCAGCCTCGGTATGGTTAAAATGGTGCGCTTCCGGTACGATGGACGAGGGCCCACGAAGCGGTCCCTGAGTGAAGTGCCAGGACACTTAAGGAGGATCTTAGAGGATTCTGACTAGGAGATGCACGGGCTTGCGGTGCCGAGGACACCCATGCGTATGTCAAGGAAGATATTATATGATGGACCAATGTTTATTGTAATCTTGTTACTGGATCTCGTTGTTGATCCGCTGATCTCAACGGAGAGTCCACAGTGATACTGTTTTCTGAGAAACAAAGACTCAATGGAAATTTTGAGTTATGACATGTGTAACCTGTAATTGTTTGTCAATGGATTGTTTTATAAGTTAAAGTTTAAAGAGGAGTGTGTGCGTATCTGTTTTCTAAAGCAAAAGTTAAGAAAGGCATTCAATTATGGGTGGGTGAGTACTTGTTTGGTTCTACTATTCCAGTGGTTGGGGCCCATGGGCCGGATAGGTTGGAATCATTAGAGTTTCAATAATATAATTGAATAATAGGAATACGCTTAGAACTCGAGTAGTTAATTAGAATCCTGAAGACTTCTCTAAAGAATAAATCGATGTGGTTGACTGATTCAATCAGGAAAAAAGCATTGATTCCTTCAAGCTAAGTTTGTAATAGTTCCCCTCTATCTGGTTTATTCAGATGAAGGTTAGTTCAATACCTTGATCTCGTTAGAAAAATTCATTAATAAAATAAAAATGGTGGAATCGTCCCGCTTCCCGGGCATGGGAAATTTTCCCGGTTTCAGTTTTTAGAAGGACCACCAGCTCAGTCTCGTGCCCGGACATTCGAGGGCAAGGCCCCGAGTGAGAAACCCTACCCCGCGCAAGAGAGATCTACTTCCGCTGCTCGGGAATCCCCGGTGTGCAGAGGGGGCAGCGGGATCTCATACCTTGGAAGGGAGCAACCAAAAGAACATGAACATGCTTTTCTCATGGGAAAAACTACCTAGATATCTTACCAACCAATAGTTGATCCCTTATAGATACCCTACCTTGACTCTTTATTTAATTCAATTTAATATATTTTTATCTAATCCTTTATCAATCCCCACCTTCCACACCATCTTAGCCTACATATCAACATAACCAACACCACCCTCTTCTTCTTTGAATAAGCTATTGAATAGGCTATCTCCTTAAAAAAGAATAGATTTGACTTGAGGAGACACACACAAACCCTCATTACTCTTATATTAATCTATCTCACACAACGTAGAGAATCTCCATGGTTAGCTTCTTTCTCCTTCACCACAACCAGCACATTTTACAAGTGATAAGTTTACACACATAACATAACCTAGTACTAATGTCCACACACACTTCGCCAGTTGGGCACGGCCATTATTATCCACACACCCCTAGACCGCCACTATCCACACATCTAACACTATCCACCACCAGTTGTTGTCGATGAGCTTGCATTATCAACATTCCTCCTCTAGCTCACCATATCCATCTCATGTACTCTAAGCTTGTCTCTGAACTACTCATAATTCTCTTAACCAAGTGATTTGGTAAAGATACCTGTAACTTGTTCTTCTATCGTCACATATGTCAAGTCAAACTTTCTATCCAACACCTTCTCCTTGATGAAATGATAATGGACCTTTACGTGTTTAATGGTCCTCACATGATAAACCAGATTACTGCTCATGTTGTCACAATGCATGATAACTCCTCCATCATGGTGCTGTCCCAAATCATCAAGTAACTTTGCCATACCACTTCACATGTAGCCATAGTTGTTCCTTTATAATTTTTCCTTGGTGTGCTAGATAAAGAAGTTTTGTGTTTCCTCTTGTTGCTCTCACTCGTTGTAGCACTTCCCATGCTAAACGCATACCCACTAGTAGATCTCCTATCAGAAGCACTTCCTGTCCAATCTGCATAAGTGTAACCATACACCATCACATCCTTTCCATGCTCATAAAATAAACCATAATGGGTAAATGGTCTTCACATATCTTATGATCCTCCTGCCACCACATAACATAAATTTGGTATAGTGATAGTTAAGTAAATCAAGCTACTAACCATCTTCCTCTGTACATAGTAACATCATCCAATTCATCATTTAATTCATTACCAAGATCAGCCCATAGCTTTATGTTTTTCTCCAATGGTGTTACCATAGGCTTGCATCCATTCATGCCATACTTTTCCAACATATCCAAGACATATTGCCTTTGCATTAACCATATACCATGTGATGTCTCCTGATAACCTCAATGCTAAGAAATAATCTTAGATATCCCAAATATTTCATGTCAAAATGGTTTCTCAATAATACCTTCACATTGCCAATGTATTCCCTAATCATGTGTGACTATCTAGTCATCCACATAAATCACAATCAAAACCAAACCATTCCATATATTCTTTACATATAGTGAAGAATATAAATTTTGCACATGAAATCCAATGCTTGAGAAGAGACGATAGTAGAACTTCTCCTTGAGGTTCATTTTGTGAACCTATTAAAATCCTCTCTCACTAAACCCAACACCATGTAGCACATATGACCCACATCACAATGAGCCAGGGAATGATTGCTGGAATTGGGTTAGGGTTGCAACAATGCACACACATAACATAGAGAAGCTTGAGAGCACACAAACTCACTAGAATAGAATGAACAAATGTGTGACAGATATAAAAGATAAGTACACACCCCAAAATGAGTAGATAAGAGGGTGTACATATGCGGTGTACATATGCACGGGGGGAAAAACCTCCTAGTGAGGGAAAAAGTGCTGCGGCGGTCCTAAGTGTGTTCACACACATCACTACCATATAATGCTACAAATCCCCCTTGGAGTGATGATGTGAACATGTACAAGGTATGGCCGATCAATCCTGAAAAGGCAGTAAGTCCAAAGTTTTATGAAAAGCTTCAAAGCCTTTGTGAATAAATCTGCCATGTTGTCATGTGTAGGCACATAGATCAAGCTAATCTCTGCTATAGAGAGTCTTTCCCTGACATAGTGGTAATGCACCTCAATGTGCATAGTGAGAGCATGAAACATTGGGTTCCTCACAATTGCTAATGCACTTTGGCTATCAGTGAAAATGGTAGTGCTAGATGACTGTCCAACACTCAAATTAGCCATAAGACATCCGAGCAACACATACTCAACTATAACTGTAAAAGTTGCCCTGCACTCAGCTTCACAGCTAGAAGTGGCCACTGTAGGTTGCTTCTTGTTGGCTGAGCCATGATATACATGAATCACCAAGGTGAAAGCAAAAACCACTAGTGGACACTCGTGTGTCATAACATCCAACCCAATCTGAATCACTAAAAGCATGCAGCTGTGACTCACCCCCGTTGGATATGCATAAATCTTCTCAATTGTGAGATCGCATACTGTATATCTGGCCTCGTGTTGCATACATAAAGAAGAGATCCAACATCTTGCTGATACAAACTAGCATCAAAGGAGTCCACTGTATCTTGAAGACTAAGTCGAGTACCTATCTCCATAGGTGTAGCCACAAGTTTATAGTCTTCAAGATTAAACCTCCTCAATAGCTTATGTATATATTTGGACTGCAACATAACAATGCCATCATTGCACTGCATAAACTGAATCCCCAAATAATAATGTAAGGGCCCCAAATGTGACATCTCAAACGATGACTACAAATCAGCCTTAAAAGCTGAAATCTGATCTATATTGGGTCCATGAGCAGCATGTCATCAACGTATAGAACGATGACCAAAATTGTGTCCTTACTTCTCTTCACATAGAGGGTACTCTGTGTTGGACTGTTGTAAAAATCATTTGCAACCAAGTATGCATGAATCTTCTCATACCATGCTCTAGGAGCCTGCTTAAGGCCATAAAGAGCCTTTTTCAACCTGCATACTTTAGACTCTTCCCCTTTCACATCAAAACTAGGAGGCTGCGATACATACACCTCCTCATGTAAATCACCATTCAAGAATGTAGTCTTAATGTCCAACTGATGTACATTCCACCCATGATGTGCTGCCCCCAAAGCAATGAGACACCTAATGATGGTAGTCATACAAGATGTGGGTGCAAAGGTCTCATCATAATCAATGCCCTTTTTCTAGGCATACCCCTTTGTAACAAGTCTTAATGTCCAACTGATGTACATTCCACCCATGATGTGCTACCCCCAAAGCAATGAGACACCTAATGATGGTATAGTCATACAAGATGTGTGTAAGATTCTCCCCCAGCCTTCGAGGTATACAGGAGTAAGAATCTCCCTTTCTGATCTTATAATTATTCTCTCTAAAATAAAAGAAAGATTCTGTTTAAAAAAGGAAGAACCTTTCCCCTGAATACTTCTCAAGAGTCCCACCTATTTTAAGGATTCAGAACAATGAGTTCAGAAGTGAGAATCGATGTTGTGGATATCAAGGTTTTGGTCATTCGAGTACGGCCGAAAAGAAGTTCTTTATCTCTTTGCCTTCTATAGAAAAATGTGCCAAACCCAAATCATGGAAAGATGGTAAAACTTCAGTGGCAAGTTACCGTTGGCTTCTAAGTTACGCTAGCTCCTTCCTTTATGTAAGTCGTAACTTTTACTTGTCATTCACAGTAATCTTACTCCCATCGATCTCCTTTCTTTCTTAATCTCCTTCATGGCTTAGCAACAAGAATTAGTTTTATCCATAATGATTCCTCACCTTCAAGATGCAAGTGAGTCTGTGAAGAAGGATTTTATAGAACAGTATGAGCGCTCACTTTTTCCTCACTTGGGAACTTCTGTAGCTCAGACCAAATGGCGGACCTATCAAGACATAACGAGGGTAACACCCTGGGGTCAACAGCACTTTCGTAACAATGTCCGCTTGGCCATGGTTATCGAAGCCTTGGGTTTGGGTCCCCGATACTACTGCGTCATGAGATCAAGACATCTTGGATTTTCTGAGCGGGTCTTCTTACTGGCGTGTTTTCTTCCTCATGAGAAGATATGCCTTTACCCCGTTTTTGGTTTGCCTCTCAGAGGTCCTTTTGTTAGAACACCTCATACCACTGAGATAGGCGCGGCAATAACCAACAGAATCATTCCCATAGATGAGTTACCTTATACGTGCGCAACTTGTGAGTGCTGCTTTTGTGATCATATGATGGACGGGCTTATGGAAGTGTAAAGAGTTCTTCTATCTTTACTGTATATGTTCCAAGAATGAATAAAGTTTAAATCTTGTTCTTGTCTTGACCCTTACTCTCTTTGAGACTTTTTTAATTGGTGATTAATCTTAATTAAAAAATTTCTCTCAGTCTCATATTTGTGCATCTTGCGAAATTACACCAGTTTGCGAGATGAGGACATCTCGCGTTTTTTAAGTGGGGTAGAATGTAAGATTCCTCCCCCACCCCCTTTTTGATGTCTAGTATCTTCCAGTGTAATCAATCCCTCTTCAGAAATATAAAGACCTTGTTTCTAACTATGTTAACCTAGAGAGAGAAAATATTCTAGAGAGAGAATATTCAGATTTTGAATATTTTTGGATAGAAAAATATCTCTTATAATTAAGATGAATTCCCTTGAAACAGAAATTCAAAAAGAATTTTCCAATGTGCAATTGGAATTAATTGGAAATGTGTATAAAGGACCTTAGCCTAAGGGTCTAGAATTTTCAGAAATTTTGGATTATGGTCCAATTAAGGTTCCTATAGGCCAGTAGCATCAATCCATGTGTAGGGAGGAGATAAATCCAATTTGTAAAAGAAGATACCCAAAAATGAGTAAATGCTCACATAAGATGAAGAGTTGAAAATGTACAAGGTTTATTAGTAAAAAACTATGAGCAATATTAAAATGATTCCATTATGAAACATATATAAGGAAGGGGAGTTCTTTAAAGGAGGTGCATATTTCACATAAGATGAAGAGTTGAAAATGTACAAGGTTTATTAGTAAAAAACTATGAGCAATATTAAAATGATTCCATTATGACACATATGTAAGGAAGGGGAGTTCTTTAAAGGAGGTGCATATTTCACATGCTTGAATGAGTTTTAAACTCATAAAAATTGAGATATTTCATCTCTCCTCTCTCCTCATTCAAGTCTAGTTCCAAAAACTTAGCTTAACTGACCTAAAAATGGTCAAATATTGACCAAACTGATTTAGAAAATTCTAGAATCAGTTTGTTTGGTTAGGAGCTCAATTTTTCCTATAAATAGAAGCCTCCCCCTTGTTGAAAAAAATATAGTGTTTATGCATCGTTACTCTACTCCACCTAAGCCAAGAAGTGTGAATTCATTTAATAATTCACTAGTTTTTGGAGCTTCCCTCTTTCTTCAATCCCAATTAGTGGCTCCATCAACATACTTAACCAATTGATGGGTTGGGGGCCTCTACCGTGAACAAAGAATCAAGCAATTTGTAAGGTAATTAGTGAATATTGATCTTTTCTATAATTTCTCAATGTTTCTCTCTTCTCAACCCCTATCAAGCTTGAGAAGCTTATTTGGTATGGTTTTTTAAATGCTATTGAAGTTAATTGGTGAATAGTAGTGAAGAGTTACATAATTTAATAAATGCTATTGAAATTAATTTCCATTTATGTTTAAATTCTAATGGTTTTTATGTAATTTCTCTCTCACTCAAGAAATGGTCATACTTATGACCCATTCTCAATCCAAATCAAGCTTTTCATAAAGCTTTTCCTTAACCTAAGACTAAGCTATGCTTGAGACCAAATTAATGGCTTTTTTCTATGCTTTTAGTTTATGTATATTAATGATTCAATCCATTATGGATTAATGATCCAATTAGAGATCATTTTAATTATTTCCTTAATGATAAGCTTTATCCCTTAGAAAAATTGAGATTTATCAATCATAGCAGCGGAGCTATGGCAAAGTTTTTATAAAAATTATGCATAAAATAATTTCATTTAAAGCATAAAAAGAGGACTTCCTACCATATTCTAGGAATTATCATCCTAGATTAATTGAAAGATATTCATTGTCATCATAGAGAAATTGATATTATGCATAATTGATTTTCATGCATAGAGGTATGCATAAAAGATTATTATTTTAACATAAAAGTGTTACTTTTATCAATTTTCATTTTCATGCATAGAAGTATGCATAAAGTATATTTTTTTAATATTAAAAGTGTTACTTTTATCATTTTTAATTTTCATGCATAGAAGTATGCATAAAAGAAAATTTGTATATCAAAAGTGTTACTTTTATCATTTTTAATTTTCATGCATAGAAGTATGCATAAAAGAAAATTTTTATATCAAAAGTGTTACTTTTATCATTTTTAATTTTCATGCATAGAAGTATGCATAAAGGATAATTTTTTTAATATCAAAAGTGTTACTTTTATCATTTTTAATTTTCATGCATAGAAGTATACATAAAGGATATTTTTTTTATATTAAAAGTGTTACTTTTATCATTTTTCATTTTCATGCATAGAAGTATGCATAAAGGATATTTTTTTATAGTAAAAGCGTTGCTTTTATCACATTTGAAATTATTGCATAGAGGTATGCATAAAAGATGATTATTATATTATAAAAATGTTACTTTTGTCATAATTGGTTTTGATGCATAGGGTTATGCATAAAAGATATTTTTATACTAAAAGTGTGATTTTCATCATAAATAGATTTTATGCATAAATTAGATGCATAAGAGAAATTCTTTTATTCTAAAAGTGTAATTCCTACTAAATTGAATTTATGCATAAGAAGATGCATAAAAGATTGATTTTAATTCAAAAGTGTCTTTCTCATCTAAATTGAATTTATGCATAAGAAGATGCATAAAAGATTGATTTTAATTCAAAAGTGTCATTCTCATCTAAAATGAATTTATGCATAGGAAGATGCATAAAAGATTGAATTTTAATTCAAAGTGTCATTCTCATTTAAAATGAATTTATGCATAGGAAGATATATAAAAGATTGATTTTTATTTCGAAAGTGTTAGTATCCTTAAATGGAATTTATGCTTAATTAGATGCGTAAAGAAATTTTATATAAAATATAAGAATTCTCTTATATTCTATAAATAAATATGGGAAGGGATAGGATGTGATAAGACGTATATGAGAAGAGTTATGATGTGATAAGATGAGTTAGGATGTGATAAGATGAGTTAAGATGTGATAAGAGACCTATGGGATGAGTTAGGATGTGATAAGATGAGTTAAGATGTGATAAGAGACCTATGGGATGAGTTAGGATGTGATAAGATGAGTTAAGATGTGTATGGGATGAGATAAGAAGTGTATGAGATGAGATAAGATATATATGGGTTGTGATAGGGCGAGAATGGATGTGATGTAAAAGAATAGATGTGAAGGCGTATGAGGCCATATGAATGGAAATGTAGAAATAGATGAATGTAGATGTATGCATGAGGATGTATATGCATAGATGTGAAAATGGAGGTAAGCATGTAGATGTAGATGTAGATGTATAGATGTGAATGGGAATGTGGATGTGGATGTATGTGAATGTGGATGTAGATGTGAATGTGGAATGTGGATGTAGATGTGAATGTATAGATGTGAATGTGGAATGTGGATGTGGATGGATGTATGTATGTGGATGTAGATGTGGATGTATAGATGTGAATGGAAATGTGGATGTGGATGTATGTATGTATCTGGATGTGGATGTATGAATGAGGACGTGATAGTGGATGTATGCATGTGGGTGTGGATGTATGGATGTGGATATGGATGTGTATGTATGAATGTGGATACGGGATGTGGATGTATAAATGAGGATGTACAAATGGAGGTAAGCATGTAGATGTGGATGTATGGATGTGAATGTGTATATGGATGTGGATGTATGGATGTGGATATGGATGTGAATATATGATATGTGATGTGAAGGAATTTGAAGTGAAGAGATGGAAAATGATGTGATTGGATGAGTACATATATAAATGGAATGTGGAATAAGTAATGTGGATTAATGAAGGATAATGTGGAAAAATGAGAGTTAATATAGAAACTGTATTTGTAAACTATTGTAAATGCTGTTTGTAAATGGCTGTTTTATGTCAAGAATGCTGGGGAAGCATTTTGACCGTCTTGTGATTAAGGTCGTGGAGACCTAACTGTTAAAGTTGCAACTGCTGACGGAGAGTCAAGGGAGGATGTCTCGCGTAGCAAGGTCGACCGAGGTCTTGACCAGCCTCGGTTCGATTAAAAATGGTGAGCTTCCGGTACGGTGGATGAGGGACCAAGGAAGCGGCCTATGAGTGAAGCGCTAGGTCACCTGCGAAGGATCCTAGAGGGTGCTGACCATACGGTGCTCGGGATCTGGGTCGCCTAGGATACCCACGCGTGCGTCGAGGAAGATATTGGAACAAGGAGTAAGAGTTGTTTTGTGAAACCGGGCATGGATCTGGTTGATTGACCTTGCTGGTTTTCAATGGATGAGTCCATGGCTCTTTATATGGATCTGTTGGTTGATCTTGCTGATCTTCAACGAGAGTCCATCTTGATTTTTATAAGTGATTATATTGCCGAGTATTATGGGCTAGGAACTATTGAAAAGGCCCCTGTGTGGACAGGTGGTGAGCGTTCTAGTTGCCAATGATGCCATAGATACTCTGATGAAGGAATGATGGGAAATTATGAATCAACCGGATAAATTGGAAGATTGTGATCAGTGGTACTATGGTTTCATTAAAGGATTGTTTTAAAATTAGCTGATGCTAAGAAAAAGGCAATTTCATATTGGGTGTGTAAGTGGTGTGGCTAGTTTTATGTTTGCATGAACTTCCGGCTAGGGGGCCTTGGAACTCTTTTCCTTGGTACCCGGGACAAAACCTAACCAAATTCCAAATTGGATCCCATCACTACAGTGGTTGGGCGGTTGGCTAACCCATGGGATCGGATGGGGTTAGGGTGGACTGATGGATCCGTAAATCGAGACTCAATTTCTGTTACTACGATAGATAAAGCAAAATCCCGGATAGTAATTGTTCTATGGATAGGAATCAACGGCTGTGCCTCTTGACGGGAAAAAAAGCGTTGATCCCAATGATCCAAGTGCAAGTTTCTTCCATGATCCGACCGAGTATCTTTATAGGTGCAGTCGGATCAGCGTGATCAGTAATGATCTTGACTACGTTAGAGTACAAAGTTATCTTGGTGGAATCGCCCGTGCTTTCCGGGTAAGGGAAGTTTTTCCGGGTTCGGTTTTGGAAAAACCGACGGATTAGTCTCTTGTCCGGATATCCGTGGACGAGGCCTCGAATGTGGGACCCCTGTCCCGTGCGAGAAGTGCTACTTCCGCTGCCAGTATCCTGAATCCGTTGCTCGGTGGGAACAGGGATCTCACAGTTGGTATCAGAGCATTTGGTTAATAAAGATCAACTGAGAAGACAAATATATCAGAGCATTTGGTTAATAAAGATCAACTGAGAAGACAAATATATCAAAAATTTATCAAGAAACACAAAAAGGTTATAATTGTGTGATATAATTCATACAATTTGATATTCAAACTAAAATTCGTAATTTGGTAATTGGGTCTTCAGATGGAAGTACCACAATTATATAGAATCCCTGACTTGCTTGAGGCCTAGACATGATAGTATTTACCTTATAATTCCAAGGGCTGTGACTACCCGTATATACCGAGAGTATACTGCAGCTCTTTACTGACAGTATATACGAGTAAATCTAAGACTTGAAATTATAAGTGTTAATGCTATCCAGATGATGATTTCGAATGTGATTGATATGATTTTTAATTCTGTTTGAGAATTGATGAATTGATTTGGATTCTGATTGAAAAATGATGATTCCTGAAAATTGGTTGAAATGTAATAAGCTGAGCGAAACCTCAATGAGGATGAATGGGATGAGTCCCTGTGATGATATTCATAACTGGAATGATAATAATGATTTCAGCAAATCACTATGAGATTAGTGGATTGTGCTGTCAGATTGCTATTGTTAACACTTGACCCGTAGATCAAGTTAAGGGATGGCAAATGGAGAACTTGCTTAACTGAAATTTCCGTGGAGGAATCTTCAGAAGGAAAATTTTTGGTCTAATGGACCATTATCATGTTAAAGATATGAATGATATGATTTGAATGAATTGTCATTTAATGATGAGTTCCATTTAAGGGATAATTATCCCAGTATTCTGTTGGGTTGACCAGAATATAAGGAACCCAGGAAAAAAATTGGATCTTAAGAAAAAGAGTTGTCCTCTACCTTGCGAGATGAGGACATCTCGCACTTTTCAAGTGGGATAGAATGTAAGATTCTCCCCCAGCCTTCGAGGTATACAGGAGTAAGAATCTCCCTTTCTGATCTTATAGTTATTCTCTCTCTAAAATAAAAGAAAGATTCTGTTTAAAAAAGGAAGAACCTTTCCCCTGAATACTTCTCAAGAGTCCCACCTATTTTAAGGATTCAGAACAATGAGTTCAGAAGTGAGAATCGATGTTGTGGATATCAAGGTTTTGGTCTTCATTTGAGTACGGCCCAAAAGAAGTTCTTTATCTCTTGGGAAGTATAAGAAGTTATCTCCCAGATATTGTGGACTAAAGAAAGTAGGTGATTTAGCTTACGAACTTCTTTTATCTCCTCATCTCAAAGTTCTGAATGCCTTCTATAGAAAAATGTGCCAAACCCAAATCATGGAAAGATGGTAAAACTTCAGTGGCAAGTTACCGTTGGCTTCTAAGTTACGCTAGCTCCTTCCTTTATATAAGTCGTAACTTTTACTTGTCATTCACAGTAATCTTACTCCTATCGATCTCCTTTCTTTCTTAATCTCCTTCATGGCTTGGCAACAAGAATTAGTTTTATCCATAATGATTCCTCACCTTCAAGACGCAAGTGAGTCTGTGAAGAAGGATTTTATAGAATAGTATGAGCGCTCACTTTTCCCTCACTTGGGAACTTCTGTAGCTCAGACCAAATGGCGGACCTATCAAGACATAACGAGGGTAACACCCTGGGGTCAACAGCACTTTCGTAACAATGTCCGCTTGGCCATGGTTATCGAAGCCTTGGGTTTGGGTCCCCGATACTACTGCGTCATGAGATCAAGACATCTTGGGTTTTCTGAGCGGGTCTTCTTACTGGCGTGTTTTCTTCCTCATGAGAAGATATGCCTTTACCCCGTTTTTGGTTTGCCTCTCAGAGGTCCTTTTGTTAGAACACCTCATACCACTGAGATAGGCGCAACAATAACCAACAGAATCATTCCCATAGATGAGTTACCTTATACGTGCGCAACTTGTGAGTGTTGCTTTTGTGATCATATGATGGACGGGCTTATGGAAGTGTAAAGAGTTCTTCTATCTTTACTGTATATGTTCCAAGAATGAATAAAGTTTAAATCTTGTTCTTGTCTTGACCCTTACTCTCTTTGAGACTTTTTTAATTGGTGATTAATCTTAATTAAAAAATTTCTCTCAGTCTCATATTCGTGCATCTTGCGAAATTACCCCAGTTTGCGAGATGAGGACATCTCGCGTTTTTTAAGTTGGGTAGAATGTAAGATTCCTCCCCCACCCCCTTTTTGATGTCTAGTATCTTCCAGTGTAATCAATCCCTCTTCAGAAATATAAAGACCTTGTTTCTAACTATTTTAACCTAGAGAGAGAAAATATTCTAGAGAGAGAATATTCAGATTTTGAATATTTTTGGGTAGAAAAATATCTCTTATAATTAAGATGAATTCCCCTGAAACAGAAATTCAAAAAGAATTTTCCAATGTGCAATTGGAATTAATTGGAAATGTGTATAAAGGACCTTAGCCTAAGGGTCTAGAATTTTAAAAAATTTTGGATTATGGTCCAATTAAGGTTCCTATGGGCCAATAGCATCAATCCATGTGTAGGGAGGAGATAAATCCAATTTGTAAAAGAAGATACCCAAAAATGAGTAAATGCTCACATAAGATGAAGAGTTGAAAATGTACAAGGTTTATTAGTAAAAAACTATGAGCAATATTAAAATGATTCCATTATGACACATATGTAAGGAAGGGGAGTTCTTTAAAGGAGGTGCATATTTCACATAAGATGAAGAGTTGAAAATGTACAAGGTTTATTAGTAAAAAACTATGAGCAATATTAAAATGATTCCATTATGACACATATGTAAGGAAGGGGAGTTCTTTAAAGGAGGTGCATATTTCACATAAGATGAAGAGTTGAAAATGTACAAGGTTTATTGGTAAAAAACTATGAGCAATATTAAAATGATTCCATTATGACACATATGTAAGGAAGGGGAGTTCTTTAAAGGAGGTGCATATTTCACATAAGATGAAGAGTTGAAAATGTACAAGGTTTATTAGTAAAAAACTATGAGCAATATTAAAATGATTCCATTATGACACATATGTAAGGAAGGGGAGTTCTTTAAAGGAGGTGCATATTTCACATGCTTGAATGAGTTTTAAACTCATAAAAATTGAGATATTTCATCTCTCCTCTCTCCTCATTCAAGTCTAGTTCCAAAAAGTTAGCTTAACTGACCTAAAAATGGTCAAATATTGACCAAACTGATTTAGAAAATTCTAGAATCAGTTTGTTTGGTTAGGAGCTCAATTTTTCCTATAAATAGAAGCCTCCCCCTTGTTGAAAAAAATATAGTGTTTATGCATCGTTACTCTACTCCACCTAAGCCAAGAACTGTGAATTCATTTAATAATTCACTAGTTTTTGGAGCTTCCCTCTTTCTTCAATCCCCATTAGTGGCTCCATCAACATACTTAACCAATTGATTGGTTGGGGGCCTCTACCGTGAACAAAGAATCAAGCAATTTGTAAGGTAATTAGTGAATATTGATCTTTTCTATAATTTCTCAATGTTTCTCTCTTCTCAACCCCTCTCAAGTTTGAGAAGCTTAATTGGTATGGTTTTTTAAATGCTATTGAAGTTAATTGGTGAATAGTAGTGAAGAGTTACATAATTTAATAAATGCTATTGAAGTTAATTTCCATTTATGTTTAAATTCTAATGGTTTTTATGTAATTTCTCTCTCTCACTCAAGAAATGGTCATACTCATGACCCATTCTGTAAGATTCCTCTCCCAACCCCTTTTTGATGTCTAGTATCTTCCCCTGTAATCAACCCCTCTTCAGAAATATAAAGGCCTTGTTTCTAACTAGAGAGAGAAAATATTCTAGAGAGAGAATATTCAGATTTTGAATATTTTTGGATAGAAAAATATCTCTTATAATTCAGATGAGTTCCCCTGAAACAGAAATTCAAAAAGAATTTTCCAATGTGCAATTGGAATTAATTGGAAATAGGTATAAAGAACCTTAGTCTAAGGGTCTAGATTTTCAGAAATCTTTAGACTATGGTCCAATTAAGGTTCCTATGGGCCAATAGCATCAATCCATGTGTAGGGAGTAGATAAATCCAATTTGTAAAAAAGAAGATACCCAAAAATGAGTAAATGCTCACATAAGGTGAAGAGTTGAAAATGTACAAGGTTTATTAGTAAAAAACTATGAGCAATATTAAAAATATGAGATATTTTGGGAATAATGATTTTATTATGACACATATGTAAGGAAGGGGAGTCCCTTAAATGCTCACATAAGATGAAGAGTTGAAAATGTACAAGGTTTATTAGTAAAAAACTATGAGCAATATTAAAATGATTCCATTATGACACATATGTAAGGAAGGGGAGTTCTTTAAAGGATGTGCATATTTCACATAAGATGAAGAGTTGAAAATGTACAAGATTTATTAGTAAAAAACTATGAGCAATATTAAAATGATTCCATTATGACACATATGTAAGGAAAGAGAGTTCTTTAAAGGAGGTGCATATTTCACATGCTTGAATGAGTTTTAAACTCATAAAAATTGAGATATTTCATCTCTCCTCTCTCCTCATTTAAGTCTAGTTCCAAAAAGTTAGCTTAACTGACCTAAAAATGGTCAAATATTGACCAAACTGATTTAGAAAATTCTAGAATCAGTTTGTTTGGTTAGGAGCTCAATTTCTCCTATAAATAGAAGCCTCCCCCTTGTTGAAAAATATATAGTGTTTATGCATCGTTACTCTACTCCACCTAAGCCAAGAACTGTGAATTCATTTAATAATTCACTAGTTTTTGGAGCTTCCCTCTTTCTTCAATCCCCATTAGTGGCTCCATCAACATACTTAACCAATTGATTGGTTGGGGGCCTCTACCGTGAACAAAGAATCAAGCAATTTGTAAGGTAATTAGTGAATATTGATCTTTCTATAATTTCTCAATGTTTCTCTCTTCTCAACCCCTCTCAAGCTTGAGAAGTTTAATTGGTATGGTTTTTTTTAAAATGCTAATGAAGTTTGAATAGTAGTGAAGAGTTACATAATGCTATTGAAGTTAATTTTCATTTATGTTTAAATTCTAATGATTTTTATGTAAATTCCCTCTCTCACTCAAGAAATGGTCATACTCATGACCCATTCTCAATCCAAATCAAGCTTTTCATAAAGCTTTTCCTTAACCCAAGATTAAGCTATGCTTGAGGCCAAATTATTGGCTTTTTTCTATGCTTTTAGTTTATGTATATTAATGATTCAATCCATTATGGATTAATAATCCAATTAGAGATTATTTTATCCCTTAGAAAAATTGAGATTTATCAGTCATAGCAGCGGAGCTATGGCAAAATTTTTATAAAAATTATGCATAAAATAATCTCATTCAAAGCATAAAAAGAGGACTTCCTACCATATTCTAGGAATTATCATCCTAGATTAATTGAAAAAATTTCATTACAATCATGGAGAAATTGAATTTTAATATCATGCATAAAGGATAAGTTTTTATATCAAAAGTGTTATTTTTACCATTTTTATTTCATGCATAGAAGTATGCATAATGGATAAATTTTTATATCAAAAGTGTTATTTTTATCATTTTTAATTTTCATGCATAGAAGTATGCATAAAAGAAATTTTTATATCAAAAGTGTTATTTTTACCATTTTTATTTCATGCATAGAAGTATGCATAATGGATAAATTTTTATATCAAATGTGTTACTTTTATCATTTTTAATTTTCATGCATAGAAGTATGCATAAAGGAAAAAAATTTTATATCAAAAGTGTTACTTTTATCATATTGGATTTCATGCATATAGGTATGCATAAAAGATATTCTTTTTATACTAAAAGTGTGATTTTCCTCATAAATGGATTTTATGCTTAACTTAGATACATAAGAGAAATTCTTTTATTCTAAAAGTGTAATTTCCTACCAAACTGAATTTATGCATAAGAAGATGCATAAAAGATTGATTTTAATTTCGAAAGTGTTAGTCTCCTTAAATGGAATTTATGTATAAATAAATGTGTAGAGAAATCTTATATTAAATATAAGAATTCTCTTTAAAAAAAAAAAAAAAGATATGAAATGTGATAAGATGTGATAAGAGGTGTATGAGATGTGATAAGAATTGATAAGATGCGTATGGAAAGTGATAGGATGTGATAAGATGTGTATGGGATGAGGTAAGAAGTGTATGTGATAGAATAGGATGTATATGGGTTGTGATAGGGCGAGAAATGATGTGATGTAAAAGATTAGATGTGAAGACATATGGGGTTACATGAATGGGAATGTGGAAATGGATGTATGTATATGGATGTGTGGATGTGGAGATAGGAGTATGGATGTATGAATGTGAAAGTGGATGTATGAATGTGAAAATGGATGTATGCATGAAGATGTATATGCATAGATGTGAATGTGGATGTGTGGATGTGGAGATAGGAGTATGGATGTATGAATGTGAAAGTGGATGTATGAATGTGAAAATGGATGTATGCATGAAGATGTATATGCATAGATGTGAATGTGGATGTGTGGATGTGGAGATAGGAGTATGGATGTATGAATGTGAAAATGGATGTATGCATGAAGATGTATATGCAATGTCGAGTTTATAAACTCCTTAGTCGATTTATCCCTAAGGAGAAAATAATAGCTCCCTTCGCAGTTAGAGAACTCATGTAACAGGGCATGACTATGGCCCAGTACCGTCATCTTATGCATCTCTCGAAGAGATTTTGAATTTTGGAGCCGAGCCACTCTATGTAATTATTGCAACTTGTATATAAATATACAAATGTTTTTTTTTTACGGACGATCGGATAAAGAAAAATCTATTTATCAGACTTAAGTCATAGATCTCCAATAAGATCAACTGAGGAGCAAATTATGTCAAAAGTTTATCAAGACGCACAAAAAGGTTGTAATTGTTTGATATAATTCATACAAATTGTTAATTCAAATTGAAATTCGTAAATTAGTAATTGGGTCTTCAATTGGAAGTACCGCAATTGTATGGAACCCTGACTTGCTTGAGACCTAGACATGATGGTATTTACCTTATAGTTTCGAGTATCATGACTATCCGTATATACCGAGGGTATAACTGCAGCTCTTTACCAACAGTATATACGAGTAAATCTAAGACTTGAAATTATAAGCGTTAATGCTATCCAGATGATGATTTTGAATGTGGTTGATATGATTTTTAATTCTGTTTGGGAACTGATGAATTGATTTGGATTCTGATTGAAAAATGATGATCCTTGAAAATGGGTTGAAATGTAATAAGCTGAGCAAAACCACAATGTGGATGATTGGGACGAGTCCCTGTAATGATCAATGATAAAAATGATTCAGCAAATCACTATGAGATTAGTGGATTATGTTGTCAAATTGCTACTGTTAATACTTGAGACGGTAGATCAAGTTAAGGGATGACAAATTGAGAACTTGCTTAACTTAAATTCCATGGAGGAATGTTCAGAAGGAAATTTTCGGTCTAATGGACCAATATCGTGTTAAAGATATGAATGATATGATTTGAATGAATTCTTATTTAATGATGAATTCTATATAAGGGATATTTATCCCCATATTCTGTTGGGTTGACCGGAATATAAGGAACCCCAGAATAAATTGGATTTTAAGCAAAAAAGTTGTCCTCTACTTGCGAGATGAGGACATCTTGCACCTTTTAAGTGGGGTAGAATGTAAGATTCCTCCCCCAGCCTTAGAGGTATACAGGAGTAAGAATCTCCCTTTCTGATCTTATAATTATTCTCTCTCTAAAATAAAAGAAAGATTCTGTTTAAAAAAGGAAGAACCTTTTTCCTGAATACTTCTCAAGAGTCCCACCTGTTTTAAGGATTCAGAACAACGAGTTCAGAAGTGAGAATCGATGTTTTGGATATCAAGGTTTTGGTCTCGAGTACGGCCCAAAAGAAGTTCTTTATCTCTTGGGAAGTATAAGAAGTTATCTCCCAGATATTGTGGACCAAAGAAAGTAGGTGATTTAGCTTACGAACTTCTTTTATCTCCTCATCTCAAAGTTCTGAATGCCTTCTATAGAAAAATGTGCCAAACCCAAATCATGGAAAGACGGTAAAACTTCAGTGGTAAGTTACCGTTGGCTTCTAAGTTACGCTAGCTCCTTCCTTTATATAAGTCGCAACTTTTACTTGTCGTTCACAGTAATCTTACTTCCATCGATCTTCTTTCTTTCTTAATCTCCTTCATGGCTTGGCAACAAGAATTAGTTTTATCCATGATGATTTCTCACCTTCAAGACGCAAGGGAGTCTGTGAAGAAAGATTTTATAGAACAGTATGAGCGCTCACTTTTCCCTCACTTGGGAACTTCTGTAGCGCAGACAAAATGGCGGACCTATCAAGACATAACTAGGATAACACCCTAGGGTCAGCAGCACTTTCGTAACAATGTCCGCTTGGCCATGGTTATTGAAGCTTTGGGTTTGGGACCCCGATACTACTGCGTCATGAGATCAAGGCATCCTGGGTTTTCTGAGCGGGTCTTCTTACTGGCGTGTTTTCTTCCTCATGAGAAGATATGCCTTTACCCCGTTTTTGGCTTGCCTCTCAGAGGTCCTTTTGTTAGAACACTTCATACCACTGAGATAGGCGCAGCAATAACCCACAGAATCATTCCCATAGATGAGTTACCTTATACTTGTGCAGCTTGTGAGGACTGCTTTTGTGATCATATGATGGACGGACTTATGGAAGTGTGAAGAGTTCTTCTATCTTTACTGTATAAGTTCCGAGAATGAATAAAGTTTAAATCTTGTTCTTATCTTGAATCTTGCTCTCTTGAGACTTTTTTTTTAATTGGTGGTTAATCTTAATTTAAAAAAAAAATTTCTCTCAGTCTCATACTTGTGCATCTTGCGAAATTACCCCCAGTTTGCGAGATGAGGGCATCTCGCGTTTTTTAAGTGGGGTAGAATGTAAGATTCCTCTCCCAACCCCTTTTTGATGTCTAGTATCTTCCCCTGTAATCAACCCCTCTTCAGAAATATAAAGGCCTTGTTTCTAACTAGAGAGAGAAAATATTCTAGAGAGAGAATATTCAGATTTTGAATATTTTTGGATAGAAAAATATCTCTTATAATTCAGATGAGTTCCCCTGAAACAGAAATTCAAAAAGAATTTTCCAATGTGCAATTGGAATTAATTGGAAATAGGTATAAAGAACCTTAGTCTAAGGGTCTAGATTTTCAGAAATCTTTAGACTATGGTCCAATTAAGGTTCCTATGGGCCAATAGCATCAATCCATGTGTAGGGAGTAGATAAATCCAATTTGTAAAAAAGAAGATACCCAAAAATGAGTAAATGCTCACATAAGGTGAAGAGTTGAAAATGTACAAGGTTTATTAGTAAAAAACTATGAGCAATATTAAAAATATGAGATATTTTGGGAATAATGATTTTATTATGACACATATGTAAGGAAGGGGAGTCCCTTAAATGCTCACATAAGATGAAGAGTTGAAAATGTACAAGGTTTATTAGTAAAAAACTATGAGCAATATTAAAATGATTCCATTATGACACATATGTAAGGAAGGGGAGTTCTTTAAAGGATGTGCATATTTCACATAAGATGAAGAGTTGAAAATGTACAAGATTTATTAGTAAAAAACTATGAGCAATATTAAAATGATTCCATTATGACACATATGTAAGGAAAGAGAGTTCTTTAAAGGAGGTGCATATTTCACATGCTTGAATGAGTTTTAAACTCATAAAAATTGAGATATTTCATCTCTCCTCTCTCCTCATTTAAGTCTAGTTCCAAAAAGTTAGCTTAACTGACCTAAAAATGGTCAAATATTGACCAAACTGATTTAGAAAATTCTAGAATCAGTTTGTTTGGTTAGGAGCTCAATTTCTCCTATAAATAGAAGCCTCCCCCTTGTTGAAAAATATATAGTGTTTATGCATCGTTACTCTACTCCACCTAAGCCAAGAACTGTGAATTCATTTAATAATTCACTAGTTTTTGGAGCTTCCCTCTTTCTTCAATCCCCATTAGTGGCTCCATCAACATACTTAACCAATTGATTGGTTGGGGGCCTCTACCGTGAACAAAGAATCAAGCAATTTGTAAGGTAATTAGTGAATATTGATCTTTCTATAATTTCTCAATGTTTCTCTCTTCTCAACCCCTCTCAAGCTTGAGAAGTTTAATTGGTATGGTTTTTTTTAAAATGCTAATGAAGTTTGAATAGTAGTGAAGAGTTACATAATGCTATTGAAGTTAATTTTCATTTATGTTTAAATTCTAATGATTTTTATGTAAATTCCCTCTCTCACTCAAGAAATGGTCATACTCATGACCCATTCTCAATCCAAATCAAGCTTTTCATAAAGCTTTTCCTTAACCCAAGATTAAGCTATGCTTGAGGCCAAATTATTGGCTTTTTTCTATGCTTTTAGTTTATGTATATTAATGATTCAATCCATTATGGATTAATAATCCAATTAGAGATTATTTTATCCCTTAGAAAAATTGAGATTTATCAGTCATAGCAGCGGAGCTATGGCAAAATTTTTATAAAAATTATGCATAAAATAATCTCATTCAAAGCATAAAAAGAGGACTTCCTACCATATTCTAGGAATTATCATCCTAGATTAATTGAAAAAATTTCATTACAATCATGGAGAAATTGAATTTTAATATCATGCATAAAGGATAAGTTTTTATATCAAAAGTGTTATTTTTACCATTTTTATTTCATGCATAGAAGTATGCATAATGGATAAATTTTTATATCAAAAGTGTTATTTTTATCATTTTTAATTTTCATGCATAGAAGTATGCATAAAAGAAATTTTTATATCAAAAGTGTTATTTTTACCATTTTTATTTCATGCATAGAAGTATGCATAATGGATAAATTTTTATATCAAATGTGTTACTTTTATCATTTTTAATTTTCATGCATAGAAGTATGCATAAAGGAAAAAAATTTTATATCAAAAGTGTTACTTTTATCATATTGGATTTCATGCATATAGGTATGCATAAAAGATATTCTTTTTATACTAAAAGTGTGATTTTCCTCATAAATGGATTTTATGCTTAACTTAGATACATAAGAGAAATTCTTTTATTCTAAAAGTGTAATTTCCTACCAAACTGAATTTATGCATAAGAAGATGCATAAAAGATTGATTTTAATTTCGAAAGTGTTAGTCTCCTTAAATGGAATTTATGTATAAATAAATGTGTAGAGAAATCTTATATTAAATATAAGAATTCTCTTTAAAAAAAAAAAAAAAGATATGAAATGTGATAAGATGTGATAAGAGGTGTATGAGATGTGATAAGAATTGATAAGATGCGTATGGAAAGTGATAGGATGTGATAAGATGTGTATGGGATGAGGTAAGAAGTGTATGTGATAGAATAGGATGTATATGGGTTGTGATAGGGCGAGAAATGATGTGATGTAAAAGATTAGATGTGAAGACATATGGGGTTACATGAATGGGAATGTGGAAATGGATGTATGTATATGGATGTGTGGATGTGGAGATAGGAGTATGGATGTATGAATGTGAAAGTGGATGTATGAATGTGAAAATGGATGTATGCATGAAGATGTATATGCATAGATGTGAATGTGGATGTGTGGATGTGGAGATAGGAGTATGGATGTATGAATGTGAAAGTGGATGTATGAATGTGAAAATGGATGTATGCATGAAGATGTATATGCATAGATGTGAATGTGGATGTGTGGATGTGGAGATAGGAGTATGGATGTATGAATGTGAAAATGGATGTATGCATGAAGATGTATATGCATAGATGTGAATGTGGATGTAGATGTGGATGTATAGATGTGAATGGGAATGTGGATGTGGATGTATGTATGTATGTGGATGTAGATGTGAATGTATAGATGTGAATGGGAATGTGGATGTGGATGTATATGAATGTGGATGTAGATGTGGATGTATAGATGTGAATGGGAATGTGGATGTGGATGTATGTATGTATGTGGATGTAGATGTGGATGTATAGATGTGAATGGGAATGTGGATGTGGATGTATGTATGTATGTGGATGTGGATGTATGAATGAGGACGTGATAATGGATGTATGCATGTAGATGTGGATATATGGATGTGAATATGAATGTGGATGTGGATGTGGATGTATGGATGTGGATATGGATGTGTATGTATGAATGTAGATAAGGGATGTGGATGTATAAATGAGGATGTGAAAATGGAGGTATGCATGTAGATGTGGATGTATGGATGTGAATATGGATGTGGATGTGGATGTATAAATGAGGATGTGAATGTGGATGTGAATGTGAATGTGGATGTGAATGTGGATGTATGGATGTGGATATGGATGTGTATGTATGAATGTGGATATGGGATGTGGATGTATAAATGAGGATGTGAAAATGGATGTATCCATGTAAATGTGGATGTATGAATGTGAATGTGAATTAATGTGTCGTCGATATGAGGAAATGGATGAGAATGAGTACACATTGAATGGAATGTGGAATAAGTAATGTGGACTAAGGAGGGATAATGTGGAAAGACGAGAGTTTGATTTAGAAACTGTATTTTGTGACTGTTTGTAAATGACTGTTTTATGTCAAGAATGCTGGGGAAGCATTTTGACCATCTTGTGGATTAAGGTCATGAAGACCTAACTGTTAAAGTTGCAACTGCTGACGGAGAGTCAATGGAGGACGTCTCGCGTAGCAAGGTCGATCGAGGTCTTGACCAGCCTCGGCTCGATTTAAATGGTGAGCTTCCGGTACGGTGGATGAGGGACCAAGGAAGCGGCCTATGAGTGAAGCGCTAGGCCACCTGCGAAGGATCCTAGAGGGTGCTGACCATACGGTGCTCGGGCTCTGGGTCGCCGAAGATACCCACACGTGCGTCGTGGAAGATATTGGAACAAGGAGTAAGAGTTGTTTTGTGAAACCGGGCATGGATCTGGTTGATTGACCTTGCTGGTCTTCAATGGATGAGTCCATGGCTCTTTATATGGATCTGTTGGTTGATCTTGCTGATCTTCAACGAGAGTCCATCTTGATTTTTATAAGTGATTATATTGCCGAGTATTATGGGCTAGGAACTATTGAAAAGGCCCCCTGTGTGGACAGGTGGTGAGCGTTCTAGTTGCCAATGATGCCATAGATACTCTGATGAAGGAATGATAGGAAATTATGAATCAACCGGATAAATTGGAAGATTATGATCAGTGGTACTATGGTTTCATTAAAGGATTGTTTTAAAGTTAGTTGATGCTAAGAAAAAGGCAATTTCATATTGGGTGTGTAAGTGGTGTGGCTAGTTCTATGTTTGCATGAACTTCCGGCTAGGGGGCCTTGGAACTCTTTTCCTTGGTACCCGGGACAAAACCTAACCAAATTCCAAAATTGGATCCCATCACTACAGTGGTTGGGCGGTTGGCTAACCCATGGGATCGGATGGGGTTAGGCTGGACTGATGGATCCGTAAATCGAGATTTAATTTCTATTATTACGATAGATGAAGTAAATCCCGGATAGAAATTGTTCTATGGATAGGAATCAACGGCTGTGCCTCTTGATGGGGAAAAAAGCGTTGATCCCAATGATCCAAGTGCAAGTTCTTCCTTGATTTGACCAAGTACCGTTAAAGGTGCAGTCAGATCAGTTTGATCAGTAATGATCTTGACTACGTTAGAGTAAAGAGTTATCCTGGTGGAATCGCCCGTGCTTTCCGGGTAAAGGAAGTTTTTTCGGTTTCGGTTTTGGACAAACCGACGGATTAGTCTCTTGTCCGGATATCCGTGGGCGAGGCCCCGAGTGTGGGACCCCTGTCCCGCGCGAGAAGTGCTACTTCCGCTGCTAGTACCCCGAATCCGTTGCTCAGTGGGAACAGGGATCTCACAGTTGGTATCAGAGCGGTTTTGAAAGCTAATAAAGATAATTAAATTCTTATCTGAAATTGGTAATAAGAATTCAGAAACAGCATTTTCATAATGTATTTTCATTCCGTAAGCTTCTTTAATGAAGAAATTTTAATCAAAGAAATTGTTTTTATAGATGGAAGTTCCCCATTTATCTGGTATTCCCGACCTCACCCAGTCTCAAGATATGATTGCATTTGCCTTCGAGCATCTCATCTCTTCCGCTTCAACTCAAACAAGCCGAGCAAGACTCGCACGCCATTTCGCGGATTTATATTTCCCTACCCCAGCGGAGAGAATACAACATAAGTGGTTTGCAGGGCAATATGTCCACGCCCATTGCAACCACCATACAATGCTGTGGCAGAATCTCTCATTGACTATGATCCTGTCAAAGCTGAAAATGGTGCGTGGTGTCATTCTATATCATTCGACACCTCGAAATTTTAGACTTTCATGTCGAGTTTATAAACTCCTTAGTCGATTTATCCCTAAGGAGAAAATAATAGCTCCCTTCGCAGTTAGAGAACTTATGTAACAGGGCATGACTATGGCCCAGTACCGTCATCTTATGCATCTCTCGAAGAGATTTTGAATTTTGGAGCCGAGCCACTCTATGTAATTATTGCAACTTGTATATAAATATACAAATGTTTTTTTTTTACGGACGATCGGATAAAGAAAAATCTATTTATCAGACTTAAGTCATAGATCTCCAATAAGATCAACTGAGGAGCAAATTATGTCAAAAGTTTATCAAGACGCACAAAAAGGTTGTAATTGTTTGATATAATTCATACAAATTGTTAATTCAAATTGAAATTCGTAAATTAGTAATTGGGTCTTCAATTGGAAGTACCGCAATTGTATGGAACCCTGACTTGCTTGAGACCTAGACATGATGGTATTTACCTTATAGTTTCGAGTATCATGACTATCCGTATATACCGAGGGTATAACTGCAGCTCTTTACCAACAGTATATACGAGTAAATCTAAGACTTGAAATTATAAGCGTTAATGCTATCCAGATGATGATTTTGAATGTGGTTGATATGATTTTTAATTCTGTTTGGGAACTGATGAATTGATTTGGATTCTGATTGAAAAATGATGATCCTTGAAAATGGGTTGAAATGTAATAAGCTGAGCAAAACCACAATGTGGATGATTGGGACGAGTCCCTGTAATGATCAATGATAAAAATGATTCAGCAAATCACTATGAGATTAGTGGATTATGTTGTCAAATTGCTACTGTTAATACTTGAGACGGTAGATCAAGTTAAGGGATGACAAATTGAGAACTTGCTTAACTTAAATTCCATGGAGGAATGTTCAGAAGGAAATTTTCGGTCTAATGGACCAATATCGTGTTAAAGATATGAATGATATGATTTGAATGAATTCTTATTTAATGATGAATTCTATATAAGGGATATTTATCCCCATATTCTGTTGGGTTGACCGGAATATAAGGAACCCCAGAATAAATTGGATTTTAAGCAAAAAAGTTGTCCTCTACTTGCGAGATGAGGACATCTTGCACCTTTTAAGTGGGGTAGAATGTAAGATTCCTCCCCCAGCCTTAGAGGTATACAGGAGTAAGAATCTCCCTTTCTGATCTTATAATTATTCTCTCTCTAAAATAAAAGAAAGATTCTGTTTAAAAAAGGAAGAACCTTTTTCCTGAATACTTCTCAAGAGTCCCACCCGTTTTAAGGATTCAGAACAACGAGTTCAGAAGTGAGAATCGATGTTTTGGATATCAAGGTTTTGGTCTCGAGTACGGCCCAAAAGAAGTTCTTTATCTCTTGGGAAGTATAAGAAGTTATCTCCCATATATTGTGGACCAAAGAAAGTAGGTGATTTAGCTTACGAACTTCTTTTATCTCCTCATCTCAAAGTTCTGAATGCCTTCTATAGAAAAATGTGCCAAACCCAAATCATGGAAAGACGGTAAAACTTCAGTGGTAAGTTACCGTTGGCTTCTAAGTTACGCTAGCTCCTTCCTTTATATAAGTCGCAACTTTTACTTGTCGTTCACAGTAATCTTACTTCCATCGATCTTCTTTCTTTCTTAATCTCCTTCATGGCTTGGCAACAAGAATTAGTTTTATCCATGATGATTTCTCACCTTCAAGACGCAAGGGAGTCTGTGAAGAAAGATTTTATAGAACAGTATGAGCGCTCACTTTTCCCTCACTTGGGAACTTCTGTAGCGCAGACAAAATGGCGGACCTATCAAGACATAACTAGGGTAACACCCTAGGGTCAGCAGCACTTTCGTAACAATGTTCGCTTGGCCATGGTTATTGAAGCTTTGGGTTTGGGACCCCGATACTACTGCGTCATGAGATCAAGGCATCCTGGGTTTTCTGAGCGGGTCTTCTTACTGGCGTGTTTTCTTCCTCATGAGAAGATATGCCTTTACCCCATTTTTGGCTTGCCTCTCAGAGGTCCTTTTGTTAGAACACTTCATACCACTGAGATAGGCGCAGCAATAACCCACAGAATCATTCCCATAGATGAGTTACCTTATACTTGTGCAGCTTGTGAGGACTGCTTTTGTGATCATATGATGGACGGACTTATGGAAGTGTAAAGAGTTCTTCTATCTTTACTGTATAAGTTCCGAGAATGAATAAAGTTTAAATCTTGTTCTTATCTTGAATCTTGCTCTCTTGAGACTTTTTTTTTTAATTGGTGGTTAATCTTAATTTAAAAAAAAAATTTCTCTCAGTCTCATACTTGTGCATCTTGCGAAATTACCCCCAGTTTGCGAGATGAGGGCATCTCGCGTTTTTTAAGTGGGGTAGAATGTAAGATTCCTCTCCCAACCCCTTTTTGATGTCTAGTATCTTCCCCTGTAATCAACCCCTCTTCAGAAATATAAAGGCCTTGTTTCTAACTAGAGAGAGAAAATATTCTAGAGAGAGAATATTCAGATTTTGAATATTTTTGGATAGAAAAATATCTCTTATAATTCAGATGAGTTCCCCTGAAACAGAAATTCAAAAAGAATTTTCCAATGTGCAATTGGAATTAATTGGAAATAGGTATAAAGAACCTTAGTCTAAGGGTCTAGATTTTCAGAAATCTTTAGACTATGGTCCAATTAAGGTTCCTATGGGCCAATAGCATCAATCCATGTGTAGGGAGTAGATAAATCCAATTTGTAAAAAAGAAGATACCCAAAAATGAGTAAATGCTCACATAAGGTGAAGAGTTGAAAATGTACAAGGTTTATTAGTAAAAAACTATGAGCAATATTAAAAATATGAGATATTTTGGGAATAATGATTTTATTATGACACATATGTAAGGAAGGGGAGTCCCTTAAATGCTCACATAAGATGAAGAGTTGAAAATGTACAAGGTTTATTAGTAAAAAACTATGAGCAATATTAAAATGATTCCATTATGACACATATGTAAGGAAGGGGAGTTCTTTAAAGGATGTGCATATTTCACATAAGATGAAGAGTTGAAAATGTACAAGATTTATTAGTAAAAAACTATGAGCAATATTCAAATGATTCCATTATGACACATATGTAAGGAAAGAGAGTTCTTTAAAGGAGGTGCATATTTCACATGCTTGAATGAGTTTTAAACTCATAAAAATTGAGATATTTCATCTCTCCTCTCTCCTCATTTAAGTCTAGTTCCAAAAAGTTAGCTTAACTGACCTAAAAATGGTCAAATATTGACCAAACTGATTTAGAAAATTCTAGAATCAGTTTGTTTGGTTAGGAGCTCAATTTCTCCTATAAATAGAAGCCTCCCCCTTGTTGAAAAATATATAGTGTTTATGCATCGTTACTCTACTCCACCTAAGCCAAGAACTGTGAATTCATTTAATAATTCACTAGTTTTTGGAGCTTCCCTCTTTCTTCAATCCCCATTAGTGGCTCCATCAACATACTTAACCAATTGATTGGTTGGGGGCCTCTACCGTGAACAAAGAATCAAGCAATTTGTAAGGTAATTAGTGAATATTGATCTTTCTATAATTTCTCAATGTTTCTCTCTTCTCAACCCCTCTCAAGCTTGAGAAGTTTAATTGGTATGGTTTTTTTTAAAATGCTAATGAAGTTTGAATAGTAGTGAAGAGTTACATAATGCTATTGAAGTTAATTTTCATTTATGTTTAAATTCTAATGATTTTTATGTAAATTCCCTCTCTCACTCAAGAAATGGTCATACTCATGACCCATTCTCAATCCAAATCAAGCTTTTCATAAAGCTTTTCCTTAACCCAAGATTAAGCTATGCTTGAGGCCAAATTATTGGCTTTTTTCTATGCTTTTAGTTTATGTATATTAATGATTCAATCCATTATGGATTAATAATCCAATTAGAGATTATTTTATCCCTTAGAAAAATTGAGATTTATCAGTCATAGCAGCGGAGCTATGGCAAAATTTTTATAAAAATTATGCATAAAATAATCTCATTCAAAGCATAAAAAGAGGACTTCCTACCATATTCTAGGAATTATCATCCTAGATTAATTGAAAAAATTTCATTACAATCATGGAGAAATTGAATTTTAATATCATGCATAAAGGATAAGTTTTTATATCAAAAGTGTTATTTTTACCATTTTTATTTCATGCATAGAAGTATGCATAATGGATAAATTTTTATATCAAAAGTGTTATTTTTATCATTTTTAATTTTCATGCATAGAAGTATGCATAAAAGAAATTTTTATATCAAAAGTGTTATTTTTACCATTTTTATTTCATGCATAGAAGTATGCATAATGGATAAATTTTTATATCAAAAGTGTTACTTTTATCATTTTTAATTTTCATGCATAGAAGTATGCATAAAGGAAAAAAATTTTATATCAAAAGTGTTACTTTTATCATATTGGATTTCATGCATATAGGTATGCATAAAAGATATTCTTTTTATACTAAAAGTGTGATTTTCCTCATAAATGGATTTTATGCTTAACTTAGATACATAAGAGAAATTCTTTTATTCTAAAAGTGTAATTTCCTACCAAACTGAATTTATGCATAAGAAGATGCATAAAAGATTGATTTTAATTTTGAAAGTGTTAGTCTCCTTAAATGGAATTTATGTATAAATAAATGTGTAGGGAAATCTTATATTAAATATAAGAATTCTCTTTTTTTTTAAAAAAAAAAAGATATGAAATGTGATAAGATGTGATAAGAGGTGTATGAGATGTGATAAGAATTGATAAGATGCGTATGGAAAGTGATAGGATGTGATAAGATGTGTATGGGATGAGGTAAGAAGTGTATGTGATAGAATAGGATGTATATGGGTTGTGATAGGGCGAGAAATGATGTGATGTAAAAGATTAGATGTGAAGACATATGGGGTTACATGAATGGGAATGTGGAAATGGATGTATGTATATGGATGTGTGGATGTGGAGATAGGAGTATGGATGTATGAATGTGAAAGTGGATGTATGAATGTGAAAATGGATGTATGCATGAAGATGTATATGCATAGATGTGAATGTGGATGTGTGGATGTGGAGATAGGAGTATGGATGTATGAATGTGAAAGTGGATGTATGAATGTGAAAATGGATGTATGCATGAAGATGTATATGCATAGATGTGAATGTGGATGTGTGGATGTGGAGATAGGAGTATGGATGTATGAATGTGAAAATGGATGTATGCATGAAGATGTATATGCATAGATGTGAATGTGGATGTAGATGTGGATGTATAGATGTGAATGGGAATGTGGATGTGGATGTATGTATGTATGTGGATGTAGATGTGAATGTATAGATGTGAATGGGAATGTGGATGTGGATGTATATGAATGTGGATGTAGATGTGGATGTATAGATGTGAATGGGAATGTGGATGTGGATGTATGTATGTATGTGGATGTAGATGTGGATGTATAGATGTGAATGGGAATGTGGATGTGGATGTATGTATGTATGTGGATGTGGATGTATGAATGAGGACGTGATAATGGATGTATGCATGTAGATGTGGATATATGGATGTGAATATGAATGTGGATGTGGATGTGGATGTATGGATGTGGATATGGATGTGTATGTATGAATGTAGATAAGGGATGTGGATGTATAAATGAGGATGTGAAAATGGAGGTATGCATGTAGATGTGGATGTATGGATGTGAATATGGATGTGGATGTGGATGTATAAATGAGGATGTGAATGTGGATGTGAATGTGAATGTGGATGTGAATGTGGATGTATGGATGTGGATATGGATGTGTATGTATGAATGTGGATATGGGATGTGGATGTATAAATGAGGATGTGAAAATGGATGTATCCATGTAAATGTGGATGTATGAATGTGAATGTGAATTAATGTGTCGTCGATATGAGGAAATGGATGAGAATGAGTACACATTGAATGGAATGTGGAATAAGTAATGTGGACTAAGGAGGGATAATGTGGAAAGACGAGAGTTTGATTTAGAAACTGTATTTTGTGACTGTTTGTAAATGACTGTTTTATGTCAAGAATGCTGGGGAAGCATTTTGACCATCTTGTGGATTAAGGTCATGAAGACCTAACTGTTAAAGTTGCAACTGCTGACGGAGAGTCAATGGAGGACGTCTCGCGTAGCAAGGTCGATCGAGGTCTTGACCAGCCTCGGCTCGATTTAAATGGTGAGCTTCCGGTACGGTGGATGAGGGACCAAGGAAGCGGCCTATGAGTGAAGCGCTAGGCCACCTGCGAAGGATCCTAGAGGGTGCTGACCATACGGTGCTCGGGCTCTGGGTCGCCGAAGATACCCACACGTGCGTCGTGGAAGATATTGGAACAAGGAGTAAGAGTTGTTTTGTGAAACCGGGCATGGATCTGGTTGATTGACCTTGCTGGTCTTCAATGGATGAGTCCATGGCTCTTTATATGGATCTGTTGGTTGATCTTGCTGATCTTCAACGAGAGTCCATCTTGATTTTTATAAGTGATTATATTGCCGAGTATTATGGGCTAGGAACTATTGAAAAGGCCCCCTGTGTGGACAGGTGGTGAGCGTTCTAGTTGCCAATGATGCCATAGATACTCTGATGAAGGAATGATAGGAAATTATGAATCAACCGGATAAATTGGAAGATTATGATCAGTGGTACTATGGTTTCATTAAAGGATTGTTTTAAAGTTAGTTGATGCTAAGAAAAAGGCAATTTCATATTGGGTGTGTAAGTGGTGTGACTAGTTCTATGTTTGCATGAACTTCCGGCTAGGGGGCCTTGGAACTCTTTTCCTTGGTACCCGGGACAAAACCTAACCAAATTCCAAAATTGGATCCCATCACTACAGTGGTTGGGCGGTTGGCTAACCCATGGGATCGGATGGGGTTAGGCTGGACTGATGGATCCGTAAATCAAGATTTAATTTCTATTATTACGATAGATGAAGTAAATCCCGGATAGAAATTGTTCTATGGATAGGAATCAACGGCTGTGCCTCTTGATGGGGAAAAAAGCGTTGATCCCAATGATCCAAGTGCAAGTTCTTCCTTGATTTGACCAAGTACCGTTAAAGGTGCAGTCAGATCAGTTTGATCAGTAATGATCTTGACTACGTTAGAGTAAAGAGTTATCCTGGTGGAATCGCCCGTGCTTTCCGGGTAAAGGAAGTTTTTCCGGTTTCGGTTTTGGACAAACCGACGGATTAGTCTCTTGTCCGGATATCCGTGGGCGAGGCCCCGAGTGTGGGACCCTTGTCCCGCGCGAGAAGTGCTACTTCCGCTGCTAGTACCCCGAATCCGTTGCTCGGTGGGAACAGGGATCTCACACATTCTCAATCCAAATCAAGCTTTTCATAAAGCTTTTTCTTAACCCAAGATTAAGCTATGCTTGAGACCAAATTAATGGCTTTTTACTATGCTTTTAGTTTATGTATATTAATGATTCAATCCATTATGAATTAATGATCCAATTAGAGATCATTTTAATTATTTCCTTAATGATAAGCTTTATCCCTTAGAAAAATTGAGATTTATCAGTCATAGCAGCGGAGCTATGGCAAAATTTTTATAAAAATTATGCATAGAATAATTTCATTCAAAGCATAAAAAGAGGACTTCCTACCATATTCTAGGAATTATCATCCTAGATTAATTGAAAGGTATTCATTGTCATCATAGAGAAATTGATATTATGTATAATTGATTTTCATGCATAGAGGTATGCATAAAAGATTATTATTTTAACATAAAAGTGTTACTTTTATCAATTTTCATTTTCATGCATAGAAGTATGCATAAAGTATATTTTTTAATATTAAAAGTGTTACTTTTATCATTTTTAATTTTCATGCATAGAAGTATGCATAAAAGAAAATTTTTATATAAAAAGTGTTACTTTTATCATTTTTAATTTTCATGCATAGAAGTATGCATAAAAGAAAATTTTTATATCAAAAGTGTTACTTTTATCATTTTTAATTTTCATGCATAGAAGTATGCATAAAGGATAATTTTTTTTATATCAAAAGTGTTACTTTTATCATTTTTAATTTTCATGCATAGAAGTATACATAAAGGATAAATTTTTTTATATTAAAAGTGTTACTTTTATCATTTTTCATTTTCATGCATAGAAGTATGCATAAAGGATATTTTTTTATAGTAAAAGCATTGCTTTTATCACATTTGAAAGTATTGCATAGAGGTATGCATAAAAGATGATTATTATATTATAAAAATGTTACTTTTGTCATAATTGGTTTTGATACATAGGGTTATGCATAAAAGATATTTTTATACTAAAAGTGTGATTTTCATCATAAATAGATTTTATGCATAAATTAGATGCATAAGAGAAATTCTTTTATTCTAAAAGTGTAATTCCTACTAAATTGAATTTATGCATAAGAAGATGCATAAAAGATTGATTTTAATTCAAAAGTGTCTTTCTCATCTAAATTGAATTTATGCATAAGAAGATGCATAAAAGATTGATTTTAATTCAAAAGTGTCATTCTCATCTAAAATGAATTTATGCATAGGAAGATGCATAAAAGATTAAATTTTAATTCAAAGTGTCATTCTCATTTAAAATGAATTTATGCATAGGAAGATATATAAAAGATTGATTTTTATTTCGAAAGTGTTAGTATCCTTAAATGGAATTTATGCTTAATTAGATGCATAAAGAAATTTTATATAAAATATAAGAATTCTCTTATATTCTATAAATACATATGGGAAGGGATAGGATGTGATAAGACGTATATGAGAAGAGTTATGATGTGATAAGATGAGTTAGGATGTGATAAGATGAGTTAAGATGTGATAAGAGACCTATGGGCTGAGTTAGGATGTGATAAGATGAGTTAAGATGTGATAAGAGACCTATGGGCTGAGTTAGGATGTGATAAGATGAGTTAAGATGTGATAAGAGACCTATGGGATGAGTTAGGATGTGATAAGATGAGTTAAGATGTGTATGGGATGAGATAAGAAGTGTATGAGATGAGATAAGATATATATGGGTTGTGATAGGGCGAGAATGGATGTGATGTAAAAGAATAGATGTGAAGGCGTATGAGGCCATATGAATGGAAATGTAGAAATAGATGAATGTAGATGTATGCATGAGGATGTATATGCATAGATGTGAAAATGGAGGTAAGCATGTAGATGTAGATGTATAGATGTGAATGGGAATGTGGATGTGGATATATGTGAATGTGGATGTAGATGTGAATGTATAGATGTGAATGTGGAATGTGGATGTGGATGGATGTATGTATGTGGATGTAGATGTGGATGTATAGATGTGAATGGGAATGTGGATGTGGATGTATGTATGTATGTGGATGTGGATGTATGAATGAGGACGTGATAGTGGATGTATGCATGTGGGTGTGGATGTATGGATGTGGATATGGATGTGTATGTATGAATGTGGATACGGGATGTGGATGTATAAATGAGGATGTGCAAATGGAGGTAAGCATGTAGATGTGGATGTATGGATGTGAATGTGGATGTGGATGTGGATGTATGGATGTGGATATGGATGTGAATATATAATATGTGATGTGAAGGAATCTGAAGTGAAGAGATGGAAAATGATGTGATTGGATGAGTACATATATAAATGGAATGTGGAATAAGTAATGTGGATTAATGAAGGATAATGTGGAAAAATGAGAGTTAATATAGAAACTGTATTTGTAAACTATTGTAAATGCTGTTTGTAAATGGCTGTTTTATGTTAAGAATGCTGGGGAAGCATTTTGATCGTCTTGTGATTAAGGTCGTGGAGACCTAACTGTTAAAGTTGCAACTGCTAACGGAGAGTCAAGGGAGGACGTCTCGCGTAGCAAGGTCGACCGAGGTCTTGACCAGCCTCGGTTCGATTAAAAATGGTGAGCTTCCGGTACGGTGGATGAGGGACCAAAGAAGCGGCCTATGAGTGAAGCGCTAGGTTACCTGCGAAGGATCCTAGAGGGTGCTGACCATACGGTGCTCGGGCTCTGGGTCGCCTAGGATACCCACGCGTGCGTCGAGAAAGATATTGGAACAAGGAGTAAGAGTTGTTTTGTGAAACCGGGCATGGATCTGGTTGATTGACCTTGCTGGTCGTCAATGGATGAGTCCATGGCTCTTTATATGGATCTGTTGGTTGATCTTGCTGATCTTCAACGAGAGTCCATCTTGATTTTTATAAGTGATTATATTGCCGAGTATTATGGGCTAGGAACTATTGAAAAGGCCCCTGTGTGGACAGGTGGTGAGCGTTCTAGTTGCCAATGATGCCATAGATACTCTGATGAAGGAATGATGGGAAATTATGAATCAACCGGATAAATTGGAAGATTGTGATCAGTGGTACTATGGTTTCATTAAAGGATTGTTTTAAAATTAGCTGATGCTAAGAAAAAGGCAATTTCATATTGGGTGTGTAAGTGGTGTGGCTAGTTTTATGTTTGCATGAACTTCCGGCTAGGGGGCCTTGGAACTCTTTTCCTTGGTACTCGGGACAAAACCTAACCAAATTCCAAATTGGATCCCATCACTACAGTGGTTGGGCGGTTGGCTAACCCATGGGATCGGATGGGGTTAGGGTGGACTGATGGATCCGTAAATCGAGACTCAATTTCTGTTACTATGATAGATAAAGCAAAATCCCGGATAGTAATTGTTCTATGGATAGAAATCAACGGCTGTGCCTCTTGATGGGGAAAAAAGCGTTGATCCCAATGATCCAAGTGCAAGTTTCTTCCTTGATCCGACCGAGTATCTTTATAGGTGCAGTCGGATCAGCGTGATCAGTAATGATCTTGACTACGTTAGAGTACAAAGTTATCTTGGTGGAATCGCCCGTGCTTTCCGGGTAAGGGAAGTTTTTCCGGGTTCGGTTTTGGAAAAACCGATGGATTAGTCTCTTGTCCGGATATCCGTGGTGGACGAGGCCTCGAATGTGGGACCCCTGTCCCGTGCGAGAAGTGCTACTTCCGCTGCCAATATCCTGAATCCGTTGCTCGGTGGGAACAGGGATCTCATAGTTGGTATCAGAGCATTTGGTTAATAAAGATCAACTGAGAAGACAAATATATCAAAAATTTATCAAGAAACACAAAAAGGTTATAATTGTGTGATATAATTCATACAATTTGATATTCAAACTAAAATACGTAATTTGGTAGTGAATTTTTAATGAATTCACAGTTCTTGGCTTAGGTGGAGTAGAGTAACGATGCATAAACACTATATATTTTTCAACAAGGGATAGGCTTCTATTTATAGGAAAATTGAGCTCCTAACCAAACAAACTGATTCTAGAATTTTTCAAATCAGTTTGGTCAATTTTTGACCATTTTTAGGTCAGTTAAGTTAACTTTTTGGAACTAGACTTGAATGAGGAGAGAGGAGAGATGAAATATCTCAATTTTTATGAGTTTAAAACTCATTCAAGCATGTGAAATATGCACCTCCTTTAAAGAACTCCCCTTCCTTACATATGTGTCAAAATGGAATCATTATACCCAAATATCTCATATTTTTAATATTGCTCATAGTTTTTTACTAATAAACCTTGTATATTTTCAACTCTTCATCTTATGTGAAATATGCACCTCCTTTAAAGAACTCCCCTTCCTTACATATGTGTCAAAATAGAATCATTATACCCAAAATATCTCATATTTTTAATATTGCTCATAGTTTTTTACTAATAAACCTTGTACATTTTCAACTCTTCATCTTATGTGAGCATTTACTCATTTTTGGATACCCAAAATATCTCATATTTTTAATATTGCTCATATTTTTTTTACTAATAAACCTTGTACATTTTCAACTCTTCATCTTATGTGAGCATTTACTCATTTTTGGGTATCTTCTTTTACAAATTGGATTTATCTCCTCTCTACACATGGATTGATGCTATTGGCCCATAGGAACCTTAATTGGACCATAATCCAAAAATTTCTGAAAATCTAGACCCTTAGGCTAAGGTCCTTTATACACATTTCCAATTAATTCCAATTGCACATTGGAAAATTATTTTTGAATTTCTATTTCAGGGGAATTCATCTTAATTATAAGAGATATTTTTCTATCCAAAAATATTCAAAATCTGAATATTCTCTCTCTAGAATATTTTCTCTCTCTAGGTTAAAATAGTTAGAAACAAGGTCTTTATATTTCTGAAGAGGGATTGATTACAGGGAAAGATACTAGACATCAAAAAGGGGGTGGGGGAGGAATCTTACATTCTGCCCCACTTAAAAAACGCGAGATGTCCTCATCTCGCAAACTAGGGTAATTTCGCAAGATGCACGAATATGAGACTTAGAGAAAAAATTTAATCAAGATTAACCACTACGAAAAGTCTCAAAGAGAGCAAGATAAGAACAAGATTTAAACTTTATTCATTCTCGGAACTTATACAGTAAAGATAGAAGAACTCTTTACACTTCCATAAGCCCGTCCATCATATGGTCACAAAAGCAGCACTCACAAGCTGCACAAGTATAAGGTAACTCATCTATGGAAATAATTCTGTTGGTTGTTGCCGCACCTATCTCAGTGGTATGAGGTGATCTAACAAAAGGACCTCTGAGAGGCAAGCCAAAAACGGGGTACAGGCATATCTTCTCATGAGGAAGAAAACACGCCAGTAAGAAGACCCGCTCAGAAAACCCAAGATGCCTTGATCTCATGACGCAGTAGTATCGGGGACCCAAACCCAAAGCTTCAATAACCATGGCTAAGCGGACATTGTTACAAAAGTGCTGCTGACCCCAGGGTGTTACCCTAGTTATGTCTTGATAGGTCCGCCATTTGGTCTGAGCTACAGAAGTTCCCAAGTGAGGGAAAAGTGAGCGCTCATACTGTTCTATAAAATCCTTCTTCACAGACTCACTTGCATCTTGAAGGTGAGGAATCATTATGGATAAAACTAATTCTTGTTGCCAAGCCATGAAGGAGATTAAGAAAGAAAGGAGATCGATGGGAGTAAGATTACTGTGAACGACAAGTAAAAGTTACGACTTATATAAAGAAAGGAGCTAGCGTAACTTAGAAGCCAATGGTAACTTGCCACTGAAGTTTTACCGTCTTTCCATGATTTGGGTTTGGCACATTTTTCTATAGAAGGCATTCAGAACTTTGAGATGAGGAGATAAAAGAAGTTCGTAAGCTAAATCACCTACTTTCTTTGGTCCACAATATCTGGGAGATAACTTCTTATACTTCCCAAGAGATAAAGAACTTCTTTTGGGCCGTACTTGAATGAAGACCAAAACCTTGATATCCAAAACATCGATTCTCACTTTTGAACTCATTGTTCTAAATCCTTAAAACAGGTGGGACTCTTGAGAAGTATTCAGGGAAAAGGTTCTTCCTTTTTTAAACAGAATCTTTCTTTTATTTTAGAGAGACAATAATTATAAGATCAGAAAGGGAGATTCTTACTCTTGTATACCTCAAAGGCTAGGGGAGAATCTTACATTCTACCCCACTTGAAAAGTGCGAGATGTCCTCATCTCGCAAGGTAGAGGACAACTCTTTTTCTTAAGATCCAATTTATTCTGGGGTTCCTTATATTCTGGTCAACCCAACAGAATACGGGGATAATTATCCCTTCTATAGAACTCATTATTAAATAACAATTCATTCAGATCATATCATTCATATCTTTAACACGATAATGGTCCATTAGACTGAAAATTTTCCTTCTGAACATTCCTGCACAGGAATTTTAGTTAAGTAAGTTCTCAATTTGTCATCCCTTAACTTAATCTACCGTCTCAAGTGTTAATAGTAGCAATCTGACAGCACAATCCACTAATCTCATAGTGATTTGCTGAAATCATTATTATCATTCCAGTTATGAATATTATCACTGGGACTCGTCCCATTCATCCTCATTGTGGTTTCGCTCAGCTTATTACATTTTAACTAAATTTTAGAAATCATCATTTTTCAATCAGAATCCAATTCAATTTCATCAGTTCCCAAACAGAATTAAAAATCATATCAACCACATTCGAATTCATCATCTGGATAGCATTAACGCTTATAATTTCAAGTCTTAGATTTACTCGTATATACTGTCAGTAAAGAGCTGCAGTATACTCTCGGTATATACGGGTAGTCACGGCCCTTGGAATTATAAGGTAAATACCATCATATCTAGGCCTCAAGCAAGTAAGGGATTCTATATAATTACAGTATTTCCATCTAAAGACCCAATTACCAAATTACGAATTGCAGTTTGAATATCAAATTGTATGAATTATATCACACAATTATAACCTTTTTGTGCTTCTTGATAAATTTTTGACATATTTGGTTTCTCAGTTGATCTTTATTAGCCAAATGCTCTGATACCAACTGTGAGATCCCTGTTCCCACCGGGCAACGGATTTGGGGTACTAGCAGCGGAAGTAGCACTTCTCACGCAAGACAGGGGTCCCACACTCGGGGCCTCGTCCACGGATATCCAGACAAGAGACTAATCCGTCGGTTTTTCCAAAACCGAACCCGAAAAAAAACTTCCTTTATCCGGAAAGCACGGACGGTTCCACCAGGATAACTTTTTACTCTAACGTAGTCAAGACCATTACTGATCAAACTGATCCGACTGCACCTACAAGGATACTCGGTCAAATCAAGGAAGAAACTTGCAATTGGATCATTGGGATCAACGCTTTTTTCCCCATCAAGAGGCACAGCCGTTGATTCCTATCCATAGAACAATTACTATCCGGGATTTACTTCATCTATCGTAGTAACAGAAATTGAGTCTCGATTTACGGATCCATCAGTCCAGCCTAACCCCATCCGATCCCATGGGTTAGCCAACCGCCCAACCACTGTAGTGATGGGATCCAATTTGGAATTTGGTTAGGTTTTGTCCCGGGTACCAAGGAAAAGAGTTCCAAGGCCCCCTAGCCAGAAGTTCATGCAAACATAAAACTAGCCACACCACTTACACACCCAATATGAAATTGCCTTTTTCTTAGCATCAGCTAACTTTAAAACAATCCTTTAATGAAACCATAGTACCACTGATCACAATCTTCCAATTTATCCGGTTGATTCTTAATTTCCCATCATTCCTTCATCAGAATATCTATGGCATCATTGGCAACTAGAACGCTCACCACCTGTCCACACAGGGGCCTTTTCAATAGTTCCTCGCCCATAATACTCGGCAATATGATCACTTATAAAAATCAAGATGGACTCTCGTTGAAGATCAGCAAGATCAACCAACAGATCCATATAAAGAGCCATGGACTCATCCATTGAAGACCAGCAAGGTCAATCAACCAGATCCATGCCCAGTTTCACAAAACAACTCTTACTCCTTGTTCCAATATCTTCCTCGACGCACGCGTGGGTATCCTAGGCGACCCAGAGCCCGAGCACCGTATGGTCAGCACCCTCTAGGATCCTTCGCAGGTGACCTAGCGCTTCACTCATAGGCCGCTTCCTTGGTCCCTCATCCACCGTACCGGAAGCTCACCTTTTTAATCGAACCGAGGCTGGTCAAGACCTCGGTCGACCTTGCTACGCGAGACGTCCTCCATTGACTCTCCGTCAGCAGTTGCAACTTTATCAGTTAGGTCTCCACGACCTTAATCACAAGACGGTCAAAATGCTTCCCCAGCATTCTTGACATAAAACAGCCATTTACAAACAGTTTACAAATACAATTTCTATATTAACTCTCATTTTTCCACATTATCTCTCATTAATCCACATTACTTATTCCACATTCCATTTATATGTGTACTCATCCAATCACATCATTTTCCATCTCTTCACTTCAGATTCCTTCACATCACATATCATATATTCACATCCATATCCACATCCATACATCCACATCCACATCCACATTCACATCCATACATCCACATCCACATCCACATCCACACATCCATATCCACATCCATACATCCACATCCACATCCACATTCACATCCATACATCCACATCCACATCCACATTCACATCCATACATCCACATCTACATGCTTACCTCCATTTTCACATCCTCATTTATACATCCACATCCCATATCCACATTCATACATACACATCCACATCCACATTCACATCCATACATCCACATCTACATGCTTACCTCCATTTTCACATCCTCATTTATACATCCACATTCATACATACACATCCATATCCACATCCATACATCCACATCCACATGCATACATCTACAGTAACTATCACGTCCTCATTCATATATCCACATCCACATACATACATACATCCACATCCACATTCCCATTCACATCTATACATCCACATCTACATCCACATACATACATACATCTACATCCACATTCCACATTCACATCTATACAGTCACATCTACATCCACATTCACATCTATACATCCACATCTACATCCACATTCACATACATCCACATCCACCTTCCCATTCATATCTATACATCCACATCTACATCCACATTCACATCTATACATCCACATCTACATCCACATTCACATACATCCACATCCACCTTCCCATTCACATCTATACATCCACATCTACATCCACATACATACATACATCTATATCCACATTCCACATTCACATCTATACAGCCACATCTACATCCACATTCACATCTATGCATAAACATCTTCATGCATACATCCCTTTCCACATTCATACATCCACTCTCCCATCTCCACATCCACACATACACACTCCCATCTTCACATCCACACATCCACATACATACATCAATTTCCACATTCCCATTCATATAACCTCATATGCCTTCACATCTAATCTTTTACATCACATCCATTCTCGCCCTATCACAACCCATATACATCTTATCCTATCACATACACTTCTTATCTCATCCCATACACATCTTATCAAATCTTAATTCATCTTATCACCTCATAACTTATTTCATAAGCATCTTATCACCTCTTGTCACATCTTATACACCTCTTATCACATCCTATCACATCTCATATCTATTTATAGAATAGAAGAGAATTCTTATATTTGATATAAGATTTCTTTACACATTTATTTATGCATAAATTCTATTTAAGGAGATTAATACTTTCGAAGTAAAAATCAATCTTTTATGCATCTTCTTATGCATAAATTCAATTTGGTAGGAATTACACTTTTGGAATAAAAGAATTTCTCTTATGCATCTAAGTTATGCATAAAATCCATTTATGATGAAAATCACACTTTTAGTATAAAAGAATATCTTTTATGCATACCTCTATGCATGAAATCCAAATATTTTAAAATAAAATAATCAACTTTTATGCATACCTTTATGCATGAAATTCAAATATAATAAAAGTCACACTTTTATAATAAAATAATCAACTTTTATGCATACCTCTATGCATGAAATCCAATTATGATAAAAGTAACACTTTTACAATAAAATAATCATCTTTTATGCATACATCTATGCATGAAATCCAAATATGATAAAAGTAACACTTTTATAGTAAAATAATCAACTTTTATGCATACTTTTATGCATGAAATTCAAATATGATAAAAGTAGCACTTTTATAATAAAATAATCAACTCTTATGCACACTTCTATGCATGAAATTCAATTGTGATAAAAGTAACACTTTTATAATAAAATAATCAACTCTTATGCATACTTCTATGCATGAAATTCAATTGTGCTAAAAGTAACACTTTTACATTAAAATAATAATCTTTTATGCATACCTCTATGCATGAAATCTAATTATGATAAAAGTAACACTTTTATGTTAAAATAATAATCTATTATGCATACCTCTATGCATGAAAATCAATTATGCATAATATAAAAATCAATTTCTCTATGAATATCTTCAATTAATCTAGGATGATAATTCCTAGAATATGGTAGGAAGTCCTCTTTTCATGCTTTGAATGAAATTATTTTATGCATAATTTTTATAAAAATTTTGCCATAGCTCCGCTGCTAGGACTGATAAATCTCAATTTTTTCTAAGGCATAAAGTTTATCATTAAGAATTAATTAGAATGATCCCTAATTGGATCAATAATCCATAATGGATTGAATCATTAATATTCATGAAATACATAAACTAAAAGCATAGAAAAAAGCCATTAATTTGACCTCAAGTATAGATTAATCTTGGATTAAGAAAAGCTTTATGAAAAGCTTCATTTGGATTGAGAATGGGTCATGAGTATGACCATTTCTTGAGTGAGAGAGAGAAATTTCATAAAAACCATTTGAATTAAGCATAAATAGAAATTTATGTAATTCTTAACTATCATTAATCAATTAACTTCAATAGTATTCATCAAATTATGTAACTCTTCACTACCATTCATCAATAAACTTCAATAACATTCAAAAACCATTCTAATTAAGCTTCTCAAGCTTGAGAGGGGTTGAGAAGAGAGAAACATTGAGAAATTATAGAAAATGATCAAAATTCACTAATTACCTTACAAATTGCTTGATTCTTTGTTCACGGTAGAGGCCCCCAACCAATCAATTGGTTAAGTATGTTGATGGAGCCACCAATGGGGATTGAAAAAAGAGGGAAGCTCAAAAAACTAGTGAATTTTTAATGAATTCACAGTTCTTGGCTTAGGTGGAGTAGAGTAACGATGCATAAACACTATATATTTTTCAACAAGGGGTAGGCTTCTATTTATAGGAAAATTGAGCTCCTAACCAAACAAACTGATTCTAGAATTTTTCAAATCAGTTTGGTCAATTTTTGACCATTTTTAGGTCAATTAGGTTAACTTTTTGGAACTAGACTTGAATGAGGAGAGAGGAGAGATGAAATATCTCAATTTTTATGAGTTTAAAACTCATTCAAGTATGTGAAATATGCACCTCCTTTAAAGAACTCCCCTTCCTTACATATGTGTCAAAATGGAATCATTATACCCAAATATCTCATATTTTTAATATTGCTCATAGTTTTTTACTAATAAACCTTGTACATTTTCAACTCTTCATCTTATGTGAAATATGCACCTCCTTTAAAGAACTCCCCTTCCTTACATATGTGTCAAAATGGAATCATTATACCCAAAATATCTCATATTTTTAATATTGCTCATAGTTTTTTACTAATAAACCTTGTACATTTTCAACTCTTCATCTTATGTGAGCATTTACTCATTTTTGGATACCCAAAATATCTCATATTTTTAATATTGCCCATATTTTTTTACTAATAAACCTTGTACATTTTCAACTCTTCATCTTATGTGAGCATTTACTCATTTTTGGGTATCTTCTTTTACAAATTGGATTTATCTCCTCTCTACACATGGATTGATGCTATTGGCCCATAGGAACCTTAATTGGACCATAATCCAAAAATTTCTGAAAATCTAGACCCTTAGGCTAAGGTCCTTTATACACATTTCCAATTAATTCCAATTGCACGTTGGAAAATTCTTTTTGAATTTCTATTTCAGGGGAATTTATCTTAATTATAAGAGATATTTTTCTATCCAAAAATATTCAAAATCTGAATATTCTCTCTCTAGAATATTTTCTCTCTCTAGGTTAAAATAGTTAGAAACAAGGTCTTTATATTTCTGAAGAGGGATTGATTACAGGGAAAGATACTAGACATCAAAAAGGGGGTGGGGGAGGAATCAGAAATTACATAAAAACCATTAGAATTTAAACATAAATGGAAATTAACTTCAATAGCATTTATTAAATTATGTAACTCTTCACTACCATTCACCAATTAACTTCAATAGCATTTAAAACACCATACCAATTAAGCTTCTCAAGCTTGAGAGGGGTTGAGAAGAGAGAAACATTGAGAAATTATAGAAAAGATCAATATTCACTAATTACCTTACAAATTGCTTGATTCTTTGTTCACGGTAGAGGCCCCCAACCAATCAATTGGTTAAGTATGTTGATGGAGCCACTAATTGGGATTGAAGAAAGAGGGAAGCTCCAAAAACTAGTGAATTATTAAATGAATTCACAGTTCTTGGCTTAGGTGGAGTAGAGTAACGATGCATAAACACTATATTTTTTTCAACAAGGGGGAGGCTTCTATTTATAGGAAAAATTGAGCTCCTAACCAAACAAACTGATTCTAGAATTTTCTAAATCAGTTTGGTCAATATTTGACCATTTTTAGTTCAGTTAAGCTAACTTTTTGGAACTAGACTTGAATGAGGAGAGAGGAGAGATGAAATATCTCAATTTTTATGAGTTTAAAACTCATTCAAGCATGTGAAATATGCACCTCCTTTAAAGAACTCCCCTTCCTTACATATGTGTCATAATGGAATCATTTTAATATTGCTCATAGTTTTTTACTAATAAACCTTGTACATTTTCAACTCTTCATCTTATGTGAAATATGCACCTCCTTTAAAGAACTCCCCTTCCTTACATATGTGTCATAATGGAATCATTTTAATATTGCTCATAGTTTTTTACCAATAAACCTTGTACATTTTCAACTCTTCATCTTATGTGAGCATTTACTCATTTTTGGGTATCTTCTTTTACAAATTGGATTTATCTCCTCCCTACACATGGATTGATGCTATTGGCCCATAGGAACCTTAATTGGACCATAATCCAAAATTTTTGAAAATTCTAGACCCTTAGGCTAAGGTCCTTTATACACATTTCCAATTAATTCCAATTACACATTGGAAAATTCTTTTTGAATTTCTGTTTCACGGGAATTCATCTTAATTATAAGAGATATTTTTCTATCCAAAAATATTCAAAATCTGAATATTCTCTCTCTAGAATATTTTCTCTCTCTAGAATATTTTCTCTCTCTAGGTTAAAATAGTTAGAAACAAGGTCTTTAAATTTCTGAAGAGGGATTGATTACACTGGAAGATACTAGACATCAAAAAGGGGGTGGGGGAGGAATCTTACAATGTGGGTGCAAATGTCTCATCATAATCAATGCCCTTTTTCTGGGCATACCCCTTTGTAACAAGTTTGGCCTTATAGCGACCAATTAATGCTACCATCTTCTTTGCGTTTTAACTTGTAAACCTACTTAGTACCAATGGCCTTCTTGCCATGAGGTAGATCTATCAAATAGCAGGTGTCATTCTTGAGTATAGAGCCAATGATCATCATCCTGTGCTTCCTCAAAGGAAACAGGTTCCTCCTCATTACATAAAGTAGAAATAAGAACATGATCCACATGAGAATAATCTGCATGATGAGAACCTGCACGAGTTCTGCTAGGTAAAGGAGCTGCCAACTTGCTATCCCTCAATGTCTGCACAAGCCATTTCGGCATATGCCTAGATTCTTCTATGGCTACTCTCTCCTCATCCACTACATCCTCAATAATTGCCTCATTAAAAGGCTAATTTGTAGGCTGATTTTGCACTTGCAAAGGCTGAATCTCAGCACTTGGTTGAGCATTCAATTGCTCTATATATGGCTTCTCTCCATTAAACAAAGGTAGGAGAGAATCAAACATGTCCTCCGAGCATACATTATGCTGTTTTTTGCATGAAAGCATGGGCTGAACTAAGTTTTTGATAAAAACAACATCTCTACTTACTAAAATCCGCTTTGAGGCTGGATGGTAGAGTCTATATCCCTTGCTTTCTGAACTGTATCCCACAAATATGCATTTAACTACCTTATCATCAATCTTACTGTGTTGTTGCTTAGGCACAAGAGCATAAGCAAGACAACCAAAGACACACAAGTCAGCCCACAGAAGGCTTCTTGCCATGCCAAGCTTCATAACGAGTTTTAGACTGTAAGAGGCATTTGTTCAACATAAAGCTTGTGCACATAGTTGCCTCTAACCCAAAACCATGAGGTAAATCTTGGGCTTTCACCATACATCGTGCCATCTCCATGAGAGACCTATTCTTCCTCTCAGAGCCACACCATTTTGCTGAGGTGTGTATGGCACTATACATTGATGACTTATGCCTTTTTCAGCCATATATGCATGAAATTCCTTGGACATATACTCCCCCCCCTCGATCTGAATGAAGGGTGCTAACTTTACATTCACATACATTTTCAGCCATGGATACAAAGTGCCTAAAGCACATAAAAACCTCTGAGTTCTACTTTAATGGATACACCCAGCTATATCTGGAGTAATCATCTCAATAACAGTGAGACGAAGTAGAGATATCCCCCAATAGATGGTGTCCTCATAGGAACACATACATCACTATGTATAAGTTGTAGTTTCTTAATAGCTCTCACAGATCCATCCTTTGGAAATGATGCCCGATGTATTTTACCAAGAATACACCCCTCACATACATGTCTAGTAGGGGTCTCAAGATCTGGCAACTCAGACACCATATCATGCCTTTGAAGGCATAACAAACTACCATAATTCAGATGGCCAAATCATGCATGCCATTATTCTGCATCAGTCATAGCACGAGTCGTAGAGATTGAGCCTTGCATCATGCTAGGGTTTGGTTAACCCAAAGTTAATATGGGTTTGGTGGTAGCAAGATTTTCTTGTGGGTTTGTGGTAGATTTGGCTATTGGGTGATCCAAGCAATGTACTTGCAAAAACAATTCAAATTTAACAAGCTCTACCCTCCATGGGGAGCACTCTAATCACTTATTATTAATGGGGAGCTAAAATAAGCAGTAAAAGGAGGGTGAGAAGTGTTTTACCTACACTTATCAGTTTGTTAAGGAGAACATGGACGTCAATATGCTGCCTTGATGAACATGTTGTTGTCGGAATGCCGATAGTGGCCAGATGAGGGTATTTTTTTATGAATAGCTTCGTGTCACAGAGGTGTGGCCTTGTTTCTAGCATCAGTGTTGGGGTTTTGGTGGGATGGTGCTTGGCTAGTTCTGGTTTGGTGTGGTTGATGGAGAGGTGGGGATTTATGTCAAGGAAGAGGATGTGGGAGGCAAGCCTCTCTCAAAGACATAAAAGAAGACAATCATGTAAAGCCCAATGATTGCACAATTAACAGTTGAACATATAGAATGAAAACAAATATGTTTCTAAGTTTGCTTGCAATCTTGACTTTCCCTCTATGAACCACATACACATGCATGTACATAAAAGAAGGTAAGGCCAGTGTGGAACTTGTATTTCATTTCATTTCATGGGTTAAGTGATTGTGGAACTTGTATTTCATTTCATTTCATGGGTTAAGTCATTAGATGAAAACAAATTTGTCGTTAGCAATGTCACACACACATGTATGTGCTGCACACAATGGATAAAATTCTTGAGATGAAAACAGAGGTCTCTTTCTATCTCCCACAATCCCTTTCACTCTTTAGTTGTACATCTCCACCATTGTCACATCAAAATATTCCAAAACAATTGAGAGTGCCATCAACCTTTGCTAGAAACTTTTGAAGGCCCAAACCTAGAGATCTATGAGAAATGGTGCACTATAGCATCCACCAATGCCCTTGCTTGTTGGTGACCCCAGTAGACACTTATCATTGTTGTAAACATGGATCCTCCCAATTCCCGAGAGGTCATCCTAGTTGTGTTCCTGCACAAGCGCGCTTAATCGAGGTGTTCCACAAATTGGTCTAGCCATCCAGACCCCAAAACCTTAAGGTGTTAGATGACCTCCAGTAATCCAATTTGTAGAAACCTCAACTTGCCAAGATTCAAACCCAGTCTCACCACGTGAGCTGGTTCTCTCTAGAAGTGTCGATTGCATCTCCAACACCCCCCTCAAACCACACTTTGGTTGAGGTCTTAGTTTCCAACATCACAACCTGGTCTCTAATACCATGTTGTTGTAAACATGGATCCTCCCAATTTCTAGGAGGTCACCCATCCCAATTGTGTTCCTACGCAAGCGCGCTTAACTGAGGTGTTCCACAAATTGGTCTAGCCATCTAGACCCCCAAACCTTAAGGTGTTAGGTGACCTCCGGTAATCCAATTTGTAGAAACCTCAAGTTGCCCCAAGATTCAAACCCAGTCTCACCACGTGAGCTAGTTCTCTCTAGAAGTGTGGATTGCATCTCCAACACTGCCTTCTCAAGATTGATCGACCATACCTTTTGGGCTTACTGTCTTTTCAGGATTGATCCGCCATACCTTGTACATGTTCACATCATCACTCTAGGGGGGATTTGTAGCATTATATGGTAGTGATGTGTGTGAACACACTTAGGACCTCCGGGGCACTTTCTCCCTCACTAGGAGGTTTTTTCCCCCCGTGCATATGTACACCCTCTTATTGACTCATTTGGGGTGTGTACTTATCTTTTGTATCTGGCACACATTTGTTCATTCTATTCTAGTGAGTTTGTGTGCTCTCAAGCTTCTCTATCCTGTGTGTGTGCATTGTTACAACCCTAACCCTAATTCTAACAATTGGTATCAGAGCTAGCTTCCTTGACAATTGATCTGATAGTCTGCCTCCCTCCTCACGATTGAGATACCCTCTTAGGAGAAGAAGGTGTATACTGTAGTGTGTTGTATACAATGTATACAACATTTTCAGGGCCTACAGCTCAAATCGGGTGCATTTTGGGCACCGTAAGGTTTCTGCAGACGTTGGAGAGGCATCATTTTGGATTGGTTCTGCTCGATTTTGGATGTTTGGGCTGTGTAATGGCAAAGATTTGGTGTGCAGCAACATCTATAGTGTCTTCAACAACATTGACTATCATACTTTTGCCAGTAACACTCTATTCTCTACTCTGTGTTATTTTTCATACACTTTGCAGGTGATTCAATCAGTTGGCAGCCATCGAGGGTTGCATCCAGTGAATACCGAGTACTTGTAGTAGTGTGTTGAAAGATTTTGCATTTGGTTGAAAGTCATGGGTGGTAGTAGTGATGTATTCAACATGTATTCTGCTGAGGACAAACTTGATGGGACTAACTACCCATTGTGGTCCTATATGATGAGGCATGTACTAGTTGCTAAATGCCTTTGGAATGTGGTCAGTGGTAGTGAAACTCATCCTGTTTCACAACTACCAATGCAACCAGGTGCTACAGGTACATCTGAAGAAGTAGAATCTGATACACATGTGGCTCCTCCACATGCACCATTAGTACCTCCCACTACTGCTCAAACGAGTGGGATGGAAGAGATGCACATGCACATGCACTGCTTGCACTTTCTATGACACGAAGCATTATTCCTCATATTCGGGTCATGTAAGACTTCAAAACAGGCATGGGATGCACTTGCTGCATTATACCAAGTGCGCAATGAAGTAGGTGTTGCATATCTGTGTGCAAACAGTTGGAGTCTAAGAACATTAATGAGGGAGACTCAATGGATAGCTTCTTGACCAAGATCAAAGATTTTAAGGAGCAGCTTGCCCTGATAGTACATTGGTGCCCACAGTTCTCAATGCATTGTCAGATTCTTATCAGAGTTTTGCCTCTACCCTTAGACTCATGAATGAAGGGAAATCCAAATGCCCTCACATTTGATGAGATGGTTTCAGTACTCTTGCAAGAAGAGCAGTCTAGGCAAAACAGATCTAATATGCGAGTTGGTGACCAAGCTTTTGCTGCCAATCAAAAAGGCAAAGGTAAAGCTTCTTCGCATGGTGGCTATAAGCCAAAATTAGAATCCTCAGGTAGGCATGCAGAGAAAGAAGGTGATAAGCCTAAAAATAAGGGCAAGTGTCACTATTGAAGGAAACCAAGGCACTACATACACGAGTGCAAGAAAAGGCTAGAGAAGGAGAAAAAGAAAGAATCCGGCCTGGTTGTGGTGGCTGATGCATCTGCACCAAGTGCAGAGAAGAAGGAAACTGCAAGTTTTGCTCAAATGATTGGGCATGGACTATACATTCTAGCTATGACCCTTCTGTTCATGATGTATGCATGTCAGTGGGGCAGAATCGGATGCTTGGTTCTTTGACAGTGGTGCTAGTAAGCACATTACTTCACAAAAAGGTTTATTCTCATCTCTAGAATATGTCCCAAGTGCAGGAACCGTCACATGTGAAAATAGTTCCTAATATCCTATCAAAGGAGTTGGTAGAGTTGGTAGAGTTGTGCTCACTATTGCAAATGGGGGCGCATTTACTCTTTCAAGGAGTTGGTAGAGTTGTGCTCACTACTGCAAATGGGGCCGCATTTACTCTTTCTAAAGTTTTATATGTGCGAGGCATTAAGAAGAACTTACTATCAGTTTCAACCTTAGCCTTGTCAAACTTGATGACGATGAAATTTATGGATGACAGATGTACAGTTTAGGATAGAAATGATGGTTATTCTATCATTACCTCAGGTACCTTGTTTTATGGCCTATACAAGATGGACTCACATCCGTTCACTTACACTTACGAGCTTTAACTCGATTAGTCTTTCCTACCACGTGGTTTATGAGGCACCCATACACACACACCTATGCCTTTTGTTGATTGCACCCATTGGTCTAAACTGCACCTTATTAAGGTACTCCAACACCGGATCCCATTTTTGCATGTAGCATCTATGACCCAGGCCAACACCTTTCATGCTTACCTTTGACTTGGTTGTCTTGTCTCATCTTCATTCATTGAGTCCACTTCTTTCTCAATAAATCCCTCTTCCTGTCCATGACTCTCTAAATTCTAGCATGTACACACTCATTAAGAGTACTATCCTTCCATCTATGGCATTGGGCAAGCCAGGATGTCGTAAGAATTCCACCGGAGAATCCTCCATCTTGACCAATCAAAGAGGCATCCCAATTGTGGTCCATGGAGCTGTCGGATCCTTGCACCCACACACACTAATGGTTTAATAAACCATTCTCAACATCTCCCTCCAAGGCACAAAATTGTCCTCCATCCATGCTAATCAAGCAAGATAAAGATGCCCAAAAGGTCAACGCAATGATGCATGCCAAGGTCGATAGTGCCCGACATTCTAACATTTCACCCCTAAGCCAAGCCACTTTGTAATGCTTCACTTCTTTCTAACATAACCATGTTTCATTCAAGTGGGCTAAAGATCCACCAACACTTTAGAAAGAGTCTCAAAAAATACCCAAATGCATTTGGTATCCCAAGTGACAATGTTAAATCCTTTGAGCCACATAGGCCACCTAGCTCTATTGTAGCTATGGGCACAATCTTGCACAAAGTCCATTGCAATGCCTCAAACAAAGTACTAATCTTAACTTCCCTAGAAAAAGAAAATTCTATTAAATCTCAAAGAAAGTATAAAAAAGAGTTAAAGAAAGTTGTTAAGTTGGAGAAGTCTTTGTGCTAGAGGAGTGCAGTTACGTGGGCACACCTTCGTTACCCATGCACACGTCACTTGCATATTTCACTAAAGGCATCATAAATTTTTTACTTCTCACATTTTTTGGCATGCACATACATATGCACCTAAAACTAAATTTATCAATGCCAACCCTCCAAGTACATCTGTGGATGGAAGAATCATGGGCTCGTAAGCTTGTGGCCCATAGTATGACCCATCATTCCTAGAGAACCTTTGACCTTATAGGTAACCTTGTAGGTACCTTCCTTGAGCTTTATCCTCTACTTTGAATTCAATTCAACGCCTACCAAACCTCACCTTGACTGACGTATTAGTGAAGTGTCAGGCCTTTTTACCACTCAATGGGACTCTCTTCTCATGCCTCAGGGAGCCTAAACTCCAATCCAAACCCAATACGCAATGGGAAACATGGAATGCATTAGCAAGGAAACTCTCAATTACCTCACTTATTTGAAGTAGCTCAACAAAGCCGCCACCACCACGCCTCAAGTGTAGCCATCGCTCTCTCTCACTCCCTCCCTCACACACACTTGCACAAGCATTGAAGGCAAGAGATAGGAAAGGTTTTAGAGAAGAACAAAGCACTATCTTCACTTGAGAGCATACAAGAGTGCATGCAAGAATGAGGATTTAGAGTTACAATTCAACCTTTATACTTGGCTCATAGTATTCACACTTGGCCAGGCAATGTTAAAAATGAGGTCCTAGTGCATCCAAGACTTCCTACACTAGTGTAAACACCTTGTCATAGCTAGTAACTCTAACCTTATTATCTCATGGTGCACCTTTCATATACAAGCGATTGCACATGTAAAAAAATGCATTACAAGAGAAATATGAATTCTCTAGTGCCTAGGCTAGTCAAAATATGTGGTGGCCGATTGCAGTGTCATAGAAGTCTTTGGTAGAGTCTTCAACGGCACTTCACATACCCCCCCTTCCTGATGCACATTTTGTCCTCACAATATGTGGTTGAAGAAGATTTAAGGTCACAAGAGGAAAGCAATGCAAGGCTTCGGATGATCTGCATGGCAGCAGTAATAACAAGTAAGATGTTCTTTGAGAAACAAGCATAAGTTAACAAGGAAATAGCTAAAGAAGTAATTATGAAATCAAGGATAAGACTAGTTAAGATTTCCAAAGATGAGATGAAGATGAAGATGAAGATGAAGATTAATGTAGATCTAACTTAGAAATAGGTACAAGTCTAAGATTCATGAAATGAGTTCAAAAAATATGCCTATGGTTATGACCACAATCTTAAACACAATGATGTACATATAAACCATCTAAAGCTATATGTTAGCTCTAGAAGTAAAACTGCATGTGTTTAGATGACTACTTATATAACAAAAGTGTTTTTTTTTGCTTCTTTTGTGAAATGAACAGTGATAAGCTACCACCATGACTCCCGCCAAGGATATCAAAGAACCACTAAGAGCCTCAGACGATGGTTTTTTAGTGAAACAAAGACACAAGGTTCCACCCTATGAGAAATCAAGGCATCAGTCTTATGGTACCATTGCTACTTTTCTAAAGACCTACCAGGATTCCACATGGCAATGTCTATCTTCTTGTTCATGTTCTTTGTTTTTTTTTAAAATTTTATGTTTGTTTTTTTTTAAATTTTGTGCTTTTTTATATTGTAACAACCATCTTTTTCATTCACACATTACCTAGAGAGCTAAAATATAGCTAAATATGGTTTAATAAATGTAAAATGGAGCACTTGGCATACTCCTTTGGCATACTTTATCTGATACAGAATGGTAAGACTAGGACGATTTAAAAGAAAATATTCTAGCATTAATATTCATCTTGGAAGCTACTAAAAGAAAGGTAAACCAGTCAAGTGCAATGCAATTATGCTCTTTGAGGGAAAATTTGAAGTATAAAATTGCAACAAAGAGATGTATGAAGAGCCAGTTTCAAATACACATGTTTAATTTGAAGCTCGTGAAGTCATTGCTTATCCTTTTTCTCTTAATCTTGGTGAAGGACTTTGTTGCTACTTGTTTGCTATTGTGGAAGACCTATGTAGGTGTTTGCTATTGTAGAAGACCTTTTTGTTGCATTATGATAAAACTATAAAAATCCTTAAGAAAAGATCTTCACATGTTGATTAACACATGCTCGCTCGTCATTGATTAGTGCTCTCTTCTCTTACTACTTTTTTGTATTTTACTATTTTTTTTGTATTTTTGTGATTATGAAAGAAAGAAATAATGTTTAAGCTATGTACAAAGTATTAATGCTATACATGTTGGGTCAATACCAGTTTTTAATGTATTAAATTTTCCAACAAGCTCCCTCTCAATGTGAACATGGTGAAATGTCTAGGAGGGTTTGAAGAAAGATAAGACTCTCTCCTTGGGCCACCACCTCAAGTTTTTCCTTTACTCGCTTTATGAAACCGTCCTTTCCAAATGTTATATCGAGAAGGCCTAGGGGATGGTACACATGTGAGTGCTTACATCCAACTGAAGAGGTGGAAATCTAATGTTATAAGAGTGAATTTTGCTTAGGTACTCTTCATAATGTATTGGCATGTCTATTTCCTCTTGAGGGGGTGTTGCACTGAAGAGTTGGAGCTTAGTAGCATGAGTTGATGCTTTCATGGGTGAAGTAACCTTTTGGCGAGCAGGTCTATAGATTGTTGATGTTGACTCCCCCCTTCTTGAGCTATGTTGTATCCTCAAAATAATTTTAGGTAGCCAAGTTTTGAGAGTTATGGATGGTGCAGACACATCCATAAGTTCCTTTCCCTTGTCTACTCTCAGCGAAGCAATTGCTACTGGGTGGAAGAGTTGTCACAGTCTGTGTTCGGAAAGGTTTCCTCTTCCAAGTGTGATTTGGACATTGGGGAACATTGGTTATGGTCATTGATGAAGAAACCTTGATGTACTTGGGCTGGGGTAAGATGGTAGTTTGTTTTTGCTTAGGGACCCAAATCCAAGAATTTTCTTTATAAAAGCCTTGTGCTTGTAGAAGCTCCTTTTGGATCCATCAAGGAGTAGTTTGTAGCCTTCTCCTCCTCCATTGGTTGCTATTATTTCTTGTACTTCTTGTAAGCTTTGGTTTTGGTGGAAAGGATTCAATGTTTGGGGGGTTCACCTAAAAATATGTAACTATAGCATGTGAGTTCAAATGAAGGGATTTTTTAAATCAAAATTTTAAGGTAAAGTTACAGAATACATTTACAAAAGGGGTTTTTTTAATCGAGTTTAAAAAAACCCCATAAGTCCAAAAAGAAAAAGGGGTCATTTTATTCGTGAGAAATTCAGGTAAGGGGTTTTTTTAAAACCCCTTGAATGCACGTGATACATAGGGTTTCTTAGTAGTGCACCCCCCCGAGAGTTAATGGTTGGACAAACTATTGGATCCTCTTGGGAAGTCTGCTTCGTAATAGATTCATATGTGGACTCTACAACACGTTTTGGTTTTTGTTTATGAGCTCTTTGATTCTTCTTCTTTTTTTGGAGTAGTCGATGGAAGTTGAGGTTGAAGAATCTTTCATTGATAATGGTGTAGAGGGGTTTGAGAAACTAGCTTCAAATCCATTTGATTGTAAATCTCCCTCTTTGTGATCATCCTTGAGAGCTATCAACTTCACTGAAGGAGGTTGCATAAAGACCAAAGTTTTGCAATTAGGATGTTCTACCATATGTTCAATCTCTTTTGCAGAGTTACCTTTACCTTTTGCACTTGTCAACCAATTGTGATTGGCCCTTTGAAATTACCTTTAGGAAAGACTAGGAAGTCACTAATTAGGTGCCGATTATCACAATAGGTGTCAATTTTTAACAAACCAAGCACTTTTGTATTTTTCTTCTTGCTACCCCTCACTCTAGCTTCATTTGGTTCAAGCTCGGGTTTTCCTAGTTAGCACCAAGAAGAAAAAGAGATTAAGTTGTGCATGGTTTCCCCATCAATCAAAGCACTAAATAGCACTTTCCCACAATGACTAGCCAATTCAATGCATTTTCTTTTTGGTTCCAAATCTGTTGTAGCTGAAACCATAGGTGCTTCAACACATGAAATATCAGCTTTTGGAATAATCTCACCCGTGTGATTAGAGTGCCAAGATGCGGTCATGGCTATGGTTTCACTAGTTAGAGGAACAAATGGGTAACTAGCTAGGACTTCATTTGGGGCTCTATTCATGCTTGTGTTAGATGGTTCTTGGACATTTTCTTGCTTTTGTGAAGGAGCGGTTGATGGATTTTTCCAAAATCCCAGGCATTTCATGGCAGATGTGATTGAGAATTGGCTAATGGATTGTCCCCTTGCTTAGAGGCTTGAGGAACTATAGGTGCCTCTGTCTTTGAGAGCTCTTGAGATTTCCTGGCATGAGTAACAATGTTTTGCTCTTTTCTCATTTCTTCCATGGAGTGATCCAGTTCCATCATTATCAAATGAAGACTCGGTTCAATTCCAAGGTCCTTAATGGATACTTGCATAAGTGCTTGCCGATCAAAGGATAGCATTTCTTGGTGACAAGATCCATAAGCATGTTTGTTATGTTATACTCCCAATCTTATCCTTTTAGAATTCCTTTGGTCCATGTGCTCAAGGTTCTTTGAGATATCTTCTTAGAGTTCATTTCTATGGTACCCATGGTCTCTTTTTGAATAAGTGTAGAGCTTGAAGTAGGTGATTGAAGAGACCTTGGGCTATCTTTAGGGGAAGTTGATGTTATGCCCACCAAAGAGTCCAAAGAGCTAATAGAACCAGCATTTGAGAGCCTGGCACTAGCAATCTATCCTCCTTGTGGGTCCATGGTGGAGTTCTCAACTAAGCTAGGCATATCATTGATTTTCATAGCTTCTGAGCTTGAGTTAGGAAACTTACTCTCCTTGGCTACCATAGCCACATTGGTAGTGAGTATCTTGTTGCCATCCCCCTCATGCAAAGGCTTATTTGGAGATTGTTTTTCTGGAAAGCCTGGTGGTGGCATGATAGAAGTAGCTCATGATGGGCTTTGAGGTGATGTTCCCACGAGTTTCAACACTTCAATTTCTACCTTATTTTCTTGAGCTTGTGGCCTGGGCACATTTGTAGGTATTAAGAGACCAAGGTTATGTAGAAGGGGAAGAGAAGGGTGTGAGTATGAATGGACTTAAGGTCCACTAGCTCACCTATTTAAAGGTGGAGCTATGAGGCATTTTGTATTGAGCAAGGCCTAGTTGTATTCATAAACAACTTAATAAGCAAGATATTGTTCTTGTATTTTGTGAGCTCTTTTCCTCCACACACTTGATCTAGCATGAGCACCACGTTTTCTCAACATGGTATCAGAGCCTTGGTTGATTAGGACCCTTGTGGTGTAGATTAGGTCATTTTTTCTTCACTTTTCCCTTATCTTCACTCGTGGAGCTCAACCCCTTGGCAGTGGAGGAGCTCTACCAGGTTGTAGAGGCCTTATCTTGAGGAGATCCCAACATGGGAGATGAAGACCAAGTCAGGGCGCTTCCATTCGTATGGCAAATTCGCTGATTTGACCTCTCCATGCAGCGGCATTCTCTCTGTTGCAGCCCGGCATCGGTTTTCTGCTGCAGTGCTGGCCGTACAGCCATACGCCGACTGTAGTCCATCATTAGCCATGGGACTTGAGGGCTTTGGTAGCCCACTCTCTGAGGACTCCAGAGCTCAAATTTAAGCTCATTTGATGCATTGCCGCGTCGGCTACAGACAGAAAACCAGTCGCCTCTTCTCCTTCTCCATGAAGCTTTCCATTAAAGCTTCATAATTGTGTTTTTCTTGCTCTAATCCTTCCCTCCTTGCTCTAATCACCCAAGTGATGTTGTGAATGATTGTTGCTGATTCTTCTCTTAACTTGAAGTGGTGCCAACCACATGAGGTATCCATAAGCCTCATTCCCATCAAGTTCCATCATCAACATCACTTTCAAGTTTTCAAAGCTTTTTAAAATGTGCTTATGAGCACTAATAGTATTGATTAAACACTAATCAAGCTGTTAATCTAGCAAAGGGAAGTTATTATAAAGTGTTCTTAAACACTAAGAGTGTTATTAAACACTAATGGTGAATCTAATCACCAAAATAAGTGTCATTAGACACTAAAAATGTGCTTTTAAGCACATTTTATGTTTTTTAAACACTAATGGTGATCTTAATCACCAAACAAAGTGTTGCTTAACACTAATGTGGTCTTAACCATCAAAGGAGGAGGTCTTTAACACTAAGGAGGCTCTTCTTCATCAACATTGGAGGCCGGGCACACACCATAAGTGCCACATTATGCTTACCTTGGCAAGCTTCCAAGGAGAAATGGTGCAACCATGAACCATTGTCTTCATCCCATAAGTCAAAGAGGTTGAAGATTTCTGGTTTTTCATCATAAAACTCATTATTTTGAGTGGTTTTAAAGTTGGGCACATGTACACTAAGTGTTCATCTTCAATGTTTATATGTATCACCCTTAAGGCTCTTGTGTTTGTAAGAGGCATAGGCATGTCATAAGCCATATGCTCTCATTTTCCAAGCCTAAGGCATGTTATTCTGCTGCATATTCAACATTTTCATTGTCTAAGATGACTTGTAAGGTCGAGCATAGCATCACTAAGTGCTCTACCTTGTTGTTTGTCATGATTTTAAACATCTCTTGGCATTGTCTTTGTAAGAGGCATTGGCAACATTATGAGCCATGCCCTCTCCTTCTTGAGCCAAGGATTTGCCCATGGAGGAGGTATGGTATTCAAGGAAGCATCAAGCATGTTGAAGGAACACCTATAAGCAAACTAGTTAAGCAAGGGTGGCAGCCTTGTTTTGATCATTGTGTGAGAATGGTCAAGGTGGAAAGCATGTGGAAGCAATGGCATGTATGCCCAAAGCATGTCAACTACAAGAAGTCAAGCAAAGAGTGGGGTGAACCATCATTAAGGTGTACATCTTCATCGACATCAAATAAAGACTTAGATGGCATCATTGTATTAGCCTCTAAGGCTCTAGGAACATATTTGTAAATCCTAGATAACTCCACCTATATTCCAAACCTTGTACGCCTAATGTTATAAAGGCATCCTATGTCCAATACCACCTATTCCATTCTTTCATAGTTGGTATTGAGGGGGGGTATTAAGAGACTAAGGTTATGTAGAAGGGGAAGAGAAGGGTGTGAGTGTGAATGGACTTAAGGTCCACTATCTCACCTATTTAAAGGTGGAGCTATGAGGCATTTTGTATTGAGCAAGGCCTAGTTGTATTCATAAACAACTTAATAAGCAAGATATTGTTCTTGTATTTTGTGAGCTCTTTTCCTCCACACACTTGATCTAGCATGAGCACCACGTTTTCTCAACAGTAGGTAGGGCGGTTGCAAGCGTCGCTCATGCTGAACTGCCTTATCAATGCAATTAGTAACCTCTTGAAGATACTCAACTCGTTTCATGGTACCATATATAGCTTGCACAATTTCTTGCCAAAGGACGTCATAGATTTGGTGCATGGAAAATCTTTTTTAATTAGTTATTTGTTAGTTCATGTAATACATATGTAATTTAAAGGCATGATTTATTTAATTTAAAAAATAAATTTTATTTTTTCCAATAAATAACATGTAAATTGAATAATATATATTTTTTTGGCTGAAAGAAATATCTTTTAAGTCTTCTTCTCAAAAAAAGATTTTTTAAATTTTAAGAATTATCATTTTAAAATATTTAATTTTTAAGAAACTATATGTTTATCAAATTCCTCTCCATTTAAAAATCTAACTAAACACATTATATATATACATATACAAATACATATACATATACATATACATATAAATATACATATACATATACATATACATACATACATACATACATACATACATGCATACATATATATATATATAGATACACACACACACACATACACACATATATATATAATCATCTAATTGTATAAGAAAAGTCTTATTTTATAAATTAGAATATCCAACACAATGCAAGATAATAGAGTGTTGTTTCCTAAAAGTGCACACACTTCTATGCTTATTCCATTCAATCATAGCTTGGTGTCTAGTCTTCGTAGCATTTTAGAGAGTAATAAATCTGAGAGAAAGAGGATAGCTCACAAAATGGGCTCACAAAGTCATAGGAGTAATAAATCTGATAGGAATATGAGAACTCCCGCTCATGAGGCTCAAGAAGTCGAGAGAAACAGGATAGCTCACGAGCAAAAAAGAGAGTGGAGAGCACACCACAATGAGTAGCCTCTAACATTGGCGGGCCAACAACACTGTCACCTCCTCCACATAAGCCCCCTTCTCCAACTCTCCCTACTATTGCCCCCCTTGGTTTAAATGAAACATGTGAGCCTCTCTTTCCTCCTCGTCCTTGTCCTCCTCCTAGTGAGAGCGTGGATGTAAGAGCCACCATAAGTAAGCTAGCCGTACATCATCGTGTGTCCAAGATCATTTGTATCTTTTTTCAGGATCTCACTCCCTTGTCACAATCTATTATTCTCATCCCTTATTGACCATCCTGACCTAGCAAAGAGTAGGGCCACTACTGGGATTGGTGGACATTGAGAGAGGAGAGCGGTCATCGAGGTCCTCAATAGTGTTTATCTCTCATATGCATCCATCAAGAAGAGGAATACTTTGGATGCATTGGCCACTCATCATACTATTGTTGCAACCATATGTAGACCCCACATGGCGAGTGAGATGAGGTCTACCTCTTGCATTCTTTTTGCATAGCACCACACACGTGGCTCAGGGGGGGTACTTTTAGGAAGACCTACATACAACATGCGTTCAAAGGGTATGTAAAAATACCCTTTTCTATGAATTCAAACTTAATAAAATGGCCCCTTTACCTTTATAAACTTAAGTTTTTTTTTTAAATGCCATTTAAAACCACCTTATGTAAGTATATTTCACTAATTTTATCTCAAAATCTTTGTTTAAAACCCGTCCTAATGATCGTACATACTAGACTTACATATTCTTAAGTGAACCCTTGAGAGAGGTGGTTCTTTGAGGAGGCAAATTCTAGATGCAAATGATGCTGGGGTATTGTGGGCTTCTAGTGGTCATGCTTCTAGGTGTAATTGTTTGATTAATGATAACATCAAGGCATTATCATGGGCTTCTTTCTAGTGGTCATGCTCCTATGTTCTATTGTTTGATTGAATCTCACGGGGTGTGTTCAATGAACATGCGGCTTGCTTTCTTAAGGTGAGTCAATGAATTGAGTTATGTATTCAATTTGTGGAGGCATACCTTTATATATTTTGAGCAATGTAAGCCATGGTTTGTGTGCTACTCCCGTCAGCATGACATATGTTGTTGTCGATACCATGTGGAGTTTCAGCTGTACTATGATGTCCATTCCCTTAGTGGGAACAATGGGAGGCCTATTGCCCCCCATGATCTCATACACTCTCTTTTGTGTCCATGCAAGCTAGATGACTTATACCACTACCTTTCGCGTGTCGAGGGGATGTGTGGTGCATGTGGAGGGTTGGCAGTGCTACCTATGATTTAGATTTTATAGCGACAAAAGTTTGGAAAATTGGGGGGTCACAACATTAAAGCGTCATAAACGATGAAAGAGTGAAAACATCTATTTTTTCTTGCTTATTTACGGATTCAAAATGAAGGGCAATGCTTTCATGCACACGGTTTTGACAAACTATCTTTCCAATCATGCACATGCATATAAGTACAACTATGCCATTGAGTCCCTTCTCAATCTCAAGGGGAATTACATTAAAAGCACTACATTCACAACAGAAAGAGTTTTTCAATTCACATTTTTGCCCCATTTTTGAGATAGAATTACATAAATGTACTTATATAGGGACCTATTTATGGTTTTTGGTAAAAGTTGCAAGTTTGTATTAAAAAATGGGTCATCAAAAAGCACTCGAAATTCAGAGATAATGGATTCTGAAACTGTGCACGCATGAGAGTCCAACAAAGAGTGTTTTCCATCAGCCTTTCCTGAGATTAAATGATCAACTGTATTCCAGGTGGGTTGAATAAACTATAAGAAGGTATGGTCAATAAACTTGGATACATGATCTAGGTCATCAAGTCAGCATAGGAAACAATGGTTTTTCACTTACTCAAAGAAGGGGAGGGCATCGTAGCAGAAGTTAACAATGGGATGTTCTCTTGTCCAAGGATGCAAGAAACAAGCTGCAGAAAGCTAGCTTGTTCAGGGCGAAGAACCGCGTAACTTGGTTAGGTCATGGTCTAGTTCATCAAGTCAGCATAGGAAACAATGGTTTTTCACTTACTCAAAGAAGGGGAGGGCAGCGTAGCAGAAGTTAACAATGGGATGTTCTCTTGTCCAAGGATGCAAGAAACAAGCTGCAGAAAGCTAGCTTGTTCAGGGCGAAGAACCGCGTAACTTGGTTAGGTCATGGTCTTTTGCGAACCAATCCGGCACTATTCTGGAGGCGTGAGGATAGAGATCATCTCTGTAAGTATTTTTAATGGTTCTCTGCGACACTTTAGTAACAGAGGCTATGCCTTGCAGAGTTGGAGCATCTTTTTCATCTGACAATTGGGATAGCATGTAGATGGCAGCTGCAGCTACGGATACTGGGCTTCTCCTAACGTCCAAGTACTGTTCAACGTTCCTGACGAGCTCGGTCGAGGCTTTAATCCACAGAAAGCCCAAGTGGAGTTTATAGCAGAACCTCGACAAGCAATCCACAGCGCGTAGGACTGATCGCAGCTCCATTGATTTGCCTGTTGCTGCTTCAATCTGTTTAACAATGTCCTTCTGCGCACTGAGTATATCCCTTTCCTTCAACCTGTTAGCGGCTTCGCAAATGTCTTTCAGAGTTCTGGGCCGCTTCTCCTCCTCTTGACAGGCAATATTAAGGCATGCAGCCAATATAGCGTTTCTGTTTTTACCTCCTGTGCAGACGGATTTGATGTCATCCAGTTGCTTATAGATTTCACTTGCCCTATCCTTGAAAGTGGATGGTAGAGACAGTCGCGCTGCGATCTCCCCTATGCCATTGTATGCTTGCAAGAGAGCGCGATCGCGGTTTGAGCTAGCACCAGCTCGAGTCTGTGCGCGCTCGAGAGCCGAGATCTGAAGACCAGTCCCCGCCCCCCCACCCATCGCCGGCCTGGAAATCACAGTTCCCAGCCCCCCATCTCTCAGTAAAGGATTCGACGGACCACCCACACGAATCTGATCGCCCGCGTCGTCGGACTCACTGGCGAAGGTTCTCCATTCCGGTCTCTCGTCAATTAAGTGCACCTCCATTACTAGTCCGCATGCTGTGCAGATTGTATCCCCGGAACTATAGTCCACAACCACCTTCGTTGGCTTCTTGCATTCCGGGCACATATCGCCGTCCATCGCTGCTGCACTGATGCTCCAGATGACGTCGAATCAGCTGGAGGAAGAAAAGCAACGAACAAAAAAAGCGCATAAGCAGACGCAAATGCAAGTGCAGACGCTTACAAACAAACCAAAAAAAAAACCCGAACAAAACACAATTCCTGTGTGTGAGCTTCTTTATCCAGGCATGCAGCGAATTAAGAAGAGCGCGACGATTGTTTGGATCGATAAAGACGAATACACATTACAAAGCAGCGTGGCGTTTGAGTTAACGGCCGTGATCAAGAGTTACGCCTTTTAAGTAATCCCATGTCCTATGGTTTTAATGTTCTAGGATTAAGAACATTCACTATACACTCCCAACTTCAAAACAATCCACAACAATTCTCATGCTTCTTATTTTTAGTCTTTTGTGCTCTTGTACGTGTGTGTTTTCATGTGGTAGTCTTCACCGAGGAGGTTTTGAACCCATCACCTCATGCTTGGGACTTCAACACCTTACCGCTAGGCCGTGTCCTCATGGTTCTATTTTGACATGCCAATACACATTTTATCTGTAACATCCTTTGATATTATTTTGACATGCCAATACACATTTTATCTGTACCATTCCTTTGATATGTTGGTATGCATAATCTTTTTTTTTTCAAACAAGTGTATGTTTCCTTTGATATGTTGGTATGCATACTATTTTTTTTTCAAACAAGTGTATGCTTCCTTTCCCTATGATAGTTGAACCCTCCATTGATGTGTACTATTTTCTTCGAATAGTCATACACTTCTTTTGAAAGGTTTGTATTGTCCTATTTCTTTTAGGACATGTATGATCTTCTTTTCATAGGTTGGTAAGCTTGATCTTCTCATGAATTTTAGATGGTTCTATACTTTTTTATTGGTATTTGTCTTCTATTTCTCAGTCACTATGCACATACACTTTGTTTGTAATATTATGCATATACAACTTCTTCAGAGTAGAAAACATCGAGTGACAAAGGGGCCGCAAACATGGTCGTGGTGATGGTGGATAAGTTAAGATGATATTTTGCTAGTTGTTTTGCTTTAAGTCGTTGCTCTGTGAACAAAAGGATAAATCAAGAAGATAAAATTAAAAAAAGACTCCAAAATCACTACAATCACTACCATGTATCACTTTTATACATCACAAAGAGTTCACTAAATATTTGGTGTACTTTATTAAATTTTGCTTAACAAAATGATTACACGGCCAAATCAAATCTATCTCCCTCTACAAAGCTATGAAGAAAACACAAGGGGGGTAGAATGAAGCATCACATATAAATAATGGTATCCCCTTGTTTTGATTTTCACATGTTACTGCATCAAACTTATCTTTCAAATATCAAAAATTAAAATGCAAGATATGAGAAATACAAAATTATGTAGGCTAAACATCTTGAGCTTTGTGATAAAAGTGATGTGAGTTCTTACTTTCCAAAAAGTTTCATTTTCATATGTTTACTTAATTATCATCTTTTTTCAAAATATAAAAGTAGAAGTCCTAAATATTTTATCTTAACATCCATAAAGAAGTCTTGTCTTGGAATACCTTAATTGAAAAGAGAATAGAGGGGAACACATGAGACACACCTAAATGATGCTTATTCTCATTTCATCAATACAAACAAGGTAGAGAAGCTCCGCACTCCACAAAACACAACACATTTTCCTTATGATCAGTTCACACTTAAATAACATAAAGCTAATGTCCACACACTTGGCCAACTGGATGCCGCCATTATTGTCCACACATACACATGAGTAGATTGGTGTTCACACGCTACCACTATCCACCATATCCCGATGAGCTTGCATTCTCGACATTCCCCCTAAAGCTCACCATATCCATTGCAATGAAGGGAACCTAGGGGTTGTACTCATTAGCATGGAGTACACCCATGCTCCACTCATCATAGGGAGTAGCACCTAGAGCACTCATGGAAGTTTGCACCATATCCATGGGAACAGATGTTCCAAGGAGAAAAGATGCCCAAATGTCATAAAGTGAGTAAAAAATCCCAATACATGATAGTAATCTCCTATTTATACCCCTAGGGCCCCATGCCCCACATGTGTAAATGGACCCTAACCCCATGTGCCTAGGCCCATCCCCATATGCATGTGCACCACTAGGACACTTTGTTACAAACCATCCCCTCCTACAATGATTTCATCCTCAAAATCAAAGGGTGGTCGTGCATAAAACATATACAAGAGGCTACGTACACAGCCAAAAATCTGCCCATGGCCTAGATGTATACATGAGCATGACCATGGCACCCTCCTGGATCATAAGAAAGGATGAAGGTGTGTTGTCGATGGTGAGGGTAAGTGAATAGCTTCCAGGATCAACAGGAAATCCACAGAAAGCATGTGTGAAAAACCATCCGCCATCCACCTAAGTTGAAAGGATGGTATCGATGCCTCTCTCCGAAGATAGGATAGGTACCAATAATGCTCGGATCATATGGAAAGGAAAGAGGGCTCGTGTCGATGATGAGGCTTTCTATGCAACCTCCTAGATCAAAAGGAAACCGAGGCATGCAAAATCCAAGGAAATGGTCGCATGATAATCTAGTGCAAATGGAGTAGATAAGGAACCACTGTCGATGATGAATCTAGTAGAGTATCCTCCAGGATCAAAGGGATATGTATGGGATACACCCCGAACCGTGAAAGCTAGAATGGTAGTAGATCCTGGATCAAAGGAAAAGCTCAACTCCAAAGAGATAGTAGTCCCAGGGTCAAAAGGAAAACTCATAAGCCCATCCTCACGACCACACTGTGAATCTAGCATGGATAGTATCCAAAGAAGCTCAAAACTCCTAGCCACCAGAATGTCAAGTGGTCCTAGCACAAAAGAATCATCGTGTATGCGAAGACTGGAATATGTCATAGATGCACCTGAATGTCGATCCACATATCCAAAAACTATGCTACTCAAATGGCAAAGAATGCATCCAAGGAAAAATATCCTGACTCCAAAGAACACATGATCGTGTCGACATCTGAAGGTCGGCCTCATGTAGAGTCAAATGTGAACTCATGCCTCCGTCATATGTAGTACCACTCAAGAAGTCAAAAGCACGATCAACATATCTATGCATGTATGAGTATGATCCGACCCGTGCACAAGATCTCCATGTGTATGACAATCTATATGTGTGTGACCCTCTAGAATAGAAACTGGATCATCATAAAGATTGTCATCACTAAGCACTGATCAAGTGCCCACACAAGAGGTATAGGTGGCATCAGTCAACTCACTATCAATGGAATCTCCAAGGCCACTAAGGTCATCCCCAAAGGTATAAACCAACTCCATCACTGGTGTCCACCTACTAATGACCCAACTGTGGACTTTATGTACCTGAGAATCCATCTAGCCGCATCCAAGTGTGGCTTTCTAGGGGCCTATATAAACTGACTCACAAGTCCAACAATATAGCTCAAGTAGTGTGGCCTCGTAATGGTCATGTAGTCAAACTACCCACTATGTGCATGTATGTAATGGAGTCCTCCAAACGCTCACTTGTATCTGCGGAAAGCTTTGTGTTCTTCTCCGATGGCACTGAAATAGGCTTATAGCTTGTCATACCATAATTGGATAACATGTCCAAGCCATACTGCCTCTATTTAAAAGCATCCTGACATCATGTATGTCTGCATCACTTTTCCATGAGGTGATCTGACCACCTCTATGCCCAAGAAATACTAATGCAGCTCACCCAAATCCTTCATCTCAAACTTTTGCTTCAAAAGCATCCTGACATCCTGTATGTCTGCATCACTATCACCAGTGATAATCAAGTCATCCACATAGATGACTAATAGCATGATCCCTCTATCTCTCTTTTTTACATATAGTGAAAAATATGCATTGGATATCTAAAATCCAATGGTAACAAGATACTCCCCAATTTTGTTTGACCATGCTCTAAGTGCCTTCTTCAAGCTATACAAGGCTTTGGCATAACTTGGACACAAAAACTGGATGTGCATCACTCTCATAACTTGGTGGCTGTATCATATACACTTCTTCTTGCAAATCACCATGCAAGAAAATCTATTTGATGTAACGACCAACCCTTCGCTGTGGCCATACCAATGACAGCTCTCACAGTTGTCATTCTTGCAATCCGGGGCTGAATGTCTCCTCATAGTCTTTGCCATAAGTTTGTGTATATAGCACTTAGCAACCAATCTTGCCTTGTACCTGCTCACTGAACCATTAGCATTGTGCTTGACTTTATACACCCACTTACATCCAATTTCCTTCTTTTCCTTAGGCCAAGGTAATAACTCCCATGTTGCATTTGCATCCAATGCTACCATCTCCTTATCCATGGCATCTTCCCATTTCTTATTTGTTCAAAGCAAGTAGGCTCAACCTCTTGTATTGCTTTTACCATGTAAGCATAATGATGGACTGCATATCCATCATATCTCAACCTGTCAACATGGTATCTAACCCTCATAGACCTGCGTACACCTGGATCACTGCCAGGTGTCCTCAAAACAGCCCTGGTACTCCTTACACTAGGAGTAACCATAGATGGAATGCTAAGCTCCTTATCAAGGCTCTGCTCAGAGCCACTAGAGTCACCATCCACATATAAGTGACCTACTGATAGATCAGGCACAAAAGGTTGATCTACCTTTTCTTTCCCTTTTCGTTGATACATGTGTACCTGCATCATTCCTCAACCTACTTGACCATGGGCTAACATTGGATCCACTGCTCGAGAACTCCCCAGGTCCACTTAGCACCTGTGATTGCTGCTCTACACGTGGTGCAACATCAGTACTTCTTACATCTTCATCTTCTATTGCCTTCACTACTGGTGTATACCAGCTACTCATCTCATCAAAGATAACATCTCTGCTTACTCGCATCTCACGAGTTGTAGGGTTATAGCATCTATAATCTTTTTGCTCCATAGCATAACCAATGAAGACGCATTTCTCTGCCCTTTGGATCCACTTTCTTCTCACTTCATCAGGAACATGTACATATGCACTACAACCAAACACTTTGAAGAAGTGAGACACATGCGGTCTTATGCCTGTAAACTTCTGTTTAGGAGTCATACCATGAACAATTGTAGTAGGTGTCCTATTCATAATGTACATAGCAGTTGCTTCTGTAAACTTCTGTTCAGGAGTCATACCATGAACAGCTGTAGTGGGTGTCCTGTAGTGAGTGTCGTGTTCATAATGTACATAGCAGTTGCTACTGCTTCTTGCCCAAGAGTAATGTGGCATATTCTTTTCAGCCACCATCAAGGCACATGCCACTTCTGCAATGTGCCTATTTTTCCTTTCTCCAACACCATTCTGTTGCGGAGTGTACCTACACGTAAACTGCCTCTCTTGATTCCGTGGTTTCTCAGAAAATCGTTGAACTCAATGGAGAAATATTCTCCCCCACGATCTGATCTTAGGCATTTTATTTGCATTCCTTTTTCCTTCTCGAACAAGGCTTTAAATCTCTGAAAGTGAGCAAACACCTCACTTTTCTCCTTCATGAAATAAACCCACACTTTCCTAGTGTGGTCATCAATGAATGTAACATAGTATCTGCAACTTGCAATTGTTGCAGTCTTGGTCAGTCTCCATACATTTGAATGTATGACATCCAATGGTCTTGCATTGACGTGCTTTTCATGTGGGAAAGCATGTTTCTCCTGCTTACCAAGCTGGCATGCTTCACATACCTTATGCATACCATCAACCTTAAACTTTGGCAAACCTGCACAATAATATTTTGGGCCTGCATAGACTTCAGTCTCGTTGTACATTCACATGACCAATGCACTTGTGCCATATGTCAATATTTGCAATGACACCTATTCCATCAGCAAACATGGCTACCTTTATCTCAGGCATGTTCACATCCAAAGTAAACATCTTGTGATTTTTGTTACCCTTTAAAACCAAGTGACACTTATTTTTGAAGTCTTCCACAAAACATCCTTGAGGATTAAACCTCACTTGTTGCAGACCCTGCTCAACCATCTGTCCAATAGAAACTAGGTTCTTTGTAATATTTAGAACATGAAGTACATTAGCCAAGTACTTCCTTTTGCTATCCTACATAGACAATGGCACTTGAGCTCGAGGACCAGAATTTTAACTTTTGCTACCGAAGAATGTGAACCTTATACGTCACCTATATACAAAACCTAAAATGTAAATCTCATGACTCATTCTCTTATGCAACTAATAGAGTGCTTCTTCTCTACTCTCTTGCTCTCTTGTTTCTTGCTTGCCTAATTCAATTAGAGCTATCATATGCTCATTATGTATGTGTGAGTGTATGTGTGAGAGAGAGAGAGTGAGTGAGAGAAGGGTTGAGATTCCTTTGGAGTGTGGCGGTAGTGGTGGCAGTGGCGATGGTTAGAGTGGAGCTTTAGAGTATGGCTATGAGAATTTGAGCACAAGTATTCACCAGGTGAGTGACACAATACCTTTCCCATGTAGTTGTGAGCTATTGCATGGCATATTAGCTTCTTGGTTGAGTTATTTTATGCTCCCAAGTGTGGTTGCGCAAAGCCCCACAACATTGGTTTGTTCCTACACTCTTTCTATGGTGCAAGGGCTTTCCACCCATCACATGGTTAATGCCAAACATATTATCTCTATGTCCTTCATTGTTGCTAGATGATGTGTAATTCACATGTTGCACTCTACCACCACGAATATCATTTTGCTTTTTGTAGCCATATCTAGCCATATGTCCAAGTTTACCAATGACACTTAATATCTAGCTATTGTGTGGTTTTCTACCACAAGATCCAAATTTCCCTCTAGCATATGAGGGTAAAACCTCTATCACCACGTGCACCAGATGGTGGTTGTTGTGAATCCTATTCTTGTTATGGTGGACTATCATGCCAACCACGTCTACCTGTATGTCCTCTCGAACTAGATCTCGCCTACCTCTAGCACATACCTCTATGAGTGTAGAACTCTTGGTCCCTTGCATGCCCACTAGTACTAGATTAAGTACCAAAACCAAGTTTCATCTCCTCCACAATAAGCAAAGAGACCAACTCATCAAAATTTGGGGAGTCTCCAATTCTAACCCTGATAGAGGTTTCAAATACCTTGTAGTCTTTACCTAAACCATTCAATGTATTAGCAACCAAATCATCATCTTGCATGGTGGCACTAATAGGTGCAAGTTCATCTGCACATCCTTTAATCTCCTGTACATAGTCATTGATTCTCCTATTGTTTCATGTCACACTATGTATCTTTTTCTTTAACTGCATCTTCTTTGGTTGATTAGTTGTATCATACAAGTTCACCAATGTATCCCATGCATCCTTGGGATTATCTGGGTCCTAAATATGGTAAAACATGCTTGGGTGTCAATTGCTAAGCCATTTGATCATTATATGCATATGCTTGATCTCTTTTGTAAATTTCTACCTCCCTATAGATTTCTGGCACCATAATTAATATAATTTTCTTCCTCCCTATGTATTTTTGTGCTGAATTTCAAATTGCCACCAATGATATAATTGTTGCAATGTTTCTTGGTTGACATTAGGTAATGGTTACGGTGTGATAGATATGTCTTAGCTACACTCCAATCAATTTAATGATGTATAGAATCAACATTTGTTACACATTCCATGAATTATGAGCTTCCATAGCCTCAATGTTGCATGCAAATCTTTCCCACTTGCTCAAAAATTATCTCAAAAATTGATATAATTGTTGCAATGTTTCTTGGTTGACATTAGGTAATGATTACGGTGTGATAGATATGTCTTAGCTACACTCCAATCAATTTAATGATGCATAGAATCAACATTTGTTACACATTCCATGAATTATGAGCTTCCATAGCCTCAATGTTGCATGCAAATCTTTCCCACTTGCTCAAAAATTGTCTCAATAGCTTGCCAATGCATCTCTACTCTTGTCCAATACAACATACATCAAATACATCAATCCCACAATTCCATACATTCACATAAGCCTCTTTCACAACTTCCATGGAAAGCTTGCAAATATCTTTTTTTCCAACTCCTCAATCATGAAGGCAATGTGTCTCTCCTTGTTTATGATTTTGCTAGCTAAAATGTTCATCCCATGTTTATGATTTTGCTAACTAAAATGTTCATCCCATGTTTTTCTTGTCTCGTAAAAGCTCCAATTTTATTTTGGTTTGGAGTTCACCTGGGCACCACTACCAAATTTCCAATATTTAATCCTTTTCCTAATTTTACCAAATACATAGGGTTAGCCTAGCGGCGTCCAATCCCATGGGTCTAGCCTACCGCCCACCCCCACCACCACTGGACCTATGTAGGCAGTGTGAACTTACACACCCATAATTGAAATTGTCGCTTTACCCACTATCACACATCAGTTAAACAAACAAGAGTTTGCATGTCAGTGCCATTTCAATCAACATAAATATCCTCGCACCATGACTGTGATCTCCTTAGACAAAGACCGTATGCACCAACAATGAGCCTGAGCACCCCTAGGACCACTATGATAATCAGAGCCCTATAATGTCTCGTATCCACCTCAACACCAATGTCAATAAATCCTAAGGGTCGCTTCTATTGGTCATTACCTATCCCCCCCAAAAGAAAGAACACCCCCTAGGTACTAACATTAGCTAAATGAATCTAGACCTTTTTCCCACTAGATATAAAGCTAATGGAAATTTAAAGTCAAAAAGGGAAATAAAATAAAATATTTGACCATGTTCTTTTTGCTGTTAATGCACAAAGATCTTTAAATACAAGAAAATTAATAAAATTCATATATTTCAATTAAAAAAACTTTCCATAATCATGGCTAGGCTTAGATTTGAGGCATAGAATGGAAGATAATCTATGTCTATTTATTACAAAAACACTTCTCTTGATCTTCATCCTCCCTGACACATAAATAAAGACTGCTGATAAGGTTGTCCAAAATAAAATTCTTGATAAAATCGAGATAAAATTCATCATGGTCACTAGATGGATTCTCAAATCGCTTATCCTTCCAAAGAAGAAGCTGGCAAGTTTTGGGCCATGCTATTTTATTTTATTTTTACAAAAAATTTATTTAGAATATAAGCTTTAAATAGAAAACAAGATAACATATATTTTATTCCAACATATTTTATTTGAATACATCAAGGAAAGGTGATATTTTAATGACCAAGCCTAGCTGTCCTAGAGTAAAAATACATCTGATTAGACATACCATAATACACTTGGTCAAAGGCTGGGCTAGCTATCGAGATCCTATTCCAAAAGGAGTATAGTGCCTAAGAGTCCTATACATAAGCCTACTTGAAGGACAATGTTTAGAGGCTAGGCTAGCTATCGAGATCCTATTCCAAGGAGTATAGTGCCTAAGAGTCCTATACATAAGCCTAGCTGAAGGACAATGTTCTCTGAGAGACACCCATTCTGGTTGTATGTAGCCATAATCCATTGTCCTGAGAACCATCTATGTCTCTAGCTAGTGGGTACAAGCATGATAAGGTGGACTGAAAACCTATGTCTTGGACAATGGTTTACAACTGGTTTGTGAAACACTTTTATGTAAAGTTAGAGAATTAAAACATGGTTGTTTAATCTTGTTTCACATTTATTATATCTAAAAGGCACTAGATAAATTGCTATAAATACATCTTTATATGATGATATTAAATCCACTAATATTGGTTTTCTTCAAGTGTGGTAGCAACCAATGCAACTGGTAGAAAGTGTACCACCTTATCATGCTTTCACTCTAGTAGAAGTTGTAAAGAAAAGAATCTCAAAATGATGAGCCAAGATGATTGGATCTATGCAAATGATCTTAAAAAAGAAGATACTCAAATTCTAAGGCTACCATGTTATCCTTCCGAGATAGCTTGAGGAGTCCAAATAGGAAGGGTATGGAAAAAGTTGTTGCTCCATCTAAAAGGGAAACTTAGTAAAATACTCTAAGTTTCTGTTCTAGTCCACAATGCATCATACTCCAAAAAGACGTCTAAATATCACAACTCACAGCTAAGCCTAGCTCATCTCTAAGGGTAGCAAAATCACAATAAGGGTAGAGAAACTCATTCTTGGCTCCATAGGTCAAGTGGAGCTTGTTGTGTTACCATAGAAAAATCTATAGTAGGAACTAGAAAAATTCCTAGGAATAAAAAGGTTCCTAGGCAAAGTCAAATGGCATATACAATTTCCTAGATACTTGTATCATAAGGCATATCTGCACACCTGAGAGTGACAAAAAAGATCCAATATATGAATGGTCAGAGAAGCATGATAGGTAGAATGTTACTAGATTAAAAAAATTACAACTAATGCACCTATACAAGGTGAATAGATGTGTTGAGATGTGATGTGAATCAGATAGATGTGAATGAATGTGGATGGATGGGATGTGATGTAAATAGATGTGATGATATGTGGAGGTGAATAGATATGAGATGTGATGTGAATCAGATAGATGTGAATGAATGGATGAGATGTGATGTCATGTGAATCAGGATGTAAATGAATGATATGGGATGCGAGTGGATGATATGGGATGTGAGTGAATGATATGGGATGCGAGTGGATGATATGTGATGAAAATGGATGTGAATGTGTATGTAAAGAATGGATATGAATGTGTATGTGAAGAATGGATGTGAATGTGTATGTGAAGAATGGATGTGGATGTGTATGTGAAGAATGGATGTGGATGAGTATGTGAAAGAATGGATGTGGTTGTATGTGAAAGAATGGATGTGGATGTGTATGTGAAAGAATGTGATGTGATGTAGAGAGATGTGATGTGACATGAATATATGTGGATGTGAAGTGATAGATATAAATGTATGGATAGATGTGAGTGGTCGTAGATGTGAACGATTGGATGGATGTGGATGAATGAGATGAGATGTGTATGAATGCGATATGATGTGGATAGAAGTGATGTCATATAATGTGGATAGAATGTATGTGATGGGATGGTTATGAGAATGAATGTGGCGGATATGAATGAATGAATGTGATGGATATGAATGAATGTGATGTGATGGATGTGATGTGAATGAATGTGATGTGATGGATGTGATGTAAATGAATGTGATAGATATGAATGAATGCGATGTGATGGATGTGATGTAAATGAATGCGATGTGATGTGATGGATGTGATGTAAATGAATGTGATGGATGTGAATAGATGTGATGTGATGTGAATCGGGATGTGATGTCATGTGAATTAGGATGTGAGTAAATGAGATGTGATGTAAATAAGGATACATGTGATATGTGATGTGAATGAATATGATGTGATGAGATGTGGATATGGGTAGATGCGAATGAATATGATGTGATGAGATGTGGATATGGGTAGATGTGAGTGATGAGAACTGATGCGGATAAATGAGAAAAGATGTGATGTGAATGGGAATACATATGAAATAAATGAGGATTGATGTGGAACAATGTGGAAAGACGAGAGTTTGTTATAGAAACTGTATTTATGACTTGTTTTTAAATGACTTTTTTATGTCAAAAATGCTGGGGAAACATTTTGACCATCCTGTGAATGAGGTCGTGGGGAGACCTATCTGATAAAGTTACAATAGCTGATGGAGAGTCAATGGAGGATGTCTCGCGTAGCAAGGTTGGCTGAGGTCTTGACCAGCCTCGGTTCGATTTAAATGGTAAGCTTCCAGTACGGTGGATGAGGAACCAAGGAAGTGGCTTATAAGTGAAGCGTTAGGTGACCTGCGAAGGATCCTAGAGAGTGCTGACCATACGATGCTCGGGCTTTGGTTCACCGAAGATACCCACACGTGCATCGTGGAAGATATTGGAACAAGGAGTGAGAGTTGTTTTCTGAATTCGGGCATGGATCTAGTTGATTGACCTTACTGGTCCTCACAACGGGATGAGTCTATGGCTCTTTTATATGGATCTGTTGGTTGATCTTGCTGATCTTCAATGGAGATTCTATTTTGTTTTTTATAAGTTAATATATTGCCGAGTACTATGAGCTAGGAACTATCGAAAAAGGCCCCTGAGTGGATAGGTGGTCAAAGTTCTTGTTGTTGCCAATGATGCCATAAGTACACCGATGAAGGAAAAATTAAAAATTAGGATTCAACCAAATATTTTGGAGGATTATGATCAGTGATACTATAGTTTCATTAAAAGATTGTTTTAAAGACAGTTGAATCTATGAAAAAGGCAATTTCATATTGGGTGTGTAAGTGGTGTGACTAGTTTTAAGTTTGCATGAATATCCTGTTAGGGGGCTTGGGAACTCTTTTCGCTCGTACAAGACAAAACCTAACCAAATTCTTAAATGGAACCCATCACTATAGTGGTTGGGTGGTTGGCTAACCCACGGGACTGGATGGACTGATGGATCCCTAAAATGAGACTCAATTCTGTTATCGTACGATAGATGAAGTAAATCCTAGATAAAAATTGGTCTATGGAAAAGAATCAACGTTGTGCCTCTCGATGAGAAAAAATGCGTTGGTCTCTACTATGATCCAAGTGCAAGTCTTTTCCTTGATCTCACTATGGGACTTACGGGTTCGGTCAAATCAGTTCAGTTAGTTAAGGCTTACGTTAGAGTAAATTTATCATGGAGGAATCGCCCATGCTTTCCAAGCGAGGAAAGTTTTTCCGGGTTCGGTTTTGGAAGAACCGAGGGATTAGTCTCTTGTCCGGATATTCGTTGGACGAGGCCCCGAGTGAGGGACCCTGCCCCGCGCAAGAAGTGCTACTTCCGCTTTGCTAGCACCCAGAATTCGTTGCGCAGTGGGGGCAGGGATATTTTAGCTCTGCTGGTATCAAAGCGAATTGACTAAAGTGGATGAATCAAGAAGCCAAAAATGTCAAATTTTTATAAAGTAACAGTAAAAAGTTAGAAATGTGTGATGAAATTCATACAAATTGATATTTAGAGTGAAATTCATAAATAGGTGATGGGGTGTTCAAATGGAAGTACCATGATTGCATGGAATCCGTGACTTGCTTGAGGCCTAGACATGATGGTATTTACGTTATAATTCCAAGGACCGTGACTACCTCTATATACCGAGGGTATAACTGCAGCTCTTTACTGGTAGTATATACAAGTAAATCTAAGACTTGAAATTATAAGCAAAAATGCTATCCAACTGATGAATTCAAATGTGGTTGATATGATTTTAAAATTCAGGTTGAGAACTGATGAGTTGATTTGGATTCTGATTGAAAAATGATGATTCTTTAATTTTGGTTGAAAAGCGATAAGCTGAGCAAAACCACAATGAGGATGAATGGGACGAGTCGCTGTGATGATGTTCGTAACTGGAATGACGATAATGACTTCAGTAAATCAGTATGAGATTAGTGGATTGTGCTGACAGATTGCTACTGTTAACACTTGACCCAATGGATCAAGTTAAGGGATGACAAATTAAAAACCTGTATAATTAAAATTCACATGGAGGAATGTTCAGATAAATGCGGTCTAATGAACCATTATTGTGTTAAGGATATGAATGATATGATCTGAATGAATTGTTATCTAATGATGAGTTCTATATAAGGGATCTTTATCCCAGGATTCTATTGGGTTCACTAGACTATAAAGAACCCCATAATCAGTTGGATCTTAAGGAAAAGAGTTGTTCTCTAGTTTGCAAGATGAGGACATCTCGCATTTTTTAAGTGGGGTAGGATGTAAGATTCCTTCCTCCAGGTTTTGAGGTGTACAAGTGTAAGAACCTCCCCTTCTAATCTTATAATTATTCCCCCCTTTGAAATAAAAGAAAGATCCTGTTTTACCCTGTTTTGGTCTGGAGAGAGAAAATGTCTAGAGGGAGGTAATTCAAAATTGAGATATTTTTGGATATAAAAATCCTCCTAGTGTCTAAAATGGTTTCCCCTGAAACAGATATTCAAAAAGAACTTTCCAATGTGCAATTGGAATGAATTGAAAATAGTTATAAAAGACCTTAGCCTAAGGGTCCATATTTTTAAAATTTTTTGTGAAAAACCTTGAAAGACTAGGTTTTGTGGAAACAGGGGATGACACTGCTCATCCAATTGCTCATGTTGGAGATGTGCCATTGTCTATGCAGGATGGGAAAGTGAAGTACCTTGCAGATATACTTCATGTTCCGAACATAACAAAGAATCTAGTTTCAGTTGGCCAGATGATTGAGTAGGGTTTGCAGGTTTGGTTTAACCCTGTTGGTTTTTATGTTGAACCCTGTTGGTTTTTATGTTGAAGACTTTAAAGACAAGTGTAGGTTGGTTTTTATGTTGAAGACTTTAAAGACAAGTGTAGGTTGGTTGCAAAAGGCAACTTTACATTGAATGTAAACATGCTTGAAGTGAGTGCTGCGATGTTTGCAAATGGTTCAAAAATTGTTGCAGACACAGACATTTGGCATAAAAGAATTGGACATGTGAATGTGCAGAGAATGAATTCTATGCAGACTAAAGGAATTGTGACAGGGCTGCCAAAGTTTAAAGTTGAAGGTATGCAGAAAATATGTGAAGCATGCCAATTTGGAAAGCAAATAAAGCACGTATTTCCACGTAACAGATATGTGAGCAGAAATGCACTAGATGTTGTGCATTCAGATGTATGGGGTCTTACGAAGACCATGTCTATGGGAGGCTATAGGTATTATGTGACATTTATTGATGACCACATAACAAGGAAAGTGTGGGTATACTTCATGAAGAAGAAGAGTGAGGTTTTCACTCATTTTCAGAATTTCAGAGTTATGGTTGAAAAGCAAACAGGGCAATATGTAAAGTGCCTAAGGTCAGATGGAGGGGGAGAGTACTTTTCTAATGAGTTTCTGAATTTTTGAAGAAGAATGGTATTCGGAGAAAGTTTACATGCAAATACACTCTGCAGCAAAATGGAGTTGCTAAGCAAAAAAACAAGCACATTGCTGAGATTGCGTGAGCATTGATGGGAGAGAAGAATATGTCGCATACCTATTGGGCTGAGGCTGTTTCTACAGCAGTTTACATCATGAACAGGACTCCAACTACAGCCATACATGATGTAACTCCAGAGGAGAGGTTTACTGACAGAAAACCTGATTTGTCTCATCTAAAAGTCTTTAAATGCATTGCAAATGTGCATGTGCCAGATGAGCTGAGAACTAAGCTGGATCCAAAAGCTGAAAAATGTGTGTTTATTGGATATTCCCTTGAGCAAAAGGGATACAGGTGCTATAACCCTGCTACACGTGAGTTGAGGGTAAGCAGGGATGTTTTTTATGAGATAAGCAGCTGGTATGCTACTGAAAAAGAAGCTGTTGGGGTTGATGTGAGTGGAAATGTGGTTGCACAAAATTCAAGTCAACAATCACAGTCTTTGAGTGGACCAGGAGAGTCCTCATCTAGTGGTTCAGTTGTAGACCATGAAGTGGCAGGCTGCATCATAATACCAGTCCTGCAAATGTGATTAGTATATCACATAAAGGCAAAGAGAAAGTGATTGAGCCCCTTAGTATGCCCAACATTTCTACAGGGCATTCTCATGTTGATGGAGAGTCTAGTGGCTCAGAGATGAGCCTTGATAAGGATCTTGGGATACCAGCTACTATGAGAACACCTGCTGTAAAGAAGGCTATGGAAGATACTATGAATGCAAAGCTGCAAAGATCTGGGAGAGTGAAGAATCTTGTGCAGAGATTTACCTATGATGGTTATGTGGCACATCACTATGCATACATGGCAAAAGTTGTGCAGGTTGTAGAGCCCACATACATTGATGAGGCTGTTGGAAATGTGTGTTGGGAGAAAGCTATGGATGAGGAGATGGACTATATGGAAATGAGACTTGGGATTTAGTGCAATTGCCTGAAGGCAAGAAAGCCATTGGATGCAAGTGGGTGTACAAAGTAAAACATAACAATGATGGAAGCATAAGCAGGTACAAGGCTAGATTGGTAGCCAAAGGATATGCGCAGACATATGGCATTGATTATGAGGAAACTTTCAGCCCAGTTGCCGAGATGGAAACAGTGAGAGTTGTGATAGTAGTGGCTATGTCAAAGCAATGGTCTTTACATCATATGGATGTAAAGAATGCATTCTTGCATGGGGATTTGCACGAAGAGGTGTATATGTTGCAGCCACCTGGTTATGAGGATGTGAGTCACCTCGAGCATGTTTGCAGGTTGAAGAAGGCCTTGTACGGCTTAAAACAAGCACCAAGAGCATGGTTTGACAAGATTTTTGAATATCTTGTCACTATTTGCTTTCATGTAGCCAATGCATATTTCTCGCTATATGTGAGAAATATTTGCTTTCATGTAGCCAATGCATATTTCTCGCTATATGTGAGACACAGTGATAGAGGGGTTGTGCTTGTTGTCATCTATGTAGATAACTTGATCATTGGGGGACCATGATGCAGAGTTCTTTGATGTAAAGATCTTGCTTAGACAGAAGTTTGAGATAAAGGATCTGGGGGAGCTCAGATATTTCTTGAGCATTGAGGTGATTAGATCACCACATGGTATTGGATTACTGTAGAGACAGTATGGCTTGGACATGGTGTACAAGAATCTAGGTCAAAAACTAGCCAGGAAAATGGTTGTAGAGCTAGCTAGTGTGGGAGGGAAGTAGTATCTCACCACTCTGTAGGAAACCTTGACTTTGTATTGGGTAGTGAACAAACTCATGGACATTTTATGGTCTTACCACATTAGGTATTTATGATGAGATCCTTGGGATGGACTGGTTAATCACAAACAATGGTAGTACTCACTTAACTAGGAAAGTATCACTTTTAAAAATGAGAACAACCAAGTAGTATTAGTTCCGGGGAAGACAGGTAAACTCAAGTCTAGGGCAGTCAAGAAAAACATCTTCTCAAGGGAGACGTAAGGGACAACAAGTTTTCCTAGCTAAGCTCAACAAAGTTGCTGAACCTAGTAAAGAATCAAAACCCTCTTGGCTCGAAGAATTCTCTGACATCTTTCCTGACGAGCTTATAGGGCTACTACCTCCTTGAGAAGTCATCAAGCTAATTTTTGGTACTCAACCTGTCTGAAAATCACCCTATAAGATGTCTCTCCCTAAAGCCATTGAGCTCAAGGAGCAACTTTCCCAACTCAACGAGCAAGGATTTGTACACACCAGCAGGGTTGTTGCAAGATTAGGGTGTCCAATTTTATCCAGTTTATGCTGGACTGGGACAATGCTTGGAGAGCAAATTTTGGGGGGCAAGGTACTTAAAATGAGATCAAGCAAATAATAAAAAATACGCTTGTTCTTAAATTACCTTGCCCCCCAAAATTTGCTTGGAGAGCAAATTTTGGGGGGCAAGGTACTTAAAATGAGATCAAGCAAATAATTAAAAATACGCTTGTTCTTAAATTAACCCAATATAACTTAAATTAATATAAATTAGTCTAATTAACCAAAATTAATAAAAAATATGATGAAATGATAAACAAATAATCTTTCCATATGTAGAGTGATCCAATTTATTTTTCCATAGATGCACCATTATAAGTACACTAGTCCCTATAGGTTTTAGATGATTCACATCAAAAATGTAATTTTACTAATTAGATTATTAATATTTGCAGGCCTTCTGATAATCTGGAAGAAATTTGAAAAAGAGATCATTAAAAATCCAACCATTGGATTTGTAATTTTTACTAACCACCACATTCTACTAATGTCTTAGTATCTACCCACTCTTTTGATCTACAAGATTGAGGATTTTAAGTGGTATCTATTGTGGGTACAAAAAGTGACGTATATTATAACACTTTAAAGACCTTGAAATATTTAAAGAAAATAGACAAATATCTTAAAATTTTCTTGAAAAATCAAGTTAAGAGCGCCATATTATGTGAAGATCTAAGGTACAAAGTGGGAATCTCATATGAGTTTATATGTAAAAGATATTAGCATTTTATGGAATCAATTCAAATTTGAGACAGGGATATGATACTTATTCTTGACAGTGACTTGATTTAGCCCTAGATGAGCTCGATATCTCAACACTCCTCCTCGAGCTCAATTCCATCTCATGTACACCAAGCGAAGCCCTGAATCTGTGGAGCTTCTCTGTATCCAATGCTTTGGTGAAGATGTGAGCGACCTGATCCTGTGTGTTGACATAAACAAGCTCAACGTCTCCTGCCAAAACCTTCTCTTTGACAAAATGATAGTGGACCTCTATATGCTTCATGCGGGCATGAAAAACTAGGTTCTTGGCCAACTGTATATTGCTTATTTTGTCACAAAAAAATGATAACTTGTCTATCCCCCACTGATAGACCCAAATCTGCACAAGTAGCTTTCTCAAACAAGCTACCTCACATGCTGCCATAGCAGCACCTCTGTACTCAACCTCTGTGTACTAGATAGAGCAACCATAGGCTGCTTCTTGCTGCTCCAAGTCACAGCAGCACAAATTAAAAAAGAGCCTATTTAGCCTATTATTCTAAGTTTGACCACTACCTTCTAGGCTCTTACAAACCATTGGTTTCAGTCTACATGTAATCTCCCTATTTGTCTATTTCTTAATCACCTCCATTAGGCAATGGCAAATTAAAGGGCCCAAAAAGACTCCATTAAGTTCCTAATGAAACGATTCTCATTAAGTTACACCCCATCCGATTTCTGAGGTAAGAATTTTAAGCTTTTTGTTGATTCAAGAGATGCTCATTCATGCATTCATTTCACTTGGATGTTGCATAAATTAGTAATCGATCAAAAGCAAGGCAGACCAATGCGAGTGGAATTGGCTAGTAGAAGTTACGTGCCAAAAGATGGATGTAATTCAGTTTTCCTTGGATGGGAACCTAGCCAAATGTTATCACAAAGGCACCATTTCCTTCATGGATCTTCACGTGAACAAGATGAAAGGAACCCCGTAACAACCTGTAAAGGCAGTGAAGTTATTGAAGGGACTCCAGAAGAAGAAAGCCATCGTGCATATAAAGAGTTGCAAGGGAACCTCGTTGGTTAAGTGAGTATATACTGTGACGTAGATTTAACTACAATACCCTCGACTCGTGAGGTGGATCATGAGAAAGAGTTCATTCCCGGAGCCCAACAATAGCGAATCTTGAGCTTATAAGATGGCCATTCCAAAAGCAACCGAGCTCGGGGAATAATCAAGATAACTGTTTGAGTAGAGCTTTGTTTGGCCCATTTGTATCCCCTTGCTATGTGGTGCTGGTTCTCTTTCAGAAGAAGAATGATGGGACTATGAGATCGTTTATTCAAGGTTAAATCGGCTTACTGTATCAGCATCTTACTCCTAGAATGTGTTGTTAGATTGATCGCATAAAGGCCGGATATTTATAAAGATTGACTTAAACTTAGGATGTGATCATATCATAATATTCCTAAGATAGATTTTAATACATGGTATGCACATTACGAGTTCACGATTTTTGGACAAGGTTTGGACCAATTTGGCTCACTTTTTTATCCAGTTTGAAATAGGAAAGAGGAGAGGTGAAAATATCTCATTTTCTTGAATTAAAAATGTGAAGTAATGATGGATTTTAGGCACCTCCTTCATGAGCCCCCTAAGGTGTCAAAAATTTATTTTTTATTAAGAAACCTTATTTTTTACTAATAAACGCTAGTACTAGTCACCTGTTGATCTTATGTGAGAATTTACTCCTTTTTGGGAGATTTTTTTAATTTTTGTATTTTTCTCATCCCAACACTTGTATTAACCCCATTGGCCCTTTAGAACACTCTTTGGACCGTAATCCATAATTTTCTCAAAATGTGGACCCTTAGGCTAGGGTGTCCAATGCATATTTCATTTAATTTCTAATGCATATTAGAAATTTCTTTTTAAACTTCTATTTTAGGGGAATTCATATTAAATAAAATGGATAACTTTATATCCAAAAACATTTCAAAATTGTATTATCTCTCTCTAGAATATTCTCTCTCTAGACCAAAAACAAGGGAAAACAATGTTTTCTTACATTCTGAAATAGGGGATAATTATAGGGGACTGAGAGGAGAGCTTATAAATCTTTTAGGGTGGATGACGAACCTTATATCCTCTCTCACTTGAAAAACGTGAGATGCCCTCATCTCGCAAAGTGGGGGTAGTCCTTTATCAGTTTTTCTTCTTTCTCCCAAGTGGCATCCTCTAAAGGATAGAGCTTCCACTTGACTAGAAACTCTCTAAGGACTCTGTTCCTGAGAGCCTTCTCTTGAACATCAAGGATTTCTTTGGGTTGGAGTTCCATCTGGCCTTGGGTGGAAGAAGTCAACTATTTATCATCCAACACATGACTCGGGCTGTGGGTACATACTTTTTAAGTAAACTGACATGGAATACGTTATGTACTTTGAGATGGGGAGGCAAGAGAAGTTCATAAGCTAGAGCTCCTACTTTCTTAGTAACAACGTATAGCCCACAGTATCTTGGAGACAGCTTTTTGTACTTCCCTAGAGATAAAGAACTTCTCTTGGGTCGTACACGAATGACGACCATATCTGATTCTTCAAAAACTCTCTCCATTCTTTTCTTGTATGCATACTACTTTTGTCTATCCTAGGCAGCCTTAATATCTTTGCGAATTGCTTGCATTTGCTACTCCATATCATCAAGCATCTGTCTGGACATCTCGACCCTAATCAATGGGTTGGACCAAGTTAATGGTGTGAGGCAATCTTGTCCGTAATGGGCTCATCCCGATACTTTGGTGATAAGAGGCATTGTAACCAAACTCAACTAGATGTAAGTAGCTTAACCATTTTTTGGTTCCCTACCAAATAGCATGACCAAAGAATATCTTCAATTACAACTTATTCAGTCTGAAGTGATTTAGACTGAACTGATTCAGTCTAAACTGATTCAATCAGAACTGAGTTTATTCAGTTTGAACTGATTCAGTCTGAACTGAATCAATTCAAACTGACCTGATTGAGTCTGAACTGATTCGGTCTGAATTGAGTTGATTCAGTCAGAACTGATTCAGTCAGAGTTGATTCAGTCTGAACTGATTCAGTCAGAGTTGATTCAGTCTGAACTGATTCAGTCAGAGTTGATTTAGTCTGAACTGATTCAGTCAGAGTTGATTCAGTCAGAGTTGATTCAGTCAAAACTGATTCAGTCAAAGTTGATTCACTCAGAACTGATTCAGTCAAAGTTAATTCAGTCCTCAGAACTGATTCAGTCAGAGTTGATTGAGTCAAAGTTGATTTAGTCAGAGTTGATTCAGTCAAAGTTGATTCAGTTAGAACTGATTTAGTCAGAGTTGATTCAGTCAAAGTTGAATCAGTCAAAAATGATTTAGTCAGAGTTGATTCAGTCAGAACTGATTCAGTCAGAGTTGATTCAGTCAGAGTTGATTCAGTCAGAACTGATTCAGAGTTGATTCAGTCAGAGTTGATTCAGTTGATTCAGTCAGAGTTGATTCAGTCAAAACTGATTCAGTTGATTCAGTCAGAACTGATTCAGTCAGAAAATTGATTCAGTTAGAGTTGATTCAGTCAGAAGTGATTCAGTCAAAATTGATTCAGTTAGAGTTGATTCAGTCAGAACTGATTCAGTCAGAACTGATTCATTCAGAGTTGATTCAGTTGATTCAGCCAGAACTGATTCAGAACTTATTCAGCCAGAACTGATTCAGAACTTATTCAGTCAGAACTGATTCAGTCAGAGTTGATTCAGTCAGAACTCAGTCAGAGTTGATTAAGTCAGAACTCAGTCAGAGTTGATTCAGTCAAAGTTGATTCAGTCAAAGTTGATTCAGTTAGAGTTGATTCAGTCAGAACTCAGTTAGAGTTGAGAAAGTCAGAGCTGATTTAGTTAGAGTTGATTCAGTCAAATCAGAATTGATTCAGTCATAACTCAAGTAGCACTAATTTAGTAAGTAGTGATTCAGTCAGAATTGATTCGTACTCAAGTAGTACTAATTTAGTAAGTAGTGATTCAGCCAGAATTGATTCTAACTCAAGTAGCACTAATTTAGTAAGTAGTGATTTAGTCAGAATTGATTCTAGCTCACTTAGTACTAATTCAATCAATTTTGATTCAGTCAGAATTGATTCTACCTCAGTTAGTACTAATTCAGTAAGTAGTGATTCAGTCACACATCACTAATTCACTAAGTAGTGATCAGTTAGTACTAATTCAGTAAGTAGTGATTTAGTCACACAACATCACTAATTCAGTAAGTAGTGATTCAGTCACACATCACTAATTCAATAAGTACTGATTCAGTCAGCACTAATTCAGTGTCTCGGTACTCATTCAGTGAGCATCATCACTAATTCAGTAAGTACTGATTCAGTCTCAGCACTCATTCAGTGAGCATCAGCACTAATTCAGTAAGAATTGATTGAGTCAGCACTAATTCAGTAAGAATTGATTGAGTCAGCACTAATTCAGTAAGAATGAGTCAGCACTAATTCAACACTAATTCAGTAAGAATTGATTCTAACTCAAGTAGCACTAATTAGTGATTCAGTCAGAATTGATTCTAACTCAAGTAGCACTAATTTAGTAAGTAGTGATTCAGTCAGAATTGATTCTAGCTCAGTCAGCACTAATTCAATCAATTGATTCAGTCAGAATTGATTCTAGCTCAGTTAGCACTAATTCAATCAATTGATTCAGTCAGAATTGATTCTAGCTCAGTATTAGCACTAATTCAATCAATTCTGATTCAGTCAGAATTGATTCTACCTCAGATAGTACTAATTCAGTAAGTAGTGATTCAGTCACACATCACTAATTCAGTAATAAGCAGTGATTCAGTCACACATCACTGATTCAATAAGTACTGATTCAGTCAGCAGTAAGTACTGATTCAATCTCAGCACTCATTCTCAGTGAGCATCATCACTAATTCAGTAAGTACTGATTCAGTCTCAACACTCATTTAGTGAGCATTAGCACTAATTTAGTAAGAATTGATTGAGTCAGCACTGATATTCAGCACTCAGTAAGAGGGTTGTTGCAAGATCAGGATGTCCAGTTTTATCCAGTTTAGTAAGAATTGATTGAGTCAGCACTGATTCTCAGCACTCAGTAAGAGGGTTGTTGCAAGATCAGGGTGTCCAGTTTTATCCAGTTTTGGACTGGGACAATGCTTGGAGAGCAAGTTTTGGGGGGGCAAGGTACTTAAAATAAGATCAAGCAAATAATAGAAAATACGCTTGCCCTTACACTAACCCAATATAACTTAAATTAATATAAATTAGTCTAATTAATCAAAATTAATAAAAAATATGATGAAATGATAAAAAAATGATCTTTCCATACTTAGAGTGATCCAATTTATTTTTCCATAGATGCACCATTACAAGCACACTAGTCCCTATAGGTTTTATATGATTCACATCAAAAATGTAATTTTACTAATTAGATTATTAATATTTGCAGGCCTTCTGATAGTCTGAAAGAATTTTGAAAAAGAGATCATTAAAAATCCAACCATTGGATTTGCAATTTTTACTAACCACCACATTCTACTAATGTCTCAGTACCTACCCACTCTTTTGATCTACAAGATTGAGGATTTTAAGTGGTAGCTATTGTGGGTACAAAAAGTGGCGTATATTATAATACTTTAAAGACCTTGAAATATTTAAACAAAATAGACAAATATCTTAAACTTTTCTCAAAAAATCAAGTTAAGCTCCATATTATGCGAAGATCTAAGGTACAAAGTGGGAATCTCATATGAGTTTATATGTAAAAGATATTAGCATTTTATGGAATCAGTTCAAATTTGGGATAGGGTGTATACATTGACTTTGTACCTAAGAAAATGAGGACTTTTGACTATCTAATGCTTAATCAAATTATGCAACTATATTTTCAACTTTGAATATGATGTTCCAACAAAAGAACTTGAAACAAAATTCCTTCATTTACTAGGAGAGATTAGTCACTAAAGGTAAACAAATGCCTATTTTTTTACTGTTTACAGGGTGCCTGAGTGGACAAAACTGGGTACCCTGATCTTGCAACCACCCAAGAATTGATTCAATCATCAACACAACTGATTCAATAGTACTAGCACTGATTCAATCATCAACACAACTGATTCAATAGTACTAGCACTGATTCTGTCAGCACTTGTAAGGTTCCTCCTCCACCCTAAAAGATGTATAAGCTCTCCTCTCAGTCCCCTGTAATCATCCCCTATTTCAGAATGCAAGAAAACATTATTTTTTCTTTTTTTTTTGGTCTAGAGAGAGAAAATATTCTAGAGAGAGGTAATATAGTTTTGAATTTTTTTTTGGATATAAAGTTATCTCTTTTATTTAATATGAATTCCCCTAAAATAGAAGTTTAAAAAGAGTTTTCTAGTATGCATTAGAAATTAAATGAAATATGCATTAGACACCTTAGCCTAAGGGTCCACATTTTTAGAAAATTATGGATTAAGGTCCAAAGAGTGTTCTAAAGGGCCAATGGGGTGCTGGGATGAGAAAAATACAAGAATAAAAGAAAATCCCCCAAAAAAGAGTAAACTCTCACATAACAACACTAATTCAGTCAGCACTCAGTAAGAATTGATTCAATCATCAACACAACTGATTCAATAGTACTAGCACTGATTCCGTCAGCACTTGTAAGGTTCCTCCTCCACCCTAAAAGATGTATAAGCTCTCCTCTCAGTCCCCTGTAAACATCCCCTATTTCAGAATGCAAGAAAACATTATTTTTTCTTGTTTTTGGTCTAGAGAGAGAAAATATTCTAGAGAGAGATAATATAGTTTTGAATATTTTTGGATATAAAGTTATCCCTTTTATTTAATATGAATTCCCCTAAAATAGAAGTTTAAAAAGAGTTTTCTAGTATGCATTAGACACCTTAGCCTAAGGGTCCACATTTTTAGAAAATTATGGATTAAGGTCCAAAGAGTGTTCTAAAGGGCCAATGGGGTGTTGGGATGAGAAAAATACAAGAATAAAAGGAAATCCCCCAAAAAAGAGTAAACTCTCACATAAGATGAAGGGTTGACCAGTACTAGAGTTTATTAGTTGAAAAAAGAGGTTTATCAATATAAAAAAAAATTTCGACACCTCAAGAAGGGGGGAGAGGTTCATGAAGGAGGCGCCTAAAATCCATCATTACTTCACATTTTTAATTTTAAAAAATGAGATATTTTCATCTCTCCTCTTTCAAACTAGATCAAAAAGTGAGCTAAACTGGTCCAAAATGTATCAAACTGAAGATGGAAGCCTCTAGATCTTAGTTGCACTTGGTTGGTGGCCTCCCCTTTCTATAAATAGAGCCCCATTCCTTTGTATTTTGAGCTTTACTAATCTTCATCCTCTCTTGGAGATTACCCTCTTCATTTTGGTGGCCAAGCTTTCTCTTGGGGGCTTCACTTCTTCTTAAAGAATCAAGCCAAAAACCAAGGGTAAGCCTTAAATCAATGGTGTTTTCCTCTTTTTGGAATGGTAATCTTCTTCCCAACCTCTCTAATGCTTGGAAAGCATTTTAATCGATGGTTTTTTCTTAAGACCAAGTTTTAGTGATTCGTATTGTGTAAATGGATTAATGCTAATCTTTTATACTTAAATATAATATTTCTAATTAGTAAATCTCTCTTTTTGTAAGAATACTCACCTCTATAGATTAATCCTTTTTGGAAGGATGGATCTTAGTATTAATCTCATTTTCTTAACCAAAACTCTAGGCTTAACAAGCTAAAGATAGAGATTAAGCATTTTTATGATTTTTATTCTAATTAAAATGAGGATTAATTCATTCAAGCTTGTTTTATGATTAGAGAAATCATAATTATTCATTTTAAGTTGAAAGAGAGTTTATGCTAACATTTTTGTAATTATTTTCATATGGGAATGATAATGGGATATTTTTAAAAATAAACTAGAGATTTAAATATTGTGTTTAGGTATGCATAATGAATTTTTAGATTAAAAGAGGAAGTCCCACCATATTTTATAATTATGTGTAATAATTTAAAAATAGAATTTTGAGTATTCTCAGAAAATGCAACGAAGCTATGGCAAAATTTTACCATTTAAAAAATGAATTTAATTCCATGCATAAATTTGGTAATGCAAAAAGAGGAATTCTCATCATATTCTATGCATAAGCATTTTTATGCTAAAAGAAGGCTTTTTGTTACATTTTTTGAAAATACTTTTATAGTATTTATGCATAGATGCTTAAATGGAGTAAAGAGGCATTTTTGTTATATTTATTTTTATATGTGCATGCATAAAAAATTAGATGCAAAAAGAGAAATTTTCACACTATTCTATGTACAAACATTTTAAATATTAAAAGAGAAATGTTTGTCATATTTTAAAATAGGTATATTCATAATATGTATATAATACATGGGTACTTTTAATTATTTATCAAAAGAAGAATTTTCATCGTATTTTTAATTAAGAAAATGTATAAATTAATTTGGTATCAAAAAGAGATAAATGGAGAAAAGTCTTTAGGACATAAATCTAGGATTAAATCCAAGTAATTCAGGGCTAGACCATGACCATGAGAAAGGCGGATCAGTAAGATGCCTGCCCATCTCTTGAATCAAAAACTAAACCAAGTCTTGTGACCATTCCCATTTCTTCAATATGAAGAATGGATAATCGGCTGACTTAAAGAAGGCTTCCCTAAGATCGAAACCATCTAGAAATAGTTAGGAATTTGTTTGTAATTGATGGATGGATCACCAAGATGCGAGATTCGTGATTTTCATTAAGAAAGTGTGGGTTTTGGGAAAAGGGTCTTGTGAAATCAACTCAATGGAAAATTCTTACTTGCATAGAAAATTTATTTTTGTAAAGGATTGTCTTCCTGGAGTAAGCATTTGGCTTATTATTAAACTAAGGAGAGTTAACATTGTAACAGCTGAGGCGGAGAGTCATCGAAGGACGTCTCTCGCGCACGGCAAAGCCTGCCAAGAAAAATGGTGCACTTTCGGTACGATGGGCGAGGGCCGACGAAGCGGTCCCTGAGTGAAGTGCTAGGGCACCTAAGGAGGATCCTAGAGGGTTCTCACCAGGCGATGCACGGGCTTACGGGCTAGGACACCCATGCGTATGTCAAGGAAGATATACATGGATTGGCAAGAGAATTATTTAAGTCGGAACTGTAAAACTATGAAATTGGATCTCGTTGGTTGACTAGTTGGTCTTCAACAACGGAGAGTTTGGATGAGACTCGTTTGTAAAACAATGGAACTAGAACATTGAGAATCATGATGAAAACACTATGGTTCTATTGCAATTTTGTCTTCAAGATAGTTGAATCTGAGAGAAAGGCAATTTTATATTGGGTGTGTAAGTGGTGTGTTTGTTTAATATAATTTTATGAGTGCCGGCTAAGGGGCCTGGGAACTCTTTTCCCTGGTACCCGGGACAAACACAACCTACAAGTCCCTTCCTTGATTCGGCCATGTGACCTACAGGTTTGGTCGGAATAGATAGGAAAGTTATGGCTCTTAACCCCGTTAGAAGATTTTCATGGAGGAATCGCCCATGCCTTCTAGGCGAGGAAAGTTTTTTCGAGTCTCGATCTCGGAAAGACCATCGGAGGTGAGACCCCGAGTGGGAAGCCCTGCCCCGTGCAAGAGGTGGCTAATTCCACTACTAGCACTCGAGAGTCGACGTGCAGAGGGGGAAGGGGTCTCACAACTGGTATTAGAGCTTTGTTGAAAGCTCAAGAATCAAAGATGCATTTTGTCTGAATTTTGTAATAAAATCTTAGAAATATGTATTCACATATTCACATGCTGTATTCTCATTCAAATTAAGCTTCACTGATGAAGACTTATAATTGATAAATTGGATTTTATAGATGGACACTCCTTATTTATCTGGTATCCCCCCGACCTCACCCAGAATCAGATATGACTGCTTTTGCTTTTTGAGCATATCCTCTCCTCCACTCGACTCGAACGAGCAGGGCAAGTCTCGCTAATCATTTGGAGGAGCTATATTTTCCAGACCCAGTTGAGAGATGACATCATAAGTGGTTTGGGCAATATATCCATGCCTCTTGCAACCAGCACCAGATGCTAACAATGCAAAACATCTCATTAGCCATGGTCTTGTTAAGGCTAAAGGTAGTTCGTGGTGTTATCCTTTATCACCCCACACCTCAAGATTTTAGGATTACTTGTCATCTTTTCAGACTTCTTAGCCGTTTTATTCTAAGAAGTAAGATTGTAGCACCAATAGCGGGCGATAAGGGAACAATTGCATCGTGGCATGGCCACAACACAGTATCGTCATTTCATGCGTATGCAATTGAGGCATTGATTTTTTGGAGCCATGTTGCTCTATGTATATATTGCAACCCTATGTAAATAAAGAATGTTTTGTGAGAATTCCATTTGTTTAAGTGATTGTGACTACCAGATATTGAGTTAAACATTAGGAAAATTTTGGACTCAAAAGAGGGCTGTTTCAACAATAATATAATAATAGACACATAGATTGAGTGACATGTAATCTACAAACGAGATTCACCGGTGGTGGGACCTCTGTACAAACCCACCCAAAACGTGGAGAAACTCTTATCTTCATGAAATATTAAAAAAAACCATCACCTTGTCTTAAAATATTTAAAACCGTTTTTTTGTCAGAAACTAACACAATAAAAGAATGTTTTCCACATTCCTGTGTTAGACGTGGAGCACTAAAAAATTCTTTCCACCACCCCTAGAACTAATGAAGCTTGAATGCTTGGAATAGATAGATACAGATTCTCCCGGTTATTCCCTCAACTTGGTTCCACTTTTGAATCTCGAAACATCTTTGGCGCCCAAAAGAATACACCGTCCCTCATTTCATCCTCCCTCCTTGATCCACAAAAGCGGTTAGCCCAGTCATCCACTTTCTGCTACTTCTTCTTTCTCATATGTCTGTTAATCTATCATGGCACCCGAAAGTGGACTGAAACGAGCAAGGAGCAGTATCTCATCTGTTGTGTTGTATAACATAAAAGACGAGAACGAAGAATGGATTCCCCAAGTATACAGGAAGTACTCTTGGGTCACTATGCAGCCAGGAAAACAAGGCCACTACCGAGTGAAGGGAAAGGCATCTAAAGACTTGGCCAAACATTGGAAAGGAAGGATCCTTGACTTTAAGATGGCACCAGGAGGGAAAACTGTCAAAGAAGTGTTGATCCAGTATGTATTCATGCAAAAAGAGATCAACGTGGGACCATTGGAAGGACTTCCAAGACACAGACCACATTGTAAGTGCTTGTGTTTTGTATTTCAATGTTGCAAATAAGGTGATTGATATACATTTTTCTGCCTTGCACAGATTTGTACCCATCCAATCTTCAGGAGTGGGAGCCTGCACAATGCTTGACGGGGTTCTTGAATGTCGTACATGGTGAGGTGGGGGAACTTCAATATGAAGGTCATGCACCAAGTGATCTCGCAAGAAGTAGAACATATTTCTATGACTCATTTTATACCTTGCCCACTCAATCGAGTCGACATGGAAAGTTGGAACGTATTCCGTTGCCCGCACTTGATAGTCCTGAGTGGCCATTGCTTGACACAGAAGTGATAGAGTCATACAGGACCAAAATGTTTAATGATATTAAATGTGCTATGAAGCCTAGCATTGGTGCAAGAAATGTGCACTTAAGTTTGTTTGTTCCAATTGCATGCTTTGTTCATTTATTTTCTGATTGTAAACAATTGAGAAAAACTAGAACAACTTTTGTGTGCAAAGATGTAGATGAAGCCTGGCTTGATCATTTGTTTGACAAAGGTTGGAGAGTGAAATCATCAAAGGGAGATGATTTGATCAAATGTCGATTGAACACCTCCGACATTGCATTTCGGTGAGTGTTAAAACATTATAATGTATTTTCGTGAAACAGTTACAACGCTTATTTGATTATACTCGGAAAATTATCCTAATGATATTTTGGAATCAGATACTATATTGCCAGGCAACATCTGTGCATTTCATTTACTTATAGAAGGTGGCAATGGATCAACAACAACTGGGAAAGCATGGACCAAGATACAAGAGATGGCAGCCACTCTTGCTTGATAGATATAGTTATGATTCGACAGGGTCACCCATCTTTGACATTGGAAGTGGAAGAGAATTGGACTCTCGAATATGTTAGGAAGGAATTAGAAGTAGCTATTCAGAATCCTCCAGATCAATTTTGCTTCAAGCTCGATGGTCGGAAGCTAAGTAAAAGAAGAGAGCATCAGATCATTTGTAAAGATGTTGTAGCCCCACATGAATTGGAGGCACTAGAAGATATATGATGTGACCATGTATACGGTGACAATGTATTTTCCATATGCAATAAACTTATCTATTCAGAACATTGCTTTTGTAATGCTTTATTGTTTAAAACAATGTAATGAAGGCAAGAATTCCCCAATTGAATTTTTATGTACACAAAAAAGGCTTAAAGTAAGAAAGCAAGCAGTGAAGGAACACAGTAGCAAATTTGATCCTCTGATTTTCAAATGATAAGTGTATTTACAATTGATGTTCTCTCTCCAATACATGTATAGCTGCATATTTACAAATGTACATTTGTTGGAAGAAGGAAAAAACTATTTATTACTGGAACCCATAGGTATCGGCTTCAGGATGGAGCCAGGGCTCTTCTCCCAAGTATGGAGCCCATGTAAGAGGCTCAGGGGGGCCTATCCCCCCTCGTGGATTGGGCGGGATGAAGTCCACTGGCCCGTCTGGAGGCATAACTTCAGCGACCTCGATCAATTTCGCAATCGTTTCCTCCCTAAACGTTTGGACGTCTAGGTCCACGTAGCGAGACATTGATGGAAACTGCCATCACAATTCATCAAGGCATAAATAAGATCAACATGACAATATATAAGAAGATAAACAAGAGCACAAATGCGTATGGGAGCTGAAAATGCTTACATCCTCTGAAGGGAGCTGAAAAATGCTTCGTAGCAGCAACATTGCATCAAGTGCAACCCTCCACCCACAGCTGTAGCCATCTTCTTGTTTGGGGACACTAACCCTTCGGATGGTCGATCGATCCAGGGTGTCGATGTCCATGCTGAGGCTCTCGTAAGCTGCCATTAGTTTCCTGACTCCACTGTAAACAGAGACCAATCATTATCCTGATCAATTCGGACTTCTAACTCAAACAATAATATGTATCTTAATGATTTTTACTTACAGCAAAACATTTCCATGGACACCAGATGTCAAATTTGCAAGGTAAATGACATTTTCTTGCACGTCGACTAGTAGAAGACTCCAATGGGAACTGCACAATAGAATTCTATTAGTTTCAATCCAAAGGAAGCACTATATAACTCGTGTACGGTGATTCCTATAAACATCATGCGAGAGAGAGAGAGAGAGAGAGAGAGAGGGAGAGAGAGAGAGAGAGAGAGAGAGAGAGAGAGAGAGAGACAAACTCACTTTTCATGATATGCCAAAAAAAATACTCGGGCATCGTCCAGTTGGACCTCCCGAAACCAGTTCAGCACATCGAGGTACGGAACTGACTCTACTAGCAACAGTGTTGAGACCAGTGAATCAATCTGGAACACTCGTTGCTGTACATCCTCGGGCAATAGCGAAATAACAAAACTTCACAAGGAAACATATCAAGAGTGAGGCATCAACTTTAAGAGCCAAGAATGAAAAATTGTGGGAGGACAGAGAAAAGAGTATACCTTAAAACACATCTGAGCACTTTGTCGTTGACTTCAGTTTTGGGATCAAACAAAATGTTGATTTCTTCAGCATGAATCGGGAAATAACATCTATGCCCTCTAATATTAAAGGGTACATAGAACTCCGGCAACAAAAATTGCAGCGCCTCCCGATTCATGGCGTGGAGTGCGCGAACATTTTCCCTTTTTGTTTGCAATGCAAGCATTGCAGCTTGATGTTCCCTTTGAGCGCTTGTCATTAAATTTGCCCGAGTCTGATGCTCATGATCTGGACCTCCCTCGGTCACCTCTTCAATTCTCACTTTTTGTACAGGACGGACATCCAAAATTTGTAACATTCGTTCATCAGTAAACGTAACTGGTCTAAGTAATTTATCGTATCTGAAACGAAGGGCTACTAGGCTGAAAAAATCTTTGTTCATTACTGTCACCCTGTGTGCGTGGGCAGCAAGAACGTAACTATCCAAAAAAAATTCGATCATCCAATCTTTTGTGGCCTCTTGCAAGCAAAACAAGGCCGATGCCTTCCACCTAAACAAAATTCCATTCTGCTCACAAATTCTCCTGGCAAGCCTCTGGAAAGGCAATCTAGGAATAGCAGCTGTCGGGAGCTTCATAAACTTTTTGATTTCTCGCAGGGCTGCCGAATGCTCTGCGAAACGCCTTAGTCTAGGCTGCGTTTTGGACAATCGGGAAGGACTGCTTGATTTCCTTGATCTTGAGGGTTTCAGAACGCCCATCTTCTTCCCAGTAGATGAGGGAGCTGCATTGTCAATGGGTCTAGCTGTATGCCTTACACGAGCCATCTGAAAACGCAAGAAAAAGCAAAAAATTTTGCTATTTAGTAGTACACGATTAACAGTTCACAATAATGCGAGAGAGGGGGGCCAAGAAAGCAATATGCACTTCCTCGCGTTATGGTGAATCCATTCACCATAACGAGAGATGAAGGCCCACAGAAACACAATAATCCTTCTCGCATTATGGTGAATTCATTGACACCAATAAGAGGCGGATTATCGTGCATTCTTTGAGCTTCGATCTTGCGTTATAGTGATTTGATTCACTATAACGCGAGACTAAGAGCCAGTCAAAGCAAAACAATCCTCCTCGCGTTATAGTGAATCGATCTACTACAATGGGAGGAAGGTTCTCCCGAATCTCTTACCATTCTGTCTTGCAGTTTGGTGATTCGATTCACCATAACACATAGAGCAGTATTGAGATTCTAATGACTCGTCGTCTGCTTTACGGTCAATCGAATCACCATGACAGAGGGCAAACAGTCGAAGAGAAAACAATGGCAGAGGGCAAACAGTCGAAGGAAAAACAAAACAATCAAGTATTATACAAGAAACTCACAAAACAATCAAGTAATACACTTTCATCACATTCTATGACTGGGAATGGATGGAGACTGTCGTGTAGGAGGTGATTTAATTGACACCAATAAGAGGTGGATTATCGTGAATCCTTTGCCCCTTGGTCATGCGTTATGGTGAATCGATTCACCATAACGCGAGTCTAAGGGCCAGTCAAAGCAAAACAATCCTCCTCGCGTTATAGTGAATCGATTTTCGCGAATCTCTTACGTTTGCCTTCTACCATGGTGATTCGATCCACCATAAGACATGGAGCTTATTGAGATTCTAATGGCCCGTCGTGTGATTTAAGGTGAATCGAATCACCACGGCAGAAGGCAAACAGTCGAAGAAGAAACAATGGCACAGGGCAAACAGTCGAAGAAAAAACAAAACAAACAAGCAATATACAAGAAACTTACAAAACAATCAAGTAGTATACAAAAACTTACATTTCTTGCGTGCGAATGGATGGAGACTGTCGTGCAGGAGGTGGAAAGTCGGTTCAGTACTGTGGCGGTAGTCGAAAGTCACCTGGAGGCAAGCAGGAGGACGGACAAGGCAAAATCGATAAGAGGACGAAAAGGTGGCATGATTAATGGCTTTAATTAGTCTTTAGAGCGAACACACATGCTGGCGGGCTGCCAGGGCGACTAGGCGGCGCTGACGTATCGCATAGCATTAAAAAGGGCTTTGATTAAACTTTATAGCTTGTACACGTGCTAGGTACACGGCGGGCTGCCACGTGGCATTCATGGAATGGCCGGTGAAAACGCGACGCTGATGTGTCGCGTAGCATTAAAAACGGATTTTCTAGGATACTCATCTCATTTATTGCCTCTCTTGGAGTTCGTATTCTCATTTATCTCCCCACCAACGGCCTTCATCTCCATCAACGACTGACTATCTCCTCCAACCCTCCTTCATCAATCATCCTCCTGTATCCAACGTGAAAGACAAACCTCCAACCTCCTTCATCTCCATCTCCTGCGACGATTGTATACATTCGTTTTCCTCGTATTTTTATCTCTTTTGTGCTTCCTTCTTCTTTTGTTATTTCGTTGTTTTGGTTTCAGTCGTGGAGAACTTCTTGCTTTGTCTTTTCATCGCGTTAAGGTGAATTGAAAACCTATGACTCCTCGCCTTATAGTGAATTGACTGCGAAGAAGAGTATTTTAATTCGTTTGACACCTCCTCTCTCAGTATGGGTACTGGAGAACTATCTTTTTTTTTAATTCACCATAACGTTAGAGGCGTTGCCAAAGGATGATAAAGTCGTCATGTTGCGGTGAATCAATTCACCATAACGCGAGCGAAGGTCCCATAGGAAGCACAATATTCCTCCTCGCATTATGGTGAATCGATTCACCATAACGCGAGAAGAGGTCCTTGACTTAGCTGCAATTTTATTTGCATTAGGGAAAATAGATTCACTACAACGCGAGGAGGAATACCTGGATTCCTCTGGCATCTCCTCTCACGTTATGTTGAATCCATTTACACCACACAGAGATTTGTTGTTTAAGATCGACTGTCTCTTGATTCATTGCCTGAACTAATATTTTCCATGTCTTATCTACAGACTTGAATTCAGCCATGGCGCAAGTTCAAGTCGAATTTGATGTGGACGAAGGGATTAAAGAAACACCTGCAACTCTATTATATGACTTCCTCTACAAATGTCGACATCATGATTTGCACCCTACAATTTCGTTGATGTTCAATTGCGATTTTTCTCTGGAGGATACATTGTCTAGCCATCATGGATACTTCGAAGAGGCAAAGCAAGAGTTTGACGAGCTCACAAATGAAGAACCAATGATGATTGATGGAAAAAGTCACATTCATTTTAATCTCAAGGTGTCGCCGGAGAAGAAGCAGAGGTTAAACAGGGATTGGCACAAGGTGCCATGTGATAAGAAGAGAGCTTTGCTATGCCCTTTTCACAAAAGAAAATGCCGCTTGATGGAATACTCTTATGCCTTCTTATGCTTCTTGCACATGAACGTGCAATTAACAGATGAAGAATGTACAGAGCCGCATGCAACAAATGAAAGTGAAGACACGATTTCTCGTCAGGCTAGTCCCACCGTTGAGGATGTTGCTGAAGAGGAGGACACTCCTCATGTGATTGAGGAGTTCAATGTTGAAGAAGAGAGGAAGCTCAGTTCGGTGGTTGATATTGAGGCAGTTAGAGAACAAAACAGTGATGTAGGTCAGCTTGTGATTGAGTCAGATGACTCCTCCCCCATTCCAACGCCATTACTCCCCTCCTACCAAGTAGGAGATTCAGAGTATATATTGCTGACAGACATACAACACGTATTTAACTTAAGGGAGGACCATTGCATAGCTTTCATTGCCTAAAATCTGGAGGTCGATGACAATTTTGTAGATGATGATGGGATAGACAAGTACTTACTAGTGGATAGCCATGTGAAAGACACCGAGTTCCTATCTGCTGCAGCAACACTAAAGATGATCTATGCTGATGCCCTTAGATATGAAGGAAAAGATGCCACAGAGGAAGAGCTACAAGAAGCAAGGGACAGACTGAATATCACCAACATGGGAGGGTGTAGGGATGTGCCAAATAAGTCAGCGGAAACCGTTCCTAGTTCGAGCACTAATTTATGGCAAGACGCCTTGCTTGAAGCAGATGAGAACCAAGAGGTTAGTTTTTTTTTGTTGTGGATTTGGCTTTATCAACTTTGTCCTGAAATGTTTGGTGATGTTGTTTCTGGCTAATGCTCCTTTATTTTTTCAGTTGGAAATATATGAAGACACATTCCTCAAACGTGCTTCAGGCAAGCGTATGGCGGGATTGGGCCACGATTCGACACTAGGAACATATATACACTGCCTAAAATTCCCTCAAATGGTGATATTTCACGCTAGCTTCTCCAAGGACAATGCCAGTTTTCCTCTGATGGCGATAAAGACTTTATCCAGGTATTTAGGTGGCTATCACTTAAGGATGAATGCAAACAAGGCAATACTTCTGGAGCGGCAAGCAGCTGATCGAATTTTTGGAGAGGGACCTGGAGTATATTCGTTAAGATGTAAATATTGTTTAACATATGCTGCTTACGGGTTGGCATGTGGAATCACAGATCCTAATCTGTTGAGTGATTGCGGGAAGAAGCATCTTCTTAGAACAGCAAGGCCAAAGGTCCCTGTTGTGCCATTGATAGAGGATGAAGAAGATGATGCAAAAACGTCAACAAAAAAGGCTCGGTTGGGGGAAGTCTCTGCTCTAGATTAACAAATTTAGATTGTTCCAGTTGCTAAGAAGTTTTGTCATATTTCTCAATACTCTTCTTGTTTACCATTACAAACTATGAAATGTATGTATATTGGAAACATTTATATGGGACATAGATGAAATCTCTTGTTCTTTTAAAATCTTTCACAGTTACATCATTGTTTTACAATATATATTTCAATGATCAATTTTCTTCCACACTCTGCCTTGTCTTTGTCGTTGTCTTAGCCATTCAGCATGATTCTGCTTTCCCTGTGAGGAGACATATATTGAACGTCTCCGTTCAGCCTGAACCTTTCTTATTGCACATGACACAGCTGATTCAGCATGTTTGATCTTCACACGAGCCCTCACTTGAATCCGCCTATACCACCACTGACATAGTTGCTTCATGGGATTACTTTTCTTTATTCCTCCTCCATGTTGAGTGGCCCTTTGAGATAGGCACAACGTGCTTGCCAATGAGATCTTTCCATGCCTTGGGTAGACCAAATCCCAAGGCTTCCAAACTCTTCCGCAAAAAAGGTTCCATGTGCATGCAAAATGTGCTACAAATGCTCAACAACAACAAGACATTTAGTATCGTACAATATTTTTTGAACAACAAAAAATACTCAAAGATGTAGGTTTTCAAGTAATAACCATGTATTGTGTCAAGTTTGTCGTACCCCATGCATTTTCAAAGCTAGTGTACAACTCTGTCACAACTGCCTCAAATTTCTCAACATCCCCATCTTCAAACCTTGCTTTTTGCAACAAAGGTGCTAGGCGATCAAGGGCCAACCACGCTTTGGCCTTTGCCACCCTTGCTTGTCCTGAAGAGCCTCGATCAGGTACAGCTGCATGAAGCTTCCTCCACACCTCAAAATCTGTACCCAGATGACCTCTCTGGGTATGATTAGATAAGAACTTTATGGCTTTTGCACCTCCAAAACATGGTTTGCTAGGAACATTTCCGGTCTTCCCTGATCTTCTCAAGTCCTTCTCAATCTTCACTTGACCACAATGTAAACCTGCATCTGAAAGCACTTGCTCTATTTTTTTAATAGTTCTTTCACTCTCTACTGCTGGTTTCATATTCCATGAAAATTCGATGTACATGTAGACTAGTTTCTCAATTATTCTAACCAGCGCATGCAAAACACAAATATGAACTCTGATCAAAGGGATAGGAAGAATTGGATCCCAATTAGGATCCACTCCTGGAGCATCACGATTTGGGGGTTCACGCCTATTACTGATTGCATTTAGGCATTTCCATTCTCTCTCTTTTCCTCCTTTGGAGACACCTCGTTCGGTCATACAATACAGGCAAGGATACTTGGCCATTGCTCCTTGGGAAATACCAAACATGCATTTCAAGGTTTTAAGATCTGCAGCCAGGTGCCATTCAACCTCATATTCACCATATCCTTCTACATAAAGCTTTTCGCCATTCGACTGCTGCTGGATAGTGGAAGGAAGCTCAGTCTGGTTGAAGTACCACTTCAGAATTTCATGGGTCTCTGTTGGAACCTGTTAACAACAACTGTTAGATTGTCTACAACATCATAACAAGAGGATAGCAACATAATATTCTTTATTTAAAAATGGATAGCACGTCACCTCAAATGCAGCCAGCCACCAAATCTCATTTTCGGATTGTACACTAAAGTGCTTCTCATCAGCATTACTGATACTTGCATCCAAAGCTCTATTCATTAAAGTAATGCTAACCCTTTCCAGCTTCTGTCCTTTGATCACCTCACTCTCATCAAGTTTCAAAACAAATTTCAGCCTTCCATTGCACTCATGTACACTGATGTCATAAAATTTCACCATAGCCATTTGTAATTTTCGAACATCCATGATGAAATTGTTGAACTCTGTAAGCTCTATAATTTTCTGTTCCCCGCTCTTTTTAGTCACTATCAATGTGCTAGACACGTGACAAGGCTCTCCAACAAGTTCGACCATTCCCAAGTTGAGAATATTTCGAGCTTTGTTTACGTGAAATGGTTTTGGAATGGGAATTACTGTTTTTTTTCCAAGCTTGCAATTGAAACCCTCTTTAACTTTATTAAACAACATCCTGTAAGACTTTGTGCTTATACCAGCCATGTCACATATACCTTGTGCATCTGCAGGCGTGAATGCTTCACTCACCTCCTGCAAGGATTGCTTTGCTATGTCTGATCGAAGTCTTGCAAACTTAGGATGCTGTATTGCTGACTCCACGATGTCTTTTGTCAGAACTTTGCCAAATATATCAGAACCTTGCTCTTTTGGACCCACAACATCTGTGACCATCCTGAAGCAACAACGATAGCTATTTCAGTCCACCATTCATCTAACTATACCACCCCCACACCCAATCCCCCATCTCCAAAAAAGGAACTAAAGATGAAAATGAAAGTGAGTGCTCAAAGAAATTTAAGCTCAAAGAATTTATAGATCCCAATACCTGCAAGCTTTTACACGACGCTTCCATTGGCCACCTCCAACATTGAGTTCTTCCAATGGTTTGATCTGTCTCTTGAAGAATGATTACCTTATTTAAAGTAATTATTTTTGAACTTCTTAAGTCTTAGGATCTCGAGACGAAGTCAAATAGAAATTTAACGATGTATTGTTTTGGCAGAGAATCGTGAAATGTGCGAATCATGGTAGACAACGAGATCCTCTCACGATGGATGAGGAGGAGCTTGACCCTGATGTTCACAAAGCTCTTCACTGATCTCAGCCAGGTCCCTTCAATGGTGAAGGGGAACACTTAGGTGAGGCTGTGGAAAAGTGGATCAAAGCCATGGAAGAATACTTCAATGTCACTGGGTACAATGAAAAAAGTAAAGTGTCTCTTGCCAGGGTAAAGATTGTAGAAACAACCAGAGTTGTTGCGTGGAGAAACCACTGTGAGACAAACCATTTGGATCGGAACACCCAAATGTGGAATGATCTCAAAGCATACCTCAGGAAGAGATTCTATCCTCCCGGCTTCTTGGAGACAAAGATGAATGAATTCTTGGAGCTAACCTAGGGGAGCCGAACTATTGAAGAATATCACCAAGCTTTTGCTCTCCTCCTCAAATACTCACCACCCGCTAGATGAAGAATAGCTGATGGGGCCAGGTTCATTCAAGGAATAAACGAGCCCTTGGACACCTTGGTGAAGAATGCTAAGCCAGTTTCAATGGCCGAAGCAATGTGGATGGCGAAGGATTTTACCAAGGCCTTTGTTGCCAAGGTCCCGCCGAAGCCAGCTCCCTCATCCTTCAAAAGATTCCAAACTCCAGGAAGCACTTTCAACTTTCCACCTCCTAAGAGACATCAAGGTCCCAATTAGAACCAAGAGACGGGAAGTTTCAGAATGGAAGGAAGGCCTTTTCCTCAGAGCACATTTTCTATAACTCCGGCTCTTTCTAGGATACAGAAGGATGAGCTTTGAAGTGAGAACAGCTATTTTGGTTGTCAAGGTTTTGGACACCACCTCAAGGATTGCCCAACTCCTTCTATGACAATGGGCCAGGGAAGCCAAGGTCCTAGAATGCCGAGACCGACTCCTTTGTATCATATCAACCTAATAGGGTTGCTCTCGCCAAAATCAGGAAACCCCAGAAGAGTGCTAGCTTAGCCTGCAACTTCAATGCAAAGTAGTCTCAGAACTCCCTCCTAGAATTGGGGAAGCCATAAAGAGAGAGTCCCACCCCGGACAGCAGCAGCCAAAGCTATCACAATAGCTGATGCAGTGGAGGAAGAAAGAGGATAGATTTATGCCACCATTGAACATCAAGGGCAGAATTGTCAGTTCTTTCTCAGTCCTTTAAACTACAGCAGAGTACAAGGGTAAGCACTTTAAGCTTTTGATTGATTTAGGCACAATACACATTCTTTTATTTCCCCCTTGGATGCTTGCGTAAGTTAGTCCTAGATCAGAAAATAGGGAAACCTATGCAAGTAGAATTGGCTGGCTCCATAAGAATCAAGCTAACATTCACTATCACAATGAGAAGCCCATGATAGCCCGATAACTGGACATCTAGGGTTCATAAAGACCTACATGTTTGTAAAGAAGAGCTTCTTTTGGCCAGGACTCAAAAGAAATGTACTCAATCATGTACGTTAGTGCTTCTTAACATGTCAAAGAGTCAAGGAAGAAAGGGTTAAGATGCCAGAAAAGCTGCATCCCTTAGACATTGCATAAATGAAGTGGGAATGTATCAGTATAGATTTTGTTACTGGATTACCGTCAGTGAAATCAGGTTACAACTCCATTTTTGTGGTAGTTGACAGACTAGCCAAGGTTGCCCATCTGATTCCAGTAAAAGAAACCTACGCTGTAATGGATGTTGCCAGAGTCTTCCTCAAGGAGATTTTCAGGCTGCATGGCTTGCCTAGTAGAATAGTGAGTGACAGAGATTCTAAGTTCAAATCAAGATTCTGGACTGCATTCTTCAAAGCAGTGGGAACTTCCTTAGATCTCAGTATAGCTTATCATCCTAGAAAGATGGCCAGACTGAAAGAGAAAACAACTCTGACTGAATCAGTTCTGAGACTGAGTTCTGATTGAGTTCTGATTGAATTAGTTCTGACTGAGTTCTGATTGAATCAGTTCTGAGTGAATCGACTCTGACTGAATCAGTTCTGACTGAATCAACTCTGGCTGAATCAACTCTGACTGAATCAACTCTGACTGAATTAGTTCAGACTGAATCAGTTCAGACTGAACTCAGACTTAATCAGTTTAGACTGAACTCAGACTTAATCAGTTTCAGACTGAACTCAGACTTAATCAATTCAGAATGAACTCAGACTTAATCAGTTCAGAGACTAAACTTAGATTGAATCAGTTTAGACTGAATCAACTCGGACTGAATCAACTCAGATTGAATCAACTCAGACTGAATCAACTCAGACTGAATCAACTTAGAGACTGAACTTAGATTGAATCAGTTTAGACTGAATCAACTCAGACTGAATCAACTCAGGCTGAATAAACTCAGACTGAATCAACTCAGACTGAATCAACTCAGACTTAGTTCAGACTGAATCAACTCAGACTGAGTTCAGACTCAATTAGTTCAGACTGAACTCAGACTGAATTAGTTCAGACTGAGTTTAGACTGAATCAAACTGAATCAGTTCAGATTGAGTTCAGACTGAATCAGTTCAAACTGAATCAGTTCAGACTGAATTAGTTCAGACTGAGTTCAGAATCAGTTTAGACTAAATTAGTTCAGACTGAATCAGTTTAGACTGAGTTCAGACTCAATCAACTCTGACTGAGTTCACTGAATCAGTTTAGAGTGAATCAGTTCAGACTGAATCAGTTCAGACTGAATCAGACTGATCAGTTTTAGACTGAATCAGACTGATCAGTTTCAGACTGAATCAACTCTCATTGAGTTCAGACTGAATTAGTTCAGATTGAATCAATTCAGATTGAATCAACTCTCATTGAGTTCAATCTGCGTTAGTTCAGATTGAGTCAGTTTAAATTGAATCAGTTCAGATTGAATCAGTTCAGATTGAATCAGTTCAGACTGAATCAGTTCAGACTGAATCAGATTGATTGAATCAGCTCAGATTGAATCAGTTCAGATTGAATCAGTTCAGACTGATCAAACTAAATCAACTCAGACTGAATCAGTTCAAACTGAATCAACTCAGAATGAATCAGTTCAGATTGAATCAATTCAGACTGAATCAGTTCATACTGAATCATCAGACTGAATCAATTCAGACTGAATCAAGTCTAAATCAGTTCAAATTTAATCAGTTCACATTGAATCAACTCAGACTTAATCAGTTCACATTGAATCAACTCAGACTGAATCAGTTCATACTGAATCAGTTCAAACTGAATCATCAGACTGAATCAACTCAGTCTGAATCAAGTTTGAATCAGTTCAGATTGAATCAGTTCAAACTGAATCAGTTCAGATTGAATCACTCAGACTGAATCAATTCAGATTGAATCAGTTCAGAATGAATCAGTTCAGACTGAGTCACTTCAAACAGAATCAGTTCAGACTGAATCAACTCAGATTGAATCAGTTCAGAATGAATCAGTTCAGACTGAGTCACTTCAAACAGAATCAGTTCAGACTGAATCAACTCTAACTAAGTTCAGTCTGAATGAGTTCAGACTGAATCAACTCTGACTGAGTTCAGACTGAATCAATTCTGACTGAGTTCAGACTGAATTAACTCTGACTGAGTTCAGACTAAATCAATTCTTCAGACTTGATCAGTTCAGTTCAGACTGAATCAACTCAGACTGAATCAGTTTAGACTATTCAGTTCAATTTAGATTGAATTAGTTCAGACTAAATCAGTTCAGACTGAATCAGTTCAGTTTAGACTGAATCAGTTCAGACTGAATCAGTTCAGTTTAGACTGAATCAGTTCAGACTGAATCAGTTCATGCTTATCGAGTGATGCCATTTGGATTATGTAATGCTCCGTCTACTTTCCTGATGGCTTCATTTCAAGAGTTTTTACAAAAGTGGATGGAAATCTTTTTGGACGATTTTTCAGTTCAAGGGGATGAGGAGGATATGCCTGAGAAGTTGGCTAATGTCTTTGATCGTTGTCAACAAACCGGTATTTCCTTGAATCCGGAGAAATGTGTTTTTGGCATTAAGAAAGGAATCTGTTAGGTCACGTGATTTCATCTGAGGGCATTACTGTGGATGATAGTAAAATCAATAAGATACGTGATCTGCCTGCTCCTACAGCTATGAAGCAATTATGAGGGTTTTTGGGACATGCTAATTATTATCGTCGATTCATATTGACTTTTGCTTCAGTGGTAAACCCTTTAACTACTCTTCTTCGGAAGGACACCCTTTGAATGGTCACAAGATTGTCAGGAGGCTTTTGATACGATCAAAGATCGATTGATAAAAGCACCAGTTTTGATATCCCCAGATTGATCTAAACCTTTTCATATTCATGCAGACGCTTCACACACAGCTGTAGGAGCAGTTCTTTGTCAAGCAGACGATAAGAAGGTAGACCATCCGATTTATTATGCGAGTCAGAATTTGATAGAGACAGAGAGAAATTACACTACAACGGAGAAGGAATGTTTATCCATGGTATTTGCTGTGAATAAATATCGGCATTATTTATTGGGCAAGTTCTTTACAATTTATGAGGATCATCAAGCACTAAGATACCTTTTGAACAAGATAGATCTTACGGGGCAAGTAATTCGATGGATGTTACTTTTTCAAGAGTTTGATTTTGAGGTGGTTACTCGTCCTGGAAAATCTCATGTATTGGCGGATCATCTTTCTCGGCTTTTGACTGAGGATATTGAGGAGGGAGTGGATGATGAATTGCCTGATGCGGCATTATTTTTGACCGATTGTACACTTTCTTGGTTTGCGGATATTGCAAATTTCTTGAGCACTGCTCATTATCCAGGAGGCGCTAGCAAGTATGAAAAAAAGAAAATTTTATTGCAATCTCGCCACTACACCCTCTTTGGTGGTTATTTGTATCGTTATTTTCCTAGGGAGGGGGTGTATCGTTGTTGTGTGCGAGAGGATGAGATACCTTCTATCTTACGTGCACTTTATGTGATGAGCCATGTGGAGGTCATTTTGCGGGGGAATTAACCGCTCGCAAAGTATTGCTAGCAGGGTATTGGTGGCCAATTGTTTATAAAGACTCTTTTGAGCATTGTAAACATTGTGATAAGTGTCAACGGGTTGGTCGACCCACACCACAATTTGCGACCCCTTTAAATCCAATCTTGGCTTTAAAACCTTTTGAGAAAAGGGGAATTGATTTTGTGGGTCCGATTGATTCACCCACTCGTTATCGATCCAATCGATACATTCTTGTGTGCATGGATTATGTGACCAAGTGGGTTGAAGCTAAACCTTTGAAAACGGATAGGGCATTGGATGTCGCCAAATTTTTATATGAAAATATCATTACTCGTTTTGGTTGTCCGTTGGAGTTGGTGAGTGATCGTGGTTCTCATTTTTTAAATGAGACCATTATGGAATTAATGGAACTTTACAAAATCAAGCATTGAAAATCCACTCCGTATTATCCTCGAGCTAATGGTCAAGTGGAGGTGACCAATCGAATACTGGGAACGATTTTAACCAAGACAGTATCGGAAAATCGACGCGATTGGGATGAGCGATTGTTTGAGGCTTTGTGGGCATACCGTACCACATTTAAAGTTACGACTCAAAATACACCTTTCACTCTAGTGTATGGTACAGAAGCAATTTTCCCAATAGAGAAGGAAATACCCACATTACGCGTTGCCTTGGAATCTCGACTAGGTGAGAAGGAATCTTTAGAGGCTCGATTACTGGCCTTGGTGAGGTTGGATGAGATACGTTTAACGGCTCTGCAAAATGTTGAGGCGATGCAACATAGACGAAAGGCTTGGCACGATCGTCACATTAAGGTGAGGGAGTTTCAAAAGAATGATCAGGTTTTAGTCTATGACAATTGATATTATAAGTTTCCTGGCAAATTACAAATGAGGTGGTTAGGCCCTTTCAAGGTGTTAGAAGCCTTTAATAATGGTTCTTTGATTGTCCAAGACCCTGATGCTGTAATAGCTCCTTTTCGTGTTAATGGTCTTAGGGTGAAACATTATTTTGTTTAAGTTGGTAATTACGTGGGTCAAGTTGGTTCATTGTATATTTTTCACATGAGTTTTGCTCTTTATTATTTTGCGTTGTTTTGATGGGATTGGTGGGTTTATCAGGTTTTGGTGCGATCGATTCGATCTTCTTTCATACAGGTGGTATACAGGTGGTATGGAGTTTTCTCTCAATGCTTTGTTTTATTTTCTTCATCCTTATGTGGTTTGGTTTGGGTGGGATGGTATTTTAGCATTAGTTGTAGACCCTGATTGGGTTGATGAGTTGGAATGGTTGTTTCGGTGGTTGGCTGCCGGGGATCTCTTCCAATTGCCGAGAGCGACTTTGGTTGCATAGCCCAATCTTTGGCCGTTATTGCACTAGAGATTTTTGGTCCAGGTGTGGACACCTTAACCGATGCGTCCGATGATTCTTCGGATGATTCTTTTCATCCTGAAGATGTTGTGGTAGACTATCTTGATGAGGAGGATAAGGATGAGGGTTTGGGCTTTGGCCTCCCTCATGGCTTGTATCGGATACTTCTACCTAGAGAGAGTAGTTTTGTTTCGAGAGCTGTACTTTTGAACGAGACAGAGGGCCATGGGGTGACACCTCAACTTTTGCCTTTTAGTGTAGTGAATGCGCATGTGAGTTTTCGCACCGTTTTTTTTCTAAGTCCCATGATGTCAATTAGTTTTGTTTTTCTTGTTTTAAAAAAAAAACTTTAACAAGAAACAATTGTTTTGTTTGTGTGATTTGTTATGTGTTTTTGTTGTTTGTTTTGGTTTGCATGTGGATTGGTTTTTTTTGTGTTTGGTTGTTTTCAATTTTAGGTACATTATGTTTCTTAGAAGTTGTAATCTAATTGTTTGAATGGTTAGTATGTGCAGATATGGTATTTTCTTTGTATTTTTGCATTGCTAGGTGCAAGGAGATGGGGGAGTAACTTGGGAAAAATGATATCATAGTATTGAAGATTGTTTCTGGACATGCAATTTTTGCTACTCAGAGGATATGCAGTGTTCCACAGGTGTATTTTCTCCAATATATTTAGTTATTTTTTTGGTATCACTTGCATGGTGTGAGTAATAATGGGGATTGTGAGTTGTGTTAATCTAGTTGCAATTGCTTGGTACTTGACTTATATGATTCTTTCTTTTAGAAAGATTTGGGGTTTATTAGTCAAGGATACTAATTCTATGAGTTTCTTACTGAGCTCTGTAGTAGAAATTGGTCATTACCACATTCATCTTAACTAGGCATGTGCCGCATTGACTATATTTTTTCTCTTTAATGGTAGGTAACAGCTTGGAAGTGCTTAAGAACTCTAGTGGAAGGAACTTTTCTCCCTTATTCCTGGGTTATAATGACCATAATAGTCTCGATTTTCATGATGAGCCTGGGGAGGGTTTTCAAATCATTGCCTTTGAAAAATGATGAAAAAAAAAGAAGAAAAAAAAGGAGGGAAGAAAAAATAAAAATTCAAATGTATGTATGTGGTATATGTGGTCTATCGCCTTAATGGTTCTTGGTAGGTGAGGAGAGTCATACTGGCAGGGTTGTCAGTACTCTAAATGGATGCCTTGGGCTGTTTTGGGATAGCCATCGTCATGTGAGCTTGGTAGGTTCTTGGAGTCAACCTAGCCGGGTGGCAAGGTCTGAGAATCGCAGCCTAGTTTCATATGGGGTGGTTGCCATTGTGGTGTACATTTGGTATTTTTAAAAAAAATCAATAGAGAAAAAAAATTGAAACGAGAAAGGCATGGTTCTGATATAAGGGAATTTCAATCAGGCAATGACTTCCATGGTTAGTTGTGCTACTATTGTCTTTTATGAAATATGGAAGTGAGTGGAAGGTAGTTTTCCTAGAGTTTTGTAGTTATGGATGGGTTGTTTCCTATTTGTTAAAGTGGAAATATTATAGACATAGTGAGGATGTTGTGGTAGTTGCTAATTTTTACTGTTTTTTGGGATTTGATGTTTGCTTAATAAACCTTTTTGGTTTATCTATTGGTTAGTGTTATATAAGTTCTTGTAGTAGTGTTTGCAACTTGGATTTTCATTCACTCATTTATGTGTGCTGATGTGAAGGTATTGAAGGTTTGTTTTTGTTTTTGTTGTTTGTTTGGCACGGTATAATTCTAGTGTATGGTTGGTGATTGTTTCAGAGTGATGAAGTGGAGATGTGATGCTAGGCAGTGATGGTGAAGAAGTTAAGTGTGGGGGAAGCTGTAAAGTGAAGTTGCTGCTGTGTTCGCGAGGACGCTCACATTTCAGTGTGGGGGGAATGATGACCCCTGGATCGAAGCCATTTTTAGCAATTTTTAGGGTTTAAATAGGGTCAATTATGGTCATTTTGGATGCATTTCCATAGTATTTGAAAGCATATGTGTGTGGAATGTCATGGTATTTGCATGCATCATGATTGTCGATGTTGTCCATTGGTGTATGCACATTGCATGGGAATGGTGACGATTAATACTATTTTGTACATAAAGAGGAGGTTGTATGTAAGTGGGTAGAGAGAAGAGAGAGATCGAGGGGGAGAGAACGAGGGTTAGTATGATGAGTTTCGAGCTCAAGCTTTGAGGATGGTTAGGTGGGAACGCAAGTTTGGAGACCTTAATGTGGTTACAAATGAAAAATTCCAAATTAAAAAAATGGAGGGGTGGGTAGTTTTAGCACCCGTTGGTATCCGCCAACCTTTGGAGAGAACAAAATAGAAGAGAGAGAGAGGAAGCACTTCTTTCTCTGGCTGGAGTGAAGAACACGAGGAGGAGGAGGAGGAGGTAAGCCTGCACGTTTGTTTGTTTGTTAATTCTGTACATAAAGAGAGAGTATGGGTGTGTGCGTGTCTTGTATGGAAGTTGGCTGCCTGCGCATCACAAGGAGAAGGCGGGTTGGCTGCCTGCGCATCACAAGGAGGAGGGTTGGCTGTTGCACGTAGGCCAAGCCCTTGGCCAAGTTTTGGCCTACACAACACAGAGGGGACGCGTGTAGGTTGGTGAGGAGGCCGCTTACTACGCTAAGGCCAAGAGGCCGGGCCCAATGCAGGGAGCACTGGAGCCTGTTACATCGGCTGGGCGCCATGCGCTTGAGGGTGCGTTGGTTACATGTAGCACTTGTGCGCTTGAAGGCGAGCTGGTGCCCTATGCTCAAGGAGACATGCGACACCCCCAGGGGTTCGTGCACCTCAGAGAAGGTGCCTTGCGTGTGAGGGCATGTGTTATGTGTGCCACAAGTTTGTTGTGCACCATACAACGCTAAAGGGGATAGCGAGCTAGTTGGTTGCCAGACTGTAGGTGGTTTACGGTTGGGCTGGCCAACTCCACAGGACCCAGGCAAGCACTTAGAGAAGAGGGTCCTGCTCTATGCGCTCGAAGAAGATAGCGGCCCTGGCACTAGGAGCTGCCCATGTACATGTGGAAGACGGTGGTTGGGCCTATGCGTGTAGGCAGCCATGTGGGCCTTGAGCAGCAAGGCAAGGAGATATGGCACATGGAGTTGGCCGCAAGGCCGTGTGCTAGCCACGCACGGTGGTCATGGGGTTGGCCGCTAGTGTGCCTTGCACCACAGAGTACATGTGGAAGACGGTGGTCGGGCCTATGCATGTAGGCAACCATGTGGGCCTTGAGCAGCAAGGCAAGGAGATATGGCACATGGAGTTGGCCGCAAGGCCGTGTGCTAGCCATGCACGGTGGTCATGGGGTCGGCCGCCAGTGTGCCTTGCACCACACAGAGTGGCCGCCACCCATAGTGGGTGGTCGGCAACATGCTACATGGGCAGGCCTGATAAGGCCTCATGCTTGGCGCGAGGAGAAGACCCATGTGGGTGGGTCGCACATGGTAAGACGGCCCTTGCTTGAATGCAAGGATGGCGGGCTGTGTGTGTGCACCACAGAGAAGTAGCCTTCCATGAGGTTGGTCGGCCATGGTGAGGCCAACGTGTGAGCTTGGTTCGGTTGACGAGGCCGACGAATGGTCTTAGAGCCGGATGGCACACACATAGGCAAGGTCCATAGTGGCAGGCCTTGGCTGCACCATTAAGGGTATGATTATGGGGAGATTGGACACACAAATAAGAGGCGTCGTAGGTGAGCATATAGACAAGTAGAGGGGCGGCTACGTTCAGAGGCTGCGTTTCAGAGAAAGTGGCTGCTTCTCCATCAAAGGAGTACCATTGTTGTGAGCAGAAGGCGGAAGGAGATAAGACGAGAGAGGGGATCGTGACCTTACCCACTAACAAGGAGGGAGTAGAGAGCGTGTTTTTTTGCCCTGATGGCAATCAATAGTGTAGGAGAGAGAGAAAGAAATGTGTGTGTGCATGTGGGAGGTTTCCATGCTCTCAAGCTAAAATGAGGAGAGAGAAGGTGGGGAACCATAGCAAGTAGAGGAGACATTGTGTGTGGGTAGAAGAAGAAGGAAAAAGAGAGGGCAATATGACTACGTTATGTGTGTACATGCAAAATAGGAAAGAGAGAGAAAGAGATTTGATCACTTTGACATGGTGCATACTTAAAAGTAAAAGCATGAGAGTGTGAGAGAATGTATTAGATTGTGTGCATTATTCTTGTGTTTGTGTTTCAAGAGGAGGAAGAGAAAGAAAGAAGAAAAAGAAGAGAGTTCACGAGAATAATGAGTAGAGAGAGAGAAGAAAGAAAGAGAGTTTTGAAGTGTGAAAGAGAGAGAGTGAAGAGTGGAGTGAAGTGAAGATTAGCCAAATGTTGAATGCAATGATGCTGTTGCAGATTGACTGAAACGTGGAAGTGTTGGAAATATCGGTTCTTTCTCATTAAATTCTTGGAAACAATTTACACAAAACCATTTTGACATTAAATTTCTTTATTTAGTTTAGAATGGTGAAGTTGTGTCTTGATGATCTGTTGGGTCGTAGTAGTTTGTTCTTTTCCATTTGTGTGTCTGTGTGGGTGTGTGTAAATAAAACATTGTAAATTATTTCATACAAAAAGATGTCTTTTCGGTGTATGTTTCTAGGATTTAGGCTATGTGTGGTTGTTATTTAGGACGCATTCACTGTTTTAGTGGGTATTTAGTGCGTTGGACTAGAGAGTAGCAAGGCCAGACAGATCCATCTTAGTATTTTTTTAATCTTATCACACATTTTTTTAAAGCTTATCACACATTTTGCACTACCTATGACTCTCTATCCTTCAAACACACAATTAATATTGATGTCATATGGTGTCAATGTACTTATAAGTGTACCAAAAGATATGCTCAAAGTACAACCACTATGACATCAATTAATATTGATGTCATATGGTGTCAATGTACTTATAAGTGTACCAAAAGATATGCTCAAAGTACAACCACTATGCTCTCTTTTTTTCTATTGCTCCCTCAACCTCTATCTCTCACTTATTAATATAGTCTCCACTGTCAATCTACTTCTCTATAGGAGGCCTTTTGCCATGTCTCGCTCGATTTTTTGGTTTACTCGAAAGAAGTTGCTCGGAGTATGGTAGAACTCACCATTACTAGGAAAGTTTGAGCTTTACTATTGGTGGACTTGTGAATAAGTTTATGCAGGCCCTCAAAAAGCCACAATTAGATGTGGCCACCATATGGATTCTTAAGTACATATGTTGAAATATGCAAGTGAATGGGTGTGTGTAGGAACAAACCCTTAGCAAGAGACTGTAAAAGGGAGTCTGTAATTAAGTGGGTAGCAGTAGTGAAAAGGTGAGAAGAATCTACTAATGAGAGAATTAAGGGTAGCATGAGTGAATATAGGGGTGTGGAAATACCCTAGGAAAAGGTGCCGCCTTAAAAGTTAATCCCAATTTTTAACCTCTTTTCGATTATCCTCTGCACCCCCAGTTGGTGGAGGAGCTCCATCTCCCGCCAGTCTCAACATTAGGCAAAATTCTCTTATCCATAGCTAGATAGACTCCCCATGCTTCAGCCCAGCACATCAGCTCGTCAAACTGCTGTGCAAAACTGCAAAAAATCATGATTTTATTGACACCACTTTTCTAAAGGAAATATTAGATCTACACTCACTCAAGGTAAATCAAGATATTAATTCCTCTTAGCTCGAGGGGTTTTCAAGGATGCTCTACAAGCCTATGATCTTAGATTTCGAAAATTCTTCAAGGAGAAGTGGAATTAAACTCTACAACAAATCTGCAAGTGACTTTGGTAAAACAATGATTAAGTATTAAATGTTTGGTCAAATATTTTATTTTTGGGCTTGATCCTCTACTAGGATAACTTCTATTGATGCCCTTGAAAGGATTTTAGCTCATTTGAACTCTAAGGCACTAGATCTAGCCTCCCCGTACACTCTATTTTTTGCACACAAAACAGGGGATTATTTCACTAATCAGTGATGTAATGATTAATTACACTAATCACTGCATTTTGGTGCAATTGATGGTTCAAACTTACCATTGGGTATCTGATACAGATCTCTCTCACTTTTTTAGATTGAAATTTGGAGATGGTTTGATATCCCAAACATTCAATAATACAAATCAGTTACCCTTGGCTTTATGCAAGTTCTAGTGTGATCATGCTTGTAAATATGTTGTAATCATCATTTAACACCATATTTGATTTGTAAAAGGGTAGACACTGCCCTTGAATCTTGAATTGGATCAAGAGGTAAGGCCCACTTCACATCATCATGAGCACTGCAACACAAGAAATAGCTAAATTTAACGGGGAGTAGCTCCATATATGGCAAACAAAGACCATGTATTTGCTCAAGGAAGAATCTGTGTGGGGGCTAGTTGAGGGAAGAGATGAATGTCTAGAGGAGAATGGGGAGAATGAGTGGAAGAGTAGGAATGAGAAAGCATTAGGACTCATTGCACACTTAGCTTAAATGATAAAATCATTCACCACATTGCAGGGATACAACAAGCTAAAGATGCATGGGATGAACTTAACAAATTATTTGGCACTTAAGCAAAGAATTCAAAAATAAATCTGCTAATGCAATTCTACAAACTTGACATGAAGGAAAGTGAACCTCTAACCACACACTTTAGCAAATAAAAAAGCATTAAGCAACAATTGACAGCAATTGGGAAGAAGGTAGAAGATGACAAGGCACTAGCAGTGTTTCTGTGAAGAGTGTGGACAAGGGAGAGTATGAGAACATTGTGGCAACCTTAAAGAATGTACTAGATTTGAAGCTGCATGAGATAGAAGGAGCTCTACTAGAGCAAGAGAACAAGGCCAAAGAGAAGAAAGAATTGGACCCAACAACTGGAGAGGAGAAAGCATTCCACACCCAAGGAGGCCTTGCATGAGGACGAGGACGAGGAAGAGGCAGGGGAGAAGAAAGGAACTTCACTTGCCACAACTGTGGGAAGCTAGGACACATGGCTAGAGAGAGTGCTACAGCAAATCAAATGAAGAAGAATTGACATTGGCAAACTTCATGGAGACTCCTAAGGTAGAGGAGTCAGGACATCTTTTTCGAGAGAGAAAGAGTGAGAAACCCCACAACCCAATGTAACCGATCCCAATAGAGTAAAACCACCTCTGAGCCATCGATGATGCAGGCCATGTGGTAGATGTATGTGTGAGCACTTTAGTCAAGGTCACGGGCCCTTGTAGTAGCCTTGGACACATAGAGAGAGAGTGTCATGACTATGAGTTCGGGACTTGAGGCACTGGTCGTGGGCTACTAAGTAAGAGGAAAATTTGGTATAGGGTCCAGGTGTGCTAGAGTTATTCACTTGAGGTGGGAGGTGTTGAAATATGCAAGTGAATGGGTGTGTGCGGGAACAACCCCTAGCAAGAGACTGAAGGGAGTCTGTAATTAAGTGGGTTGTTGCAGTGAAAAGGTGAGAAGAATCTACTAATGAGAGAATCAAGGGTAGCATGAGTGAATATAGGGGTGTGGAAAGATTCTAGGAAAAGGTGCCCCAAGATGTAGGGGAGGTGGCACAAATCAAGGAAAAATCAATGGGATTAGATGCTTGGCATCTTGTGGATGTAAAACCTATAAATTGAGGCATTGGCCTAATGAGAAATTGCTGGTTTTTGAGTATCCATGCCTAAATTATCCTATTAGATTAATTGTTCACTAATCTCTTCTTAATCATCTCTTAATTATATACTAATCATGTTATCCTTGAATTTGATCCACCATAGCCCACTCTTGCTCTTGCATTTCATCAACATAAAGTTAACAATTGATTATGGACTTTTCAATGAGACTGGTACATAAAGATACAGCTACATGGGTACACATATTGGGTGTTGATTGGGTTGGTAGTGTCTAGTAGTAGCTTTAAATTTTATTTTGGGAGTGCTATGAGTTGGAGCAAGAAACAGCCGAGAGTTTCCTTGTCGAGTACAAAGGTAGAGTACAGGGGTGTTGCTATGGCAACTTGTGAGGTATTTTGAATTCAAAAGCTATTTATGGGTGAGCCCGTGGGATAAGGCTGTTATGATGTATTATGGCAACATGAGCTACATACACCTATCTAGTACCCCAGTCTATTATGCTAGGATAAAGCACATTGAGGTGCATTATCACTTTTATGAGAGCGAAGGTTCTAGTAGGTGATGTGGATTTATGTCAGCATAAACGTTTTGACACTCTTTACAAAGGCATTGGGTACATAGAAGCTCTACACATTTAGGAGCTTACTTAGAGTATAGTGTGTGGATTTGACCTCATGGGAGATGTTGAAATGTGCAATGTAAAATGTGTGAGAGTGAATCTTGGGCTTGAGTATGTGAATGCACCCTAGAGGTGCTAGATATTATTTTGAGTGTGTGGATGCCACATAAGATGTGCGAATGGTGAGAGCCACATAAAAGAATGTGAAAAAGGGAGTGCCACATAGCATGATAATATGTGAATTGGGATAAGGCTAGAAGACCTATCTCACTGTATGGTTCATTGTGATATGCAATAGAGAACGCGTTCAGTGTGTAATCTCTTTCTCTCTCTCTCATGGAGTTTCTTGTGTGGTTTAATCCACCTTAATCTTATTCTTAATCTTGTATCTATCACCATGATCAATCCCATGTTAGGATTTTTAACATGGTAGAAAAGCTAGAATGGGATCTTGGTCATGGTGGTGAATACCTATGTATAGTTTCTTGGTTACGTGTTCATTTGATTAAGCATTATTTTCATTCTATTATGAAAAAATTTAGCACACTCATATTATCATTTATATTTGCATTTATGATTATATAAGAGAGATTTTCTTGGTTACGTGTTCATTTGATTTTTAACATGGTAGAAAAGCTAGAATGGGATCTTGGTCATGGTGGTGAATACCTATGTATAGTTTCTTGGTTACGTGTTCATTTGATTAAGCATTATTTTGATTCTATTATGAGAAATTTTAGCACACTCATATTATCATTTATATTTGAATTTATGATTATATAAGAGAGATTTTCATTAGAATATGGAGACGATAAGCTACCAATTGAATATTACATCAAGGAAGATGCAATGGAGCCACCATCGTCATTGAAGTGAATATTTGCATCATGGGGGATTCAAAATCTAGTTGTCATCATCAAGAACATGCTACCAAAAGGAGACAAACGTGTCTCAAGAAGGTTGATTTTGTGAGTTTTAAAATTTTGGAAAAGGGTTGCTATTTAGGGATGTGTGTATCCCTTGGTACCTTGAAACTTGGCAAGGATGTGAGGTGCATGCTTGTTCATGTGAAAACAAGCACTTGTGGGGCCTGGTTGGAGCCCAAGTGGAGCTGATTGTGCTCATTGATTTGCTCATGAAAGATGAGCTAGTTGTGGATGCTATTGGAGCATTCATTTTTCTGGTTTACGCACTATGGTTTCATTTGAGAGACCACGTGAAGAAGCACCCTGAGAGCTTTGACAAGAGGATATGTATGTGGAAGCTTATGTAACAAAGCTGCTAAGCTTGAGGCAAAGAGTGGCAGAACAAACTGGACCCTCTATGCAAATTTTTGTTGATTGGCTTGTCCAAGGCTTAAGTTAGCACAAAACAAGCAAAAAATGAATAGGAGTTCAAGGAACTGGTGGAGCTGGCCAAAATGGTAGAAAAAAGAAGTCGAGAAAGGAGACAAAAGAAGAAGCCCAGGAAGAGCGTCACCATTGAAGAGGATGATTCAAGAGACTTCTCGCAGGACACTCGAGTGGCAGTGAAAAAGAAGAAAGATAAAATAAGAAAACTAGGAAGCCACTCGGAAGCCACAAGCAAGCCCTGGAGAATTGATGCCACAGGTAAAGTAGCTGATGCAAGAAATGAAAAAGAGCAGGGGCTCATATTTCTACAAGAATGTGTTTTATTCCCAATACAAGCAGGAAGGTCAACTCAAGGAGGAATGCACCATTTGTAATATGTACAATCATACAACATGAAAAATAGAGCTCCCATGGTGAACAACATGGAAGGAGCGGAAAGAAGACCCCCAGGAATGGGAAGTTATGCAAATAGAGGCCACAAAAATTATTTAGGATAGAGAAACCAAGGATGAGCCAGTGGTTCTACAACCTTCACATGCTATTATTGTCAATACTAGACATACCAAAGAAGAATGTGCCATGAAGAAAAAGCATGGTGAAGAAAGACAAGCAGAATTGATGCAGCTCAATGCCAAAGCAAATTTGTTGTAGTAATAACCCCGATACATAACCAAAACTCACCCCAAGCTCACAAGAAGGTAGCTGTGGATTAGGATCAGTAGGAAAAGGTGAGAATTCAAACTACTAGAGATAGAGCAAAGGTAAGCAAAAGGAGGATTGCTCATGCAATATCATTGCGGATTTCCCAAAAACAAGTGGAAGAAAGCATGCATAGCACTTCAATAAGAAATGTCTGTGCAAGAAATCCAAAAGAATGTTGGCTGGTTTACAAACCAATGTAATGTCAGCGCTGCTGGATAGACAGGTTGAATTGAGACAAGTACTAGACTTATGTCCAAGATTCAATGCCAAAATCCTGATGGCAGGCATTGAAGGATTGAGCAAGGGATTGAAGAACTCAACAGAAGAAGAAACTTTGGAGTGTAGCAATATGCAATCCAAAGAACCCCCAATATCCAGAGATGATGAAGTTGCCAAAGTTACAATTCAACTCAACAATGTACTCATCAATGATGCAGTGCTAGATGGAGGATCCTGAATGAATGTCATCTCACTGAGGAAGCTGCATTGGGATTGGGTCTCAAGTGGGAGCCCATTCCATTGAACATAAGAATGGAAGATAATAGGGTAGTAATACCTAAAGGAGTCATCAAAAATGTCCCAATGAAAATCAAACAAGTTGACTTTAAAGTCAACTTAGTGGTTATTACCATAAAAAACCACACTGAGTCTTACCAGGTGTTATTGGGAAGGCCCTAGTTTGATACATGGCAACGTAAAGCAGGATTGGGGCAGGAACAGAATCACCATAAAAAAAGGAAAGCAGAAAGTGCATTTTGATCTCTCCGATGATATGCAAGGGGATCAGTGAAGCCTGCTCAGAGAACAATCCATGCTAAAACATTAAACATGTCAAAAGGCTTTGATGATGAATGAAGAGAAGAGAATACTCCGTGAACACCCAGACTTGGTTGCCTTGTACAAGTTGAATGTGGAGAAGAAAATGGTGAAAATAAGGAGGCACCAATTTTTATTCTAATTAAAATGAGGATTAATTCATTCAAGCTTGTTTCATGATTAGAGAAATCATAATTATTCATTTTAAGTTGAAAGAGAGTTTATGCTAACATTTTTGTAGTTATTTTCATATGGGAATGATAATGGGATATTTTTCAAAATAAACAAGAGGTTTAAATGTAATCATTCTTAGGTATGCATGACGAGTTTTTAGATTAAAAGAGGAAGTCCCACCATATTTTATAATTATGTGTACTTATTTAAAAATAGAATTTTGAGTATTCTCAAAAAATGCAACGAAGCTATGGCAAAATTATACCATTAAAAAAATGAATTTAATTCTAAGCATAAATTTGATAATGCAAAAAGAGGAATTCCCATCATATTCTATGCATAAGCATTTTTATGCTAAAAGAAGGATCTTTGTTACATTTTTTGAAAATACTTTTATAGTATTTAAATGCATAAATTCTTAAATGGAGAAAAGAGAAATTTTTGTTATATTTATTTTTATATGTGCATTTATAAAAATTTAGATACAAAAAGAAGGATTTTCACGATATTCTATATACAAACATTTTAAATATTAAAAGAGAAATGTTTGTCATATTTCAAAATAGGTATATTCATGGTATGTATATACATAGGTACTTTGAATTATTTATCAAAAGAAGAATTTTTATCGTATTTTTAATTAAGAAAATGCATAAATTAGTTTGGTATCAAAAAGAGAAAGTCTCGCCATATTCTGCGTAGATAATTTAGGGCATGTGAATGACTAGGTTCAAATGGAAAAAAGAGAGAGAATATTTTTCTATGTGAATATTCTAAATAAATGATGTATGCATATTCACAAAAGGATCATTGGAAAAAGAAATATCCTTGTTATATTCCATTATTTATGAATAGAATTATTTAAAGTTCTATTATGCCTAAGAAAGAGTGAATTTTCATATTTCATGGTGCCTAAGTGGTGTATCTGTTTAATATAATTGCATGAGTGCCGGCTAGGGGGCCTAGGAACTCTTTTCCGTCTGGTACGTTGGAAAAATACAACCTAATTTTTATAAAAAGGGATCCCACCAAGATAGTGGTTGTGCAGTTGGCTAACCTATGGGCCAGTTGGGGTTAGGTTGGATCGATGGATTCCTATAACAAAATTCAGTTAGGTTTAAGTTACGATAGTTAAAGTAAGTCACATGGAGATTCTTGTTCTATGGGAAAGAATCAATGGTTGTGCATCGCTTCAGGGAAAAAAGCGATGATTTCTATGAACCAAGTGCAAGTCCCTTCCTTGATTCGTCCATGTGACCTACAGGTTTGGTCAGAATAGATAGGAAAGTTAAGGCTCTTAACCCCGTTAGATAAATTCCCGTTAGAAGATTTTCCTGGAGGAATCACCCGTGCCTTATAGACAAGGAAAGTTTTTTCGATCTCGGTTTCGGAAGGACCACCGGACTAGTCCCTTGCACAGACATCCGTGGGCAAGGCTCCAAGTGGGAAGCCCTGCCCTGCATAGGTGGCTACTTCTGTTGCTAGCACTCGAGAGTCGACACGCAGAGGGGGCAGGGGTCTCACAACACTAATTCAATAAGAATTGATTTAGTCAGCACTAATTCAGTAAGAATTGATTTAGTCAACACTGATTTAGTACTAGCACTAAATCAATAAGAATTGATTTAGTCAACACTGATTTAGTACTAGCACTAATTCAGTCAGAATTAGTGCTAGCACTAATTAGTACTAGCACTAATTCAGTCATAATTGATTCTAACTCAGTTAGCACTGATTCAGTTAGTATTGATTCAGTGCTAACTTAGTTAAGCACTGATTCAGTTAGTATTGATTCACTGCTAACTCACTTAAGCGATTCAGTTAGTATTGATTCAGTAAGAATTGATTCAATCAGTACTAATTCAGTTAGTATTGATTCAATAAGAATTGATTCAGTAAGAATTGATTCAGTAAGAATTGATTCAATCAGTACTAATTCAGTTAGTATTGATTCAGTAAGAATTGATTCAATTGGTACTAATTCAATTAGTATTGATTCAGTAAGAATTGATTCAATCAGCCCTAATTCAGCCAATATTAATTTAGTCAGAATTGATTCAGTAAGAATTGATTCAATCAGCCCTAATTCAGCCAATATTAATTTAGTCAGAATTAGTCAGAATTGACTCTGATTCTGCCAGCATCGATTCAGTTAGCATCGATTCAGTCAGCATCGAATCAGTTAGCATTGATTCAGTCTCAGCATCGATTCAGTTAGCACTGATTCAACCAGAACTGATTTAGTTAAAATTGGTTGAATCAGTTAGCACTGATTCAACCAGAACTGATTCAGAATTGATTTTGATTCAACCAGAACTGATTTTGATTCAACCAGAACTGATTTAGTTAAAATTGATTGAATCAGCACTAATTCGGTTAGAATTGATTGAACTGATTTAGTTAGAATTGATTGAATCAATTCTAATTCGGTTAGAATTAATTGAACTGATTTAGTTAGAATTGATTGAATCAGCATTGATTCGGTCAGAATTGATTCTGATTTAGTCAGAACTATTTAGTTAGAATTGATTCTGATTCAGTCAGAACTATTTAGTTAGAATTGATTCTGATTCAGTCAGAACTATTTAGTTAGAATTGATTCTGATTCAGTCAAAACTATTTAGTCAGAATTGATTCTAATTCAGTTAGCACTGATTCAGTCAAAATTGATTCTGATTCAGAACTATTTAGTCAAAATTTATTCTAATTCAGTCAACGCATTGATTCAGTCAGAACTATTTAGTCAGAATTTATTCTAATTAATTCAGTCAACACATTGATTCAGTCAAAACTATTTAGTCAGAATTTATTCTAATTCAGTCAGTGCTGATTCACTCAAAATTGATTAAGATAGAATTGATTTTGATTTAGTCAGCACTGTCGGAATTGATCCAAGCTTCCACTGTAGACAAAACACTTTAAATTTTCCTCATAGTTAGCCATTGAAATGCTCAAAGACTTGACAGGCCCCTTGTGGCAGCCATGCAGCACAGCTACACAAGAGTGGAGTTTTCTTCCATGAGCTGCCTCTAGTTTTCTCCAAATTCTAACCATTTTATTAGCAGAACCACTGCAAAGCACATCAGATATGGTAGATAAGAAAAGGATTGCGTGCCAATTCCCCCTCAAAACTTCTGCAATCACCTTGTGTAGGGCACTCTCCTATCTCTCCCACATAATAATTGCCCTATCACAAGCACCAGAATACAACCTGCACCTGCTCAATGCAAGAGAATTCATTGTAGATTTAACCCACACCTTAATCTTAGCATCTCCAAGCACTTGAAATCCGACAGCCTCCACACATTGATGCTTCTATCCCATGATGCAGAGTAGAGAAACTCTTGATTCTTTGACAGTGCGAGTGCAGAGATGGCATCAACATGCTTGATCCATAGCCTTTTATGGTCGCACCAAAAATGTACAGAGTTTTTGGGTGGGAGGAAGGCTTTGACGTGGACTTTGGCCGTGGGCATGGTGGCAACGAGCTTGTAACCATAATGTAATTGTGGGCATGGTGGCAACGAGCTTGTAACCATAATGTAATTGTGGTTGATCTGTTTGAGTATATCTGCATACCGTGGCTTGATAATAATAGGGGACCTCCTCCATACTCTGATTTTGTGATCTTGGGGAGCATTCAATACCTTATCTCCCACCATAGCAAGGGTTTTAACAGCTCCATATCCAAGCTTGTAATTCACACAACCCTCTCAGTAGTCTCGACTGATGCAGAACCACTAACCTGGAGGGACAACAAGGGGATCTCGTTGAGATTAGTGGTGTCATGCTTAGCAGAGCAAGGTAGCTTGTTGAAGAACTCGTAGGGCTCGAAGCATATTGTTTTGTAGCTAGCTAGAGGGGCATCCACTGTCGAGAGAGCTCTTGTACAACACAGGCACATGCTCTTCTATAAGCTTAGCATCCATGAGAAATCCCTCACGGTTGCTAAGGTCAAGAGCAGCCTGGCTGAGCTTCCTATTCACTTCTACCCTACTGCAGGCCATTTTACAGTTGGAGTAGATGGCCGGCTACCCTTATCATGAAGAGATCAATACCTTGGGCGCACGTCAAACTAGCGGCTGTGAAACTCTGATAGTTGGTGGTCAAGGAAAAGGCTCCTTAGTCAGCGATACTCAGAAGGTCATGCAGATGCTCTTGTGATTCACAATACAACCCCAGCTATCTACTGCCATGATTATTCACACACTACTTTGGTTGGACCATTTATCCCATTTTAAAAATATATATACATGCATGTGTATGTATGTGTGTGAAAGAAGGGATAGAGAGCTTGTAACGCATGCTTCAAGGTGTGACAACACTATAGTGAAGGGGGGGGGCAACCCTGTAACATGTCATGGGGGGGCACTGTCAAAGTTATGCAAGGCTGGATGTAGGTGTCATGCCATAGAACCAAATAAAGGAGAGAAGAGGCTATGTCATGGCACAATCTATAAAGTTTGGAGGTGGCAAGCCAAATAGCTAAAGAGCGGGGTGGTAGTCAACAGGTAGTTTAACAGTGCCAGCAAGAGGTAACACTGGCTGATGAGGCAGCAGTTCAGAGTAATAAGGAATAAAAGGAAGCTATTAGGAACTATAGTAGGAGGCAAAGTCATTGAAGGGTGCTATAATAGTAACAACGGGACTTGGAAGGTAGCTGGCTAAGACCAAACTTAAGGCTTTATTTTGGTTGGTCGCTTTCATACTATCCGCCTCCTTACCTTAGCTGACTATCAAACATGAAGGCTTACAAGTTACACCTATGAGTATGATGGCTTTTGAGAAGGCTTATGTTTTCTGGTTTGCCTAGATAAGGCACTTGGCCTAAGTGTTTGTTCATTTATTTTTAGCTAAGGAAATATTTTTTAAAATTTAAAATTTAAAATTATTATTATTTTAGCTAAGAAAGTATTTTTTTTAAATAAAAAAAGTAAAAACATTTTTAAGTAGGTCATCATGATGATGACGAAAGACTCTCATCATTATCTAGAGAGAGTATCTAAAGGTTTATTTTTTTCAATGTTGTGGTATTTGGAGTTTACAGGATTTATAATGTAAAGGGGAATGGCCATAAAATTTGGAGTTTACAGGATTTATAATGTAAAGGCGAATGGCCATAAAATTTGGAATGGTTATTATTGTAGTAGGTGTGGATTTTAGTATAAAATAAAAAATATGTAAAGGATTATTCTTTTGGAAACTTTTACGTCTTTTCTCTCTACCCCCAGTTCTCCTCTCTCTCTCTCTCTCTCTCTCTCTCTCTCTCTCTCTCTGGATAGAGCCATTGCCATCTGTAGAGAGAGACGTCCATGACCACGAGGATCGCATCCACGACTCCCTCACCATCGGTAGATTCAAGCCATCATTGCTCGCCACCGGAGGAGTTTACCACACGACGATTCAGCGATTCAGCTTTCAGCTCTTAGCTCTCTTTGGATGTTACTATTTTCATTCTTTCTTTCAGATTTGTTATGATGAGACATCATCATCATCAATTGTACCTTGTTTTTGTCTCATGGGCCATTTCGACCTTTAGGAGACGTTAATATATATTTCTGTCTCTCTCTCTCTTTCTTCTCTTCCCTTTTCCAAAAACATGACATGTGCTATAATGAATCTTGCTAGGTCCCTTTTGGGATTCATATGCCATTACTTATGCCCAATTTATGGGGCCTTCTCTATGGTCCACATGCCTTGATGCATTATGAATGAAAATAAGTAGGACATTTAGGGTTAAATAATCATGGGATATCGGGTTATCTCATGGATAGAGGTATCTAGTTTGTGGTTGAATAATTAATTTTTGTGAGGGTAATTAGATGGATTCAAAGTGATGAGTCCCTCTACTAGGAACCTTGGGTTATGAGATTAAGGGGGGTAAAGACCACCTAATGGCACACATATCCCTACACCTAGGGTGTGGCCAGTGGATGATGGGACATGTCTGCAGAGCAACCACATGCATATGAGAAATTGGATTTGTGCTTCAAATTGGGGATCCACTTCTGTAATTAGCTCAACCAAATGCAACTATAGCAACAATTCCTAGTGTTTTTTGTCCAAAATACAAGGATCGCAAGATTATTAAGTGGACATCCTGATCAACTAAAGATCTCCACAAAAACGTAGAGAAGAGAAGGGCCCTGGATGCATAGGTTATTTATGAGGCCATTATATTATGCAATGAATCCCACATCTTTTATATGAGGTTTGAAGGGTACAAAGCAAAGGGTGTGAGCTACTCGGTGTCAATATTAGACTTTTTATGATGCAGATGTAAAGAGTTTTAAAAATGAGAGAGCAAACCCCTAGCATACATGCCATGCAAGAACTTATACTTCGTGTACTTTTGCAGATTCTACGATTGGATTCATTGGCTCATGAGTTTATGCAGCACTCACTAAGGTGCAGTTGTTTCAAGCCCTTATTGGTAAAAGATGCAATGTGCCTGCATGAGGGGCGGGGATGTTTTTTGTGTCACTTTTTGATCTGAAATATTGCACCTAGACATTAGGTGGAACTTTTTGTTTTGGGATTTGAATTTTGCTAAAATGATTTGCTCACATGTGGTGTTCTCAATATTAGAGGCATGCTTGTACCCTTTGAATATTAAACTTTAGGTGGGATTTACATTACAAAACCTAAACTCAGATTCACTCTGGCTAAGTTTTAATAGCGTACGAGGAAACCAATGTTTTCATGTTTTTTCTCGAGGTGATGACTAGTGTCATTTGTTCGATTAAATGCTCTAATTTGTATGCTAACTATAGTGTTATTATTACATTTGTATGTTGAGAAAGTGTAACTATTTTCATTTTTTTGGAGGTTGTTTGGCAGGTTTCGCTTGGCTTTTCCCTTTGCTCGGAAAAACTTGCTAAGAGAATGGTTTTCCCTGTAAATGGTCATGTATATCAAGCTTTATATTATCCACCGTACATAGTGGGGTCCTCCAAAAGCTTACCGATATCAAAATGAAAAGCTTTACGTTCTACTCCAATGGCACTGAAATAGTCTTACGAGGATGGAACTTTACTAACATGTGTAATAGGATGCACAATATCATTACATGTTTCTACAAGAAGATGGGAGCTTTAGGCATGTCAGGAGCATGGCTTAAAGGAGGTGCATGGCACATGGCATTGCATAGGAATTTAGAAAAAATGTTTATGTGCATTTCTAGAGGCTCTCCCAATATTCATCTTCTCACGAATGAGGGCAGTAATCAATTTATGAAAATTAGGAAAGTTATCTTGAACTGCAATGGAGGTCTGAAATTGGCTATATAGTTTACCAAAGACCATTCAAGGTCACGGCGGACACCATATCATCATTATCTCTAAGTTAAGTGATCTAATAGCCCTTTATCCTTCATAAGTTAGTTTTATATGCAGCTTTCCTCTGGTCACATTATGTCGCTCCTGCTTTAGCTATGTCTTTCAAGCTTGGGTGTTTGTATTGCACATCTTCATTAAGGTGTCCCATAGGTGTTTATATATCTTGTATATACACAATTATAGAATCGATGACACACTGATAGATTCTATGATTAAATATGTTAGACAACCAATACAACATCTTTTGGCTCTTTCATGCCATGCTTTATATGCATGCACCTATTATGGGGTTAGATTTTCTTTAGTGATCTCTCTGGCTCCTTTTAATTACATGTGATAAACTCCCAATATCCTTTTCCCATAAGGAAATTGATCATCCTTAATTTCCATGCCTGGAAATTATTATTGTCCATCTTCTCGCTCACAATTTGTAACAAGCTATTAGACGTCTTTGCTTTGCAACTAAGCATTTTTAACAACTTCTTCACTTACAATAACCTGCAAGCTTTGATAGTAACTACCTGCAGTACTGTAAACTTGTTATAATCCACTATATGTGAACTAGTCACATACACATACATCCATAATAACACCTATAGCTCTTAGGATATGTGCACAAATTGTCTACACACCAAATCTGCTGCCCTTTAAAAACTAGTGTTCAGATAAAAAAACTTGAAAACAACACTTTTCCACAGTGCTTGCAGAAAGCTTTTAATGTCCAAATGGGCCTATAATGCACTCAAAACTCCCCAAAACACAAAAAATATACTTAATTTATCAATTAAAAAAAGTTAACTGCACAAAGTATGGTGTTCTTCCTTCACCTAGGATGTCTCAATTTGAGAAAATGACTTTCCTATCTACCTATAGCTCTCTCATAGCTACTACCAAAGATAATGCTCCAAAATCAAAGAGGGAAAGAGATGGAAATACCCTTACCCATGTACCACTTCCTTGCTTGCCCTATTCTTCCCTTAAATTTGTCAATTAACTGCACACAGTACGGTCTTCTTTCTTCACCTGGGAGGATGCCTCAATCTGAGAGATTGACTTCCTCTTTGCCTGTAGCTCTTATAGCTACTATTACTAAAAACACTACAAAAATGTGGTAATGTCCAAATGGGCCCGTAATGCACTCAAAAACGCTTGAAAACGTGAAAAATATACTTAATTTATAAATAAAAAAAAGTTAACTGAACACAGTATGGTCTTCTTCCTTCACCCTGGATGTGTCAATCTGAGAAAGTGACTTCCATGTCTACCTATAGCTCTCTCATAGCTACTACTAAAGATGTTGCTCCAAAATCAAAGAGGGAAAGAGATGGAAATACCCTTACCCATGTACCACTTTCTTGTTTGCCTTATTCTTCTCTTAAATTTGTCAATTAACTGCACATAGTAACGGTCTTCTTTCTTCACTCGGGAGGATGCCTCAATCTAAGAGAGTGACTTCCTGTTTGCCTGTAGCTTTTATAGCTACTATTACTAAAAACACTACAAAAATGTGGTAAGAAAAAAGTATATCTTTAGTTAATGGAAGGTACATGCCAACAGACTAAGTACATATAGAATAATTTTTATATTGCAGTAGTTTGCTTAAAATATTGTTTAAGGTATTTTAATTAAAGACGTAGATCAATTTTTAAAAAAGTGCAAGATTTGCATGAAGCTCCCAAACTTGGGATTAGTGTCTCCATCCTCAATCATGTCCACATATTTCATATTCTTCGTGTCCTTTAGCTCTTGAAGAACCAAGGCTTGTTTAGGTGGTCGTCCTTTTGGCATGAGACATGCTGCAATGGAAAATGGAGCATAAAAATCTCAAATCTAGTTATTAGAATTTAGAGATTCTCAATTCTACAACAAGCTCTAGATGTGTACAATTCAAATATATAAAAACCGTAAGAATTCGATGTGTTCCACTATTCTCTATTTTAGGGTTTGCATGGTAGAAATTTAAAATTTTACCCTAAAACCTTAAATAGAGGTCCAAATCTTGATGTCTTTGGTTGTTGGAAAGCTATTGAGAATAGTACTATCACCCCTCGAAGTCATTTCACTTCAGTCCAAGCCTAAGTACTCTCTGATTTAACGTTTGCTCAAAATCAACTATGTAGAGTTGACCTGGTGGTTGGTGTCAGAATCGAGTGGTTTCCATCTCAAATGAAATCTCTAAAGGAGTGCTTTGAAGCCGTGTACTTGCCTTCACAAGATCTTGAATATGGTTGGATTGAGTTAGGGTTTTATATTTTTAAAACCCTAATTTACCTTCTCTTCAAGTCTGATCAAGGATGTCTTTAGCTCTTCTTGAAGCTTGAATTGAGCTCTTTCCAACAGTGTTTAGCTTTCAATCGACCTCCAAAACTCTTTTGACTCAATTTAATTTTTTGGTTGTAGCCATGCATAGATTTTGGAGAAAGTTTGGCAACATCTCTTTGGGAATTTGTGCCAAATCTCAAATATCTAGATGCATCAAATAAGTGTGCAACCAATGGCTAAACCTTGTCACTAGGCTAGTAAACCAAATCACATTGAATAGTGGAATTGTCTTGCATTTGCTAATGAAATAGAATACTAAGGCCCCACTGCTCAAATGCAACCAAATGGAATCAGTGTTGATTGAGTTGATTTATTCGATGGCACGCTTCGCTGCTTTCTAAAATCATCGCAAGGTGGATTCAAGACACACTCCCCCTTGGCCCCTTCTCCACATGCCAAGGGTACCCTCTTCTCATTCTAGTAAATGAAAAGAGAGTTGATTACAATATAGATTTTCAATGAAAATTCCTTCCAAACAGTATGAAAGGAATCCACTTACAGGTTTGGCATGAACTCATGCTAATACCATCATATCATGTATCACCTAGCATGACTCATGCTCTTTTCCATCACCATATAGCTCCCAGGCATCAAAACAAAATTCCACAAGCATGTGAATCAAGTACATATGGTCATTCTATCTCTTGGTATGTCATAAAGCATGTCATACGTCATTCCATAGCATGTAGATGTCTATGAATGGCAACTAGGGCATCCAAATGACATGAAATCAAGATATGGCATCTATAATAGCATGTATGTAGCCATAAAAGCCCCAAAATGCATGGAATTAATTGGCATTGATCATATATCCCCAATATTTTAATCTAGGGTTTAGCCAATGACTCATGTGAGAGTACGGACTTGCATAATGCTAGTAATGGCAAATGGAATGGCTCCAAAAGCATATAAATAAATTAATGCTTTCTAGAATGGAAGCATAAGAGTGGTATGGGCCAACATTCAACCAAAATGACTTATGGATATGCAGGTCAATGATCCTAATGGTATTAATAAACCACTAATTAGGCTTTTGAAACCCTAATTTTATGAATTATTTTTCTTAGCCACCAAAAACCCCCAAATGTGTGTGCACAAATCATTTCCAAGCACCTAGTAATCGGTTGTTTAACAATAGAATGTCTTTGAAGTCATATCTTCATGAAACTAGGGCAACCTAAGGAGGATGCAACGGACTTAAAAGAAGATAGAGTTATTGATCTAGATATGGATTCTAAGTCAATTGGTTCTGCCTCTGAGAGAAGATTAATTGGTAACAATTAAGACTAGTTAGATCAGTGTCAACTGGAGATCAGAAGAACATAAGGGGATGACTAGTATGGCTTTGGGGATGATAGATTGAAGCTAGCTGATTAGGGAGGACAATAAGAGATCCAAGAGGATAAATATTGGGTTGAATTCTATGTTAGGTATACAAACAAATTTACTAGCATCTAGGGCAGAATAGAGTCAATACGACATCAACAGAAGGGACCTGATAGGTTTTAAGAAGACCAGGATCAAGTGTTTGTAGTTAGCTGTCATCACTGGAGAACACTCTCGAGGATAGGCGGATGTGTTTCTATCTGTAGTCACCTGTTCTAAACATTCTATCATAATTTTTCATTTTTGTGACATAAATCTATGGAATTTTTCTATCAGTAAGGGAGAAAAAGGGGTTTATCCAAGAGTTGGATAAGGTCACCAGATAGTGACTACAAGGTTTCTTGAAGCGGGAGAATTGTAGTGGATTCTATTCGGAAGCAGTAGAGAGCTCATATCTGATTTGTCTTTGTGTGCTGAGAGTGTTTGGGGTTAGCTAGTGGGTCAACTAAGATCAGCTCACTGGTTCAAAGGGTTTCTGAGGCAAGGTTTTGGGGCTAGTTAATAGTGGAGGACATTCAGGGAGCTTGATAAACTCATTAAGGACTGGAAACTTAAAAGAGGATTTCGGAGGCAATTTTCTGTCATTTCTTTATTAGTTGAAATATTTTTTCATCAGCTATAGGATGCTTGTATGTGTTGAAAACCTACAAATTCAAACCAAAATAAGGAAAAAATGTATTAATAACAAACCCTAATCTTAAAATCCCTAAAACTTACAAACCTTATAAACATGTAAAAGCATGAAAGAAGAAACATACAAGAAAGTGATCTCTTATGCAGCATGTATGTGTTAAAAACCTACAAATTAAACCAAGTCAAGAAAAAAAAAGTACTAAGAAAAATCAAGATCTCTTACCATATGAAGCTTTAATGTGGAGAGCTCTTAATTAGGGGGAAAAAAAAGAAGGAAAAAAGAAGAAAAGAAAAACTTAAAAGAGAGGAAAGAGAAAGGAAATACTCAAAAGAAAGTTGTCATGGAAAGCTTGTTTGCATAGGAGGTAAGTGAACACAATAGGCATACCTTGCTTGAGCTTGAGGAGGATAGGGTAGGAGAGGTAGAAGTGATAGACAAGGCATAAACCTACAAAAAAAAACTCAAAGTACAAGTTTATTGTATTCAAAAGATAAAAGTACGTGGTGGCAAAAAGAAGCGACAAAAAAAGCAAGATATTTTTACAGTATAGCAGCGTGCTTCGGATGTGTTGTAGTGCATCTTTGCTTTGCAACTAAGCATTTTTAACAACTTCTTAACTTACTGTAACCTACAACCTTTGATAGTAACTACATGTAGTACTGTAAACTTGTTATAATCCACTATATATGTGAACTAGTCACATACACATACATCCATAATAACACCTGCATCTCTTAGGATATGTGCATTGTCTACACACCAAATTTGCAGCCCTTTAAAAACCAGTGTTCAGACAAAAAAAAATCCCAAAAACAACACTTTTCCATAGTGCTGGCAGAAAGCTTGTAATGTCCAAACCGGCCCATAATTCACTCGAAATACCCCAAAACGAAAAAGTTAACTGCACACAGTATGGTCCTCTTCCTTCACCCAGGATGCCTCAATCTGAGAAAGTGACTTCCTTGTCTACCTATATAGCTCTCTCATAGTTACTACCAAAGATGTTGCTCCAAAATCAAAGAGGGAAAGAGATGGAAATACCCTTACCCATGTACCACTTCCTTACTTGCCTTATTCTTCCCTTAAATTTATCAATTAACTGCACACAATACGGTCTTCTTTCTTTACCCGGGAGGAGGCCTCAACAATATGAGAGAGTGACTTCCTGTTTGCGTGAGGTACATGCCAATGGACTAAGTACATATAGAATAATTTTTATATTGCATTAGTGTGCTTAAAATATTGTTTAAGGTATTTTAATTAAAGATATAGATCAACTTTTCGCTTTTGGAATATTTTTTGGTTATGTTCATATTGTTTGCTCATCACTGGTTGATTAAGCAATCAATGAAATCATAATATTATCTTTTTCTGAAGGAATGTTCAAATTTCAGCCCACGACCGCCGCTCTGTGCTAACCCGCACCCACCGACTTACCTTTTCTTAATTTTATTTAAGCGGCCTGCATTTCCTTTCTACGATTGCCAATTATGCGCTTCTTCTTCGTCGTCATCTGGAGATGATATCAGTACAGCAGCAATGGACGAGTTTCTGTGCCCGGAATGCAGGACAGAAACAAAGGTGGTCCGGGACTTCGCCTCTGGGGATACAATCTGCACAGAGTGCGGATTAGTTTTGGAGGCGCGGCTGATTGACCAGAGACCCGAATGGAGAACGTTCGCCGACGGGCCAGGCAACGGCGGCGATCCAACTCGAGCAGGTGGCGCTTTGAATCCCTTACTCAGAGAGGGCGGCCTGGCGACTGCCATCTCCATTAAAACGGCGGATGGTGCAAAACGGACAGACCAGCTCGTGTCCTCCTCTCTCGTGCGCTCGCAGATCATAAGCCCAGACCCCGATCGCTGCCTCACCAAGGCTTTCAATGCCATAGCTACCATGGCAGACCGGCTGTTTCTAGTATCAACCATCAAGGATAGGGCAAATGAAATATATAAGCAAGTGGATAACCTCTGCGCAGGAAGTCGAAACAAAAACGCTATATTCGCTGCTTGTCTGTATATTGCTTGTCTGCAGGAAGTGAACTCCAGAACCTTAAAAGAGATTTGCACAGTGGCTAATGGCGCTTCCATGAAGGAGATCGGCAGGGCGAAAACGCTTATTGTTAAACAACTGGACGAAGTGATGGGCAAACCAATGGAGACGGGAATCATACATGCAGAGGATTGCTTGAGGAGGTTCTGCTCTCATCTGGGCATGAACAATTACTGGATGAGAGCCGCCACCGAGCTGGTCAATAAGGTGCAGGTCAACTTGGATGTTAGGAGAAGCCCATCGTCCATTGCTGCAGCTGCGATCTACATGATATCGCAATTGTCAGCAGATCACAAAAAGCCTCTGCAAGATATAGCCCAAGTTACTGGAGTAGCGGAGGTTACAATCAGAAAGGCTTATAAAGATCTCTATCCTCACGCCTCCAGGATAGTGCCGGATTGGGTTGCAAAAGACCATGACCTGAAAACCTTACGCCCAAGTTAGTTAATTTGGCAGCTTGTTTTTGGTATCCTGGTCCTGATTTAGCACTGGACATTTTGTTGTGAGCTCCAGCTATGATCTTCTTTGTAATGTTCATCTTTTGCTTCTTCTTTTTTGAGTTATTGGAAAGCTCCTCTTTGTTTTCTTTTTTGAGTTTTTGGAAAATGATCGATTCACGTGCCAAGTTTAACAAACGGACCATTCAACCTAAGAAATAGGTTTCTTGGGTCATCGTGCTAGATGAGTGACTCACACCGGGTCTAGAGGGATAAAAACTTGTGTTTATGCTCGATTTTTCCATTTGCACTTCCTTTGGCTTAATATAACAAAAACCATTTCACATTTACTTGTCATTTCTTTTCTTAGGCAGTCAAGATCGTTAGATTGTTGATACATGACAACGGACTTTCTCCTATCTAATGTCTTTTTTTTTAAAACATGCAGATCAAGTGTCTTTTTTAGTGTACAAATTCTCCCTTCATCTTCCATGCATTACTTAGCATCATCATTTGTGCCATAGCAGGGTGTTGCATTTGCATCAGGTTCCGCACCATCATTCAGTGCATTGGCAACATTGGTATAGGTTGTACCACTTTGTACATGATATTCCCTTTGATCCTCATTTGGATGAAGCTCCCGAACGTGGGATTAGTGTCTCCATCCTCAATCATATCCACATATTCCATATTCTCCATGTCCTTTAGCTCTTCAAGAACCAAGGCTTGTTTGGGTGGTTGTCCTTTTGGCATGAGACATGCTCAAATGGAAAATGGAGCATGGAAATCTAAAATCTTATCGAATTTTGGAGATTCTCAATTCTACCAGAAGCTCTAGATGTGTACTATTCAAATATATAAAAACAATAAGAATTCCATGTGTCCAACTATTCTCTATTTTAGGGTTTGCGTGGCTAAAATTTAAAATTTGACCCTAAAACCTTGAATAGAGGTCCGAATCTTGATGTCTTTGGCTTGTTGGAAAGTTTTTGAATAATACTATCACCCCTCTGAGCCATTTCACTTCAGCCCAAGCCTAAGTACTCTCTGATTTAACCTATGGTGGTCAAAGTCAACTGTGTAGAGTTGACCTAGTGGCTGGTGTCGGATTCGAGTGGTTTTCATCTCAAATGAAAGCTCTAAAGGAGTGCTTTGAGGCCATGTACTTGCCTTGACCAGATCTTGAATGTGGCTGGATTGAGTTAGGGTTTTGTATTTTTTGAAAAACCCTAATTTACCTTCCCTTCAAAAGTTCGATCAAGGATATCTTTGACTCTTCTTGAAGCTTGAATTGAACTCTTTCCAACAGTGTATAGCTTTCAATCGTCCTCCAAAACACTTGTGACTGAATTTAGATTTTTTGTTGCAGCCATGCATAGATTTTGGAGAAATTTTGGTAACATCTCCTTGGGAATTTGTGCCAAATCTCAAATATCTAGATGCATCGAATATCTAGATGCATCAAATAAGTGTGCAGCCAATGGCTAAACCTTGTCACTGGGCTAGTAAACCAAATCACATCGAAATAGTGCATTTATCTTGCATTTAATAATGGAATAGAATACTAAGGCCCCATTACTCAAATGCGAATCAATGTCGATTGAGTTGATTTATTCAATGGTGCATTTTGATGCTTGCTGATCTCCCGACCAAGCCTTCCCACCCTCTTATCAAGTTTCACTCCAAGGCAAGGGTTGGGGCCATTTGTTCACTTCAGGTACCTAATCCTCCACCTTACTACTAGCAAGGTGGATTCAAGATGGCCAAGGGTACCCTCTTCCTATTATAGTAATGAAAAGAGAGTTGATTACAATATAGATTTTCAATGAAAATTGCTTCCAAGTATGAGAGGAAGCCACTTACAAATTTGGCATGAACTCATGCTAATACCATCATATCATGTATCACCTAGCATGGACTCGTGCTCTTTTCCATCACCATATAGCTCCTAGGCATCAAAACAACATCCCACAAGCATGTGAGTCAAGTACATGTGTTCATTCCATCTCTTGATATCTCATAAAGCATGTCATAGGTAACTCCATAGCATGTAGATGGCTATAAATGGCAAGTAGGGCATCCAAATGACGTGAAATCAAGCATATGGCATCTCTAATAGCATGTATGCAGCCATAAAAGCCCCAAAATGCATGGAATTAATTGGCATTGATTAAAATCCCCAATATATTAACCTAGGGTTCAGCCAATGACTCATGTGAGAGTAAGGACTTGCATAATGCTATTAATGTCATATGGAATGGCTCCAATAGCATACAAATAGATTAATGCTTTCTAGAATGGAAGCATAAGAGTGGTATGGGCCAACATTAAACCAAAATGACTTATGGTTGTGGCCAATAGGCAAGTCAATGATGTGAATGGTATTAATAAACCACTAATTAGGCTTATAAAACCCTAATTTTATGAATTTTTTTTCTTAGCCACCAAAAACCCCCAAATGTGTGTGCACAAATCATTTCCAAGCACCATTGAAGCCAAAAATAGCATAGAAATTGATGAATCTCACCCCTTATTGCTTGAATGCTTGATGTTTGCTTGAATGAAGAACTATATGTCCAAGCTTAGCTACGTTTTTGCCTAAGGCATGAAGAGGAGGTCCTATTGAGGCTCATAGAAGCTTGCAAACACCATACTATGAGTAAGGAAGGCCTTAGCAAGCTATAATGTGAGATATGGTGGAGTATGCAAACACCATACTATGAGTAAGGAAGGCCTTAGCAAGCTATAATGTGAGATATGGAGGAGTATGCAAGTTACTTAGCTATGGAGAGTTTCGAATTTTTACTACCATGCTACTATTTTGTTGGCTTGCTTTCCTAGGGTTTCATGAGAGCTGAATGTGACACCAAGGGTGGTCTAGATCAAGAATAAGTTTCCCTAAGTGTCTCATGTAAAGAGGTTCAAGCATTTATGATGGATTTCTAAGGTTTAGAATGATCACATGAAGGACTGAAAATCATGGAAAATGTGTAAATTTTTTGAACATTCTTTCAAAGAAAATAAGTAACTGACGAGGGTTACCTAAAAAAATTCCATCCCAAAATGCATTGTGAGAGGTGCCCAAGGCTCAAAACAAAGGTGGAGTGTGGAAAAGAATAATGAACAAATGATTATATGTAATGAATATTAGGTGGCACGGACAGCATGGTAGCGAGAAGGATAAGAACAAGTGGTGGAAACCAAAATAGAAGGTGTATCAAGAAGAAAGGGGACCGGTGCATTTGTTCCAGAAAGGCGGCGAAGCAGTGATGGACAAAAGGAGGAATTGAGACAGTTTACAAAGGAGGAGATGGATGAGTGAAAAAAAAAAGAAGAGAAGAGAGAAGCAAGTGTGAGTAAAGAGGGAGAAGGATCTACAATGAAGAAAACTATTGTAGAGATGGGAGGGCTTCTAGTTCTTGAGGCTCATAGAGATTGAAGCACAATCCAATTGAGGAGGATTTGGGAAAATTAGAGCAGAGTAGGTGTTTTGATCCAAAGAATCGAATAGGATATGTGTCCCTGGTTGTCTCTGAAAGGTGACTCTATTGGAGACGTGATTTACCCCAATTTATGCTCAATTGTTGCTGTTGTAGGTCAACCGTGTGCTGAATCAAGTCTGTCTAGGAGAAGCTTGTAGTCTAAGTTAGTGTATTTGCTATAGTTAGGATAGTTGCAGGAGTATACCTATAAAAATTCTAAGTTGTCAATTTGTTTTGCTGATAGGTTGAACCTATTGTCTTAGGGTTGTTGAGACAATTTCTCTTTGTTTTGTGAATAGAACAGTGAGTTTGAAGCTTATACCTATGGTGTGCCAATGTGTGTTTGTGTTTTGGAGTTAGTTTGAGTTAATATGTTTGTTTAGTTGATGTAGAATACCTATGAAGAAGTGTCTGACAATCTGAGGGGGGGTTGAGCTGTCCTTTAATAAAAGTCATCTTCTGTTGAGAGAATGTTGTCATAATAGGGTCAGAAGGGTGATCGCTACAGTCATTATGTGTCTAGGGAGTCAGCTGATGAAGTAAAAAGTTAGTTTTGATCATTTGGTAAACAAGGGAAGGTATTCTGAGTCAAGTCTGATAGAAGTCAGATTGGGTTGTGGGAAAGCTGGTCATTCTAGAGCAGTTGTGACTTGATAGTGATCAACTGGATTTCTAGAGGGTCATATTTTGATTTGGTTTGAGTGTTTAGAGATCTTAGAGGACTCAGAGCTGAGAGTGTTTGCTCTAGTTGAGTCAGCCGTGAGCAATCAAAAATCAAACATCAGATTGAATAGGAGTAATTGGTTGTTGACAACAAAATGTCTTTAAAGTCATATCTTCATGAAACTAGGGTATCCCAAGGGCTAGGAGGATACAAAGGACTTAAGAGAGAGAGTTACTGATCCAGATAGGGATTTTGAGTCAGTTAGTTCTGCCTCCAAGAGCAGAATTGGTATAGATATCAACAGAACATAAGGGGATGTCTAGTATGGCTCTAGGGATGATAGATTAAATCTAGGGAGGAGAATACGAGATCCAAGAGGATGAATATTGGGTTGAATTCTATGTCAGGTATCCAAACCAATTTACTAGCATCTAGGGAAAAATAGAGTCGACAGGATGTAAGAAGAAGGGAGCTGATAGGTTTTAAGAAGACTGGGATGAAGTGTTTGTAGTTAGCTACCATGAGGACACTCTAGAGGATAGGCGGACCTGTTTATGTCTATAGTCACGTGTTCTAAACCTTTTTCAGAATTCTTCATTTCTGCGACAAACATCTAAGGAAGTTTTTTGTCATCTTTTCTGTCAAGAGGGGAGCAGAAGGTGTTCAGCCAAGAGTTGGATAAGGTGGTGTGATAGTGACTACAAGGTTTTCTGAAGAAGGAGGATTGTAGAGGATCCTAGAGAACTCATTTTAGAATGGAGTGAGCCATCAGAATTCAAAAGCAGTAGAGAGTTCATATTTGATTTGTCTTCAACAGCTAAGAGTGTTTGGGGTCAGCTGGTGGTCAGCTAAGGTCACCCGATTGGTTCAGAGGGCTTTTGAGGCAAGGTTTTAGGCATTAGGACAAATTTGGGCTCCTTTTTGGGCCCTCTAAGGGATTTTTTTTCCATCTTCGCCTTGAAAATGGGGGCCACGGTGAACATTTCTTGCCTTATGTTTAAACCCCATCATATGACATATCATTAGAAAGATTATGAAAAGTAGATCTTATAATTTCAAACTCCAAAACATTTGGAGTTGCTAAGATCAAGATATACCATTTTACTCAAAATCAAGTTTAAAGGCTACAGTTAATGGTCCACATCATCACTTTTTAACCTACTTTTTATACATCTTCCATGGATCATGTCCAAACCCCATCATGTTATATATCAATGGAAAGATCTTGAAGAGTAGATTCTATATATGCAACCTCCAAAAAAAAATTGGAGTTGATTTACAAAAAAATTTCCATGGCCCCATTTTTTATGATGTAGCATTCCTTAGAGGGCCCAAAAATGAGCCCAAATTTCCCCTATTGCTGGTTAACGGTGGTGAAGGACATTCTGGGAGCCTAATAGACTCATTTTGGACTCGAAACTTAAAGGAGGATTTTGGAGGTGGTTTTCTATTGTTTCTTTATCAGCCAAAATAATTTTTGGTCAACTATAGGATGCTAATGGGTGCTATGGAGTTTTGAAACAAGCCTTGGAGAGGTGTTCTGAAGTTGGCAGACGTCTTTTGGTCTGGGGTCATCAGCTTGTGTCCATTTTGGGTAAAAGTTGATATGTAATATTTATGGGGCAGCTAAGAGGGATTTAGGTTAGATAATCATCAATTGTGGTCGGCTGATGCTTTTGGGTAAAAGATTTGAAGTCTTGAAGGTAAGGTCTGATGGTGAAGGACAATTGGAGGTAGTGGTCAGGTTGGACGGTTTTTGGTTTTCGAATCAGGATGGCTAATCATCAAAAGGTAAAATGTCTTGGTATGGTAAAGGAGTTGGAAATTGAAGCTTTTAATGTCAAAGCTACTGTAAATTTTCATGTGATGCCTGCGGGTCTTGGTGCTTTTCCAATTATTCTTGGACGACCCTGGTTGCGAGTGGTGGGTGCAATACAAGACTGGAGGTATGGGACCATTTATTTGCATAATAAGCGGGGTAATAAAAAATCTTTTGAGATGCATAGTAGGAGATCTTTGAATGATGTGTGGGAAAGGCCACAGGATTCGAGTGAAGAGGAAACTACCACCAGTACTTCTGAATCGGAGATGGATTCATCGACTACTGCTTCTAGTGAAGAAGATGCAGATGTGGCTTTCCTAATATCAGAGCAACAAGGTAATGAAGATAAAGAAGTGCATGAAGTGGGTGTTGAGGGAGAAGATACCTTGGGGTCGTATGAAGTGATCGAGGAATTACTGCAGCCAAAGATAGAAGTGAAGAAGAGAGCTGATTGAAGGAATGCTGAGTCCGGATCTCTCGAGTGGAGAAAAGGTTAGATATGTTAATATGCTGTCTCATTTTCCAGAATTGTTCATCACCTCTTATAGGGAGATTCGAGGATTTAAAGGGCCAGATTTGAGGATTGAATTGAAAGAAGGTGTAAAAACAGTTAGGCAGAAGCTTCGTAGGATGGGACGAGAACAAATGCAGGCCTTGAGAGAGGAAGTTGATAAGCTGTTGAGTGCAGGTTTCATTACACAAGTGGACACAGCTGAGTGGGTAAGTCCTACAGTGGTGAGTCCAAAGAAGGATGGCAGGTGGCGTATATGTGTGGATTTCAAGCCTTTGAATGCTGCTACAAAGAAGGATTCTTACCCCCTACCTTTTTTGGATGAGATCTTAGATACTGTAGCTGGATATGAAAGGTATAGTGTTTGTGATGGGTTTTCAGGTTATTTCCAGTTAAAGATTGCAGAAGAAGATCAGCGTATTACACCGTGGGGGTGTTTCTGCTACAAAGTTCTTCCTTTTGGATTGATGAATGGGCCAGCCTACTATAAAAAAAGAGCAAATTGGGTATTATCTCCTTTTTTGAACAAGTTTGTCAAGGATTTTATTGATGATTTTTGTATATACAGCTCCAGGCAAGAGCATTGTGATAGGCTGGCTACAGTTTTTCAGCGTTATGATGAGTGTGGTGGTCAATTAAATCCAAAAAAGTGTTTTTTGGCTCAACCGCGGGTGAAACTCTTGGGCCATGTTGTTTCAGAGAATGGTATTGATCCGGATCCTGATAAAGTCAAGTCTCTTCTTCTTCTTCCTACACCAAAGAATACTTTTGTGCAAAAGGTGAAGTATATGGCTCGATTCATCTCTCTATCTTCACAGTTGTTATATCCTTTGCAGCAAGCAGTAAAGCATGATCCTTTTTTGCATTGGACGGAGGAGTGTGAGGTAGTTTTTCAGAAAGTGAAGGAGGTGTTGGGAGCTATTCTTACAATGCAAGCGCCTAACTGGGAACAGGTATTTTATGTCAACACTTCAGTAGGTGAAGATGCAATTGGAGCTATGTTGTTACAGAAGGGGAAAGAATCACATTATATGCAACCAGTCTACTGTGCTAGCAGAGTAAAACTTGCTAGAGAAAGGTTGTTATCAGAAGTGAAACTTGTTATGGTTAGTGTGATGTATGCATGTAGGCGGTTCCCCCATTACTTGTTGCCTCGCTCCTTTGTGTTTTTGACGAGCTACACCTTTTTGCCTCAGTTGATAAATGGCACAAATTTATCCAAGGCTATGATGAAGTGGGTGATTGAGTTGCAGGAGTTTACTTTCTCATTCTTGGTGGAAGAGAGTTCCAGGGCTACCTTAGCTGATCTACTGACATATAAGGAGAGTCCTCTTCTTATAAAGGAGGAGACCATCAAGAAGCCAGTTGAGGATGCGGCTGAATTAGTGAATGCACACTTATTATATTTTGATGGTTCTTACAGGAAAAGCCATGATGCAGCCTCAGGAGGTTTGGTGCTTTATGATCCATAGGGTTGCCTTGTTTTTAAGAAGGGTGTTAAGGTGGATGCACATAGCAACAATGAAGCTGAGTATCTGACTCTGGAAGTTGGATTGCAAATATGTTTGAAGCATGGTGTACACAGGATTCGCATTCGAGGAGATGCATTGCTTGTGGTAAAACAGGTATTGGGAGTTTGGAAGTCAAAGAATATGTTACTCAAAGAAATGTGTTTCAAGATTAAAGGTTTGTTGAAGGAATTTGAAGCTTGGAGTCTTAAGCATGTGGATCGAGGCCATAATGAGGAGGCTCATGAAGCAGCCCAGGGAATGATTGGTGAAGTTTTTGTTCTTAAAGCTCATGCATCATTTTATTGTAGTAGGGAGAATTTATAGGATGTTGAGGAGTTCTTGTTAACAGGGATGATTCCTAATGGTATTGAAAAATCAAAAAAATATGGTTTCATCAGGAAAGCTGCAAGGTATGTGATGGTTGGTGATGCTTTGTATTTGAAGGGAATTGACTTGATAATGCGACGAGTACCTTGGAAGGAAGAAATCTACAAAATTCTTAAAGAAAACCATGAAGGAGCATGCGGTGGATATTTTTCCTCGAAGATTACTTTGCATAAAGTATTGCAAGAAGGTTATGTATGGCCAAGTGTACATAAGGATGTTAATCATTGGTGCAGGTCATGCAAACAATGCCAAGCTCACAGTAGACAGATATTAAGGCCTGAAATGAGGAAGACAATTCTTGCTTATGATGTTTTTGAAAAATGGGGAATTGATGCTGTGGGACCATTGCCTATTACCAGCCGAGGGAAGTGCTACATCTTGACTGCAATTGATTACCTTTCTAGATGGGCAGAAGCAAAGGCAGTGAAACAAATTACTGCTAAGGAAGTGGCAAAGTTTGTATATCAAGATATTTGTTGTAAATTTGGTGTGCCATTGGAATTGCTTTCTGATCAGGGTCCACGTTTCAGAGTAGAGCTTATGGACTATTTGTGTACAAAGGTGAAGATCAGTCGCTATCCACAGTGTAATGGCCTGAATAAGCGTTTCAATGGTGAATTGATCAAGATTTTATCTAAGGTGACAGAGCGACAAGGCAAGAATTGGGATCTGGAGTTGCTTGCTACCTTGTGGGCATACAAGACAGCAATTAAGACTGGTATGGGTTTCACTCCATTTCATCTTGTTTATGGGAAAGAAGCCTTATTGCCTATTGAGGTGGAGATACCAACTGTTAAAATGTTGGAAAAGCTTTTGGAAGAACCTAAAGATGCCTTTAAAGAGCGGCTGTTATATTTACAAGAAGCACAGCTAAACAGGGATAATGCTTTGAAGCATTATGAAGATATGCAGGCAAGGACATTGGAGAAGTTCAACAAGAAAATTAAAAGCAAAGGAATTCTGAAGGATGACTTGGTATTACGTTATAATAGCAGGCTGGATAATTCCTTTCATAAGAAGTTCCAAATTAAGTGGGAAGGACCTTTCTTGGTGATGCAAGGATTTGCAAATGGTACCTATCAATTGGCAGCTTTAGATGGGACTTTACATGTTTCCAGGGTAAATGGATACAGGCTGAAGAAGTATTATGCACGTTTGATGGTGATTGTACAGGATGCAGTATTTGAAGACGTGATTTCAGATGAAGAGCAGTTTTTGGATATGGATTTAGGTCTTAAAATGCTTTTTACTGCTGATCATGAATGATTCACCAGGCTAGGGGTTGGGCAACGTATGTCAGGCAAAATTCTGTAAAGTTGTTTTGAGTCCGTGTACATATGGGATGCATGGTGTGCAATAAAACTTTGCCCTGAATGCCCTAGCAAATGTACAGACTGAATGGCTTTGGAGTGAGTTAGTGCATGCATTTTTCTTTGGAGCCAACGGGAAAAGAGAGAGAGACCACAATGTGGAAAAAGGAGAGTGGATGGGCTGCCGGGTAGAGTGGATGGGCCGTCAGGTAGAGTATGGAAGAAGATTGCCTGACTGAGGGAGCCGCCTAGAAGATGTTACAGTGGTTGGGTTGGGTAGTATTTTAGCAGAGAGTCGAGGAGCTTCACCAAGCGAAGGGAGAGAGTGCAGCTGGGTGCTAGCAAAGGAGGAGAGGCTATCGCCTAGCAGTTGGTGTAGACAGCTGCTGACGGCAGACAGAGGCTGGCGACGGGCTGAGGAAGTTGCCTTGGTGAAGAGCTTGGTGAACTGGGGAGGTCGAAGAGAAGGTGGCTGGTAATAGCTGAGGCAAGAACAAGCGGGTGGCGCAATGCAGAGAAGAGCTTCGCCAGGATACAGTGCAGGAGGAGGCATTGCCTTGTTTTGGGCCTTGGTCGTCTACAATTGCTGGTGGCTGCTGGCGACAGAGAGAACACGAGTTTGTGGGTTGCTGTAGAGAAAGTAGGAAATGGGTGTTGGTCGTGGCCGTTTTTGAAGAGGGAATGCTGGTTTTTTGTTTTGGAAGCTGGCAGTTTTGCTGGTAGTGCAAGAGAGTTGCCTTCAGTTGAGGCACAGGCTGAGAACCAAGAGAAGGAGGCTGGTGTCGGGGGTAATGAAGCTAAGGGAGACAGCAGAGTAAAGAGGAAGTTGGTGCCAACTGACTGGGTGAAAGGGCCGCTTCAACGACGACGGTGGTGGCTGGCGGATAGCACAGCTGCAGAGAAAGAGATGTGGTAGCTGCCTTGTTTCGAGGCCTCTGGTGTGAGACCAAGAGAAAGCTTTGGGCAGTGTGTGTGAGTTGTTTGCTGTGAGTGTGTGATGTGGGTTGAAGCTTGTCAATTGATAAAATTTATGTGTGATGGATAACCCCTTGTAAATGGGCAATAGGGTTTGTGTTGATGATATGTGAGTGGCTTAGCCTTGCTGACAGATAAAAGGCCTTGATAATGAGATATGTGAGCTGTTGAAGCTGTCTTTCTTTGGTCTCCATGTGGTGTTTAGAGTGATTTCTGTTTCCAGCATGTGTTGGTGGTGCCCCTTATGTTTATTGTGTCTTCCAAGGCTGCTGGGTAGGTAGCTATAGAGGCATTTCTTCTTTTCCCAGCCTCCCGACACCAGTCCAGGTACCACCACAAGGCCCATTGGGAAATGTACAGATACTGGAGACCATTGAAGAAGAAGAGGAGGAAGATGAGGTAGACATGATGGCTAACAAGAGGACTAGGATGCAAAGATTTGAGTCAGAGGAAGCTGGTAAAGAAACAAGGGAAAAAAATATTAAATAAAAAGGGAAAGCACCCATGGGGAAGCATGAGTCTAGTAAGCAAGCAAGAGTCAAAACTAGGAGGAGGAAAATTGGGATGGATAACTTTCAGCTGGGAGAAGGGAACCCCCTTATAGTTAGATGTTAAGAATAAGAGGGAAGAAATTATTTATGGCTAGCTACTACAGGTATAAGAAGGTAATGGCATAATTTGGCCAAAGCATCAGAAGAGTCAAAGTCAAGAAACCTCAAGCCAGTGTAGTGCAACTAAGCAGGGTGTCTCTCAATTTACCAATTGTAGATGTTTGGATACGGGGCAGAAAGGTAAGTAAAGTATATATAGATGGTGGAGCCAAAGTGTGTGTAATGATAGAGGAAGCAATTCATGACTTAGGCTTAAAAGTGATCGGGAAGGCCATTTTTAGTGTTAAAATGGCCAATAACTCTAAAGTCAAATGCTTGTGTGTGATTAAGGCCATGGAAATGAATATATTAGGGAAAAAAAAGTGATTGACATACATATAATGCTAGCTAGGGTTAGGGCATACCCAATTATGTTAGTTGGGAGACCCTAGCTCATTGTTATGAGGTCAAGACAAGATTGGTACACAGAGGGTGTATAGACCTATTTGTTGACAGACCCAAAGGGGAAAAGAATAAGGTATGATCTGAAGACAGGTAAAATATTGGAAATTGGAGAGAAGATAAGAATAGAGAGGGAAGCTGATTCAACTTTTGCTGGCAGTTTTGAAGATTATTCTACAGGTTCAAGTACCCCAAATTGTTTCTAAAAGATTACACTCAGATGAGGAGAACCAGTAGTGTTATACATGAAATTAAGCTGAAAAAAGGTGCTAAACGAGTAGTTCAAAAGCTAAGAAGATTAGGAACAATACAAAGACGAATTTTGGAGATAGAGGCTACCAAACAAGTTGTTGCAAGCAAGTTTTATCTATCCTGTAGATGATAAAGTGGGTGTCTCCCATTGTGATTGTTCCTAAAAAGGTAATAAATGGATAATATTTGTAGATTATAAACCATTGAATGCAGCTACTAAGAGACATCACTATCCACTTCCCTTTTAAGATGAGATCCTAGATTAGGTAGCTGGACATGAAAGGTACTCTGTATGTGATGGATTTAGTGGTTACTATCAAATAAGAATAGCTACTGAAGACTAGAAGAAGACTAGTTTCATTACTCCATGGAAAGTATTCTTCCATAGGGTGATGCCTTTGGTTTTTCTTAAGGCCTATGCTAGCTTCCAGAGCTAGGTGGACAAGATTCTTGCACCATACCTGGGGAATTTTTTGAGAATTTTCATGGATGATTTTTGTATGTATAGTGACAGGTTGCTGCTAGTACAGAAGTTGGATGTTATTTTTGAGCATCTGGATATAACGATGGAACCCAAGTGAACCTAGCCAAGTGTAAAATATCTAGGGCCAGAGTTGTATTTTTGGAACATGAGATAAGTGAGAATGGAATTGCACCAGAGCCATCAAAAGTGGAAAGTTTACTGCAAATGGAGAGTCCCAAGACAACTAAAAAATTGATAAGCTTTGTACAAAAACTCGGATATCTGTCCAGGTCTTTCTACATGTTGACTAAGTTTGTCTATCCTTTGTAGAAGGCAAGTCAGCAAAATCCTTTAAGTTGGACCCAGGTTGAAGAGAATGCTTTTGAGAGCCTTAAGGATAAGCTATCTACCCAACTAGTCATAATGCCCTCAGACTGGAGCCAACAATTTTATTTAAGTCTTAGTGTTGGGAAACATGAAATAGGGGCTCTATTGATGTAAAAAGGGTCTAAGAAATCATATATGAGGCCGGTCTTCTACATCAGCAAACAGGAAAAGGGTGAGGTACAGAAAATCCTAGCATGAAGTTGAACTGTTGGTCTCTGGACACTTGTCTATGCAACCAAGAGGTTGAAGTCCTATTTGATCTATAGACCTTGTATTGTGCTTACCTCTTGTAACCTTCTTCCACATATCATGAAGTATCCTGGGGATAATCTAAAAGTTCAAAAGTGGATCATAGATCTGCAAGATTTTGATATAAGATTTATCAAAGAAGATAGTGTAAGAGCCCATATGGTTGACATGTTAACCTACAAAGAGGTGCAGGTGAAGCCCAAGCCTATTACTAAGGATATTCAAAGGCAGGTTGTTCCTGACCATAGCTTGCATGAAGAGCTACTATTTTGATGGGGCTTTTACAAGAACTCTAGGTAAAGGGGGAGCTGGGTATGTCTTTGTGGACAGACAAGGTAACTAATTGTGGTATGGTAGCTAGGAGATTCAAGTCAAAAGTAATAATGCGACAAAATATGCTAGCCTCAATTTGGGTCTAGAGGAGTGCAAATAGAGGAAAGTTAGAATATTGGCTATAAAGGGAGACTCTCTACTTGTTATAAGCAAATACAAGGTACTTGGAAAGTGAACAAGGATGAAATGAAGACCTAGTTTTTAAAGGTGAGGAAACTCTTCAATTTTTTCCACGTCTTCCAAATATGGCATGTATCCAAAGAAGATAACAAGAGAGCCCATGAGCTAGCCGAGCAAGTTTTCTTTAAAGACTTGCATGCTATGAGACAATTCAAGGACCCTTGTACCAAGTTAGGGAAACCCTTTTCTAGAAGAGAGTTGGATGTTACAAAGAGAAAGGCAGCTGTCAGAAGAGACTTAAAATATGTATTTATTGGAGACACTTTTTATTATAAGGGAAATGATGATATTCTTAGAAGAGTTTTGTATATCAGAAGTAAATTCAAGAATGTCTTAAAACTTGTCATGGGTGTGGGGCCATTATGGTGTAGACATTACTAAGAGGAAGGTATTTACATCCAAGATTATGTGGCCAATCATGAATAGAGATATCCACTATTGGTGTAGGAGCTATCATATGTGTCAAGCCTTCCAAAAGAATATTTTAATTCCTACCCCTTCATCATGTTATGAGTTATAGGGCTTTTGAGACGTGGGGTTTAGATGTAATAGACCCTCTTCTAGGGACTAAAAGTAGAAAATTTTACATCATTATTGCTGTGGATTACTTGACAAGAAAGCCACTAGTAGTGCTACTATCTAGTAGGTTTGCAGATTTGTGTATAAAAGGATTTGTTGTAAGTTTGGCGTTCCATTGAAAGTGGTCAATGATCAGGGGAGTGAGTTCAGAGTAGATCTAGTTAAGGAGAAGACCAAAAAGTTGGGGATTAAGCATAGATTTACCACACCATACCATCCCCGATGCAATGGGCTCACAGAGAGCTTTAATGGAGTGTTGCAGAAATTGCTATTGAAACTTGTGGAAGACCATCCTAGTGATTGGGATATGTACCTGGATAGAGCAATTTGGGCATTTAGGGTATTTGAGAAGAATGCTACTGGGTACACCCCTTATCACTTGTGGTGTATGGAGAGGACTATGTTTTACTAGTAAATGTGATGTTGCCATCATTGGAATTTTTATTACAACATGGTATGACTCAAGAGGAGTGGGAGGAAAAAAGGATGATTAACATGTATTCTTTACAGTTGGACAGAGAGGAAGAAATTAAGTGGTATGAGATGGTCAGTCAAAAAAGAATTGAAACTTTCAATGAGAAGCTAGGAACCAAAGATTTGAAGAAAGGTATGTTGGTCCTCATATATAATAATGCTTTGGATACTACCTTTAAGACAAAGTTTAGGATCAGGTGGGAGGGACCTTTTATCATTCATGAAGTTTTTTTCTCATAAATCCTATCAGTTGGCACCAAGACGTAAGTGGATGTCAGTACGGTGAATGGTCTTCAACTGAGGCCATATCACATTAGGATAATGTGAAAGCAAGAGTAGAATGTGAAACACTTTAAAGTGTTTCACTACAGGGTTGGGGAAATATGTGAGAAGTGCCCAAGGCTCAAAACAGAGGTGGAGTGCGAAAAAAAATAATAATCAAATGATGGTGTAATGAATATTAGGTGGCACGGACATCATGGCAACAGGAAGGATAAGAACAGGTGCTGGAAAACCAAAATAGAAGGTGTATGGAGAAGAAAGGGAACCTTGGCATTTTTTCTAGAAAGGTGGCAAAGTGACGATGGAGAAAAGGAGGAATCAAGGCAATTTACAAAGAAGGACATGGATGAGTGAAAAAAAAGAGACAAGAGATAAGCAAGTGTGACTAAAGAGGGAGAAGGATCTACAATGAAGAAAACTATTACAAATGGGAGGGCTCCAGTTCTTGAGGGTCACAGAGATTAAAGTGGCAATCCAATTGAGGAGGATTTGGGGAAATCAGAGCAAAGGAGGTGTCTTGGGGAAATCAGACCAAAGGAGGTGTCTTGGTTTAGAGAATCGAATAGGAGATGTTTCCTTGGTTATCTCTAAAGAAAGGAGACTCTGTTCGAGACGTGATTTAGCCCAATTTATGCTTAGTTGTTTGCTGTTGTAGGTTAGTCATGTGCTGAATTGAGTCTATCTAGGAGGATCTTGTAGTCTGATTCAGTGTATTCACTATAGTTAGGATAGTTGCAGGAGCATACCCATAAAAATTCCAAGTTGTCAAATTGTTTTGCTGACAAGTTTGAATCCATTGTCTTAGGGGTGTTGAGACAATTTCTTTGTTTTGTGAATAGAATAGTGAGTTTGAAGCTTATACCTATGGTATGGTCGATGTGTGTTTGTGTTTTGGAGTTAGTTTGAGTTTATCTGTTTGTTTAGTTTATGTAGAGCTCTTATGAAGAAGTGTCTGACAATCTGGGGGGTCTAAGTTGTCCTTTAATAAAAGTCATCTTCCGTTGAGATAATGATGTTAGAATAGGGTCAGAAGGGTGATCGCTACAATCAGTTATTTGTCTAGGGATTCAGTTGATGACGTAAAAAGTTAGTTTTGATCATTTGGTATACAAGGGAAGGTATTCTGAGTCAAGTCTGACAGATTTAAGTGTGACAGAAGTCAAATTGGGTTGTGGGAAAGCTGGTCATTTTGGAGCAGTTGTGACTTGATAATGATCATCTGGATGTCAAGAGGGTCATATTTTGGTTTGTTTTGAGTGTTTAGAGGGTTTAGAGATCTTAAAGCACTCAGAGCTAACAGTATCTACTCTAGTTGAGTCAGCCATCAGTATAATCAACAAACAGTCAAATGTCTTATCGGATAATAGTAATCTGTTGTTGACTACAAATGTCTTTGAAGTCATATCTTCATGAAACTAGAGAGATTTACTGATCCAGACAAGAATTTTGAGTCGATTGGTTCCTACCTCCGAGAGAGCAGAATTGGTAACAATTAAGACTAGCTATATCAGTGTCAGATGGAGATCAGCAAAACATAAGGGGATGTCTAGTATGGCTCTAGGGATGATATATTGAAGCTAGCTAATTAGGGAGGATAATAAGAGATCCAAAAGAATTAATATAGGGTTGAATTGTGCCTCAGGTATATCCAAACCAGTTTACTGGCATCTAGGACAAAATAGAGCTAATAGGACATCAGCACAAGCGACCTGATAGGTTTTAAGAAGACTGAGATCAAGTGTTTTTTGTTAGCTGCCACTAGAGGACACTCTAGAGGATAGGCAAACATGTTTCTGTTTATAGTCACCTGTTCTAAACATTCTATCAAAATTTGTTCGTTTTTGCAAGACAGACATGTGAGGAAGTTTTCGGTCCATTTTTCTGTCAGGAGGGGAGGAGAAGGAGGTCAGCCAAGAGTTGGATAAGGTCCTAGGATAGTGACTACAAGGTTTGCTAAAGAGGGAGGATTGTAGAGGATCATAGAGGACTCATTTCGGACCTTTTTATCTTGTGTGTCTGCTACTCTGCTGGCGGTGTTATAGAGGCCATCACCCAACCACCACACAACTTGAAAGCTTAAAAATATAGTTTTTTGAAAACACATCTAGAATTCCATGTATAGATTTAAAAACTACATGAATTTTGATATTTTTTCGAGATTGATAACACATGTGACCTTCGTAGATTTATAAACTGTGATTGTTTGTGACATAAAAATAAGCTTGACTTACAAATGGCATAAGAGTCCACACAACTTAAAGAAATATCAATCTTCTTCAAATAAAAATCTATTTTATAAATTTCATAAATAAAAGACACTTTTTTAATGGAATTTCTTGGGACAAATTCTATCACTATGCATAAATATGCACATCATTTGACAAACACTCAAAAAAGTTTCAAATGCACCGGAGAAGAAAGCTGGAGGATCGAAGGCCAATTTTCACAAACGGCCTGTTTAGATATTCCAATAGCATGCACATGCTTAGAAGACTAGTTCCACAAATTTTTAGTACCAACATGATCATGTTTTGATGCAATCTGCAAATGTTACATAGCAATTTGCTGACATCTGCAGATCGCACCGAAACATGGTCATTTTGGTTCTTAAAATTTGTGGAACAGGTTGTCTGAGCATGCATGCATAAATAGAATCATTAGAACATACTGTTTATGAAAATCAATTGATTCTCCAACTTTCTTCTTCAAAGAATTTGAAACTTGATACAAAACATCAACTTTTGTGGTAGAGTTGATGTTTTGCATCAACTTTGATGTAAAACATCAAGTTTTATAAAAAAGTTGATGTTTTGTATCAACTTTGATGGAAAAAAATCAAGTTTTATAAAAAAGTTGATGTTTTGTATCAACTTTGATGAAAAACATCAAGTTTTGTGAAAACTTTGATGTTTTGCATCAACTTGATGCCCAAAACATCAACTTTTAGCCTAAAAGTTGATGTTTTGGATCAAGTTGAGAGCAAAACATGAACTTTTTCACAAAACTTGACTTTTTTTCTTAAAGCAAGCTCTTTCATGCTTTCTAAACTCATTTAATATCTAAAATTACCATTTTAACCCCTGTTTCACACATCAAGGACATATCTTCTTTAAAAACGAGTGTGTAACTTTTTTTAAAATTAGATAACTTTTAAATATAATTTATTCATGATATTTTAAAATTCATCTATACGTAACAAACTCACCCAAAATATTATCAAGTAATAACTTGTGATACTCAAGAGCTTCAAAATGGATTTTAATACTACTCTCATCGAGAGCCAAAATAGGATTTTATAAAATTAAGATAATATCTGCATCAAGATAACACTTTTGTAATATATTTATATAAATAAATAATTTTTTTATAGTTTCACTCTAGCATATCCTCAATTGTGCTAACATGGCAGACGACCCAAGGAGTCTAAGCTTCAAGTGTACACATAGAAGAAAAATATATATTTGTGGATAGTGAAGAAAAGGATGCCTTGTCTCAGGGAAAGGCACATCAACTATAGTGATGGTGATAATACAAATAGCAATGATCATGAGAAAACATAATTATACCATGATCTATATGTCTAGAAAATAGTTTCTTTTTATAGTTGTTTCAAAATTTTTTGGATTGAAGATGGCAATGATAAACAATGTCTCTATTTTGGCATGCAGGGATTTCATTAACGTCTTCACAATTTCGTGATCACGTTAACAAAACCTATTGTTAACATATTAAAACTTGTGATCACATTGTATATTCACATGACCTCAGAAATGACCTGCCGGAACCCACTATTCCAGTAACACCTCCGGGCTTCTATCATTCCCGGCGGGCCCGCCGAGAAACAGAGTTTTCCCGGCGGGCCCGCCGGAAATGATAGAAGCCCGGCGGGCCCGCCGGGAAAAACAAAGAACACCGACGGGGTATTATTCTGTATATAAACACTACCCGACACCCATCGTACAACTTTTGGGAAGATAGTCCTTGTTTTGGGGGCGTGATATCTCTCCTCAAAGTACTTGTAGAGCTCTCGAGTTGCTAGAAGTGTCCTCTTGGGAAGAACGTCCTTATTTTAGGGGGTGTCGTCTTTCCTTGTAGGCACTCCTAAGGCTATTGGGCCACTCGTCCTTAGTTCTTTGAACTGGGGGCAGGGTGTGGTTCGTAGCTAATACTTGCGGAGATTTAGGGACAAATTTGGAGTCATTCAGCTTTGCATTTGAGCCACGTACGTAATCTACCTCATTCTGCTTTATGAATGCTTTGATGGAGCCAAGAGTCCTGCTTAGGGGCTTGTATTGGTTCTTGATACTTGATATAGTTTAGAGTAGACAAGGGTCTATTGTCCTATACTAGAGTATTGGGCAAGCATAGATCTTTGATTTTTTTTGTGAATGTTAGAGAAGGTCTATTGTCCTATACTAGAGTATTGGGCAAGCATAGATCTTTGATTGTGTAAAGTATCCTTAATTGGGTACAAAAGGCATCCTTCATTGGGGGTGCAATGTGCATGATAGTTTCGAAGTAGTTTTGTAGTAAGACCTTGCAAGATAGTTTGAAATAGTTTTGTGTTATGTGATGATCTTTTGTATTTGTCAAGATAGTTTCGAAGTACTTTGTCTGCAGATGTATGTTTTGTTATACGTGAGTGATTTGTTGTTTTTTCATTTGTGTATTCATTGTTATATGCTTGGTTGAATAGGTTATTTGTTGAGATGGAGGACAATGTTGGATCCAGTGATACCTCCAATAGAGTCCAAATTTCAAATAGCAGGAAAAAAAAGGCACCTGGGATAGAGTGGCAATATGCAATTAACGTTGGTGATCGATTCATAGATTGGGAGTGTAAGCTATGCCATGCAGTAAAATCAGGTGGGGCGCCTCGACTAAGAGAACACTTTTTAGGCGGACCGAAGAAAAAGTCATGTACCCACCCCTCTGCACCTATAGTGGCCAAACGCATAAGAGAAGAAATTCAAAAGAAAGATTCAAGAAAACATGACACTCCTACCGTTAATGTATCAAGGCAGCAAGAACACTGTTGTTCTAATCATCAAACTCCCGCTACATCGCCTACTTGTACCCCGAACGGCAATATGCAGCCAGAAAGTAATCTACCCAATGCATCTTCTTGCAAGCAAAACTTTGACATAGGAAATATACCCATGCGTCAAACTTCATTGCAAGAAAGCCTACGTCAAGGTCGACTCGATGATGCACAACTCGTCCTTGCTGAAGCGATTTACTTTTCTGGGAGTGCTATGATGATGGTGGACAGTGAGCATTGGAAGAGAGCATGGAAGAAAATTGGTGAGTTTGGACCAGGGTTTTCACCGCCTACGTACCATGCTATGCGAAATGATCTATTAGAGAAATGTTATGCGCAGGTAAAAGAATGTGTACAAAGAATAATTCTTAGCAATATAGAGCTTTCTGGATGTAGTATAGTAAGTGATGGATGGTATAATGTGCAAAGAAAACCATTAATTAATGTAATGGTTATTTCACCTAGAGGTGAGACTTTCATCCGTGCCGTGGATTCAGTTGGTTCAATCAAAACTGGGGCTTACATTGCTCAAGTCATTAGCTCTGTGATAGAGGAAGTGGGTGCCAAAAATGTAGTCCAAGTCGTCATGGACAATGCAAAAAATTGTAAAAATGCATCCAGAATCCTACAGCGACAATATCCACATATTTTTTCGGTAGGCTGTAATACTCATAGTTTGAATCTTGTATTAAAAGATTGGTATAAATCTGATGATACCAAATGGTTTGCCTCAATCGTCGACACTGCTCGCTAGCTTGTGAAATTCATGCTCAAGAGACAGAGAGTTTTGGATATGTTTCGACCTCGCATGTCAGTTATGTTAAAGCTTCCAGCGGAGACTAGGTTTTGCACTCACTTTTACACTTTTGAGTCTCTTCTTAGAAATAAAGATGCAGTTTGTGAAACATTCACATGCATGGCATTTCATGACTGGGAGAACACTCAACTTGAAAAAGTGAAAGAGAAAATCAAAGTCTTGAAGGGAGCGCTTACGAGAAGAAGTTGGTGGAACAGTGTGATGGATGCATACCATGTAATGATGCCTGTTATGTATGCTGTACGAAGCCTTGATCAAAGAGCGCCTAATCTCGGAAAAGCATGGATGCAATGGTGGACTGTCCAGCGGAGTTTGGAGTGTCCTGAGAAATTAGAGCATTCAGTGGTGGAAAAGCAATGGCATGTACCATTCTCCAGTAGACAAAGAAAAGTTCTGTTGAAGTACTTTCATGCTAGATGGATTGGAGCGCATTCACCACTGCACAGTGCTGCTTACATGTTAGATCCTGAATATTGGAATATGGATTTGATGTCCAACGTTGAGGTGGTGCAAGATTTCTATAAAGTGGTAAACACTTTCTATAATAATGATGATGATCGTGTACAGTGCATAAAGGAGATGACCTCATTTCGGTTGAAAGAGGGCTTATTTTCCAACTCCCTTGTTCAACAAATGGCTAAAGAGCAACCTGCATGGAAGTGGTGGATGATGAATGGTGGTGAGCATTATGCTTTACTGCGCAACCTTGCGATGAAGGTTCTAAGTCAGTGCTCTTCAAACTCAGGCTCAGAAAGAAACTGGAGCATGTATAAATATATTCATAGTACTATTCGCAATCGACTTCTTGCAGATCGAGCAGATAAACTTGTTTACATGTACTGCAATGAAAAGATCTTGCGAGACATCGAAAGCGAAGAGTATGAAGAAGATATGCCCAGATGGATGTACAATTGTGAAGATGTAGTAGACGAGAACTTTGATGTTGGACGTACGTTGTGCACCACCCTTGAGATAGAAGACAATTTAGACATTGACTTAGATGAGCTTAATTTAGCAGACGAGAGAGTAAACGGTGAAAGAATTTTGGAGCAAGATACTGACATAGAGGAAGAAGTCACTTCATTAATTTAATAAAAAGTACTTGTACAAATGATCATATTTGGAGAAATTATCAATACAAAAGTAGAATTTGTTTTTCTTAGCTCTCATCTTGAAATAAATTGCGAATTGCACTAGGAGTTGCATCTAAAGATCCTGGTGGTTTATATTCGCTAGCCATGCCGAACACTGTATAAATACCTTGATTTATTGGGACATTGCACAATGCACATGTGGAAGTATTTTGCATTTGTCTCACTAAACATATTAAGTGGTAGTAGTGTCCACATGGTAGTATATACTGGCCGCTCCACCCATCGAATACTTTGTAACATACAGGACATTGGGGGGTGGAGGAACTTGTAGCCTCAGCAGAAACTCCCACAAGATCAGGATGTATCAAAAAATGAGAGATGTGGTTTCCTTGGCGCACAGGAGCAATACGTGAAGAGATGCTCTGCACATCTTGGCTGATCTTTGTTAGCTGCTCTTGAATCCCTCTATTGGCCGGGGGAGGAGTTGACGCTTGAGTTAATCGGTCAGCTTCTTTCTCCTTCTCTGCTAGCTGTGCCCCTAAGCTTTCTTTGACCTGGTTTAACTCCAGTCCGGCGCCCTCCACCATGAGAGCAAGTTCTTCTCTTGTGAATGTCACTGTGTCTTCACGTATGTCGTGGGTGTTGACAGTGGCCTCTTTGGAGGCGAAGTCCATTGGAGTTTCCAGGATAAAGTGAGCATATAGCATTTTAGCAAAATAGAGTGGAGCGTCGGCGTTGTGGAGAGGACGACCGTACACCTCCAAGAAAATGCGCTCGGCATTAGTTTTGATATCATTGTGAGTGCAATGAGAAATCTTCCATCTTCCCTTCTTAATCTCGCCATCTGGACATGGCCATATTTCCTTTATCATCTCTGTGGTTACGCGTTTGTTTATGTCTTTCCATTGGGCATAAGTTGGATTTGTCCATTTCGATAACCTGCACGCTGTTCTTGTAGCTTCGCGGGCTGTTAGGCCATGTGCAAGGGCCTTCATTCGCTCGTATGCCCTCTTGGCTAACTCCTGATGCTCGTTCGCTTGCGCCTGCTTCATATCTGCATGAACGTAAACGACTTTAGGATTTTAATGAACTGTAAAGATCAAGGTAAGATAAATTGACCATTACTCTCAAAATCTTGAAGTCAAACACAACGAGAGGAGATATGTATTGCAAAGACTCGATGAGAAATATCCACTTGACTCCAAAAACACTTCAAACAATGCTCGCACATCAAATTTTGAAGAGAAAACATAAACTTAAACACCACAAGAGGAGAGAGATATTGCAAAGACTCAATGAAGAGAGAAACAAAATTTTGAAACATTGGACACATCAAATTTTGAAGAGAGAAACAAAATTTTGAAACATTGGACACATCAAATTTTCAAATTCCTGAAACTTCATCTCTTGATACTGTATCATTACAAAGTTGGGGTGAATGCCACCGATAGCTCTACAAGAGGACGTTGTGCCCTCGTAGGGTCAGTATTTAGTGATCTAAAAAAATCAACTACTTGCAAAATTGATTTTCGCTCATCGCGATTAGGCAGAAACATCCAATTTTTGACTCTATGAATAATAGTATCCATGGTAACTTTGTCATGGGAACTATTATCCATCCACAACTCTTGCACTTTCTTCCAAAAGTCATATAAAGTTTATTACTACCTCTTTTATTTTTGAAAGTTCTAGATGACCTAAAGGGATATTATCAGGCGGTGGTTGTCTCCATCCTCGATCCAAACGAAAAATGGCTCTGGTGAACTCACTGAATCTGAAGGGAACCTTCAGTAGAGTATCACCAAGAGCACCGCCATTATAGTACGGTAAAATTGTGATCCAAGGAGCCTCTTTTGTAAAGGCAATGCATCGGACAATCGATGGATGTAGCACTTGCATACCCTGCTCTGCCTGGAAGCTCTCGAACTTCGCGCTGCCTTCTCCTTTGTAGTGCTTTCCGCAAAAAGTGATGTGCTCCGGTAAAAATGATATACCTTTAATTGCATACTCTTTTACTGTTCCAAACACACCGGAGCCTATTGTTCGTCCTTCGTGAAGAGCTTCGTGCGGGATGCCAATAAGATGTGTGCACATAGAATTGTAGATGGTACGATTAATGACACCTGTACCACTTGCATCTGCCTGACTGGACGTTGCAGCGACGTCCTGGGCAATTCGCACCCTTTTGGGGAGGGACTCTGCATCCAACGCCTTCATGCGCTTGCTCTTGGCTCTTTGCTTGCTCCATACAACGTCCCATAATTGTAGACGTTACATGTTGGCTTCAGGCGGGGCAGCATCTCTAAGATCACTGCATGCTACTCGCATGCTCCCCAAAATGGTTCGTGTTATGTGCTGATGGTTGAAATCTGCTATCTTCTGTCTATCTAGCAGCTCAGCGTTGCCTCCGCTTCGAAGCCGACGCTGTGCATTTTCCCATATTTGGTCTATGAGATCTCGCATGAGTATCTCAGACTCGTTGATCTTTTTGATGACATCATCAGTACATTGTGATACCGTGATGACCGCTTCAGCGCGAATTGCTCGCAGAACAATTTTGCGCTCTTCGGGAGAAAGCATGTTGATCGTCTTTGTAAATCTAGCAAATATCACTAAACACAAAAAAACAGAATATCAAACATTGCTGAAATAAACATCAAGCAAACGTGAGAGAACAGCAACAAGTATATCAATATCGTCAATGTTCATACAAAAACGGAATATCAAATAATTTTAATGAACTCAACATCATCCAATACATCATCAAACGTGAGAAAACAGCAATAAGTGTATCATTACTTATCAATGATCAAACAAAAACAGAATATATCAAACAACATTACTGAACTCAACATCATGCAATACATTATCAAACGTGAGACAACCGCAACAAGCGCATTATTACTTACGAAGTGTATACATTATCGAATGAGAGAGAGAGAGAGAGAGAGGGGGAGGAAGAGAGAGAGGTGTGACAGATAGAGAGAGGAAAAATTAAATGACATTTTTTATAGATTTGTGAGTTCCTAAAGAGAGAAAAATAATGTTTTGTAATCCTAAAGCACTCCTCATCTACATACCTATCGTGATAGAGAGAGATGTAAAGTGTATCATGAGAGAGAGAGAGAGAAAGAGTTGTGAAGTGTATCATTGCGAGAGAGAGAGAGAGAGAGAATTGTGAAGTGTATCATGAGAGAGAGAGAGAGAGAGGAGAGGAAGAGAGAGTTGTGACAGATAGAGAGAAGAAACATTAAATGACATTTTTAATGTTTTTGTGAGTTCCTAAAGAGAAAAATAATGTATTGTTTTAATTTTTAAGTAAATAGAGGGAGAAAAAAGAAATTATTAAAAATTATGTATATTTTAAGAGAAATAAAAAAAAATCATTATCTACACATCTATCGTGTTGTGAAGTGAATCATGAGAAAGATAGAGAAAGAGTTGTGAAGTGTATCATGAGAGAGAGAGGGGGGTAAGAAGAGAGAGATTCATATTTTTTGAGTTACGAATCACGATATTATAAAATAAAACGTTTAGACAATATGATGTAAACTTTGATCCATGAAATACTAATGTCGCGTTAGCAACCAAGTATCGCATGGATCAAACACAATAAAAACAATACAAGTCAAATCAAACAAATTTACGATATTTATTCGACCGCGTTAACGATCATATGCCGAAATACGCAAGCAAATTTACGACACTTTTTCGACCGCGTTAACGATCAAATGCCGCAATATGCAAAAAACATTTTATGCACTAGCGGACGACACCAACTTGCCGTGTTAACGACAAAATGCCACCCGATTCTATGGGAATACCAATAGGATACGAACATACACTGGCCGCGTTACCGACCATATGTCCGCATTTGACAAAGGGAAGGGAAGGGAAGGTGACATCGCCATAACGATACTATGCTTGCCGCGTTACCGACTAGTACCGCTACGGCGTGCCATACTTACCATAGGACACAGACTAGCCGCGTTACCGACTAAGTGCCCCAGGGTAAGCACCATTCCGAAGAATGGCCTTACACACACACACCAGTCGTGTGGCGGGCCACCCAAATCCTGCCGCGCATTGCGACAATGGGCGGCTGCCCGCACGAACTCACCCACACACACATCCCTCGTGTGGCGGACCACCCACATCCTGCAGCGCATTGCAACAGTGGGCGGCTGCCCGCACGAACACACCCACATACACACACACACACACACACAAGTTTTCATTACCTGTGTATGCTGTCAGCAATGAAATCCCAAAGGGCCCCCCGGGCCCATATATATAGAAAAATGTACCCCGCCGGGATATGTGACGACCCCTCCGGGACCCGCCGGGCAAAGCAAAAGCCCAGCGGGCCCGCCGGGGTATAGCAAAAGCCCGGCGGGATTTTTCCCGGTTACCAAGTCGCTTGCCACCGGCTTTTTTGTGAACATGTTAACATGTGAACATGTTAATAACATATTCACACATGTTATTAACAAAAAAAAATTTGTGATCACGTGAATATAAAATCAGAGTTGGCATGTTTTTTGAAAACTTATTGATGGAATCTTTGAAAGATGTCAAATGTTTTTCATTTTCAAGAAATATTACCTATTTTATCCGCAATGGTTTTTTTGGTAAAAATTGGGAGAAATGGAATCAAAAGCGAGCTCTAATACCACTATAAGAGAGGGGCTCCTCTCAGGGCATGGGTGTAGGTCGACATCCTTGAGTAAAGGGAGGCCAAGAAAGCCATGGAATCTTAAAAAACTCTAATTTTAATTAGTAGTGAGTAATGATGATTAGTAAACTTAAAAATTATCCTTTGTACCAAGCCCCATGTTCATACTCACTTAAGCCCTTAGCCCTCACACTTGGCCTTGTTGGCTCAAGCCTATCACCCATGGTCTTATCCTCTTTATAGCCTATGATTACTATATCTGCACATGTGTCCAAGCTCCCACATCATTACACACACTCACATAGATATAGCAAGCAAGAAGATATAGATGAAAGTACAATACTCAAAGTATATTGATTAGAATGAGTGAAGTACAAGTGAAGTGACATAATAAGATCACTAACACACACTCATAAGAGTGCGTACAAACGCTCAGGGGAAAAAACCTCCTAAAGAGGAAAAAAGTGCCACGTCCTGTTATTAGCTTATGTCCACACATAACTATGATATAAATGGCTAAAGGCATGCACATCTATATGTGTGAGTATATATTCATGCATATGTAGGTGCAACAATATGGGGTGGGGAGTGTACAAAGGTGTAAATGCTTGTGCGCTTGTACACGAGCATGGTGTGGATGAATGTGTACATGTGCAACATGTGAATGTGTTGACGGGAAAAGCGCAAGTGTGTGAGTGTGTGCACATGTAGATCTATGTACAAGTGGATGTACACGAAAAAATGTGTGTGCACACACGTGCATGTGTGACCTTGAATGTGTGTGCACATGAGGTGTAAGTTTACAAATGTGTGCACGTGCAGAGTGTGTGTGGTGGGGGTGTGTGCTCAAGTGCGAGTAGATGTGCACAAGCGAATGTGAATGCAAGTGTGTGTACAAAGGTGGGTGCATGTAAAGGTAGGTGGACACACGTGCAACATGATTGTACGTGGTACATGCATGAATAAAAGGGGTGTGTGCACGCATGTGTGAAAGGGTGTGTTCATGTGCATATTTTTAGTTATTTCGTGATGTATTTTTGGTTTTTTGTGTTTTTTATTATTCTTGGTGGAAGATAGTAATAATTGTACACTCGAGTGGGGAGGTTTATGTAGCATATATACACAAGGCTTACTATACAAGTGCTCAACAGGCTAAGGTTGAGAATCATTTTCCCATCCATGACAAAAGCTTGGATGGGAACCATGGTAAACTTTACTAGTACAATTGATTGAGCTTTGTCTTTCTAGTTTTAGCTTACAAGTTGGTGGTGTTGCAGCATGGCACACATAGGTGTTGTGGGATCATGGTGGTGATCTTTTTGAGCCCTAGGTTTGCTTGGCAGGAACACAAAATCGTGTGCATGGTTCTCTTTGGGGTTTGGCAACATGGGTGATGGGACGGGTAGGGCCACTACACATGGGCAAGGTGTTGCCTCTTGCTGCCCAGAGTAAATGGGCCCTTATCATTTTTTTTTGAAGGTGATGTCCACATACGAGTCAAGGTGAAAGCCACTACTTCGCATTACTACTTAAGTTTTGGAGTTGGCATTAGAGGTGCATGTCTTTTGATTTCCATACCCACTTGGATTTGACATTCAAGGGTAAAATTGAAGGGTTCAGAGGCATGGGTTTCTTTGACTTTGGCACCTAGATATGGATTTTCCTTCATAGAATCCTTGTGCTTCAATACATCTTATTGGGATCTAGACGAGGCGTAGAGTTCTAGGGTGACAATACATATTAAGGCCATTGCTTGGATATTTTTGGCTTTAGGGTTTATGCAAAGACGGCGTGGTTTTTGGGAACCAAACAAATGGTTTCCTTTCATAGAAGCCTTGGGCTTCTAGTAGGTTGATAGGGATCCAACGAGACTCAGGGTTTGGGTTGAATACTAATGCATCCAATTGTACAAACCTTATCCCAAGCTTCTGTGGAAGAGTTTCCATGGTTACAAGAACGTGAATCCATCCCTCAGAGTTGGAGGGGATCATATTCCTAGTTCTCATCTTCACCATCCAACATCTTGTTATATACAAGCTCTATATATATCAATCGATGTGGTGTGATATTTGTGTTGCATGTTGTGCAAATATTGAGACTGAAGAAGTCCAAGCACTTGTGTCTCAGAATCATTGGTGAGAATGCCTTGACCCATGGGATGAGTCTTCCCTATTTTCAAGTTTATTTTCAAAGGTCAGCTATCCTTGCGTATATAAATGTGATTGGTTTCCTAATCCTGAACTACCCTTTTCTCATGAAAATCCATCACCATGAACATGTTGTTGAAGCTTAGCTCGAAGGTCTAAATCTTTGCATCCCTGCAGGATGCACCCAAAGGTTTAGCTATGTTCTAGTCTTGCCGAGCTTGACCATGAGGCTTGTGGCTATGAGTGGTGGGCTTTCATAGGCCTCTCAACAACCCTTGCTAATTATGCTGACACCAGCACTGCCATCCAAGATTGCGGAGACTGTCATTCCTTTATAAATTACAAACCTAACATGGCATTCATTTCATCCCTTTCAAAGTAGTGTCCCAGATTGTTCATGGGAACTTTTGGATGTACTTTAGTTTTGGCTATAAAGAGAGGGGGCTCAATGGGGCATGGTCTATCCTCTTGCTCCTCAAGCTCAAGTTTAGCTCTATGGGCTCTTAAATTCTCATTCATCCAGTTTGATAAGTCTCTCCAAAGTTGTAAATTTCCTTACAGAAGATAACTTATCAAAACTCGGACCTCTTATGGATAAGAAGGAGATGATGCATGTCCCTAGTGCGATTTTCATTCTTACTTAGCTCATACTTGCTTAGAGGTGGACTTGAACTTGCGAATGTGTACAAGATGTGCATTGATCGTTTTCTAGGAGGCAGTCCCTCTAATGGGGTTGAAATAAAGATGTCACCTATCACATGAGAGAAAATATTATGGTGACTATGATGACCCATGGAAGGCCAACTTTCACCTCCCATTGATTCCTCCTTCACTATATCTATAGCAATGCAAAATTTGGTTGGATAGGTTATAGAGGCAAAGGCTCCAAAATTTACTCTTGTCATGGCCTCTTTAGAATGGTTATGATCTTGATGAAGGCTTTTGGCAGGCATTAAGGTTCAATCATTGGTCTATGATTAGCTCTAGGATGGGGTCAGGTATTTGCTTAGGTAGGGTTAGTGGCTTATACTCGACCACCTACACAAGTACTAGCCCTACTTCAGCCTATACATTTCTTACAAGCTCTTGGGCTTGTTTCATTCGCTCTTTTTCCAACATAGGGTTAGGGAACTCCTTATGTTTATTCCAAAGGTTTTCATAGTCTATGGGTTTCTTATCCTTGGGAAGAGCACTTTTAAATGGTAGGTTTGAATGACAGATCACTCATCTCCATGAGACAGGGAGGCAACTTAAGAGCTATCATCCGTTCAATGGTACGAAGTAATTACCCTTGACAAATAATCATGCATTGTGTTTCCATGTGCTATTCAAGTTTTTCTAGACCTCTAGTTCTGGTTCATTAGCTTGAGGGATTCACTCTAAGAATATGTGAAATAGCATGAGAGTTAAACAAAAAAATAATAAGCTTTTTTTGAGATAAGTTTACATAAATATATGTACATAAGGGTATTATTTAAAGTAATTGAAAAAAAATAAAGTTTATAAAGAAGAAGAGTTTATTTTATTTTTACCAAATTCACAAATAAGGGATTTTATATATATTGAAGAGGTGGCATGTGCACCATATTGTTGAGGTCTCTCACTTTTTGTTACACCATGGCCTCGAATAAAGAGGTATGACTGTCTCGAGGGTTTTTCTCGATATCCACATGAATCATATTGCTTAAATGACTCATAGCTCTCCTATTCTAGACTCTCTCAGTCCGCTGGCAATGTCACCAAGTATTTTTGTACAAATGCGGTTCTAGGAGGAACCGATTGGGGTGATAAAACCGGAGGTGGGTATGGCATTGGTTGCATTATGTACATACTATCCCGATACAAGGTTTTGATATGTAGGCCCTAGAGATTGAGGAGGTATACAATACATCGAGCGAGCAAAACCAAGCAAGCCCCAAAATCGAGCGACGGCAAAAATCCTATTGTGCTCCAGCTCATTTTTATCTTCGTAATATATTTTAAATTTATTTTAGTCTTCATAATATATTTTAAATTCATTTTAGTCTTCTTAATTCAATATGCAGCCCTAAATGGTGAATCAAGTAACATACTCGGAGCACAAAAATAGAGTCTATGTATGACAAAGAAACCAACCTTTTCTCACCCTACAAGCATGTATTTTTCAAGCACTGACTCATATTGACAATCTACAAATACATGCGAGATACATGAACCAAATAAAAACCAAATAGAAATCAAAGTGTACATGGCATAACATCAAAGACTGAAAATGCATCATTCGCGAGGGGATGGTTGTCAGCACACTATCTAATCCTCCTCACACTCATCATATCCATTGAACCCAAAAAAAACAAATGAAATTAAAAGTGTACATGTCATGACATCAAAGACAACAAAAATGCATCATTCGAGAGGATGGAGAGGATGGAGAGGATGGAGAGGATGGTTGTTAGCACACTATCTAACCCTCCTCACATTCACCATCCACATAAAAGCACGATTGTTGAGATGTGCTTGTGACATCCACATAAAAGCACGATTGTTAAGACGTGCTTGTGACATCCTTTCATACTTCTTGTAAGTAACCATTCTTTGAGTGGCATCCTCCACATAAGAGGGCAATTCACTACAATGACAAAACAAAAGCACACATGTGTTAATAATACAAAGCCTGCATTGAACCCCAAAAGGTTAAGGATATATTTGTTAATTCCATTTCAACTCATCAACCAAAAAGGGAGTGATAGAAAGGACATGGTGAATTCAAATATGAAATTAAGTGCCAGTGGCCAAACTACTTATGCCAAGGACAAGTAAAATACCCAAAACATCAAGATAAAAATAGTCATCCATTGCCACATACAATGAACAAGGAACACTCTATATGATAGATATAAAGACACAAAGAGGAACAATGGCAATGTCAGTCTAGTAGAAAATCTTCACACCAAATGTTGCAAAAAGGAGAAAAAGAAGTCAAATAGGGACTATCAAAGCTCACTAGTCATCATAGGGGTTCACCCCCGCACGAGCATCAATCTCATCCTCCAAGTGCTCAGCGACTATCATCCTCTAAGAAGAGCCTAAGTATGGATCTACATAGCTAGAGATGATGGCATCATCTATGTCCAATGAAACACATGATGTCCCTGAACGGAGGCATACCTTTAGAGCCAGTGATGTGCCACACCCTAACTCCAAGACAATACCCCACATAGACAACATAGCAGCTCCAAGAAGCATGACAAAAATGTATGGCTCATCTCTAGCCCACCTCTAAGATCCAATCCTCCACCACTGATATTGTGCTCACTCACTGGTAGGCAATGCATAACACATGAGTCCCATGGCTCCCATTTGCAAAGCCTCAAACAATGGTCTTCTTGTGCTAGAGTGAAAGTCGATGCAAACATCCCTCTTTTGCAAGCCAGGTACATCATAGAAGTCTGAAACTACATTTTCAATCAAGAAACATGTATAAACTCAACAATGCAAGAGAATCCAATTACATAACACCGTTGAAACATCGGCGCAAAACTGACACGGGGCATGAAAAGGGCAAGTCACATTACCATTTTCATGTTTCCCTCTTGTTCAATTTAACCATTGCCAAGTGATGGAACACCAGAATCCGTCGCCAAATCTTGAAGTCATATACTCGTGAGAGTAGCACTCAATCCACCCCATGCTATCCCCTGCTCAAAACTCTTGACTAAGTTGGATCCTACAACAAGTAATCATGGTGGGCGAATAGAAAACTGATTTCAAAGAAAGCTCAAACCTACCATTTAAAACACCACCACCAACCAACCACTATTAGAAAGTGTAGAATCCGCCAAAGATAAGCCTTAACAAACATGGTCCTCTATAAACACATCCCATGGAGGCCTTTGTGCACTCCCATGGAGACTCCCTTCAAATGGGAGGTCCAACAAAATCTCGGGGTGTTCACTATCTGTAGATCCTCCATATCACGTGCGTTCAAGGCCTAATTTAAATACCCCTTATCTATAAATGTTTCATGAGTAAAACACACCCCTTATCTATAAATGTTTCATGAGTAAAACACACCCCTTATCTATAAATGTTTCATGAGTAAAACACACCCCTTGTCTATTCAATATGTAAATACTCTCTTTAAGTGGTACCCTTCTGTATGTAAAAAATGTGTAAAAATCGTAATTTAAAAACTCCTTATGTTGAACCCACATGCTATGCTTACATATTTATGAGTGACCCCCGCTAAGAAAAAAATAAAGTCAACTGCCCATGCAACCTACTTACCTTTTCTTGTGTGCACACAACTCATGGGGTCACATGTAGCTCAACAACACTAGCTCCCCGCTTTCTTTTTGTTTCACCTACAAGCCCACAAACAAGATTAGGAAGAACGAATATCATTCTTCACATCAAGTTTTCACAAATTGCCCAACTTGCCTTGTGCTGACAATGGGGGATCCTCCAATGTATCCTTTTGCATCATAGAATACATCTTGAATGCCTCTTTCTCTCTAGAAAGATTCTTAAAGAATTTTATTTTTAATTCAAAAGAGTTATTTTCATCAATTTTGATTTTATGCATAAATAGATGCACAAAGAATTTTACTTTTAATGGAAAAGAGTTATTCTTATCAATTTTGATTTTACGCATAGAAAGATGCATAAAAGATTTATTTTTATTTTGAAAGTATTATTTTCATTGAAATTGAAATTATGCATAGATAGATGCATAAAAGATTTATTTTTCTTTTGAAAGTGTTATTCTCATTAAAATGGAATTTATGCATAGTAAAATGCATAAAAGGTTTATTTTTAATTCGAAAGTGTTATTTTCCTTAAAATTGAATTTATGCATAAATAGATACAAAAAAGGATTTTTATAAAAGTGTTATTCCTACTAAACTTGTCTTTATGCCTAATTAGATGCGTAAAGAATCTTTATATCAAAAAATTAGAATTCTCTTATATTCTATAAATAGATGTAGTGAGATGTGATAGGAATCAGATAGATGTAAATGGATGGATGGAAGTGATATGAATCAGATAAATGTGGATGTATGAATGTGGATGTGAATGGGGATGTGGATGTGAAAGTGGATGTATGAATGTGGATGTGGATGTATGAATGTGAATAGGGATGTAGATGTATGAATGTGGATGTGGAAGTGGATGTATGAATGTGGATGTGGATGTATGAATGTGAATGGGGATGTGGATGTATGAATGTGGATGTGGATATGGATGTATGAATGTAGATGTGGATGTGGATGTATGAATGTGAATGTGGATGTGGATGTATGAATGTGAATGGGGATGTGGATGTGGAATAATGAATGCGAATGTATATGTGAAATGATGTCACGTCGATCTGAGTGAATGGATGAGATGTTTGGCATGTGAATTAGGATGTGAATACATGATATGTGATGTGAATGAATCTGATGTGATGAGATGAAAAATGATGTGATTGGATGAGAATGAGTAAAAATATGAATGGAATGTGGAATAAGTAATGTGGACTGATGAGGGATAAGGTGGAAAGATGAGAATTCATTATAGAAACTGTATTTGTGACCTGTTTGTAAATGACTGTTTTATGTCAAGAATGGTGGGGAAGCATTTTGACCGTCTTGTGAATGAGGTCGTGGCTGTTAAAGTTGCAACTGCTCAGACGGAGAGTCAATGGAGGACATCTCGCGTAGCAAGTCAGCTGAGGTCTTGACCAACCTCGGTTTGATTAAAATGGTGAGCTTCCGATACTGTGGATGAGGGACCAAGGAAGCTGCCTATGAGTGAAGTGCTACGTGACCTGCAAAGGATCCTAGAGGGTGCTGACCATACAGCGCTCGGGCTTGGGTCACCGTATGTCGGGGAAGATATTGGATCAAGGAGTAAGAGTTGTTTTCTGAATTCGGGTGTGGATCTGGTTGGTTGACCTTGCTGGTCCTCAACGGATGAGTCCATGACTCTTTTATATGGATCTATTGGTTGATCTTGCTGATCTTCCACGGAGATTCTATTTTGTTATGTGAATATATTGCCGATTACTATGAGCTAGGAACTATCAAAAAGGCCCCTGAGTGAACAAGTGGTGAGCGTTCTGGTTGACAATGATGCCATAAGTACACCGATGAAGGAATGATTGGAAATAAGGATTCAACCAGAGATTTTGAGGATTGTGATCAGTGACACAATGGTTTCATTAAAGGATTGTTTTAAAGATATCTGATGCTGAGAAAAAGGTAATTTTATATTGGGTGTGTAAGTGGTGTGACTAGTTTTATGTTTGCATGAACATCCGGCTAGGGGACATGGGAACTCTTTTCCCTAGTACCCGGGACAAAACCTAACCAAACTCCTAATTGGATCCCATCACTACAATGGTTGGGCGGTTGGCTAACCCATGGGACTGGACAGGGTTAGAGGCTGGACTGATAGATCCGTAAATCGAGAACTCAATTTCTGTTTAGTTCGATAGATGAAGTAAATTCCGAACAAAAATTGTTCTATGGAAAAGAATCAATGACTATGCCTCTCAATGAGGAAAAAAACGTTGGTCTCTATGATCCAAGTATAGTCTTTTTCCCTGATCTGACTATGGGACTTATGGGTTTGGTCAGATGAGCTCAGTTAGTTAAGGCTTTTGACTACGTTAGGGAAAAGTTATCCTGGTGGAATCGCCCGTGCTTTCTGGGCAAAGGAAGTTTTTCAGGTTCGATTTTGAAAAAATCGATGGATTAGTCTCTTGTCCGGATATTTGTGTGGCGAGGCCCCGAGTGTGGGACCCTGCCCCACGCAAGAAGTGCTTCTTTCGCTACTAGCACCCCTGAATTTGTTGTGCGGTGGGGACAGGGATCTTACAGTTGGTATCAGAGCTATTTGGCTAATGAGGATCAACCGAGAAGCCAAATATGTCAAAAACTTATCAAGAAGCACAAAAAGATTGTAGTTGTGTGATAAAATTCATGCAATTTGATATTCAAACTGAAATTTGTAAATTAGTAATTGGGTCTTGAGATGGAAGTACCGCAATTGTATGGAATCCCTGACTTGCTTGAGGCCTAGACATGATGGTATTTACTCTTATAGTTCCAAGAACCATGACTACCCATATATACCGAGGGTATAACTGCAGCTCTTTACTTGCAATATATACAAGTAAATCTAAGACTTAGAATCATAAGCATTAATGCTATCCAGATGATAAATTCGAATGTGGTTGATATGATTTTTAAATTGTGGTTGAGAATTGATGAGTTGATTTGGATTCTGATTGAAAAATGATGATCCATGAAATTTGGTTGAAATGTAATAAGCGGAGCGAAACCGCAATGAGGATGAATGGGACGAGTCCCTGTGATGATGTTCTTAACTGGAATGATGTTAATGACTTTAGCCAAATCACTATGAGATTAGTGGATTGTGCTGGTAGATTGCTACTGTTAACTTTTGTCCAGTGGATCAAGTTAAGAGATGATAAATTAAAATTCTGAAAAAATTGAAATCCCCATGTAGGACTGTTTAGATGGAAAAAAATTAGTCTGATGGACCATTATTGTGTTAAAGATATCAATGAGATATTCGAAATGAATTGTTATCTGATAATGCGTTCTATATATCTTTACCCCATGATTATGTGGGGAGCCCACCTATTTAAAGAACCCCTGAATCAGTTAAATCAAAACTGGATTGAATCATAAATAAAGAAACTTAACAAGAATTTTCGTATTGATAGGAACATGGATTGAGGTCGTCGTGGTAGAAATGTTAACCCCCAACTCGATGAAGAAGAGCTCGACCTGGATGGTCATAAAAATCTTCATAGTTCACAGCCTAGTCCCTTCAAGGGTGAAGGGGAACAGTTAGGTGAAGTTGTAGAAAAGTGGATTGAGGCCATGGAGGAATATTTTGATGTAACTGGCTACAATGAGAGAATCAAGATGGCTCTCGCCAGGTTAAAGATTGTGGAAACAGCCAGGGTTGCGTGGAGGAATCACTGCGAGACAAACCGTCTCGACCGAAATACCCAAACCTGGACCGATCTCAAGACTTACCTCAGAAAGAGGTTCTGCCCCCTAGGCTTTCTTGAAACTAAGATGAATGTGATCTTAGAACTAAAGCAGGAAAATCGGACAAATGAAGAGTACCATTAGGCTTTTGCCTGTCTCCTTAAATATTCCCCTCAATTGGATGAAGAGCAACTGATGGTGGCCAGGTTCATTCAGGGAATGAATGAGCCATTGGATACTTTAGTCAAGAATGCCAAACCTATCAATGGCCGAAGCAGTAAGAATGGCGAAGGATTTTGCCAAAGCCTTTGATGTCAAAGTCCGCCAAAGCCAGCACCATCACCTTTCAAAAGGTTTTTATTCCCAGAAGGTGATTCCAACCTTCCTCCGCCTAAGAGATATCAGGGTCAAACCCAGGATATGGGAAGTTCCAAAATGGAAGAAATATCCTTTTCCCGAAACTCAATCCCCTGGATTTCAACCTCAGAAGTTCCACCCTTGAACAAGAGAGTGAAATGCTATAACTGTCAAGGATTTGAACATCGTAGTATGGATTGCCCAACTCCTTTTGGATCAAGGTTTTCAGGGCACGAAAATCAGGGATCAAGATTCTAGACTCCAGCCCCTTCCTTCCAAAGTAATCAGGGTTCTATCCGTCAAAATTAGGAAAATCCCAGAGGTAGACCCTCTATCCAACCTGCAGTTTCAATCCAAAGTAATGCAAGACCTCCACCTCAGAATAGGGGAAGTCAAAGAGAGTTGTTCCCAAATCGGCCTTCCACTTCCAACGTAGTAACACTAGAAGTGATTGAAGAAGAAGAAGATGATGAAAGAGATCATACTCTACCTGCGAGATGAGGACATCTCCTATTTTTTATGTGGGGTAGAATGTAAGATTCCTCCCCAGACTCTCAGGATGTCCAGTATCTTCCCCTATAGTCAAATCCCTCTTCAAAAATATAAAAGATCTTGTTTCTACCTGTTTTAGCCTAGAGAGAGAAAATATTCTAGAGAGAGATTATTCAGATTTTAGATATTTTTGGATGGAAAAATATCTCTTTGTATTTAAATAAGTTCCCCCGAAACAGAAGTTCAAAAAGATTTTCAAAAGGTGTAATCAAAGTAAATTATAATCTGTTCAAGAGGCCTTATCCTAGGGCTCCAGATTTTTTTGAAAATTTAAATTAAGGTTCCTATGGGCCAATCAGATTCATCCTAATGTAGGGAGGAGATAAATGGAAGAATAAAAAGAAAATCCCCCAAAAATGAGTAAATACTGCATAAGATGAAGAGTTGACTAAGGATAAGGTTAATAGTTAAAAAAGAGAGATATTTAGAAGAAATGATGCATTTTTGACACCTCAATATATGGGGGAATTTCCCTAATGAAGGAGGCACCTATTTCACATGTGTGGGAGAGTTTTAAACTCCCAAATAATAAGATATTTGTATCTCTCCTCTCTCCTGTTTCAACTAGATCCAAAAAGTGAGCTAAACTGACCTAAAAATGGTCAAAAAGTGACCAAACTGATCTGGAAAATTCTAGAATCAGTTTGCTTGGTTAGAGGCTCATTTTTTCCTATAAATAGAAGCCTTTCCCTTTGTTGAAGCTTAATAGTGTTTTTGCACTGTTACCCTACTTCTCCCAAGAGCCAAAAACTGTGAATTTACTCATAATTCATTAGTTTTTGACCTTCCCTCTTCTAAAGATTGGTGGCCACTCTTGTTTCAAACAAGAGTAGATCCCTCAAACCATCAATCCAAAGGAAAGCTCTCAAATTCTCCTTGTAAGTTGGAGATTCTTCTCTTTTCTATTTATTTTATGGTTCTTTATGATTTTTGTCTTCTCTTAAATGAATATGATGTTATGCCTCATTGAAAAAAGGCATTCCCCTCTCTTCTTTAGTAAATCCAACCATTCTTTATCCTAGATGAATGATTAATGGATAAAATCAAGCTTTTCATAATGTTTCTCTTTGATAAGTAGAAAATGTTTACATTAGAATGATTTAAATACTCTTGGTGAATTTTTAATTAACTTTAGAGAGTTAAAAATTAAAAAATGATCAGCCATACAAAGGAGGTTATGCTGAAATCTTTTAAAATTGTGAAAACAACCGCCCAACCACTGTAGTGACGCGATCCAACTAGGAATTTGGTTAGGTTTTGTCCCGGGTACCAAGGAAAAGAGTTCCAAGGCCCCCTAGCCAGAAGTTCATGCAAACATAAAACTAGTCACACCACTTACACACCCAATATGAAATTGCCTTTTTCTCAGCATCAGCTAACTTTAAAACAATCCTTTAATGAAACCATTATGTCACTGATGACAATCCTCAAAGTCTCTGGTTGAATCCTTATTTCCAGTCATTCATTTATCGGTATACTTATGGCATCATTGGCAACTAGAACGCTCACCACCTGCTCACTCAGGGGCCTTTTCCATAGTTCCTAGCTCATAGAGTAACCGGCAATATATTCACATTACAGAATGGAATCTCCGTGGAAGATTAGCAAGATCAACCCACAGCTCCATATAAAAGAGCCATGGACTCATCCGTTGAGGACCAGCAAGGTCAATCAACCAGATCCATGCCCGATTTCAGAAAACAATTCTTACTCCTCTTTCTAATATCTTCCTCGACGCACGTGTGGGTATCCTTGGCGACCCAGAGCCCGAGTACCGTATGGTCAGCACCCTCTAGGATCCTTTGCAGGTGACCTAGCGCTTCACTCATAGGCCGCTTCCTTGGTCTCTCATCCACCGTACCGAAAGCTCACCATTTAAATCGAACCGAGATTGGTCAAGACCTCGGTCGACCTTGCTACGCGAGACATCCTCCATTGACTCTCCGTCAACAGTTGTAACTTTATCAGTTAGGTCTCCATGACCTTAATCCACAAGACGGTCAAAATGCTTCCCTAACATTCTTTACATAAAACAGTCATTTACAAACAGTCATCACAAATACAGTTTTTTATATCGAACTCTCGTCTTTCCACATTATCCCTCCTCAATCCACATTACTTAATCCATATTCCATTCAATGTGTATTCATTTTCATCCATATTATTTTCCATACGCATTTACGTTCATTATTCTACATTCACCTACATGTTCGTACATCCACATCATACCTCCAATCCCACATCCACATACATATTCTCATTCACATCCATACATCTACATCTACATGCATACATCTACATCTCCAAGTATACATCCACATCCACATTCTCATTCACATCCATACATCTACATCTACATGCATACATCCACATCTCCATGTATACATCCACATCCACATTCTCCTTCACATCCATACTCCTACATCTACATTTATACATCCGTATCTCCATGTATACATCCACATCCACATTCTCATTCACATCCATACTTCTACATCTACATGTATACATCCACATCCACATTCTCCTTCACACCCATACATCTACCTCTACATCCACCTTCACATTTATATTCCCATTCATATAATCACATACGCCTTCATATCTATTCTTTTACATCACATCCATTCTCGCCCTATCACAGCCCATATACATCTTATCTCATCACATCTTAACTCATCTTATCACATCCTAACTCATCTCATATGCATCTTATCACATCTTATCACATCTCATACACCTCTTATCACATCCTAACTCATCTTATCACATCCTAACTCATCTCATATACATCTTATCCCATCACATACACTTATTACCTCATCCCATACACATCTTATCACATCTTAACTCATCTTATCACATCCTAACTCATCCCATAAGTATCTTATCACATCTCATACACCTCTTATCACATCTCATCACATCTCATACACCTCTTATCACATCTCATACACCTCTTATCACATCCTAACTCATCTTATCACATCCTAACTCATCTCATATACATCTTATCGCATCACATACACTTCTTACCTCATCCCATACACATCTTATCACATCTTAACTCATCTTATCACATCCTAACTCATCCCATATGTATCTTATCACGTCTTAACTCATCTTATCACATCCTAACTCATCCCATAAGTACCTCATCACATCTCTTATCACATTCTATCCCTTCCCATATCTATTTATAGAATACAAGGGAATTCTTATATTGATATAAGATTTTTTACGCATCTAATTATGCATAAATTCCATTTAAGGAGACTTAGAACACTTTCGAAATAAAAATCAATCTTTTAATAATGCATCTTCCTATGCATAAATTCATTTTAAGGAGACTAACACTTTCGAAATAAAAATCAATCTTTTATGCATCTTTCTATGCATAAATTCATTTTAAATGAGAATGACACTTTGAATTAAAATTCAATCTTTTATGCATCTTCCTATGCATAAATTCACTTTAGATGAGAATGACACTTTTGAATGAAAATCAATCTTTTATGCATCTTCTTATGCATAGATTCAATTTAGATGAGAATGACACTTTTGAATTAAAATCAATCTTTTATGCATCTTCTTATGCATAGATTCAATTTAGATGAGAATGACACTTTTGAATTAAAATCAATATTTTATGCATCCTCTTATGCATAAAATTCAAATGTGATAAAAGTAACACTTTTACAATAAAATAATCATTTTTTTTCTGTAACATTTTTACAATAAAATAATAAATTTTTTTTCATTTCTATGCACGAAATTCAATATGATAAAAGTTATATTTTTATAATAAAATAATTAATTTTTTTCTTTACAATTTTATAATAAAATAATCATTTTTTTCATACCTCTATGAAATTCAATTATGCTAAAAGTTATACTTTTATAATAAAATATTCATCTTTTATGCATACCTCTATGCATAAAATTCAATTATGCTAAAAGTAACAATTTTATAATAAAATATTCATCTTTTATGCATACCTCTATGCATGAAATTCAATTATGCTAAAAGTAACACTTTTATAATAAAATATTCATCTTTTATACATACCTTTATGCATGAAATTCAATTATGCTAAAAGTAACACTTTTATAAATAAAATATTCATGTTTTATGCATACCTCTATGCATGAAATTCAATTATGCTAAAAGTAATACTTTTATAATAAAATAATCATTATAAAAACTTGACATTAATCAATTAACCATTCACCTAGGATAGAGAATGGTTGGTTTTGTTAGAAAAGAGAGGGAAATACCTTTTTGTAATGAGGTATAACATTTTTAGAGGAGACATAAAACATAAGAACCATTAAAGCCATAAAAATAATAAAATAAGTGAAAAGAAGAATCACCAACTTACTAATGACTTTGAAAGCTTTCCTTTGGCTTGATGATTTGAGGGTTCAACTCTAAGACTTGTTTGGACAAGAGTGGCCAACCAATCTTTGGAAGAGGAAAATGTCAAAAACTAATGAATTATTAATAAATTCATAGTTCTTGGCTTGGGTGAAATAGAGTAACAATGCCTTAAACACTATATATTTTCAACAAGAGGGAGGCTTCTATTTATAGGAAAAATTGAGCTCCTAACCAAACAAACTGATTCTAGAATTTTCCAAGTCAGTTTGGTCAATTTTTGACCATTTTTAGGTCAGTTAAGCTAACTTTTTGAAACTAGACTTGAATGAGGAGAGAGGAGAGATGAAATATCTCAATTTTTGATGATAAAAACTCAATTTGCCCATGTGAAGTAGGCGCTTCATTGAAGGCCCTCCCCTTCCTTACATATGTGTCAAAAATGGAATCATTATACTCAAAATATCTCATATTTTTAATATTGCTTATAGTTTCTTACTAATAAACCTTGTACATATTCAACTCTTCATCTTATGTGAGAATTGAAGGGACTCCCCTTCCTTACATATGTGTCAAAATGGAATCATTATACCCAAAATATCTCATATTATTAAAATTACTCATAGTTTCTTATTAATAAACCTTGTACATATTCAACTCTTCATCTTATGTGAGAATTGAAGGGACTCTCCTTCCTTACATATGTGTCAAAATGGAATCATTATACCCAAAATATCTCATATTATTAAAATTACTCATAGTTTCTTATTAATAGACCGTGTACATATTCAACTCTTCACCTTATGTGAGCATTTACTCATTTTTGGGTATCTTCTTTTACAAAATTGGATTTATCTCCTCCCCACACATGGATTGATCTTATTGGTCCATAAGAACCTTAATTGGACCATAATCCAAGATTTTTGAAAATCTAGACCCTTAGGCTAAGGTCCTTTATACCCATTTCCAATTAATTCCAATTGCACATTGGAAAGTCCTTTCTGAATTTCTGTTTCAGGGGAATTTATTTTAATAATATGAGAAATTTCTTTATCCAAAAATATTCAAAATCTGAATATTCTCTCTCTAGAATATTTTCTCTCTCTAAGTCAGGCAGAGACGAGATCTCTTATAATTCTGAAGAGGGAATTGATTACAGGGGAAGATGCTGGATATCTTGAGAGGCTGGGGAGGAATCTTACATCCTCCTCATCCTCACTGTCTCCTCTAACTCTTCTCCCTCTATCTCCTCTCTCACCGCGTGCCCTACTACCTCCCCCACCAAAGCACCCGCCGCATCCTCCACTCCCATTCTTCCTACTTGCTGCGGGTGGAGTCACGATTGGGGGATTGTCTACGTGACGGTGGCTATGAGCCCTGACGTGACGGTGGCTCTGAGGGAGTATGTGATGGTGGCTGTGAGCCCTGACGTGACGGTGCTTGGGAGGGTGTGCGTGAGTGTGTCTGGGATGAGGTATGTCTCCTCGGTGTGCGTGGAAGAGGAGAAGCTGCATGCCGTCTCGTTGAACTCGTAGGCATAGACGGCAGTGGAGTGCCCTGGATACATGCGGTATGGGTATAGACACCAGGCATGGAAGGAGGGGGATGGGCATACATGTACTCTGTAAGCTCAACTGGACCAGGATGGCGCCCAAAATGATTTACCATCTCCATCAGCCAATTGCTGTACGCAAATGGATCGGATGAAGAACTTGGATCCATAAAGAATCTGTAAAAATAAAAGTATATACATGATTACATCAAAGCACAAATGCAAGCTAGCACATATGACCCATCAAACTGGCATCACTATCTAGAGAATTCACATCTTCAACAACACTCAGAACTATAGAGTTATCCTCCTACAACTCTTCAAAAACTACATCACTATCACCACAACATCCATCTTGTGTGGTTATCTTCAAAGATTGCACACACATTATTGCATGCATGACTATCACCATCCTCATGTACATCATGGGCTGTCTCTTGACTCACACAAATACCATCATCCAAGCCTGCAGTCAGCTCTAAGACCATAGAATGGGGAAACACAGTCGCGTGTATACACCCATCCACAAACGCGTGTATACACCCGTCCACAAACGCGTGTATATACCCGTCCAAAAATGTGTGTATATGCACGTGAACCATCTATGCAGACAGGATACACGCAGACATACATGCGTTCCTACACGCGGCCTGCGAAAAAAAATTTTTGAAAGCGACCGACCTCCGACAAATCGTCCTTATAAAAGGCCCACTGTCGCCCCCTGTCACAATCGTTCACCAGATGGCAACCAGAGAAGGTGAAGGACGGAGACAAACCCATAAAGGAAAGAGACAATAGCATAAAGAAATCTGAGGAAAGAGATAGGACAAAGGACAAACTGACTCACCTCTGAAAAAGTGAGTCTTCTTTTTGGTCGGTTTCCTTCACCCGTGTGTGCTCCTTGTCTGCTCCTTGCAGACAAGGTTTAGTGCTCTGTTGAAAGAGTGACGACGAAGGAGAGCAGATCTGCTCCTTGCACTTAAGTTTAGTGCTCTGTTGAAAGAGGCGACGACGAAGGAGAACAGATCTATTTTTTGAAAATGTTTATTTGGGAAAGGCGGGTTATTTTTAGGTTGAACAGGTCCTCGCGTGTAAAAACGCGTGTATTTTTGCGTGTATAATAAATCAGCCGCGTTTATACACGCGATTTTTAGGATTTAGCTGCGTTCATACACGCGATTTTCAAGATGTAGCCGTGTTGATACACGCGATTTTTAAATGTAGCCGCATTTATACACGCGATTTTTAGGATGTAGCCGCGTTAATACACGCGAGTTTTAGGATCTAGCCGCGTTAATACACTTAATTTTTATACTTATTAAAAATTGATTATGATTTTGTGTTTTCTGGTTTGTACATAGAATGTCATCAACCTCCTCAAGCAGTTCTAGTGAGGATGAGACAATGCGTCATCGTAATCGCGATGTGTGGTTGGGACAAAGAATCAAGTGTATGTGTAATCAATGTCAAGGATGCATTGTACGAGCACGTCGAATTACCTTGAATCACATCTCCATGTATGGAGAATGGAATCAAACAGGTTTAGAGGTGAGTAGATGTAAATTGATAGTATTCAAATGACTCATGGTATCCAAATTAAATTAATGGAGTTGTAATATATATACTCTAATTGAAGCAGGATGCAGTACCACACCCTAACATGGTGCCCTACGCGTGGGGAGAGCACGCAAAGCGTCGACGAGATGATGCTGGAGCTTCACGATCTATTGTCAGAGTGGGAAAGGGATGACAATAGCCCTACACCCCACGAAGTTGTGGAAGAGGAAGTGTTTGATGATATGGTGCGGTATCTTTTTAAGGATGATCCCAAAGGTATGGACGACGATGATATGGAACAAGAGCATCTTTACAAGGCTTCATCGACACCGGTTTTTGAAGGGTGCACATTCTCTATTTTACGTGCTTCACTTGAACTACTCAATATACAAATAGTTTATGGATGGAGCAATGCAAGTCTTGACACATTATTGAAGTAAGCATTCTAACTTGCAAATTTGAATTAGTGTTTTAGGGTATAAGGTTTAGGACTAATTGATGATATTGGATGTAGGCTATTATCAAACATGCTTCCAACAAAGGGAAATAGACTACCCACCTCAAGAGACATAGCGAGGCGCTATGTGACATCTCTTGGAGGATTGGATTATGATTGCATACATGCATGCGTCAATGATTGCATTCTCTTTCATGGGATGCATAAGGAGGCTCGACATTGTCCCACTTGTGGTGAAGCAAGGTATAGAACAGATGTGAAGAGTTTTGATGTACCTCGTAAAGTCTTGCGACACTTTCCTATAATTCCTCGCATCAAACACATGTTCAAGTGCAAATCCATAGCAGAGCTCATGTCATGGCATTCCTCACATCGATCGGATGATGGCATGTGGAGAATTCCCGCAGACACTCCTGCTTGGAAGCATATTGATGTTCTCCCTAGAGCGCTTCATGAAGACCTTAAAAGACTTTGTGAGGCAAAGTGCAAGGCCCGAAGGAAGCATGGCCGAGGGTTGGTTGATACAAGAGTCTCTTGTATATATTTCAGAATTTCTTGGTCAGGTGGACAGCTCTTTGCCACGACTATGGAGCAATGAAGAGGACTTGAGGATGACCTCTATTGTGCCTCAAGGAAAAGGACAGAGTAAAGTAATTGATAGAACATTGATTGATGATCTCAATTTCACTTGCATCCTTAATAGTGATGTGATGAGCAGATGGGTTACAAGATATGAGGATGCAAAGACAAAAAGGCAAGCAGAAAGAGCTCTCTTTCAGAGGCAACATGGCTCTCGTAAGACGTACCCTAAGCATCTAGCAACACTTCCGAATGATATCCATGTTGATTGGTTGCATGAGGAAATGGAGAGAGCAGAGAGCAACGAGGGGCTGCATATCACGGTGGAAGAATGGGAGTATGCACAAGGATGCATGTTAAAGGTACATAGAACTAATGTTTTGCATTCGTTGTAAGTGATTTGCTTTTAATATTTATTCACATTGCTTACACAAATATTGCTTCTATTTTGGTCCAGTGCACTATGTTCAATGCTACATAGTGTGAAGGCAGGCATTTTCAAACACAAAGAATTGATGAAAAGAGGAATACACAAGATTGCGGTGTCATTAGTAGCTTTGAGGGAGCTAATGGAAAAATGGATGATTATTGTGGCACAATCCAAGACATATTTAGGCTTGACTTTCATCGCTTCTTTGTGTATGTTTTGGATGTCAAATGGCAAATGAACGTGGTGGAAAAAGGGCCTAATGCAATGATAAAACGCCATGCAAGTGGCTATGTAACTATTGACTCTACAAAGTTTTGGCAAACAAAGAAAGAAAGGCTCGTATTGCCACAACAATGTGAGCAGGTATGCATTTTTTTACTAATCTGTTTCATGTACATATATATCTAAGCTCGCGTACCCCTTGACTTTTGATATGCTAATTAATTACTGTAGTATGTGTATTTGAGTAGGTTATCTATCTGCCAATGGTGCATGACATTAAATGGTGGTACGTCATCCCTATTGCACCACGTTCCAAAGTGATGTATAATACATTCACTGATATGGAGCATATGGAGGATGTAACAAGCCGCAAAACAATGAAGATGATGTCGCGAACATGCCAATGAAGATGTTGTGATCGATGATCAAGAAATAAGAGATGATCATGATAATGAGGATGAGCGTGCCATTTCTCATGATCATGAGAATGACCCTACCATTGAGGATGATGGTGATGTTGATGAGGATGATCAAGACATCGATACCATTATCAATGGACAGAATATCGATAGTGGAATAAATTTAATCGTAGCCTTACAAATTGATCAAATGGATATTGATGTTGATCGTTTGGCAAGGATGGATCTTATTGAAGATGAGATCGAACCCTAACCAATCCATCACTGTATCGTTCTAAATTGATGACATTTCTATTGTATATGTTGTCTTTTAATTATCTCATGATTTATTTTTGAATATATTTCATTGTTGTAAATGCATGTAGTGAGATTGTGTAATGATATATACTGTAATGTACTATGAGATGGTTTAAAGAAAATAGTTTTTAATTTTGTAAAGGAATTTAGTTTTTCTAAATAAAGCGTGTATTGATGCGTGTATTAATGTGTATATACACGCGCTTATACACGCATTTTTGAAACCAGTATACAGGCGAATTTAGATGCCAGTATACACGCGCTGGTAGATGCTAATATACACGCGAATTTAAATGCCAATATACACGTGCCCGATACTATTCAAATACATGCGCGACCATACACGCGCCCGTAATTTATCGCCGCGTGTATGGCAGCATTGTCTTGTAGTGTATGGAACGCGTGTATGGCAGCATTGTCTTGTAGTGTATCACATCACTTATATCCACATCATATCTCATTCATACACATCTCATCTCATTCATCCACATCCATCCAATTGTTCACATGTACGACTACCCACATCTATTCATACATTCATATCTATCACTTCACATCCACATATATTCATGTCACATCACATTCATTCATTCATATCCATCACATTCATTCATTCATATCCATCACATTCATTCTCATCCCACCATCCCATCACATACATTCTATCCACATTACATCACATCACTTCTATCCACATCATATCTCATTCATACACATCTCATCTCATTTATCCATATCCATCCAATCGTTCACATGTACGACTACCCACATCTATTCATACATTCATATCTATCACTTCACATCCACATATATTCATGCCACATCACATCTCTTTACATCACGTCACATTCTTTCACATACACATCCATATCCATTCTTTCACATACATCCACATCTATTCTTTCACATACACATCCGTATCCATTCTTTCACATACACATCCACATCTATTCTTCACATATACATTCACATCCCATATCCATTATTCACATATACATTCACATCCATTCACATCCCATATCCATTCTTCACATATACATTCACATCCATTCACATCCCATTCACATAAATTCACATCTCATATCCATTCTTCACATACACATGCACATCCATTCACATACACATTCACATTCATATCCCATATCATTCATTTACATCTTGATTCACATCACATTACATCTCATCCATTCATTCATTCACATCTACCTGATTCACATCACATTACATCTCATTCATTCATTCACATCTATCTGATTCACATCATATCTCATCACATCTATTCACATCACTTCTCATCACATCTATTCACATCACTTCTCATCACATCTATTTACATCACATCACATCTATTCACATCACTTCTCATCACATCACATCACATTACATTCATTCATATCCCATCCATCCATTCATTCACATCTATCTGATTCACTTCACATCTCATCACATCTATTCCCATTATTTAATCCACACATCAATTCGAAGGGTCTCAAACTTAGTTTTAGATTTGGCGAAAATTTTGAGGGTATTTTTCTAAACTGGTCACACCTTTTTTCCTCGAAATTGACGAGAGAGTTTGGTATAGGTCATAGTCTGATTCAAGGTTCGAGTCGGATAAGATTTTTCCTGAACTATCTTTCTCGAAAAGGTTTGATAATTTAGTTACTATTTTACTGAATTTCTTTCTTTGAATATTCACTTAACTAATTTCTAAATTAGTTACGAATTCCAATGAGGAATAGATTAATCATTTATCTAAATATTATGATCTCGATAGATTTTCTGAATTCTCTTTTTACAATCCGTGTGAATATAAAACGATAGAAATTTCTCTCTTAGAGTATTTAAATATTCATTCATCAAATACTCATAGAATTTAAGAGAATTCTAATTTTGATAGAAAAATTCTTTATGCATCTATTTATGCATAAAAATCAACTTCAATGGGAATGACACTTATATATATATATATATATATATATATATATATATATATATATATATATATATATATATCCTTTTATGCATAAAATCAAATTTAATGAGAATAACGCTTTTATAATAAAATAATTTCTTTATGCATCTTTCTATGCATAAAAATCAATTTTAATAAGAATAACACTTTTGTAATAAAAATAATTCCTTTATGCATCTTTGTATGCATAAAGGATGCATAAAACCAAATTTAATAATAAGAATAACACTTTTGAAATAAAAATAATTCCTTTATGCATCTTTCTATGCATAAAATCAAATTTAATAAGAATAACACTTTTGAAATAAAAATAGTTCCTTTATGCATCTTTATATGCATAAAATCAAATTTAATAAGAATAACACTTTTGAAATAAAAATAGTTCCTTTATACATTTTTCTATGCATAAAATCAAATTTAATAAGAATAACGCTTTTGAGATAAAAACAATTCCTTTATGCATCTTTCTATGCATAAAAGTCAAATTTGATAAGAATAACGCTTTTGAGATAAAAACAATTCCTTTATGCATCTTTCTATGCATAAAAATCAAATTTAATAAGAATAACCCTTTTGAAATAAAAATAATTCCTTTATGCATCTTTCTATGCATAAAGATCAAATTTAATAAGAATAACACTTTTGAAATAAAGATAATTTCTTTATGCATCTTTCTATGCATAAAGATCAAATTTAATAAGAATAACACTTTTGAAATAAAGATAATTCCTTTATGCATCTTTCTATGCATAAAATCAAATTTAATAAGAATAACACTTTTGTAATAAAAATAATTCCTTTATGCATCTTTTTATACATAAAAATTTAGAAATTCAGAAAGAACTTTCCAATGTGCAATTGGAATTAATTGGAAATGGGTATAAAGGACCTTAGCCTAAGGGTCTAGATTTTCAAAAATCTTGGATTATGGTCCAATTAAGATTCTTATGGACCAATAAGATCAATCCATGTGTGGGGAGGAGATAAATCCAATTTTGTAAAAGAAGATACCCAAAAATAAGTAAATGCTCACATAAGGTGAAGAGTTGAATATGTACAAGGTTTATTAATAAGAAACTATGATTAATTTTAATAATATGAGATATTTTGGGTATAATGATTCCATTTTGACACATATGTAAGGAAGGGGAGTCCCTTCAATTCTCACATAAGATGAAGAGTTGAATATGTACAAGGTTTATTAATAAGAAACTATGAGTAATTTTAATAATATGAGATATTTTGGGTATAATGATTCCATTTTGACACATATGTAAGGAAGAGGAGTCCTTTCAATTCTCACATAAGATGAAGAGTTGAATATGTACAAGGTTTGTTAGTAAGAAACTATGAGCAATATTAAAAATATGAGATATTTTGAGTATAATGATTCCATTTTTGACACATATGTAAGGAAGGGGAGAGCCTTCAATGAGGCGCCTACTTCACATGGGCAAATTGAGTTTTTTATCATCAAAAATTGAGATATTTCATCTCTCCTCATTCAAGTCTAGTTCCAAAAAGTTAGCTTAACTGACCTAAAAATGGTCAAAATTTGACCAAACTAACTTGGAAAATTCTAGAATCAGTTTGTTTGGTTAGGAGCTCAATTTTTCCTATAAATAGAAGCCTCCCCCTTGTTGAAAATATATAGTGTTTAAGGCATTGTTACTCTATTTCACCCAAGCCAAGAACTATGAATTTATTAATAATTCATTAGTTTTTGACATTTTCCTCTTCCAAAGATTGGTTGGCCACTCTTGTCCAAACAAGAGTTGAACCCTCAAACCATCAAGCCAAAGGAAAGCTTTCAAAGTCATTAGTAAGTTGGTGATTCTTCTTTTCACTTATTTTATTATTTTTATGGCTTTAATGGTTCTTATGTTTTATGTCTCCTCTAAAAATGTTATACCTCATTACAAAAAGGTATTTCCCTCTCTTTTCTAACAAAACCAACCATTCTCTATCCTAGGTGAATGGTTAATTGATTAATGTCAAGTTTTTATAATGATTATTTTATTATAAAAGTGTTACTTTTAGCATAATTGAATTTCATGCATAGAGGTATGCATAAAAGATGAATATTTTATTATAAAAGTGTTACTTTTAGCATAATTGAATTTCATGCATAGAGGTATGCATAGAGGTAACCCCCGTGGAAGAGGACGTTGGCAAGGCCAACAAAATTCTATGCAAGATGTTGAATGCCATTATTGTGGGAAATATGGTCATATGGCGAGAGATTGTTTCCGCAAACAGAATGATTTGAGAGGGGAAGAGCACAACGTGGTGGTCATTATGGTGGAAATTATGCACAACATGGTGGTGGAAATTATGCATCAAGCAGTAATGATGGCACTGCAAATCATTTGTTTGCCATGAAGCATGTTGTGGGTTCTATGACGACAAATGCTGAGAATGATGACACATGGTATATGGACTCAGGAGCATCAAACCATATGACATGTCATGGTGAATGGTTTGAGCATATGAAGCCTATGGATGTAAAAGGCTATGTGGAAACAGGTGATGATACCCAGCATGTCATTACAAATGTTGGAAGTGTACCATTGGTCATGCATAATGGTCAAACAAAGTCTATGTCTGATGTGTTATACGTGCCTTCTATCACAAAGAGCTTGGCCTCAGCAGTTGGTCAAATGGTGGAACAGGGATTACATGTTCGCTTCAATGAGCATGGTTGCTTCGTTGAGGACTTTAAACATGGATGTAGAGTCATTGCTAAAGGAAAGAAAGAAGGCAGATTGTTTAAGCTGGATGCTGGAATTCCTGAGCTAAAATCAGCCATGTTCTCAAAGAGCAGGAATGTGGTACATGACATTGATATGTGGAATAAGAGGATTGGACATGTCAATATACAAAGATTAAAGAACATGCAAACAAGAGGCATTGTCAGTGGATTGCCTAGGTTCAAATATGATGGACATATGCATGTTTGTGAAGCCTGTCAGTTTGGAAAGCAGGCAAGGTTGAGGTTTCCTAGAGAAGGAAATATGAGTAGCAGGCCACTTGAGATCGTACATAGTGATGTATGGGGTCCTGCACAAAACCCATCTATCAAAGGCAGTTTATACTATGTGACATTTATAGATGATTTCAGCAGGATGACATGGATATACTTTCTCAGAGAGAAGAGTGAAGTTTTGGAAAAGTTCATGGATTTCAAAGCTTTTGCAGAAAAGCAATATGGCTATTGGATTAAATGTTTGAGAACAGATGGAGGTGGTGAATACACTTCAAAGGCTTTTGAGCATTTCTTGAGGAAGCATGGAATAAGAAGACAGTTGACTTGTAGGTATACACCTCAGCAGAATGGTGTGGCTGAGAGAAAGAATAGAGTCATATGTGAAGTGGCAAGGGCAATGCTTAATGAAAAGAGCATGCCAGATTACTATTGGGCAGAAGCATGTGCTACTACAGTGTATATTCTAAACAAAACACCTACAGCAGCCATTCATGGAAGCACGCCAGAGATGCGGCTTATAGGTTACAGGCCAGACATTAGACATCTCAAAGTTTTTGGATGCATAGCTTATGTACATGTGCCTGATGAAAGAAGAAGGAAGTTGGATCCTAAGGCAGCGAAATGTGTATTTGTTGGATATGCACAGGATCGAAAGGCATACAAATGTTATAACCCTCAAACTAGACAAGTGGTCATCTCACGAGATGTGGTGTTTGATGAGCTTGCTAGTTGGTACAAAGCAAAAGATGAGGGAGTCATTGAGTCACTTGAGGCAGATGTGCCTATGAACTTGCCACAAGCAAGTTCTAGTTCTACTACTATGTCTGGGCCAGCAGAAGCTGAGAGTAGCAGTGTACGTCCATGGTCAGGACATTTGAGGCATGAGAGTGTGAGCACTGGGAGTAGTGCCATGGATAAAGGAAAGAAGAAGGTCGAAGGAATTGGAATCACAGGTTATGAGTCATCTAGTTCTGAGAGTTTGGATGAGGAGCTTGGCATACCTGTTTTACGCACACCTGGTGCTAGGCAGGACAGATATGTGCCACCACATGCTAGAGTTACAGGTGTACAGAGTGACCCGCATGCATTGCGGAGATCCCAGAGAGTCAGATATCCTATTGACAGGTTGACATATAGAGATTTTGCTATGCACTATGCATATATGACATCTATGGTGAAGCATGTGGAACCTACATGCTATACAGAGGCTATTGGAGAGCATGTATGGGAGAAAGCAATGGATGTTGATATGGACGCATTGGTCCATAATGACACATGGGACTTGGTTGCATTACCAAAGGACAAGAATGTTATTGGATGTAAATGGGTTTACAAAGTGAAGTGCAAATCTGATGGTTCTATTGAGAGACATAAAGCAAGATTGGTAGCAAAGGGTTATGCACAGACCCAAGGTTTGGACTATGATGAAACCTTTAGTCCAGTGGCTAAGATGGACACAATGAGAGTAGTCATTGCTATGGCTGTAGCTAATGGCTGGGAAATGCATCAGATGGATGTCAAGAATGTATTTCTAAATGGAGATCTACAAGAGGAAGTGTATATGGCACAGCCAGAAGGGTATGTACACCCAAGATATCCCACTCACGTATGCAAATTGAAAAAGGCATTATATGGTTTGAAGCAAGCACCACGTGCTTGGAGTGATAAGATGAGCAGATATCTTATCTCACTTGGTTTTCAGACTTCTACAGCAGATTCTTCACTTTATGTGAAGAAGACAGAGCATGGGATTGTTTTACTCGTCATCTATGTGGATGACTTGATTATCACAGGTGATCATGGTGCAGATGTGATGCATGTCAAGAAAGCTTTGAGTGGGCAATTTGACATGAAAGATCTTGGTGAGTTGAGATACTTCCTTGGAATTGAAGTGGTAAAAGATCATGCAGGTACATGGTTAGTACAACGCCAATATGCATTGGATATGTTGGCAAAGTATGGCATGTAAGCCTATGAGTATACCTTTGGAGCAAAATGTGAAGTTGCAGGCTGATTATGGCGAGGAATTGGATGATCCTTCTATGTACAAGAAGATGGTTGGTAGTCTCATATACATGACTATCACACGCCCGAATTTGAGTTATACTGTGGGGCTAGTCAGCCAGTTTATGCAGAGCCCCAGGAAACCACATTTGGATGCAGTGAGACGCATCATGCGATATGTGAAGACCACAACACATTATGGTCTATGAGAGTGGTAAAAGCTTGGACATACATGGCTACACAGATGCTGATTGGGCAGGTAGCTCATATGACAGGAGGTCTACTAGTGGTTATGCTTTTACACTTGGAAGTGCCGTGGTGAGTTGGAGTAGCAAGAAGCAACCTACAGTTGCTTTATCCAGTACAGAGGCTGAGTACAGAGGTGCAGCCATTGCTACTTGTGAGGCTATATGGTTAAAGAGTCTCTTGACAGATTTATGTGAGCCTATTGATGGCAAAGTTGTCATTCATTGTGACAACATGAGCAGTATACAAATGGCAAAGAATCCAGTGTTTCATGCGAGGACCAAACACATAGAGGTCCATTATCACTTTGTCAGAGAAAAGGTGCTGGATGGTACAATTGATCTTCAGTATGTGAAGACTAATGAGCAGGTGGCTGATATCTTTACGAAGCCACTTAGCAGGGAAAAGTTTGAGTACTTCCGGACTATGTTGGGAGTACATGGGATGAGCTTGAGAGGGAGTGTTGAGAGTTTTGGTATCCCAAGCTCATCTACATCTTCATTGCCAGCAGTACATCATGAGCTTGAGAGGGACTGTTGAGATTCAAGCTCGATGTCAGTGTGAGCCAGCTATGCTATGTGCTGGCAGATTAGGTAGGAACATGTGTGAGACATAAATGACTGCGTGTCCAGCTGGTCATAGTGTGTGGACATTAGCTAGGGTTAGTAGAGTGTGGACACAACTAATTGTGTGTTGTGTGGATTTTGGATTATGGCATTATGCTTTGTGTGAGAGTGGACATGGCTTCCCTCTATGGTTAGGGTTTGCAATATACATTAGGGTTTGCTCCTGTGTGTGTGTCTCCTCCCCCTCTACCGTTCTTTCAACATGGAGGACGTCTCGCGTAGCAAGGTCGACCGAGGTCTTGACCAGCCTCGGTTCGATTTAAATGGTGAGCTTCCGGTACGGTGGATGAGGGACCAAGGAAGCGGCCTATGAGTGAAGCGCTAGGTCACCTGCGAAGGATCCTAGAGGGTGCTGACCATACGGTGCTCGAGCTCTCGGTCGCCAAGGATACCCACACGTTCATCGAGGAAGATATTAGAGCAAGGAATAAGAATTGTTTTCTGAATCCGGGCATGGATCTGCTGGTTGATTGACCTTGCTGGTCCTCAAAAACGGATGAGTCCATGGCTCTTTTATATGGAGCTGTGGGTTGATCTTGCTGATCTTCCACGGAGATTCCATTCTGTTATGTGAATATATTGCCGGTTACTATGAGCTAGGAACTATGGAAAATGCCCCTGAGTGAACAGGTGGTGAGCGTTCTGGTTGCCAATGATGCCATAAGTATACCGATAAATGAATGACTGGAAATAAGGGTTCAACCAGATACTTTGAGGATTGTCATCAGTGACATAATGGTTTCATTAAAGGACTGTTTTAAAGTTAGCTGATGCTGAGAAAAAGGCAATTTCATATTGGGTGTGTAAGTGGTGTGACTAGTTTTATGTTTGCATGAACTTCCAGCTAGGGGGCCTTGGAACTCTTTTCCTTGGTACCCGGGACAAAACCTAACCAAATTCCTAGTTGGATCGCGTCACTACAGTGGTTGGGCAGTTGGCTAACCCATGGGACTGGATGGGGTTAGGCTGGACTGATGGATCCGTAAATCGAGACTCAATTTCTCTTATTACGATAGATGAAGTAAATCCCGGATAGTAATTGTTCTATGGATACGGCTATGCCTCTTGATGGGAAAAAAAGCGTTGATCCCAACGATCCAAGTGCAAGTTTCTTCCTTAATCTGATCGAGTACCTTTATAGGTACAGTCGGATCATTTTGATCAGTAATGGTCTTGACTACGTTAGAGTAAAGAGTTATCCTGGTGGAATCACCCGTGCTTTCCGGGTAAAGGAAGTTTTTCCGGGTTCGGTTTTGGAAAAATCGACGGGTTAGTCTCTTGTCCGGATATCCGTGGGCGAGGCCTCGAATGTGGGACCCTTGTCCCACGCGAGAAGTGCTACTTCCACTACTAGTACCCTGAATCCGTTGCTCGGTGGGAATAGGGATCTCACAGAGGAGATGAGAGAGGTGGAGGGAGTGATCTGCTATGATGTGACGATAGGGGCGGGATAGTGATGGATGCGAGGGGGAAAGAGGTAATGGAGTACATGCATGGGGTAGTATCAAACTTGTATAGAAATTGTTTTATTAGATTTAAAGATCAAAATAGCTGATTAGTTGGGGAGGTGATAGAGGCTGTACATAGTCGATACCCCAATCCCCCACATGCTACATTCTCGGATGTATGGGGAAGGAAGCGAATAAGGGAGATCTTAAGTAATAAAAGATCTCACCTTAAAAAACTCGCGTACGATGATGGGCTAAATGTAGCTACGGGTGGCTATCCTGCCGAGAAACCTGCCCACTATGCACAAACGCGAGTGGAAGGAGGCAAAGAAACGAGCAGAGGGTGGCGTGAAGAGCAGGCAGCATGTGGAGGCACGACGGATCCAGATGGAGACCATTGGATCTTAGCATTTTGGATCTGGCGGCGTTGAGTCATGGGAGGCAGAGTTCATCAGTATCTTGCCACTTTATTTGATTGTTTACTTAATTCATTGATTCTATGATTGTTTTAATCTTACAAATTGTGTTGATTATGATACAGCAAAGAGTTATGGGGAGGAAGCCCACAGCCCATGATACTGGGTATGCTTGCCGGCATAGCAGACGTGACACGTGGGCCATCTTCAGAGCCGAGGGACGTATTACAGACGCGCAGTTTGAGATGGCCATGAGACCATACGGTCAACAGTTACTTGAAAACTCTAAACGAATGATTTTGGTTTATTGAATTACATATATATATACTTGAAAACTCTAAACAAATGATTTTGGTTTATTGAATTACATACTATATATTACTTGAATAGGCACAAGCTGCTGATGATCCACCCGCCGCCACTGCAGAGGGTGGACGTGAGCACTACTCATCGGACATTCCGACCGATGTGAGCTCATCTGAGCATGGAGGGAGCACCGAGTCATCATCTGGGTCTGAGTAGTACTCAGACTTATAGTATCACATTCCATATTGAGGATGTGGTTGTATATATATTTTTGTAACTGAAGCCATGGGCTACTTCGATATATGGACTCCCTTGTATATATGTGTACACATAAAATTTTGATAGTAATATTGAATCGTGAATCATAGTATTGCATTCATGTCTGTCTTGAATCGTGTATTGACAATGTATGCATTCATGTCGTTCTTGTCTTAATCTTCCTCGTGGATATCTTCCTCGTGGATGGTCCAATGCACCCCAAAAAGAAAATCCAGAGAGTGTTATTGGGTGCTGGAATGCTGGAACAACATTCAGGTACCAAATAGCACTCTCTGGATTTTTTTGTTTGCTCTCTGTTCGCGTGTATAAACACGTCAACTCTGCAAAAAGTCGCGTGTATATATGCGGATAATCTGTAAAACACACGTGTATAGACGCATCAAATCTATGAAATACGCGTGTATAAGCGCAGCTGAACTGACAAAACGCGTGTATAGATGCTTCTATCAGCACGTCTAAGCGCAGCTGAACTGACAGAATGCGTGTATACGCTCGTGTATCAGCGCGTCTGCACAGTCCTATACACGTGCTTTTACACGCATGTCTCTGGCCACGCTTATACACGCGCTGATACACGGGCCCGCTACTTTTTTCACAAGTCATTTTTAGCGGCTAGGAGCACGGGTATGAGCCCGATCCCTTGTAGTGATATAATGTGGATAGAATGTATGTGATGGGATGGTGATGAGAATGAATGTGATGGATATGAATGAATGAATGTGATAGATGTGAATAGATGTGATATGATATGTGAATCGGGATGTGAATGAATGAGATGTGATGTCATGTGAATGAATGAGATGTGATTTCATGTGAATCGGGATGTGAGTGAATGAGATGTGATGTAAATTGGGATAGATGTGAATGGATGATATGTGATGTGAATGAATATGATGTGAGAAGATGTGGATATGGGTAGACGCGAGTGGATGAGATCTGAGGATAAATAAGGAAAGAAGTGATGAGATGGAAAATGATGTGATTAAATGAGAATGGGAATACATATGAAATAAATGAGGATTGATGTGGAACAATGTGGAAAGATGAGAGTTCATTATATAGAAACTATATTTATGACCTGTTTTAAAATGATTGTTTCATGTCAAGAATGCTGGGAGAAGCATTTTGACCGTCTTATGAATGAGGTCGTGGAGACCTATCTGATAAAGTTGCAATAGTTGACGGAGAGTCAACGGAGGACGTCTCGCATAGCAAGATTGGCTAAGGTCTTAAGCAGCCTCGGTTCGATTTAAATGGTGAGCTTCTAGTACGGTGGATGAGAGACCAAGGAAATGGCCTATGAGTGAAGCGCTAGGTGACCTGCTGTGAAGGATCCTAGAGGGTACTGACCATACGGTGCTCGGGCTCTGGGTCACCAAAGATACCCACACGTACATCGTGAAAGATATTGGAACAAGGAGTAAGAGTTGTTTTCTGAATTCGGGCATGGATCCGGTTGATTGACCTTGCTGGTTCTCAATGGATGAGTCCATGGCTCTTTTATATAGATCTATTGGTTGATCTTGCTGATCTTCAATAGAGATTCCATTTTGATTTTTATAAGTGAATATATTGCCGGGTACTAAGAGCTAGGAACTATCGAAAAGGCCCTTGAGTGGATAGGTGGTGAGCGTTCTGGTTACCAATGATGCCATAGGTACACCAATGAAGGAAAAGTTAGAAATCAGGATTCAACCGGATATTTTGGAGGATTATGATCAGTGATACTATAGTTTCTTTAAAAGATTATTTTGATGGATCCCTAAAATGAGACTCAATTCTATTATAGTACGATAGATGAAGTAAATCTTGGATAAAAATTGTTCTATGGAAAAGAATCAACGGCTGTGTCTCTTAATGAGGAAAAAAGCATTGGTCTCTATGATCCAAGTGTTAGTCTTTTCCTTGATCTGACTATGGGACTTTTGGGTTTGGTCAGATTAGTTCAGTTAATTAAGGCTTTTGACTACGTTAGAGTAAATTTATCTTGGAGGAATTGCCCATGCTTTTCGAACGAGGGAAGTTTTTTTCGCGTTCGCGGTTTTGGAAGAATTGAGGGATTAGTCTCTTGTCCGAATATCCGTGCGTGAGGCCCCGAGTGAGGGACCCTACCCCACGCAAGAAGCGCTACTTCCATTGTTAGCACCCCTGAATTCAGAGGGGACAAGGATCTTTCAGCTGGTATCAGAACGAATTTGGCTAAAATGGATCAACCGAGAAACCAAAAACGTCAAAAATTTATGAAGTAGCAGTAAAAGATTATAATTGTGTGATGAAATTCATACAAATTGATATTCAAGATAAAGATTCATAAATAGATAATTGGGTCTTCAAAAATGGAAGTACCGCAATTGTATGAGATCCCTGACTTGATTGAGGCCTAGACATGATGATATTTACCTTAAAAATTCCAAGGACCTTGACTACCCGTATATATACGGAGGATATAACTACAGCTCTTTACTGGCAGTATATACAAGTAAATCTAAGACCTTGAAATTATAAGCAAAAATGCTATCCTGATGATGAATTCAAATGTGGTTGATATGATTTTAAAATTTTGGTTGAGAATTGATGAGTTGATTTGGATTCTGATTGAAAAATGATGATTCCTGAATTTTGGTTGAAAAGTGATAAGTTGAGCAAAACCACAGTGAGGATGAATGGGACGAGTCCCTGTGATGATGTTCGTAACTGGAATGATGATAATGACTTCAGCAAATCACTATATGAGATTATTAGATTATGCTGGCAGATTGCTACTGTTAACACTTGACCCAGTGGATCAAGTTAAGGGATGACAAATTAAAAACCTGTAAAATTGAAATTCCCATGGAGGAATGTTCAGATGGACATTTTGGTCTAATGGACCATTATTGTGTTAAGAATATGAATGATATGATCTGAATGAATTATTATCTGATGATGAGTTCTATATAAGAAATCTTTATCCCAGGATTCTGTTGGGTTCACCAGATTATAAGGAACCCCAGAATCAGTTCGATATCTTAAGGGAAAGAGTTGTCCTCTAGTTTGCGAGATGAGGAAATCTCGCGTTTTTTAAGCTTGGTAGAATGTAAGATTCCTCCCTCCAGCTTTTGAGGTGTGTAGGTGTAAGAACCTCCCCTTCTGATCTTATAATTATTCCCCCCTCTCAAATAAAAAAAAGATCCTATTTTACCCTGTTTTGGCCTGGAGAGAGAAAATGTCTAGAGGGAGGTGATTCAAAATTGAGATATTTTTGCATATAAAAATCCTCCTAGTGTCTAAAATGATTTCCCCTGAAACAGTGATTCAAAAAGATCTTTCCAATGTGCAATTGGAATTAATTGAAAATAGGTATAAAAGACCTTAGCCTAAGGATCCAGATTTTTTAAAAATTTTGAATTAAGGTTCTTCTAGACCAATAAGATTAATCCAAATATAGGGAGGAGATAAATTGAAGAATAAAAGCAAAACCCCCCCAAAAAATGAGTAAATGCTCACATAAGATGAAGAGTGGACTAAGGACCAAAGAAAACAATTAAAAACTAAATTTTGACACCTCAGTGTTGTGGGGATCTCCCCTCATGAAGGAGGAACCTTATTTCTCATCATTACCCCCAATTTATAATCAATTAAATGAGATATTTTCATCTCTCCTCTCTTCTACTTCAAAACGAGATCCCGAAAGTAAGCTGAACTCACCCAAAAACGGTCAAAAATTGACCAAACTGATCTGGAAAATTCTAGAATCAGTTTTCTTGGTTAGAGGCTCACGTTTTCCTATAAATAGAATTTAATAAAATCAAATTTAATAAGAATAACACTTTTGAAATAAAAATAATTCCTTTATGCATCTTTCTATACATAAAATCAAATTTAATAAGAATAACACTTGACCCAGTGGATCAAGTTAAGGGATGACAAATTAAAAACCTATAAAATTGAAATTCCCATGGAGAAATGTTCAGATCGAAATTTCAGTCTAATGGACCATTATTGTGTTAAGGATATGAATGATATGATCTGAATGAATTATTATCTGATGATGAGTTCTATATAAGGGATCTTTATCCTAGGATTCTGTTGGATTCACCAGACTATAAGGAACCCCAGAATCAGTTCAATCTTATAAGGGAAAGAGTTGTCCTCTAGTTTGCGAGATGAGGACATCTCGCGGCTTTTAAGTGGAGCAGGATGTAAGATTCCTCCCTCCAGCTTTTGAGGTGTGCAAGTGTAAGAACCTCCCCTTCTGATCTTATAATTATTCCCCTCTCTGAAATAAAAGAAAGATCCTGTTTTACCCTGTTTTGGCTTGGAGAGAGACAATGTCTAGAGGGAGGTGATTCAAAATTGAGATATTTTTGCATATAAAAATCCTCCTAGTGTCGAAAATGATTTCCCCTGAAACAGTGATTCAAAAAGATCTTTCCAATGTGCAATTGGAATTAATTAAAAATAGGTATAAAAGACCTTAGCCTAAGGATCCAGATTTTTTAAAAATTTTGAATTAAGGTTTGTCTGGACCAATAAGATTAATCCAAATGTAGGGAGGAGATAAATTGAATAATAAAAGAAAAACCCCCCAAAAATGAGTAAATGCTCACATAAGATGAAGAGTAGACTAAGGACCAAAGAAAATAATTAAAAAACTGAATTTTGACACCTCAGTGTGGGGATCTCCCCTCATGAACGAGGTGTGGGGATCTCCCCTCATGAAAGTGCCTTTTTTCTCATCATTACCCCCAATTTTTAATTAAATGAGATATTTTCATCTCTCTATTTCAAAACTAGATCCAAAAAGTAAGCTGAACTCACCAAAAAATGGTCAAAAATTGACCAAATTGATCTGAAAAATTCTAGAATCAATTTGCTTGGTTAGAGGCTCACTTTTTCCTATAAATAGAAGCCTCCCCCTTTGTAAAAGCTTAATGGTGTTTATGCACTGTTACACTGCTCCTATCCTGAGCCATCTACATTGAATTTTTTAATCATTCATGTGTTTTTGGCCTAATCCTCTCCAAAGTGAATTGGTGGCCACTCTTGCTTCAAACAAGAGTAGAGCCCTAGCCAAAGGAGAGCTTATAAGCTCTATGTAAGTTATTTTTCTTACTTGTTTAATTTTAGATCTATGGTTTTCTTGATTTTCTTGTTTTACAGTTGATTAAATTAAATTCAAATGCTATGCCTTTGAGAGGAGAAAGCCACCCCCTTCTCTTCTTTACATTCCAGCCTTTCTTAACCCTAGAAAGATTAACTAATAGATTAATTAATTTTTTCTTATTGTTTACTCTCTTGAGTTTAGAAAATTATGTAGATTAGAGTTCTGTGAATCTAATTTGGGTTAATTTAGGTAATTAAAGAATGATAAAAATGAGAAATGGTCAGTCATACAAAGGAGGTTATGGTAAAATTTTCTAAAATTTTGTGGAAAAGAAAGTTTGTTTTTATGTTATTCCAAAAGAGTAATTCCCACCATTTTTGCATCTAAAAGAAATATTCTAATTACTCCATGTACATATTCACCTATGAATATGCATGGATATCACTGATATTAATTATTAAATTTAATTTTATGCACAAAAAAATACATAAAGAAATTATTTTTATTACAAAAGTGTTATTCTTATTAAATTTGATTTTATGCATAGAAAGATGCATAAAAGAATTATTTTTATTTCACAAGTGTTATTCCTATTAAATTTGATTTTTATGCATAAAAAGATGCATAAAGGAATTATTTTTATTATAAAAGTGTTATTCTTATTAAATTTTATTTTATGCATAGAAAGCTGCAAAAAGAAATTATTTTTATTTCAAAAGTGTTATTCTTATTAAATTTGATTTTATGCGTAGAAAGATGCATAAAGGAATTATATTTATTTCAAAAGTGTTATTCTTATTAAATTTGATTTTATGCATAGAAAGATGCATAAAGGAATTGTTTTTATTTCAAAAGCATTATTCTTATTAAATTTGATTTTTATGCATAGAAAGATGCATAAATGAATTGAGCGTTATTCTTATCAAATTTGATTTTTATGCATAGAAAGATGCATAAAGGAATTGTTTTTATTTCAAAAGTGTTATTCTTATTAAATTTGATTTTATGCATAGAATGATGTATAAAGGAATTATGTTTATTTCAAAAGTGTTATTCTTATTAAATTTGATTTTATGCATAGAAAGATGCATAAAGGAATTATTTTTATTACAAAAGTGCTATTCTTATTAAAATTAATTTTTATGCATAGAAAGATGCATAAAGGAATTATTTTATTATAAAAGTGTTATTCCTATTAAATTTGATTTTATGCATAAAAGGATTTATATATATATATATATATATATATATATAAGTATCATTCCCATTGAAGTTGTTTTTTATGCATAAAGAAATTTTCTATCAAAATTAGAATTCTCTGTTTAAATTCTATGAGTATTTGATGAATGAATAATTAAATACTCTAAGAGAGAAATTTCTATCGGTTTATATTCACACGGATTGTAAAAAGAGAATTCATGAAATCTATCGAGATCAAAATATTCAGATAAATGATTAATCTATTCCTCATTAGAATTCGTAACTAATTTAGAAATCAATTAAGTGAATATTCAAAGAAAGAAATTTAGTAAATCAGTAAACTGAATTATCAAACCTTTTCGAGAAAGATAGTTCAGGAAAAATCTTATCCGACTCGAACCTTGAATCTTATCTGACTCGAACCTTGAATCAGACTATGACCTATACCAAACTCTTTCGTCAGTTTCGACGAGGAAAGAAGATGTGACCAGTTTAGAAAAATACCCTCAAAATTCTCGCCAAATCTGAAACTAAGTTTGAGACCCTTCGAATTGATCTGTGGATTAAATAATGAGAATAGATGTGATGGGATGTGAAGTGAACCAGATAGATGTGAATGAATGGATTGATGGGATGTGAATGAATGTAATGTGATGTAAATAGATGTGATGAGAAGTTATGTGAATCAGATAGATGTGAATCAGATAGATGTGAATGAGATAGATGTGAATGAATGAATGAGATGTAATGTGATGTGAATCAGATAGATGTGAATGGATGAGATGTAATGTGATGTGAATCGGGATGTAAATGAATGATATGGGATATTAATGGATGTGAATGTGTATGTGAATGGATGTGGATGGGTATGTGAAGAATGGATATGGAATGTGAATGGATGTAAATGTATACGTGAAGAATGGATATGGGATATGAATGGATGTGAATGTATGTGAATGGATGTGAATGTATATGTGAAGAATAGAGATGGGATGTGAATAGATGTGAATGTATATGTGAAGAATAGATGTGGATGTGTATGTGAAAGAATGGATACGGATGCGTATGTGAAAGAATAGATGTGGAAGTATGTGAAAGAATGGATGTGAATGTGTATGTGAAAGAATGTGATGTGATGTAAAGAGATGTGATGTGACATGAATATATGTGGATGTGAAGTAATAGATATGAATATATGAATAGATGTGGGTAGTCGTACATGTGAACGATTGGATGGATGTGGATGAATAAGATGAGATGTGTATGAATGAGATATGATGTGGATAGAAGTGATGTGATATAATGTGGATAGAATGTATGTGATGGGATGGTGATGAGAATGAATGTGATGGATATGAATGAATGAATGTGATGTGACATGAATATATGTGGATGTGAAGTGATAGATATGAATGTATGAATAGATGTGGGTAGTCATACATGTGAACGATTGGATGGATGTGGATGAATGAGATAAGATGTGTATGAATGAGATATGATGTGGATAGAAGTGATGTGATATAATGTGGATAGAATGTATGTGATGGGATATGAATAAATGGTGATGGATATGAATGTGGATAGAATGTATGTGGATAGAAGTGATGTGATATAATGTGGATAGAATGTATGTGATGGGATGGTGATGAGAATGAATGTGATGGATATGAATAAATGGTGATGGATATGAATGAATGAATGTGATGGATATGAATGAATGAATGTGACGGACGTGACTAGATGTGATGTGATGTGAATCGAGATGTGAATGAATGAGATGTAATGTCATGTGAATCGGGATGTGAGGGAATGAGATGTGATGTAAATTGGGATAGATGTGAATGGATGATATGTGATGTGAATGAATATGATGTGAGGAGATGTGGATATGGGTAGACGCGAGTGGATGAGATCTAATGAGGATAAATGAGGAAAGAAGTGATGAGATGGAAAATGATGTGATTAAATGAGATGGGAATACATATGAAATAAATGAGGATTAATGTGAAACAATGTGGAAAGACGAGAGTTCGTTATAGAAACTGTATTTATGACTATTTTTAAATGATTGTTTTATGTCAAGAATGTTGGGGAAGCATTTTGACCGCCTTGTGAATGAGGTCCTAGAGACCTATCTAATAAAGTTGCAACAGTCGATGGAGAGTCAACGGAGGATGTCTCGCGTAGCAAGATTGGCTGAGGTTTTGACCAGCCTCGGTTTGATTTAAATGGTGAGCTTCCAGTATGGTGGATGAGGGACCAAGGAAGCGGTCTATGAGTGAAGCGCTAGGTGACCTGTGAAGAATCCTAGAGGGTGCTGACCATATGGTGCTCGGGCTCTGGTTCGCGCCGAAGATACCCACACGTACGTCGTGGAAGATATTGAAACAAGGAGTAAGAGTTGTTTTCTGAATTCAGGGCATGGATCCGGTTGATTGACCTTGTTGGTCCTCAACGGATGAGTCCATGGCTCTTTTATATGGATCTGTTGGTTGATCTTGCTGATCTTCAACGGAGATTCCATTTTGATTTTTATAAGTGAATATATTGCCGAGTACTATGAGCTAGGAACTATCGAAAAGGCCCCTGAGTGGATAGGTGGTTAGCATTCTGGTTACCAATGATGCCATAGGTACACCGATGAAGGAAAAACTAGAAGTTAGGATTTAACCGGATATTTTGGAGGATTATGATGAGTGATACTATAGTTTCATTAAAAGATTGTTTTAAAGAAAGCTAGATCTGGGGAAAAGGCAATTTCATATTGGGTGTGTAAGTGGTGTGACTAGTTTTAAGTTTGCATGAATATCCGACTAGGGAGCCTAGGAACTCTTTTCCCTGGTACCCAGGACAAAACCTAACCAAATTCTTAAATGGATCCCATCACTACAGTGGTTGGGTAGCTAGCTAACCCACGGGACTGATGGGGTTAGACTGGACTGATGGATCCCTAAAATGAGACTCAATTCTATTATAATACCATAGATGAAGTAAATCCCAGATAAAAATTGTTCTATGGAAAAGAATCAACGACTGTGTCTCTTAATGAGGAAAAAAGCATTGGTCTCTATGATCTAAGTGCAAGTCTTTTCCTGCATCTGACTATGGAACTTACAGGTTTGGTCAGATGAGTTCACTTAATTAAGGCTCTTAACTACGTTAGAGTAAATTTATCATGGAGGAATTGCCAGTGCTTTCCGGGCGAGGGAAGTTTTTTTCGGGTTCGGTTTTGGAAGAACCGAGGGATTAGTCTCTTGTCCAAATATCCGTGGGCGAGGCCCCAAGTGAGGGACCCTGTCCAGCGCAAGAAGTGCTACTTCTGTTGCTAGCACCCCTGAATTCGTTGCGCGGAGGGGACGGGGATCTTTTAATTCTATTATGCAGTTCAATGGGAGGAGTTGCCTCAGGCAATCCAGCTGAGCAGGCCAGATGTAGCAATGACCTAATTACCTTCTCCGTCCACTTCTCCTAATCCCCCATCGACAAAGAGGCCACAGCACAAGCCAACAATTACACAATAGGCTCCGCCACCCCCCATCCCATCACCAACACAAGAAGAGCTCGCAACTGCACAAGCCACCAAGAAGGCCATGGAGGAAGACGAAGAGCAGCAAAAACATGAGTTTTTCAATAGGAGCCTCTTTGAAATACCCCCTCTAGAATGCTTCAACGAAATGCCATCATATGTAGAGGCAGGCCCTTCTTCCCCTAGCGCTACACAAAACACAGTTGATACTCTCCATTGGGCATGCTCGGGTAACTTCCGTTCTAGTCAGGCTTATGCAAAGAGCGTACATGCAGCCCATGGAGATGTACCAAATTTTGCACTCAGCTTCTTCCACATGGCAAGTGATCTTATCTCACAAAAATGACTAACTGTATTTACTCTCAGTAGGAGGTGGTCCAAATGTCACAGAGAGATATGTTGTTAGCCAAAGCCTAGGAGCGAGTTCTGTCCGAGGACCTATACCACACAAACCTCCAATACATGTAGCTCTGCAAAAGAAGTTTAATGAGAAAACGAAGAAGTTGGGAAATGCCATTGCCCACGTCACTAAGCTCCAACTGCAGAAGTGTTAACAATCCTAAAATGGGATTGATCATGGTGATAGACATAGATTAAGCAACATAATTAAGGTGGATTAAACCACACTAAAAACTCCATAACAAGAGAGAGAGATTGCACACTCAACACTAGTTCTATTCTCTTGCATATCTCAAGTGAACCATACAATGATATATAGGCTTTCGAGCCTTATCCCACTTTACACATCATCATCCATGTGGCAACTCCTTTTCCACTCTTTTGGTCAACACTCACACACCATTCAATATTACATGTGGCATTCCTATCTCACCACAATATCTTGCACCTCTAGGGTTCTTTCCCACATACACATAACACCACGATTACATCTTTCAACACCCCCTCTTAATCGAGGTGTTCCACAACTCACCCATCATCCATCACCCATATCAATGTAGGATTGCACAAATGCAATCGCTACCTCTCAACACTCCCCCTCAATGATACATTGGAGTGTCCATCAACCAATCATGTGTGCGTGTGTCTACCATCTTAAACACCGAGTCCATTTTGAGCCGACTTGCTCATAGCAAAACCATTGAGTCCGATTTGAACATGGAAGTTCGGGTGGGAACCAACCCATGCGCATTCGCTCATGCACACATCACAACAACCATTTTGAGCTTCTCAATGAGCTCGGGCAGGTTACCCTCATACCATGGGTGATTACAAAAAAAAATCCTCGTTTTCAGCACGCAGGATTGGGCACGGTTGCCTATCATCATCAAACACTAGGGGGAATAAGTTTACAAACCTTTTTGGTCGTAGTCAGGTAGGGTACCCAAGTGTGAATGAGTGATTTCCATACATGTATGCATAAATGCTTTAAACCATGTGAAGAGGGGCTTAACAAATAAGTGGTGTGAATGGTCTTGAAACCCTAAGGTTATCTCAAAACCTTATCATCAAGAATTGATCTTGTGGCTGGCGGCATTTTTTACTCCATGCAATCTCTTATCTTTTTTTTGTTCTTCTCTCTCCTCGGCTACCTTCTTCCCTCTGTGGGTCACTCTCCTCTTGAGCTCTCTTGGCAAACATGATGCACTGTTGTAGTACTACTATTGCTCTGCTATGGTCTTTCTAGCTGTATTCTCTACTTTGTGAGGTGTAGCCTTGTTTCCCTCATTCTTTCATAGGCCACAGCTTCTCATCACCTTTCCACAGCTTATTTTCTGCTCACATACAAGGCTTCTCTGTATGCGCTACCACCTATGGTGGCTGCTACTGGAAACACCAACCCTTTTGATGATTTTTTTTTTAACACTAGTCTTGTCAATTCTAGAATAGGTAGTAGCACGGGAATCTTGAACCACTAGCCACTTATGACGCTGATGATGATACGCTCCGTGTGCGGGGTTAACAGGCTGCGAAGGACACCTTCGACATCATGTCGGTCATGGAGGCCGAGATAGAGAGAGATGGGCGCACGAGAGCAGCAAGAGGCATCCCATAGCTCAACTTGGTGCTGGGCTCTGCTACGGCTCGCAGGCTGCAAAAGGAGCAAGGCACAACGAGGGAAGCTGCTGTGAGGGAAGCCATTGTCTTCTCTCTCAAACTACGGGGGCTTGCTATGAGCCTACGCTTCTCTAATAGCTTTATGTTGGTCATAGGCTGACCTGCTAGCTCTTGCCATTTCATGCTTTGTTTTGCATCTCTCACTCCAAAAAACTACTCCTATCTCTAACTTCCATGTTGATAGCTCTAGCCGCCTCTTCATGCACTCTATTATGCTTGCTTTTTTTTATATATAATGGCCGCTCTCAATATACAGTCATTCACCATGGTCATTAGCATGACCAAAATCTTCATTTTCTTGACACTTTGCCAAGCTTCACACAGAAAGCTTTACTTGGCTACATTGGCTCTTTGTCGAGCTGAAAACCTTGTTGTAATATTTTTATGATAACCATCAACATGGTCATTGAGCTCCCCATTGAGCTTCAAATGTATAGTAGCTCCTATGACAGGCCATTAACATGGCCTTGCAAGCTCCCAAATGAACTTGCAACTCTCTATGCTTTTCCTTGCATACAAACTTCAAGGGTGCTTCTTCACATGGTCTCTCAAATGAGACCATAGGTGCAAAACATGTGGAAACTGCCAAGGTTTCCATCCCCTTCTTTGCTCTCCTTCATTGAGCAAACATCCACAAGTGCATCCTCTTCTTGATGCACACACATCCTCTTCTTGATGCACACACATGTAAACTCCATTGAGTCCTATGGTCTCTCAAATGAGACCATAGGTGCAAAACATGTGGAAACTGCCAAGGTTTCCATCCCCTTCTTTGCTCTCCTTCATTGAGCAAACATCCACAAGTGCATCCTCTTCTTGATGCACACACATCCTCTTCTTGATGCACACACATGTAAACTCCATTGAGTCCACCATCTCACTTGCCATCATCTTGACAAGCATGCACCTCCATACATGCTCTTTGCCCAAGTGTAAAGAACCATAGGATTCACAAATCCCAACAGCCAGCAACCGTTCAACATTGAGCATTTTTCCATGCTCAAAACCAAAACTTTGAGGCAAAACTTCACAAAACCAACCTTCTTGAGGCATAATCAGCAGCATATCTTCTCTGGCAGCTTCTCCTTGATGACACCGAAGACTCCATAGTCTTTATACTTGCTGAAATCTCCATTTTCAGCTTCTTTGATGATGAGAAAGTTCTCCATGTTGCAAAACTCCCATTTGCATCTCTCTTGGGCAGCTTCTATGATCTCCAAATCTCCATGAACATAATCTCTCTCCAAATGCAATACTAATGACAATGAGTGTGCTAATTTTTTTTCATAATAAATTGAAAATAATGCAATTGAAAATAATGCTTAATCAAAGAAACACACAAACAAGCTAATATACATAATAATCACCATGACCAAGGGCCCACCCAAGCTCTGATACCATGTTAACAATCCTGAAATGGGATTGATCATGGTGATAGACATAGATTAAGCAACATAATTAAGGTGGATTAAACCACACTAAAAACTCCATAACAAGAGAGAGAGATTGCACACTCAACACTAGTTCTATTCTCTTGCATATCTCAAGTGAACCATACAATGATATAGGCTTTCGAGCCTTATCCCACTTTACACATCATCATCCATGTGTCAACTCCTTTTCCACTCTTTTGGTCAGCACTCACACACCATTCAATATTACATGTGGCATTCCTATCTCACCACAATATCTTGCACCTCTAGGGTGCTTTCCCACATACACACAACACCACGATTACATCTTTCAACACCCCCTCTTAATCGAGGTGTTCCACAACTCACCCATCATCCATCACTGTCAGGACTATGGTCCTACGGAAGTCGAACCCTAGCATAAGTTAATAGCTTTCGGAGTCTCGAGAGTATTATTAGTGCTAGCGGGGTTCAGGGGTTAATGGGCGTTAGGGTTTGGTCCATGTGTGTACACATCTAAGTTAGCACGGCTCTTAAGTAAGATGGGCGGCCGGGCTAGGAGGTGTGGACACAGGCCAGGGTTTTGGTATAAAACCCAACGAGAAACCCTAACTCGTCATTATATGGTTGGGAGGTGAACCGACTTCCACCCTCTCTTCTTCTCCACGCCTAGGCTATGGCGGCTTGAGGAAGACGCAGCCGTAGCGGAGGCGTTACACTGGTATCAGAGCTAGAGGCGACCGGCGTGACCTGCACAAGAAAAAGAGCTCAACGCTGCAGCAAAAGAAACGAGCGCCGCCGCCCGTACGGTGACCTGCACGAGCGCAGCCTACACGCGGACCGTGAACAGCCCACAGCGAGCGCCGCCACCTACCCGTCAGCCGTACGGCCTTAGCAGACGGCCACCACAGCGGACGCCAAGGCAGACCGGCAGTCCTCGAAGGCGATCGGTGAGCGATCGTTGGCGCGCCGTTGGCGAGCGCGCGAGAATTCTCCCTTACTTGAGTGGCACAAGGGGGAGGCTTCACCATCCAAGGAGTGGGGTTTTGAACCCACAACCTCAAGCTCCAAGGCAAGTGTGCTAGCCACTTCACCTTTTCACTTGTGTTGTTCTTCTCTTCAAAAGAGCTCTACTTATTCTTTCAAGGGAGGACACAAACTACAAGGAAAGTGACACAAACTACAAGGAAAGTGACCTTTTCACCTTCAACTTTCCTTCTTTCAATTTGTGAGAGGAGTTTTCTATGCTCCAAGTTTGGAAGTTTTTGGTGGACGGATCTTCAACGACATGCTACATGCAACACACTTTTTTGCATGCATGTGTTGATTGACGACTCAAGTGGTGATTTCTTCTCGATTTCCGTGCATGCAAGAGGAATTCTTCTACGACGCTTCAATTGGAGTTCGCTTTTGAAGGTAATCCGTTCTCTATTTGTAAGCACGTGCATACCATGGCCTCAGCGGAACCGTCTCATGTTCACTTCGATTTTGAGAATGATATGCATGATGTTAGTGAGGCACACCCTTTGGGTGGTGGTGTGGGTGATTCACGACAGGCCGTTGCGCCTGATCGGGATGACAACATGACCGATGCCGAAGGGGGTGCGAGTCCAATAGATGATTATGGTTTGGTAGACACGGTAGAGTTTGGGCGTCTCACTTCAAGGGTAGTTGCACTTGAGCGCACTATAACAAATGTCAATACCAATCTCACAAACATGAGCACGCTTTTTACTGAATTTATGGCACGTTTTGCAAGTGGATCGGCGGCAAGTGGAGGGCCTATTCCGATAGTTATGCCTCCTCTTGTTCCAAATCCTATAGTAGAATCTATTGCACCATCTGCAACGCAGGAAGGGGCTATGTTGAAAAACGTGAAGCCGCCTGTGTTTAAGGGAGAGGAGCGCGATCGTAACAAGGATGCGGTCCATACATTTTTACACAAGTGGACGGACTTGCATCGCTTACGCCGCACTCCCGCTGCTGTTATGGTCACTGAGACAAGTCTCACACTTGAAGGTAAAGCCTACAAGTGGTGGATGAGTCTACCTATTGAAACTCGTCCTAAGACTTGGGAGGAGTTTGCGACAGCATTTAAAAAGGAGTTCTTACCACAAAACGAGAAAGATCGGAGTTGGACAGCCTGGGACAAGTGCAAGATGGAAGGTCTTACACTTAATCAGTATGTGTCCAAATACCGTGAAGTCATTCTCAAGCTAGATGGTTTGGACGACTTTCAAAAGGTTCGTGGGTTTGTTAGAGGCCTTGATAAAGAATATCAGGCAAAGGTTAAAACCCAATATCCTAAAACTTTGGAAGCGGCTATCCAAAGTGCCCTTATCTTTGATGACACCATGGATAAGAAGGGCATGGATAGACCGGCCAAATTCAATGGCTCGCAATTTAATGCTAATAAGCGTAAACTTGCCAGCAATTCTACTGAAAACACAAAGAAGTCTAAAGGGTCAAGTGGTCCGTTGTCTCCACAAGACTTTGAACGGGCCAAGAAGGAGAAACTATGTTATCATTGCTTAGGTAGTGATCATGAGAAGAAAAATTGTCCACAGTTGCCTCGCAAGAATAAGGATAAGGAGAAGGTCAAGGAGAAGGCTGTACACATGGTGCAAACACTTCCCTTGGATGCTGATCCTAAGTATTCTGCGGTAGAGGTTTCGCACACTGCCGAGATGCATGAGTGTAATCTCACTGCATCTATGTGGCAAGAGACAGTTGGACCACATGATTTGGTCCGTATGCATGGCTCCATTTATGGTCATCGAGTACGTATTCTCATTGATGATGGTGCCACGCACAATTTTTTGAACTATGCATTAGTTAAGAAATTAAAGTTGCCGGAGACAAAGAGTTCTCATCGTTATGTGGTGTCCACCATTCAGGGGGATGATCACGATGTGTGGGATACTCTAGTACGGCAAGTGCCTGTGTTTGTGCAAGAACACACTATGGTTCTTGACTTCCAAGTGATGAATATGTCTCGTGCGGATGTCATCTTAGGACGTGAGTGGTTATATGGGTTAGGGTCATCACTCAAAAGGAGTTATGAACATAATACGTTTACGTTTGAGGCCAATGGTAAGCATGTTTTACTTATTGGGGAACGTGATGTACCCCCAACACCACTCATATGTAATGCCGAACTCTCTTTTTTGGAGCATAGTAATCAAATAGAAGAAGTCTATTTTTGTTATTCTGTGTCTCAAACTAGTGGGTTTGATGTGCATGATGTTTCTTCTTCAAATGAATCTTCCTCAGCGATGCCTTCTTTCTCTTTACCTTCTTCTAAAATCTCTTTAAATAATCTTAAGCAACCAGTTAATGCTTTGTCTTTGCAACAACTGTTACAAGAATTTAAAGATATTTTTCCTAATGAATTACCAGAGGGTTTGCCACCCGAACGAGCTTTGCCTCATCGCATTGATGTCGTTCCGGGCACCCAACCAATTAGTAAGCCGTCGTACAGGCTTAGTGCGACTGAAGCAGCTGAGGTGGAACGTCAGCTTGCTGACTACCTTAGTAAGGGCTTCATTCGCCATAGTGCTTCACCATGGGCATCGCCCATTCTTTTGGTGAAGAAAAAGGATGGATCCATGCGCATGTGTGTGGATTATCGCTCCTTGAATGCGGTAACCATTAAGAACAAATACCCGCTACCTAAGATAGATGAGTTGTTTGATCAACTCAACGGTGCGAAGTATTTTTCTAAAATTGATTTACGTTCAGGATATCATCAAGTGCGTATTAACGCTGATGATATAACCAAGACTGCGTTCCGAACTCGCTTTGGACACTATGAGTTTTTGGTTATGCCGTTTGGGCTTACTAATGCCCCGGCAACGTTTATGACGCTTATGGATAGCGTACTAAGGCCGTACTTAGGCAAATTTGTCATTGTCTTTCTTGATGACATTTTGGTCTATAGTTCGACTTTAGAAGAGCATTTGGAACACTTACGAAAAGTTTTTCAGTTATTACGCGAGAATGCACTTTACGCGAAAGAAAGTAAGTGTGAATTTCTCAAGGATAGCATACAATACCTAGGTCATGTAATTTCTGCAGACGAAATTGCTATGGATGCTAGTAAGGTTGATGCTATTATGCGATGGCCAACACCTCGAAGTAAGGAAGAACTTCAAATCTTCTTGGGAATGGCAGGATTTTATCGCAAATATGTGAACGGTTATGCAAAGATTGCCGCTCCCATGACTGATCAATTGAAAGGTGCGGCAATTACCTTTCAATGGCGTGAGGAGCAACAACGTAGCTTTGATAAGCTTAAAGTTGCTTTGGCTACAGCTCCCATCTTGGCAATTGTGGATCCTCAAAAACCATTTGTGATTGAAACGGATGCCAGTGCTAAGGCAGTGGGTGCGGTTCTCATTCAAGATGGTCATCCTGTTGCCTATGAGAGCAAGAAGCTCAATCGTGCTCAACAAAACTACTCAGCTTATGAGCGTGAGCTCTTTGCCATCATATATGCCTTACGAAAATGGCGACATTACTTATATGGTGCGCAATTCGAGCTTGTTTTTGATCACGAAAGCATAAAGTGGTTTATGAACCAAACAGATTTGCAGGGTCGAAAGGCCAGATGGGCTGAGATCCTTCAGGAGTATGATTGCAAACTACGCTATCGCAAAGGACGTTACAATATTGTAGCTGATGCCTTGAGTCGTATGCCGGCGATTAATTCGCTGCTATTCACAGAGTTGAAAAGCGAATTGTTAGAATCTTTACGAGGCAAATGCAAGCAGGATTCAACATACTCAAAGGTGTGGAATCATGTTCAAATGAGGGGTCCCTCTCACTCAAACGGTAGTGTTTCCAGTTCTTCCACACATGGTTCTTCTTTATCACAAGATGAACTACAGCGATGGAAAAACTTTTCCATCGATGATGGATACTTACTCCACAAGGGGAGAGTTTGTGTTCCATTGGACTTAGACACTAGGCGCCAAATTCTTTTTGAGTGTCATGATAGTCCAAGTGCAGGTCATGCGGGCATTCGCAAAACGTATGCTCTCGTAAGAAAGCATTTCTATTGGCCTGGACTTCACAAGGATGTTACTGACTATGTTCTGCAGTGTCAGAAGTGTCAAGTGAACAAAGCAGAACGTCTTAAAGCTGGCGGGTTACTGCATCCATTAGAGATTCCTGACGGAAAGTGGGAAAGTATATCTATGGATTTTATAACGGGCTTGCCCACAACGAATCGTGGACATGATGCCATTTGGGTAATCGTGGATCGATTAACCAAGCTTTGTCGGTTTGTGCCTACTAAGAAAACAGTTACAACTCCAGAATTGGGACGCCTTTTCGTGGAGAATGTTTACCGACTTTATGGCTTACCATCCAATATTGTCAGTGATCGCGATCGCAAGTTTAACAGCCATTTTTGGCGAGCAGTATTCAGTAAGTTGGGTACTATGTTGAACCTTAGTACAGCTGATCATCCGCAGACAGATGGTCAGACTGAACGGGTTAATCAAGTGCTGGAAGATATGCTTCGGGCATATGTCAACAAAAAACAATCTGATTGGGAGTCTTATTTGCCTATTCTTGAGTTTTCTTACAATAGTGCAAAGCATGTCTCGACAGGCTTTAGCCCTTTCATGTTGATGTATGGTTTTCAGCCACGTTCACCAGTGTCGGTGGGACTGGCGAATGAGAAAATCAGTCAGGTTAAGGATTTTATCCAAGACTATATGGATATGTTGCGCCTTGCACGATTAAATGTTCGTCAAGCGCAAGATCGTTACAAGAAGTTTGCGGACCAGAAACGTAGGCCACTTCACTTTCAAGAAGGTGATTGGGTGTTTCTGAAGGTACCAGAAAACTCCATCAGTTTAAAAATGGGTCCCGTACCAAAATTGTCGCCCCGATTTTGTGGACCGTTTAAGATACTCAAGAAGGTGGGCCCAGTAGCCTATAAACTTGAGTTACCAGCACATTCCAAGGTTCATCCCATCTTTCACGTAAGCCGTTTGAGGAAACGCCTTATGGGTCATGAAAGGCCGGTGGATGATTCTTTCTTGGTAGAATATGTGGAACCCCCAATACTGCCTCATGAACCAGCAAGAGTATTGGATTATCACATGTTACGTACTCGCCACCAAGTTCGGAAACAAGCTCTTATCAAGTGGAAGGACCGTCCAGAGGAAGGCTCCACTTGAGAAAACATTAGTGTGATGAGGAAACGTTTCCCCACTTTTGTTTTCGAGGACGAAAACTCTTTTCGAAGGGGGGAGTAATGTCAGGACTATGGTCCTACGGAAGTCGAACCCTAGCATAAGTTAATAGCTTTCGGAGTCTCGAGAGTATTATTAGTGCTAGCGGGGTTCAGGGGTTAATGGGCGTTAGGGTTTGGTCCATGTGTGTACACATCTAAGTTAGCACGGCTCTTAAGTAAGATGGGCGGCCGGGCTAGGAGGTGTGGACACAGGCCAGGGTTTTGGTATAAAACCCAACGAGAAACCCTAACTCGTCATTATATGGTTGGGAGGTGAACCGACTTCCACCCTCTCTTCTTCTCCACGCCTAGGCTATGGCGGCTTGAGGAAGACGCAGCCGTAGCGGAGGCGTTACAATCACCCATATCAATGTAGCATTTCATGAACGCAATCAACTCACCCATATCAATGTAGCATTTTATGAACGCAATCGCTACCTCTCAACAAGGTCACTCAAGACCATGCAGCAGCCCCAAAAGGGCACAAGCTTACTATCATCAAGGGCCTGTATCAAGATGCACAGAGTCAGGCGGCCCAGACTATGGAGGACCCTCTTTCTCGCACTCAAATAGATTTTGTCAAGCATTGGGAGCTTATAGAGGCCACAATCTATACTTTGCAAGAGAAGCTCGGAGATGCTACATAGCCTCCTCCCACACCCTCTACTCCCTCCTCCAACACCTTAGACAAAAAGATGGATGCCTTGATGGACATGGCATGGAGCTCCCCATCTTGGCCCTCCCCCCGCCGCAAACTCCCTCTATCAGCTCATCGATCTCCAATTCTGGAGCACCCATCTAAACCTCTTACAGCATAACCTCTACATCAACAAGTCACTCTCCTGCCAACACTTCACATATGCCCTCACCAAACTTCCCATCGGCAGTGTAACATTGATCCCCACTTCTTTTTCCAAGGGTTTCTATCATTCCAACAGCCTCACAAAATTTTTTAGCACCCCCAGCACCCTTTCCAGGCTCTCCTGACAAGCTAGAGCCATCTCCTTTGCTTTGGGTTTCCCTCTAACCCTACCCTGCCTACCCAGCGGACTTGATTGACTTAGCGGTCCCAGAAGGCCTATGCCGTGACCCCTACTCTTCTCAAATCTCCACTAGGGGCACTCCAGTATCTACAGTCGCGTAGTATGTAGTCAGTAGCGCATATCTCTCTCTTCAAACTGACCCCCTCCCACCATACTCTACGGATGGCTTGCTAGTTCTCTACCACATGTGCTTTGTGTATATTGAGGTGATTTGATGATACTCATGTCGCGTTCCCATGGGAGTTCTTTGCTTTGACAAGGTTGCCACCTACTATTTGATTCTTTCATGATCACGGCCCCAACAATGCTGCTAAAGCTAACCCTACCCTGAAGAACGACGACGACAGAGGCGATGATGGGCAAGGCAGCTTGCCACCTCCACTCCCCAAAACTTCTTCTCCCCCACCTCCCCCTCCCCTACCCAATTCATCCTCCGCACCTCCTAATCACCAACCCCAACCATCACCACCCCCCTCTGGCACCTCTACCCTTCCTCTTTTTCATGCCCCCCTTCATTTCCACCCCCATCACCCACTCTCCCCTCACAACCTCTCTTATCCCTTCAACTAGGAATGCACAGTGCATTCTGGGATATACCCTCCTCATTTGCTAAACCCCCACAACTTCTCAATGCCAGCCTCGCCACAAGACCCTCAACATCAGTAACCCCTCCACCCCCATCGTCGGCTCAGCAAATCCCCACGCAAACCCTCAAAGAAGGTCAGATCCCACAGCCGCCCCCATCTAAGCGTGACGAGGTCGCGACCCTTCGCTCAACCTCCTAAACTGGCACAATCCCCTGAACCGCACGGAGTTTGAGCAGAGGCTATAGCCATCCTGCTCGATCTCACCAACTCCAAGCTGATCCACTTACCTGCATCACCAACCACCTTGACATCAACTTCCTTCACCCGTACCTCGACGCAAAGCATCCTCAATGGTGGCGTGACCACCAACCCCGAACTTGCCAGTGGTTACCAATGGCCACCTTCCATTGCTTGCCCCATAGTGTTCAATCTTATGGGCGAGCAGTTGGCTTGGTGACCATTCCTTGCTTAACCGTTTATTTGGGAGACCTATTGCAATGCGCCATGTGCATTGAGGATCAGCCCTGACTACTTCCCAATTTTTCGATGGCGGGCTTGAAGATTCTTTCATAAAGAGAAGCAGAAGAACCCGAAGATAAAGTTTAACTTTCCATGGTTCACCCCCCATCCACGCAGCATCCGTGCACTGAAGAGAGTATGGTCCGATGCTTCCATGAGTTCATCTGCCGCTCGACCAGGTCCTCGACCCACAGCCGTGATGATCGCCACCATTCGGTTCTTCAATCTTATCATCACCGCGGCTAGACATTGTAAATATAAGCTCATGTATATAAGACATTTTATGAAATATGAAAAGGGACCATCCCATTTGTCTCACTTGAGTTTTCCTTCTCTCTCTCTTTGTCTCATTTGAGGTTATGGTTGCTTGCTTGCTTTGATTGTTGATGTATGTGAGTAGGAATGGTAATTCTTTCCTCTGTCTCCTTCTCTGCTTTCGCTTTGCTATCTACCATGTCTTATTTGCATTACTAGTGGCATGAGGTAGAGGTTGAGCTCTCTCCTTCCCTCTTTCTCTCTACCTAGCATTGGATCTCTTCTTGGGTGACACAAGGAGATTGTGGAGTGAGCCCCTAGCGGCTTCACATCAAGGAGTTAACCCTCATAGGGTTAGTCAAGTGCTATTTTCACTGGAAAGATGTTAAGGAATAACAGATATATATGGCACAATTTCAAAGGAAGCCTCCATTGCAATTTGAGTCTCATCAACTAACTCTCTCCCTCCCCCCCTGCTTCATCCATCCCACTGCCATCTCCAAAAGCCTCCATTGCAATTTGAGTCTCATCAACTTACTCTCCCCCCACCCCCCTGCTTCATCCATCCCATTGCCATCTCCACAAGCCTCTTTCAACACATCAATAGTCGAAGGACTAACTTTCTCCATTATTTCTTTTCTACTTTCCTTGAGCAACACTCGATTGCTCTTTCTTCTTGTGGTTTGTTTTTGTTTCCTTCCAGTTTTTCTCTCCATCTTATGAACACAAAACAAAAACATAAGTCAACCTTGTATGGAGAATATGAATCCTACCTTCTGCATCAAAACAACTACAACATAAGAACTTCAAAGCGACTCCATACAAAAAACAAGTCATGACATAACAATTCACACTAATGGCCATCACTTGACCATGGATTGGGCATAGAAGTGACTAAAAGCATATTAAAGATATCATATACTCATGGAAGTGATTAACATACATAGAAGTGACTGTGGCATTCACAGTGGTGGACCTAAAAACATCATATGAGAAAACATGAAAACTAAAGAATAGAACAAAATAGAATTCTTTCTGCATCAATGTCCCTACCACCAGTAGCCACATACATATTGGACAGAATGGCTTAGCTAGAAGCCATAATCAACACTTCAAGATAGCATGCATTAGGGAATGATTCAAGGTCAAGATAACCATGATGTTCAACCTAAACCCATGAATGAGACAAGCCATTTGTTGCCAAGGCCACTACCATTGGGAGCAGCCCACGTTGATGCGAGCTACTTTCCAATGGTAGGACATTGATGCTTGTTGACATGCCAAAGATCTCATAAGATGCCACCTTTTCTTGGCTGTTGAGAATGCCATCACTTGCCAGCTTTGCTTTGGTTGAGTAATGCCACTTTTCTTGGGTTGAATTATTAACCCCACTAGCAGTAGGTTTGGTGCAACTATGCTGGTTGGCCCATTATCAAAACTCAAAGTGATATTAGTAAAACTCCTGGGTAGCCAAGCCATTTGTTGTCCAAGACTACTACCATTGGGAAGTAGCCCACATTGATGCGGGATGCTTCCCAATGGTAGTGGCCTTGGCCAACATAAGGCTTGGCTAGCCACATATACTCATGCACCAACACATGACTTCCCTTGATCAGGACATTGATGCCTCCCTTATGAATGCCATGAAGCCCCTTTGTTGGCACAAAGATGTTGATCATACTCTCTTCTATTTGTATTTTCCCAACTCGCCTTCTCGTATGGTTGCAAAAACCAGATGTGTGGCCATGTTGTCAATAGTAGATTTTGATTATACTTCAAATAGCTCATGGATAGAACTTCCATCCTTTCCATGCCCATACATTATATCAAATGAGAATATGATTGGAAGCTTTGGTTACACGGTTGGCATTGTTTACACTGCCAAAGTAAATGGCTTTAGGTCTAGCTCTCTCCTATATGATTAGGAGGTTGGCGGTTTCTATGTATCCTACCCAACTATGAAACCCGTTGAATCTGATACTTACCCTCTACAGCATCATCCTCTTGTTGCTTCATTAACTACTATGCTGACTATAGCCCTTCTATGGCAAATGCAACATCCCATAGTAGTCACTGCAACTGTAGCTATGCGAGCCTATTCCATCCTGATTACACATACTTCAACACAAAATCCTAATAGCACAATAAACTATCCCTTTTGCATCGACACACCAAATTGATGCACTAAGCATAGTTATGCACTTGTGTAAGAAATAAAACACACCTCGTATACTAAACAGGCCCTAGGGGCCCATTTCCATCCAACCGTGGACACACCGATAGATTCATTCCCCGATAAGATGCATAAAAATGCTAAAATTTTTCTTGTACTTATCAAGAGATGGCACTCCTAATGCTCAATAATAAGGCAAACAATTTGTTCCTTGCTTTACAAGTGATATTGCTTATTAAAACAATGATCTTTTCAAGGAGTTGAGAGCTGGGTGTGGCAAGCTAGACATAGGTAGTTTACATGCAAAGATGGGGCATTAGCCACAACTGGGAAGAGCTCCCAAACTAATATGCAGGAGGTTACCGCCGGCTTGAGATCAATTTTCTCAGTGTAATTTTTAAGTGTGTGATTTCTTGGAGAACACCTCAACGAGTAGGAGACTATGTTATGCTAAAGGTGGAGGTGCTAAAGTGCGAGTAGAGAGCTTATAGGTATGCTAGATCTTAAGGTAGATAGAGTTGTTATTGACCCTGCCAAAAGAATTCTAAAAGAACCGTCTATATCAAGCTAGTTAACATAAGAAATTGAACAAGGACTTGCATCAGATTTTCACAAAGGATTTTACGCATTCATTAGATCAAATGGATACCTTCAATTAGAGGACTAACTCTTGCAGTAAGTCATTTGGATATTGATTCTTTCTTGTTTTTTAATGTGCCATGTGTTGGCGAAGGCCAGTACCATTGGGAAGCAGCCCGCGTCGCGGGCTACTTACCAATGGTACTGGCGTTGGCCTACTGGCTACTTACCAATGGTACTGGCGTTGGCGTATTGGCTACCCACATATATACATGCACCAACACATGGCATGGCTACCCAATGGAGATTCTTTAGGCTTGGCTACCACCACCAACAGTCCTTTGGTTCTTGAGGGATTGAGCTAGCTATCTGGTTAGCATAAATGAGAGGAGCTAAAAAAGTGCTGACTTGGTGGGTGTTCAAAAAAGGTACAAAGGGAGGGAGAGATACACAACTAGACCAGATAGCCTTCGTACTGGAGGGAGAGATCTTGTTCCCCTAATGAAGCCACAACAGAATGGAGGGAGAGATCTTGTTCCCCTAATGAAGCCACAACAGAAGCCAAACACTAGATTGGCCTTGATGATTCTATTGCCAGGATTGGTCATGCATGGTTGGTCATGCATGATTGGGCATGAATGACATAATTGTTTGATGGATTGGTCATGCATGACCTAAATAAAAAAGTGGGGTTTGAAGACATGTATAGACATGAACAGACACCATGATTTTCATACCCAAAAACACACAGCCATAGCAAAAACAAATTTAAGACAAGTTATGACACACCATGCAAGAGAGATTTTAGCAGACAAAACCTAACTAACATTACAAAAAAAAGGGCTGGAAGCGAGCCCACATTGATGTCGGCCACTTCCAGCTCTCTTTTTTTTTGAATTGTTCCCATATCATGTGCAAACACTTTGATCAAACACCATGATTTCCATACTCAAATACAAGTAGCCATAGCAAAAAAAAATTAAGACAAGTTGTGAAAACACCACACAAGAGAGATTTTAGCAAACAAAACCTAACTAACATTACAAAAAAAAGGGGCTGAAAGCGGCCTGCCCCAACATGGTGGGCTGCTTCCAGTCCCTTTTTTAAGAAGTGGAGACCATGGTTACTCAAAAAATACCATGCATTGCTCTTAGCCATGGCAAATAAAGCGAACGGCGGCACACATGCGATTTAGCACATGTCAACAATAACTCATGAATTCAAAGCAGTAGAGGCGATTCAATTGAAAAGGGAGGTTCACAAAATAACTTTTGAAAGAGATCGGATGTCTTGTTTGGGGGAGAGAGTGCCAGTCCACTTCAGTCTATGGAGGAGAGAGTTGCTTGAGAAGGGAGCACAACAGTAACTAAGAGAAAGATGAAGTGAGAAAGAGATAGAAATGTAGGGTCATCATAACTCTTGGGCAGCCGGGTAGAGTCTACATAAGTTTTGGGCAGCTAGTTAGTGTCATCATAACTATTGGCTGGTAGTGTCTACATAACTTTTGGGCAGTCGGATACGAAGTCGTCCAAGGTCCCACACTCGGGACCTCGCCCACGGATATCCGGACAAGAGACTAATCCATCGGTTTTTCCAAAATCGAATCCGAAAAAACTTCCGTTGCCCAGAAAGCACGCGCAATTCCACCAGGATAACTTTTCCCTAACGTAGTCAAAAGCCTTAACTAATTGAGCTCATCTGACCGAACCCATAAGTCCCATAGTCAGATCAAGGAACAGATTGCACTTGGATCATAGAGACCAACACTTTTTTCCTCATCGAGAGGTACAGCCTTTGATTCTTTTTCTATAGAACAATTTTTGTCTAGGATTTACTTCATCTATCGTACTATACAGAAATTGAGTCTCAATTTAGGGATCCATCAGTCCAATCTAACCCCATCCAGTCCCATGGGTTAGCCAACCACCCTACCACTGTAGTGATGGGATCCAATTAGGAATTTGGTTAGGTTTTGTCTCGGGTACCATGGAAAAGAGTTCCCATGCCCCCTAGCCGGATGTTCATGCAAACATAAAACTAGTCACACCACTTACACACCTAATATGAAATTGCCTTTTTCTTAGCATCAGCTATCTTTAAAACAATCCTTTAATGAAACCATTGTGTCACTGATCACAATCCTCAAAATCTATGGTTGAATCCTTATTTCCAATTATTCCTTCATCGGTGTACTTATGGCATCATTGGCAACCAGAACGCTCACCACCTGTTCACACAAGGGCCTTTTCGATAGTTCCTAGCACATAGTAACCGGCAATATATTCACAGAACAAAATAGAATCTTCGTGGAAGATCAACAAGATCAACCAACAGATCTATATAAAAGAGTCATGGACTCATCCGTTGAGGACCAACAAGGTCAATCAACCAGATCCATGCCCGGTTTCAGAAAACAACTCTTACTCCTTGTTCCAATATCTTCCACGACGCACGTGTGGGTATCTTCGGCGACCCAGAGCCTGAGCACTATATGGTTAGCACCCTCTAGGATCCTTCACAGGTCACCTAGCGCTTCACTCATAGGCCGCTTCCTTGGTCCCTCATCCACCGTACCGGAAGCTCACCATTTAAATCAAACCGAGATAGGTCAAGACCTCGGCCGACCTTGCTACGCGAGACGTCCTCCATTGACTCTCCATTAGCAGTTGCAACTTTATCAGTTAGGTCTCCACGACCTTAATCACAAGACGATCAAAATGCTTCCCTAGCATTCTTGACATAAAACAGTCATTTACAAACAGGTTACAAATACAGTTTCTATAATGAACTCTCATCTTTCCACATTATCTCTCATCAGTCCACATTACTTATTCCACATTCCATTCATATATGTACTCATTCTCATCCAATCACATAATTTTCCATCTCATCACCTCAGATTCATTCACATCACATATCATATATTCACATCCCTATTCACATGTCATCACATCTCATCCATTCACTTATATCGACGACACATCATTTCACATACACATTCGCATTCATTATTCTACATACACATCTACATTCGTACATCCACATCATACATCTAATTCCACATCCGCATTCATACACACATCCATATCCACATCCATACATCCACATCCACATTCATACATATACATCCATATCCACATCCATACATCCACATCCATATCCACATCCACATCCATACGTCTATTTTCACATCCACATCCACATACATACATCCACATCCACATCTACATCTATACATCCACATCCACATCTACATCTATACATCCATACATCCATTTTCACATCCTCATTCATACATCCACATCTATACATCCACATCCACATTGATACATCCATCTCCACATCCACATCCATATATCCATTTCCACATCCACATCCACATACATACATCCACATCCACATCTACATCCATACATCCATTTGCACATCTTCATTCATACATCCACATCCACATACATACATCCACATCTAAATCCACATACATACATCCATACATCCACATCCACATCCACATCCACATCCACATCCATACATCCATTTTCACATCCACATTCATACATCCACATCCACATACATACATCCATACATCCACATCCACATCCACATCCACATCCACATCCATACATCCACATCTAAATCCATACATCCATTTTCACACCCACATTCATACATCCACATCCACATACATACATCCACGTCCACAACTACATCCATACATCCACATACACATCTACATCCATACATCCATTTTCACATCCTCATTCATACATCCACATCCACATCCCCATTCACATTCATACATCCACATCCACATCCATCTACATCAACCCACATCCACATCCACATCCATCTACATCAATCCATTCACATTCATACATCCACATCCACATCCATCTACATCAACCCACATCATTCACATCAAACCACATCATCCATTCACATCCGATTCACATGCCGTCATTCATTCACATCCTAATTCACACATCACATCCATTCATTCCTTTTCATTTATCTGATTCATATCACTTCCATCCATCTATTTACATCTATCTGATTCCTATCACATCTCATCACACCTATTTATAGAATGTAAAAGAATTTTAATTTTTTGATATAAAGATTCTTAACGCATCTAATTAGGCATAAAGACGACTTTAGTAGGTATAACACTTTTATAAAAATCCTTATATGCATCTATTTCGACATAAATTTAATTTTATGAAAAATAACGCTTTCGAATTAAAAATAAATCTTTTATGTATTTTACTATGCATAAATTTTATTTTAATGAGAATAACACTTTCAAAATAAAAATAAATCTTTTATGCATTTTACTATGCATAAATTTCAATTTTAATGAGAATAACACTTTCAAAATAAAAATAAATCTTTTATGCATTTTACTATGCATAAATTCAATTTCAATAAAAATAATACTTTCGAAATAAAAATAAATCTTTTATGCATCTTTCTATGCTTAAAATCAAAATTGATGAAAATAACTCTTTTGGAATAAAAATAAAATTTTTTATACATCTATTTATGCATAAAATCAAAATTGATGAAAATAACTCTTTTAAATTAAAAAAAATTCTTCATGCATCTTTCTATGCATAAAATCAAAATTGATGAAAATAACTCTTTTGAAATTTAAAAAAAAATATATACATCTATTTATGCAAAAAATCGAAATTGATGAAAATAACTCTTTTGAATTAAAATTAAAATTCTTCATGCATCTTTCTATGCATAAAATCAAAATTGATAAGAATAACTCTTTTAGAATTAAAAAAGATTCTTTATGCATCTATTTATGCATAAAATTAAAATTGATAAAAATAACTCTTTTGAATTAAAAATAAAATTTTTTATGCATCTATTTATGCATAAAATCAAAATTGATAAGAATAACTCTTTTGGAATAAAAATAAAATTATTTATGCATAAAATTAAAATTTATGAAAATAACTCTTTTGAATTAAAAATAAAATTCTTTATGCATCTATTTATGCATAAACTCAAAATTGATGAAAATAACTCTTTTGAATTAAAATTAAAATTCTTCATGCATCTTTCTATGCATAAAATCAAAATTGATAAGAATAACTCTTTTAGAATTAAAAAAGATTCTTTATGCATCTATTTATGCATAAAATTAAAATTGATAAAAATAACTCTTTTGAATTAAAAATAAAATTTTTTATGCATCTATTTATGCATAAAATCAAAATTGATAAGAATAACTCTTTTGGAATAAAAATAAAATTATTTATGCATAAAATTAAAATTTATGAAAATAACTCTTTTGAATTAAAAATAAAATTCTTTATGCATCTATTTATGCATAAACTCAAAATTGATGAAAATAACTCTTTTGAATTAAAAATAAAATTCTTTATGCATTTATCCATGCATAAAATCAAAATTGATAAAAATAACTCTTTTGAAATAAAAATAGATTTCTTTATGCATCTTTCTATGCATAAAATCAAAATTGATGAAAATAACTCTTTTGAAATTAAAATAAAATTATTTATGCATCTATTTATGCATAAACTCAAAATTGATGAAAATAACTCTTTTGAATTAAAAATAAAATTCTTTATGTATTTATTTATGCATAAAATCAAAATTGATAAAAATAACTCTTTTGAAATAAAAATAGATTTTTTTATGCATCTTTCTATGCATAAAATCAAAATTGATGAGAATAACACTTTTGGATTAAAATAAAGTCTCTATGCATCTTTCCATACATAAATCCAATTTAGTAGGAATTACACTTTTAGAATAAAAGAATTTCTCTTATGCATCTAATTTATGCATAAAATCCATTTATGATGAAAATCACACTTTTAATATAAAAATAAATCTTTTATACATATGTTTATGCATACAAATCATTTATGATGAAAATCATACTTTTAATATAAAAAAATCTTTAATGCATACAAATCATTCATGATGAAAATCACACTTTTAATATATATCAAAAAATCTTTTATGCATAAGTTTATGCATACAAATCATTTATGATAAAAATCACACTTTTAATATATATAAAAAAATCTTTTATGCATACAAATCATTTATGATGAAAATCATTCTTTTAATATAAAAGAATTTCTTTTATGCATCCATTTATGCATAAAAGCATTTATGATGAATATAACACTTTTATAATCAAATTAACAATTTCAATATGCTTCCTTCTATGCATAGAATTTAATTCTAAAGAAAGTAATACTTTTTTAATAAAATATTTTTAGTACGTATTTTTCTATACCTAGGATGAAAAATAACACTTTAAGAATACATATACGATGGGAATTACTCTTCTTGAATTAAAAAAGTAAAACTTATTTTACACAATTTTAAAAAATTTCGCTATAACCTCCTTTGTATGGCTGACCATTTTTCAATTTTTAACTCTAAAATTAATTAGAATTTCACCAAGAGTATTTAAATCATTCTAATGTAAATATTTTCTACTTATTTAAGAGAAACATTATGAAAAACTTGATTTTATTCAATCATTCATCTAGGATAAAGAATGGTTGGATTTACTAAAGAAGAGGGGGGAATACTTTTTTTCAATGAGACATAACATCATATTCATCTTAGAGAAGACAAAAATCATAAAAACCATAAAATGAAATAGAAAAGAGAATAATCTCCAACTTACAAAGAATTTGAATGCTTTCCTTTGGCTTGATGGTTTGAGGGATCTACTCTTGTTTAAAACAAGAGTGGCCACCAATCTTTAGAAGAGGGAAAGGTCAAAAACTAATGAATTATGAGTAAATTCATAGTTTTTGGCTCTTGGAAGAAGCAGGGTAACAGTGCAAAAAACACTATTAAGCTTCAACAAAGGGGGAGGCTTCTATTTGTAGGAAAAAGTGAGCTCTTAACCAAGCAAACTGATTCTAGAATTTTTTGGATCACTCTGGTCAATTTTTGACCATTTTTAGGTCAGTTTTGCTCACTTTTTGGATCTAGTTGAAACAGGAGAGAGAAGAGTTAAAAATATCTCATTATTTGGGAGTTTAAAACTCATTCAAGCATGTAAAATAGGCACCTCCTTCATGAGAATAATTCTCCCATACTGAGGTGTCAAAAATGCATCATTTCTTCTAAATATCTCTTTTTTAACTATTAACCACCTTGTCCTTAGTCAACTCTTCATCTTATTGGAGTATTTACTTATTTTTGAGGGGATTTTCTTTATTTCTTCTATTTGTCTTCTCTACACATTTGGATGAATCTGATTGGTCCCTCAAAACCTTAATTTAAAATTTTTAAAAAATCTGGACCCCTAGGGTAAGGCCTCTTGAACAGATTATACTTGATTTCTAATGCACCTTCTAGAAATCTTTTTAATAAGATGAGAAATTTTTCTATCGAAAAATATTCAAAATCTGAATAATCTCTCTCTAGAATATTTTCTCTCTCTAGGCCAAAACAGGCAGAAACAAGATCTTTTATATTTCTGAAGAGGGGATTGATTACAGGGGAAGATACTAAACATCATGAGGGGCTGGGGAGGAATCTTACAGTCCTACTTACATTTATTAAAATGATTCTCTTTCAATGGAATTTGGATTCATATATTTTACATAGATGGCATGCTTGAATTAGAACGAGGCAAGGGTCTTCCTTTTCATGGATAGAATTAGTTGGAGAGAGAGAGAGAGAGAGAGAGAGAGAGAGAGAGAGAGAGAGAGAGAGAGAGAGTCGAATTAAGTTAAGTCGAGTTATCATTACTAGGTAAGATGCACATTTCTGGGTGGACGTGGGTGTTGAGATATTTCTGGGTGGACGTGGGTGTTGAGATATCGAGCTCATCTAGTGAGGCGGTGGACATTGATGACCCACCTGGGGGATAGGCCCCACACTTACACCACTAGCATGGTTGGTGAGATCATGGGTGATATGCGGCCAGTGGGATGACAGGCTATGTGACAGCCATTCTAGAGACTAGCATAGTTATAGCGCCAGCTCATTTAGTTGGGTTCACATTATAGAGAACCCTATTATGTATTCGGTTGAGTACCTTTCATTGTGTGTACTCTTATCTTTGTATATGGTGTGTTGAGTGAAGAAGAAGAAGATTTTCAGACTCTCACCTTTTGTGTTCTCTATCAGGGTTTTGTGAGTGTGTGTGTGCTTGCAAGAACTCAAACTCTCTTCTCCCGTGCATCTTTTCATGGTATCAGAGCCTGGTTCATGCTAAGGACTGAGCTGCAAACAAGAGAAGCACAGGAAGCGGTACGAGGGTAAGAGCTTCAACTACTCTTCCGACTACACCCTTGTCGGGAGCTCTATGGGAGGCACCGGCAAATGATCTCTCATTGAGGAGCTTTCTTCGTGGGAGTAAAGCTATAGGGCTACTATAGTGTTTTGGACATAGTTTCTTAGGCCGAAAACGTGGTTTGGGCGCGTCAGGACCTCTGTTTTTTTAAAACATGCAATTTCAAGCACCACGGGTAAGTCATCAATTCTCTACAGAACTTTGTTTTAAGAACTACAGGAAGACAGATTGGTTGTGCAGACATTGTGTGTGCTGCAAGGAGGTCAACAGTTGCCATTGGGTGTATGTATGCACATTGAGGTCACTGGTTGTGACCTCAATGTGACATTTGAGTGTAGTACAGTACCGCTGTAGAAAATACAGCAATTTGTGCTACACTCAAATGTCACTGGTTGTGACATTTGAGTGTAGTACAGTACCACTGTAGAAAATACAGCAGTTTGTGCTACAGGACAAAATAGAGTACTGTTTCTAGTAAATTTGTGTGTCTGACAAGATGTCAAATGATGGCATAATCTAGATTGTTGCTGAAAAGCTTAATAAGACCAACTTCCATGCTTGGAGGTTCAGGTTGATGAATTTCCTGATGGGAAAGGGTTATTGGGACTACATAGAAGGTGAGCATGAAGAGGCACCAAAGATATCGGAGATCAATCCGACTACTGCAGATGTGAAAGAGTTCAAGGATTGTAACCAAGGAGCCATAAAATTTATGTATTGGCTCTCTATCAGTATACAGGACACTATGATTGGGCACATTCAGGATGCCAAGTCCCCCAAGGAGGCATGGGACACCTTGATAAAACTCTATGAAACAAATACCAAGGCACGAAAGATACAGTTGAATAATGAACTTCATACTATGGAGAAAAAACATTCCCAATTTCATAGATTTGGTGTCTATGTTGATTATAGAAGAGGAGCTTGGGTGAAGACCAACAGTCTTCACAAAACAAAAATAGTTCAGAGCAACAAGCCCTCTACACAAGTTCAGGAAGAGGACGAGGTAGAGGAGGCCATGGACGCAGCCAAGGAGGTGGCCGAACAGGTAATCAGATTTATGGCCAGCAGCAGCAACAACAGTCCCAGAATTCACAACAACAACAACACGCAGGTGGAAGAGGCCAATTCAGAGGCAAGGGGAGTCAAAGAGGTCATGAAAATTGGCAAAGGCAGTATAATGATACACGTGGATACTTTTATTGTGGTAAGCCTGGACATGTGCAGATAGATTGTTATAAGAAGCAGGCTGACATGCAAAATGAAAAATTACAGTCAAACCACTATGTATCCTCGAGCAGAAACAATGAGAATAATGAAAGGTTGTTTGTTATGCAGCAAGTCGTTAATGCCATGTCTGAAAATGTTAAAGCAGCACATAAAGATGATGTATGGTACGTTGATTCAGGTGCTTCAAACCACATGACAAGTCATGGGGAGTGGTTCAAGGAGATGAAAAACCTTGAAAGACCAGGTTTTGTGGAAACAGGGGATGACACTGCTCATCCAGTTGCCCATGTTGGAGATATGTCATTGTCTATGCAGGATGGCAAAGTGAAGTACCTTGGAGATGTACTTCATGTTCCGAACATAACAAAGAATCTGGTTTCAATTGGCCAGATGATTGAGCAGGGTTTGCAGGTTCGGTTTAACCCTGATGGTTGTTATGTTGAAGACTTTAAAGACAAGTGCAGATTGGTTGCAAAAGGTAATAGAGTGGGCAGAATGTTTATGTTGAATGTAAACATGCCTGAAGTGAGTGCTGCGATGTTTGCAAATGGTTCAAGAATTGTTGCAGACACAGACATTTGGCATAAAAGAATTGGACATGTGAATGTGCAGAGGATGAAGTCTATGCAGATTACAGGAATTGTGACAGGGCTGCCAAAGTTTAAAGTTGAAGGTATATGCGGAAAATATGTGAAGCATGCCAATTTGGAAAGCAAACAAAGCATGTATTTCCACATATTAGAAATGTGAGCAGAAATGCACTAGATGTTGTGCATTCAGATGTATGGGGTCCTACGAGAAGACCATGTCTATGGGAGGCTGCAGGTATTATGTGACATTTATTGATGACCGCACAAGGAAAGTGTGGGTATACTTCATGAAGGAGAAGGGTGAGGTGTTCATTCACTTTCAGAATTTCAGAGTTATGGTTGAAAAGCAAACAAGGAAATATGTAAAGTGCCTAAGGTCAGATGGAGGAGGAGAGTACTTCTCCAACATATCCTGCTGAAGGGCTTGAAATTCTTCCTCTGAAGGAAGAGAAGCTTCAATCTCCTTGGCTTTTCCTGCTGAAGGGCTTGAAATTCTTCCTCTGAAGGAAGAGAAACTTCATTCTCCTTGGCTTTTTTAAAGCACAAGGACATTGCTTCTGGGGCCTCTAAGAAGTTTTCTATCACTTCTGTGTCCAATGCGAGAAATTCATCCTTATGCTCATTCTCTACATCGAGAACATCGGAGGCAGCTTCACAACCGTCTGCTATTATAACAAGGCAGTAATCCTCCCTAAAATTGTAGAGTTTTTAAATGTGGGAAAAGAGGAGGTAATACGTCCCATTAATTAGGAAGGACGGTAGCCCAGGCATGAAAAAACTGGACGCTCCCCATGGACGGATGACATTCGTTCATCCATGATGGTGTTGGCCTCTAACTCTACCACATCAAATTTTGTGCTGAGAAGTTCCTTCTCCTTCTTAGATGACACAAGGTCCAGGACCTCTTCTTCTACAGAATGAGCACTTGAAATAAAGGACTGATATGATTTATGAGTCCTTCCTTTGAGCTCCTCTTTTGTGTAGTCCTCCTTGAAATAAAGGACTGTTATGATTTATGAGTCCTTCCTTTGAGCTCCTCTTTTGTGTAATCCTCCTTATCAGCATGAAGAAAGAGATAGGCAACAAACCTAAAATGATATTCTAGCAACCTCCATTTCTTGCCATCATGCACTGGGCACATGTCAACACAAATCTTGATACGTTGATCATCTGAGTAAGTGTCCCACCTCTTCAACATGCTTAAATTCTGAGACGAGGTGACTGTGAGGCTTGACATGTGGACATACGTAATAGACCCATAAGAGACGCGGTCCCTCCGCCCGACCAACCTGCAATAATCTGTCCACTCTCCCTCCAGGGATGTCCTTGCCATGTCCTTGATAATCTCCTCTAGACTGAAAGGAATGTTGAATATAGGCTCTACATGATGGCAAAGGGATTTCTCCTGCCCAGCCCTCCTCAGTAGCAGCAAATCAAACAGATGCTCTGTGGTACTAGGCTCATCCTTAAACTCCTCAGCAATAAATCATCCACATCATCTACAGCATTGCACAAGTGAGAACCCTTAACCTCCATCGCTTCTCTGATCCGGGGAAGATGAGGAGTAGTCGGAAGAAATGAACACGAATTGGAGCCTTTCTTAAGTAACTGGAGAGTAATGGGATAATTCCAGTAAATAATCTAAATGAATAATAAGATATTCTACCACTTACCCCATATTTTCCACCCTTCTCGCCAAAAAGGCTCGAAACACCTTGATAATTCCATCGATTACCCATTGATCAAAAAATACAACTAGCTTACTTAGAAAGACATTGTAGTAATAATCGATGTAACACCACGATTAAGTGACCAACCTTGAATGGAATGTCCGAGTGGAATCCGTTCACCGTGCGATAAGGAGATAGCAACGACGCCGGAATGCACCTATGACACCGTGGATGGTATGGCCTTGAATGACTCGCACGGTATGGAAAGCAAGAAAATTTCAAGTGCAAAGAAAAGCAGAAAAAAACTCGCACCATATTTAATGTCAAATAATAGGGCTGACGTCACATGATTGAGGATCAAACGCCATGTAATGAAGGGCTTACATCATCGTCGATTCACGAATTGCCACATGTAGGGCTAACGCAGTCAACGCATGATTGCGTTTTGCTCTATAAAAAGGAGGAATATTTTCTTTTCCACAGTTTTTTTCACGATTTTTTCCAATTGTGTTTCTCCACACTTTGCTTGTGCAGCTCGCTCAATCGATCCATCCCAGCCCTTGTTTCAAGCACTTGTAAGTTTTTCTCTCTCTTCCCCTTTTCTTTCGTTGATTTCGTTCATGGTGCGATATGGCTATTCTCCATGTGAAATCAAATCGACATATCGCTCTGGACGGTTGGGTGAGTTTTATTGATAAGAGATTTCGTTCATGGTGCGATATATCTATTCTCCATGTTTTCAAATTGAAATATCGCTCCGTGGTGGCTGGGTCTGAAAATTTTATTGATAAGTTCTTGTTTCATTCACCATGCGATATATTTATTCTCCATATTTTTGAATTGGAATATCACTCCGTGGATGGGTCTGAAAATTTTATTTATAAGTTCTTGTTTTGTTCACCGTGCGATATATCTATTCTCCATATTTTTGAATTGGAATATCGCTCTGTGGACGGGTCTGAAAATTTTATTTATCAGCTCTTGTTTCGTTCACCGTGCAAAAAGAACGTTGGTCTAGATTTGGATTCCCCTTATCGCGCGGTGGATGGTGGTTGTGTGACTTGGCTAATTACTCTACCTTCTCTTTTCTAGTGCTGTAATGGCATGCAAAAAACAGACCGTTAGGAGAGTTTCAGTGCCAGAGCTAGATCCAACGCCCAATCCATCACCGAATCCAGTTCCGGTTCCAGATATTCTAGAGAAAACAGATCGTCAGGACGTCTTAAGTGAACCTATGCTTCCTGATGTCAAACCCAGCACCAGCAGGAACATTTCAAAGGCCAGGGTCACTTTGCAGAGGCAAAGAAAAATGTTTGCAGAGATAAGGAAGGCGCAGGCGGCTGTCAATCTCCTCATCCCCAAAGCTCCTTTCTTGAGGATTGTCAGATTCATAAGCGACAGAATAAAGTGGAAAGGTTACTTAAAATGGTAGAGTAGCACCGTCGCATGTCTTCAAGAGTCATGTGAGGACTTCCTTATAGACTTATTAAATGATAGTAACATTTGAGCTGTCCATGCCATGAGGGTCACCCTAATGGACAAGAACATGACATTAGTAAGTAGAGTTAGGTATAGGTATGATAAGTTCATGCGACCTCTACCATTCAAGGATAGGAAGGCAGCAAAAATCCTCTCCATTCCTCTTGCTTTGAAGCGGAATAGGGCTTCTGACAGGGTGGTTATTGAAGAAGTGACAACAGCAGGTCCACAAGGGCTTAAGAGGCTTGTAAAGGGGGCAGATCTGAAAGGAAAGGAGACATTAGAAGAGAATGTCGATAGGGATGATTTGGCAGAAGACCTTCTAAAGTTGGAGGGAGAGAATAACGACAGACTTAAGGCGGTGCCTGGTCAGATTATATGCAATGTCTCGTATAGCATCAAGCAGGAGGATTACCTCCATATCGCTCCAACGGATGTTTATATGCTCCTTGAAAAGAATAGAGAGATCAATGACAGTATTGTGCTTACTTGTTTAAGGTGTGTACTCTTCGCCTTTTTTTGAATGCTTTCTTATTTTGATTTCTTTTTCCCTTTCCTAATGTTTTTAATTCAATCTGCAGGGTACTGTTGAAAGAGATTTTGCCAGACCAGGCAAAGCAAGTATATATTTGTGATCCTTTGGTATCAACTATCCTGATTGACCCGTTGAGGTCTAACGAGGACCTTGCTTTTTATTTCCAGGGAGTTAGTCGGGGTACCTGCTTTGTTGTGCTACCATATATAGAGAAGTATGTGTTTTCTTTGGAGAAGCGTATGTGTAGTGTGGCACGAGCTTTGAGATACCAAAATGAGACACTAGATTCTACTATATTGCACTTGAATGTGTCATCCTTATGTATCCCTTCTATAGTCCTCTCCACTGGTCTCCAAGCAAGGCTACCATGTCATCACCTAATACCTTCTTGCACACAAACATGGTAGGTGTTTGTGAGAAACAAAATTGATTGAACATCTTGGCAAAAAGATGTATTGGGCATACTCAACTAAGACTCCCAGATCGAGAGGGCTTTGGAAACTTCAAAGACCCTTGTATATCACAAAGCATCTTTGATTTCATGACCATTACAGTCCAAGCATCTGGAATTGGCCATTCTATCAAAGATAGGGGTGGAGATGTGATTATCTGTATCTTACCAAACCCACCGTCCTACTTTGGCACCAAATAGGAGTGCCGATAAAAGAAGACCTCGTCCTTAAGAAGTTCTGCACTTGTTTTACAAGAAAACATTACCTGACCAATGTTTGCATGCAATGCTTGAAATGTTCTGGGTAAGGCTTTCCAATGGCTGCTCCTCTACCATGTTTAAAGGAAAAATATCTATAAACAAGAAATAAGTTAACTTAGATTGAAACATCTCTGTCAGAAAATCTCACATGTCCCTTTCTACCTGCGATACTTACAATTGTATGGAAATAGAGTTTGTTGGTGGCGAAGATGGATATCTCGTGCTGTGTAAACATGTGGTACCATGGCCACTAGTTTTCCATTGCTTGCCTTCTTGAAGCCTTGTAAACAACCTTTCCAATGGTGCTCCAATACATTTCGCCGTCGAACTCGGTGAGGCCCGATTTCAACAGGCTATAGATAAACCCAAGCGCTCTTACAAAATGCCTCTCCCACCCAAGCACCATCATCATCCTTCTTGTTGTGCAAGGATATCTCCTCAATCTTGTCTTTTGGTCTTCTTAGTGCGGCCATATCTTCTTGGAAGCTAGAGTAGAAAGGTCCTGTTTAGAGTAAAAAGGAAAGAGACGTGCAGACTAGGGTTTTACAGGAGCCTTGAAGATGAAAGAGATGGAGCTCCGAGAAGGAAGGGAGATTAAGATGGAGGAGAAAGTTTAGGGTTTCGGGCTTTGATGGTTTCATTAGGGTTGGGTAAATGAGATAGAGATGGAAGAGAAAGGGAGGAAGAGTTTAATTTGGACGTTCAAGAGGGAAAGCGGACTTGAAAATGAAACTTTTGATACAATGAAATTTGAGATGGGTTTTTGGGGAAAAATGTGAGTTTTGGGGGGATCTCAAAAATTTCAAAATTTTAAGGATTTTTTGAGCCACAAAAATGGTGGGACCATACCTACCCTAAACCCCCTACTTTGTTAAAGGGACAAGTGTAATTATTAGTACTAAAAGCCTCTATAGCCTAGTCTCCCTCCCTATATAAATTTAACTAAAATCTTTCATAAAATATACATTATTTTAGCATTCCATTTTTTTTCTCTAAATCATTGGAGTACAATCTTGCTGTCGTCCCGTCAGACTTTTTTCTTCAATAGAAGTTAAGATTCACTTTTTGAGGTTTCCTATTGTAGTCAAGCTTTTTTTCCTTGTATAAAAATTAAGTTTGTGGTTGGACGATCAACGGTGATATATTCACAAAAACAAACAACATGTGTCTTCATGTTCATTATAAATCATTGCCCCATCACTCGAAATGCGATCTTGCTCGTGAAATCGCCATCCTCGATATTGAGAAGCATTTAGTATGGACAACAAGGCTAGTGGTTGCTTTAGCACACCAAGAGAATAGGTTGTGGTGTTGGGTTTTCATGATACCAACAATGAACTAGGTCATGGTTCCCATGGCATTAGTAATGAGCATAAAATTATTGTTATATAGGCATTAGCATTGGGCACTCCGTACTTGTATGATTTTGGCGACGCTAGTAATGAGCATAAAATTGTTTTTGTTATCCATGCATTACCATTGGACACACCGTACTTCTATGATTTCGGTGACAAAGTGCACACCAAACTATATCTCTTCGTGGGAACATGTAACGCGCGGAAGCTCTGGGTAGTCTTCTTTCAGCCCTAAACACTCTTGAAGACCTTCTGATGCAAAAACGCACCATGATGCAAAAACGCAGGTAGAGAGAGAGAGTAGAGAGAGAGAGTGAGAAGTGCTGGAATTTCAGTATATACTATGTACAAAAAAAGGTACAGATCTTTACAGCCATAGGCTGCCTTCATAAAAAGGTTCCTAACCCTAAATTCTGTCCCCTATGGGACCTCCTATTGACTCACACCCCTAGTGGGTGGAATGAGTAAAACATGGAGCACTTGGTGCCTTTTATAGCACTCTTGGACAAGGTAGGAGCTGGCCGACTGCTGGTCGGCCAGTTTTAATTCATTAAATCCCTTTAATTCAGCCGACTGGTCCTGGTTCTGGCGCCTGCCTGCTGCCCTTATCTGCTGGCTCAGCCGACCACTCCAGTATGCTGCCGACAGCTCTTTGACCATGCTGATGTCAGCCGACAGCATCCCTTTGGTTCTTTCTCCAAGCCCGGAAGCTTCGGAGAAGGATCGGTACTTCAAAACTCAGAAAACAACACTCTTTTCGCGACGGAATTAACGCACAACTGAAAGACGATGTGCAGGAAAATAGAGAGAGAAGGGGGAGATGGAGCAGGACACAGTATTGGGTCCCAATTACCCTCTGTAGGGCCCCCACCACAGATGGTGTATTTGCTTTATTAGAATGATGTAAATCTGAAAACAAATACAAAGTACTTGACCTTTTCTTGGCTGGAAAACCTGCCCTTGAGCTTCAGTCCTTCACCCCTTAGCTTTAGCAAACCCTTGGCTGTCCTGGCCCTTGAATGCTTGAAGCTCTGGGTAGTCTTCTTTCAGCCCTAAACACTCTTGAAGACCTTCTGATGCAAAAACGCACCATGATGCAAAAACGCAGGTAGAGAGAGAGAGTAGAGAGAGAGAGTGAGAAGTGCTGGAATTTCAGTATATACTATGTACAAAAAAAGGTACAGATCTTTACAGCCATAGGCTGCCTTCATAAAAAGGTTCCTAACCCTAAATTCTGTCCCCTATGGGACCTCCTATTGACTCACACCCCTAGTGGGTGGAATGAGTAAAACATGGAGCACTTGGTGCCTTTTATAGCACTCTTGGACAAGGTAGGAGCTGGCCGACTGCTGGTCGGCCAGTTTTAATTCATTAAATCCCTTTAATTCAGCCGACTGGTCCTGGTTCTGGCGCCTGCCTGCTGCCCTTATCTGCTGGCTCAGCCGACCACTCCAGTATGCTGCCGACAGCTCTTTGACCATGCTGATGTCAGCCGACAGCATCCCTTTGGTTCTTTCTCCAAGCCTTGCTTCAGTCTGCACTGCAGAGGTGCTCTGAGTTCTGTGCTCCATCATCCTGACTTTATCTGGTTCCTAGTCTTTATCTGGCTGCCTCTTCTGGATCTAGCCCTGAGCATGTCCATGGCATCTGTGATGCACATGACATCCCCCTCTGCTAAACTTGATGACGGGAATCCAACCTGCTCTTGGATGACTGTCATCATCCCAATCCTGTTCCGAAGTCCCTCTGTCATCATCCATCCCTGGCAAACCTTTTTTCTCTGAAAATTCGTTCTGTTCTCCAAACCACTCTGTCTCTGATGAAGGTCTATGCATCTGGTCTTCCTCTAGTCCACAATCCATTCCTGCCCCTGGCTCTGAACACGGTCTTGGTCTGGAACTGAGTCTGACACTCTCACATCACCCTTGGAGGATCAACCTCCCTTGGGACCGTTCCCTTAGAACCTATCTGGCTCACGGAATTGCCATCCCTATCTGGCACTGTGGAACACCACCAACACACCTCCTGGGAGTTCTTCCCGATCTGTGTTCCCGCCTTGGGCTTCGCATCCGTGTACTTTCCTGTACCTTGGACCTGTACACCATCATCTGGGACTGAATCAGTGTTTAGCTTTGCTGAGCCTGATGCTCTGATACCAATGTAACACGCGGAAGCTCTGGGTAGTCTTCTTTCAGCCCTAAACACTCTTGAAGACCTTCTGATGCAAAAACGCACCATGATGCAAAAACGCAGGTAGAGAGAGAGAGTAGAGAGAGAGTGAGAAGTGCTGGAATTTCAGTATATACTATGTACAAAAAAAGGTACAGATCTTTACAGCCATAGGCTGCCTTCATAAAAAGGTTCCTAACCCTAAATGCTGTCCCCTATGGGACCTCCTATTGACTCACACCCCTAGTGGGTGGAATGAGTAAAACATGGAGCACTTGGTGCCTTTTATAGCACTCTTGGACAAGGTAGGAGCTGGCCGACTGCTGGTCGGCCAGTTTTAATTCATTAAATCCCTTTAATTCAGCCGACTGGTCCTGGTTCTGGCGCCTGCCTGCTGCCCTTATCTGCTGGCTCAGCCGACCACTCCAGTATGCTGCCGACAGCTCTTTGACCATGCTGATGTCAGCCGACAGCATCCCTTTGGTTCTTTCTCCAAGCCTTGCTTCAGTCTGCACTGCAGAGGTGCTCTGAGTTCTGTGCTCCATCATCCTGACTTTATCTGGTTCCTAGTCTTTATCTGGCTGCCTCTTCTGGATCTAGCCCTGAGCATGTCCATGGCATCTGTGATGCACATGACAGAACAGGTGTGGGTGATGTGCTAGAGGTGCTTAATGGGGATGGCCTTGAGGTTTCCTAAACTGTTGTTGTCAAGGAATCAGCATTAGACACTCCATACTTGTATGATTTTGGCGATAGATTGCACACCAAACCATATCTCTTCATGGAAATAGGTGTGGGTGCCATGGTTGAGGTGCTTATTACTAGGGATAGTCTTGAGGTTGACCTTGGGTGGCTATTCCCTACCAATGTTGGCCTTAACAATTTAGCAGCAACTTGTTCATGTTCATGTCCACAACTAGGACTCTCACTATTGTGATGGTAATGAGCATAAAATTATTGTTGTCAAGACATGATCATTGGACACTACGTACTTGTATGATTTCAACGATAAATTGCACACCAAACCGCATCTCTTCGTGGAAATAGGTGTGGGTGTGCTTTTGGAGGTGCTTACTGGGAATGGTTTCGCTTGGCTGTCCCTAACAATGCTAGCCTAAACAATTTAGTAGAATATCTGCCAACTCATTCACATTCATTTCCTTGACTAGGACTCTTGCTGGTGCTAGTTGAGAACCCTTGGCCCATGATGAGGCTTTGGATAATGTGTCCCCTATCTCTTGGTTTAGGTGAACTTCTACATCCTTATCTTGTAGGTTGTTTACCAGGTGTGTTGCCTCGCATACAACACTCAAATATGTATTTTCTAGACCTATAGAGATGGTTGCGAAGCCTCTTTCTCTCTTCCAGATCTTCATAACTTTGTATTCATGACTTCCATAGCCTTCTTCACACTAGGTGTCCTCATTGCTGGAAGCCCAAGCTCCTCATCAAGGCTCATCTCCGAGCCACTAGACTCTCCATCAACAAGAGAATGCCCTATAGAAATATCAGGCATACTAAGGGGCTCAACCACTTTTTCTTTGCCTTTATGTGATGTACCAACTACATTTCTAGGACTGCTATTATGACGCAGCCTGCCACTCCATGGTCTATTAACAGAATTGTTGGATGAGGACTCTCTTGGTCCACTCAATGACTATGATTGCTGGCTTGCATTCTGTACAACCACGTTTCCACTTACATCAGTCCCAACAATAGCATCTTTTTCAGTAGCATACCAGCTACTCATCTCATCAAATACAACATCCCTGCTTATCCTCAATTCACGTGTAGGAGGGTTATAGCATCTATATCCCTTTTGCTCAAGGGAATATCCAATAAACACACATTTTTTTACCTTTGGATCCATCTTGGTACCAAATCATCTGGCACATGGACATATGCAATACATCCAAAAACTTTCAAGTGAGACAAATCAAGTTTCTTGCCAGTAAACTTCTCCTCTAGTGTTACATCATGTATGGCTGGAGTAGGAGTCTTGTTCATGATATTAAGTGTTGTAGACACAATCTCAGCCCAATAGCTATGTAGCATATTCTTCTCTACCATCAATAATTGTGCTATCTTTACAATGTGCATGTTTTTTCGCTAAACAACTCCATTTTGTTACGGAGTGTATCTACATGTAAAATATCTCTAAATGCCATTCTTTGCAAGAATTCAAAGAACTCATTGAAGAAGTATCCTCCCCCTCCATATGACTTTAGACACTTGACATGCTTTTGTCTGTTTTTCAGCCACCATCACTCTGAAATTCTAAAAATGAGTGAACACTTCACTCTTCTCCTTTATGAAATACACCCACACTTTCCTCGTGTGGTCATCAATGAATGTTACGTAGTACCTGCAGCCACCCATAGACATAGTCTTCACTCACAGCTATGTATCTACAACAACTCCTGAACCGGTTGCAAACATTACAACACTCACTTCAGGCATATTTACATTCAAAGTAAACATTATGCCTACTCTGTTGCCTTTTGCAACCAACCTGCACTTATCTTTAAAGTCTTCTACATAACAACCATCAAGGTAAAATCGGACCTGCAAACCCTGCTCAATCATCTGGCCAACTGAAACTAGATTCTTTGTAATGTTCGAAACATGAAGTATATCTACAAGGTACATCTTACCATCCTACATAGACAATGGCACATCTCCAACATGGACAATTAGATGAGCAATGTCATGCCCTATTTCAACAACACCTGGTCTTTCAAGACTTTTGATTTCCTTGAACCACTCACCATGACTTGTCATGTGGTTCAAAGCACCTGAATCAACATACCATACATCATCCTTACATGCTGCTACATTATTTCCAGACACAGTATTAACTACATGTTGCATAACAAACAACCTCTCATTATCCTCATTATTTCTGCTAAAGGACGCATAGTCATTTTGCTACACTTTTCTGTTTCGCATGTCACTCTATTTCTTATATAGCAATCTGTCAACACATGTCCAGGCTTACCAAAGAAAAAACAACCTCGTGTATCATTATGTTGCCTTTCCCAATTACCATCACCTCGTTGACTTCCCCTGCCTATAAACTGGCCTCTTCCACTTGTGTATTGTTGTTGCAAATCCTGGGACTATTGCTGTTGTGTTGACCATAATTCTAATTACCTGTTCGACCACCGTGGCCATGTCCATGACCTCTACCTCGTCCTCTACTTGCACTTCTGTAGAAGGCCTGCTGCTCTGAACGGTTTTTGTTTTGTGAAGACTGTTGATCTTCATCCAAATTCTTCTCTTCAATGATCAGCATTGACACCAAATCTGTGAAGTTGGGAATGTTCTCCTAAGTCTGAATAGATGTCTTGAACGCCTTGTATTGTGGGCCGAGACCACATAGACACACTTTCACCTTATCATCTCATCAATAACAAAAATACCAATTGACTCAAGGGATTCCATAATGCCCTTAATCTTCAAGGCATAATCATTCACAGATATATTTTTCTTCTCCACAATATGAAGCTCATTCTTCAACTGAATCTTTCGTGCCTTGGTGTTAGTTTCATACAGCTTCACCAAGGTTTCCCATGCCTCCTTAGGTGACTTAACATCTTGTATATGCCCAATCATAGTGTCATGTATACTGATAGATGTTGAGATATCGAGCTCGTCTAGTGAGGCGGTGGCCACTAATGACCCGCCTGGGGGATAGGCCCCACACTTACACCACTGGCATGGTTGGTGAGATCTTGGGTGATATGCGGCCAGTGGGATGACAAGCTGTGTGACAGCCATTCTAGAGACTGGCATAGTTATAGCGCCAGCTCATTTAGTCGGGTTCACACTATAGAGAACCCGTGTATGTATTTGGTTGAGTACCTTTCATATTATTGTGTACTCTTATCTTGTATATGGTGTGTTGAGTGTTGAGTAGAGAAGAAGAAGAATTTCAGCCTCTCACCTTGTGTGTTCTCTATTAGGGTTTTGTGAGTGTGTGTGTGTGCTTGCAAGAGCTCAAGCTCTCTTCCCCCCTGCATCTTTTCATGGTATCAGAGCCTGGTTCGTGCTAAGGGCTGAGCTGCAAGCAAGAGAACCACAGGAAGCGGTACGAGGGTAAGAGCTTCAACTACTCTTCCCTATTGTGTTGGTGACTACACCCTTGTCGGGAGCTCTACGGTAGGCACCGGCAAACGGTCTCTGATTGAGGAGCTTTCTTCGCGGGAGTAAAGCTATAGGGCAACTATACAATCCTATCGGACTAAAATTTTCGGGCCGAAAACGCATTTCGGGCTCGTCTGGACCTCCGTTTTTCAGAAAGCAGGCGATTTCAAGCACTGCGGGTAAGTCATCGATTCTCTGCAGCACTTTGTTTTAAGAACTGCAGGAAGACAGATTGACTGTGCAGACACTGTGGGTGCTGCAAAGAGGTCTACAGTTGCCATTGGGTGTATGTATGCACATTGAAGTCACTGGTTGTAACATTTGAGAGTACTACAGTACCGCTGTGCAAAAATACAGCAGTTTGTGCAGGAAAGCCCAGAGTGCAGTTTCTGGTAAAATTGTGTGTTTGGCAAGATGTCTAATGATGGCATAACACAGATTGTGGCTGAGAAGCTAGATAAGAATAACTTCCATGCTTGGAGGTTCAGGTTGACGAATTTCCTGATGGGAAAAGGCTATTGGGACTACATAGAAGGTGAGCATGAAGAGGTACCGGAGATACCGGATATAAATCCGACTACTGCAGATGTGAAAGAGAGTTTAAAGACTGGAACCAAAGAGCCATGAAGGTTATGTATTGGCTATCCATTAGTATACAGGACACCATGATTGGGCACATTCAGGATGCCAAGTCCCCCAAGGAGGCGTGGGATACCTTGGTAAAGCTCTATGAAATAAATACCAAGGCACGTAAGATACAGTTGAAGAATGAACTTCATACTGTGGAGAAAAAGAGCATGTCTGTGAATGATTATGCGTTGAAGATAAAGGGTATTGTGGAATCCCTTGCATCTATTGGTGTGTCAGTAGATGATGATGACAAGGTGGAAGTCGTCTACGTGGTCTCGGGCCACAATACAAGGCATTCAAGACGTCCATTCAGACTCAGGAAAACATTCCCAACTTTACAGATTTGGTGTCTATGCTGATTATCGAAGAGAAGAACTTGGGTGAAGACCAACAGTCTTCACAAAGTAAAAATAGTTCAGAGCAACAGGTCTTCTACACGAGTTCAGGAAGAGGACGAGATAAAGGAGGCCGTGGACGCGGTCAAGGAGGTGGCCGAACAGGTAATCAAAATTATGGCCAGCAACAGCAGCAACAACAACAGTCCCAGAATCAACAACAACAACAACAACACGCAGGTGGAAGAGGCAAATTCAGAGGCAGGGGGAGTCAAAGAGGCCGTGGAAATTGGCAAAGGAAATATAATGATGCACGTGAATGCTATTATTGTTGTAAGCCTGGACATGTGCAGGCAGAATGTTATAAGAAGCAGACTGACATGCAAAATGGGAAAGTGCAGCAAAACAACTATTCATCCTCAAGCAGAAATAATGAGGATAATGAAAGGTTGTTTGTTATGCAGCATGTCGTGAATGCCATGTCTGAAAATGTTGATGCAGCACAAAAAGATAATGTATGGTATGTGGATTCAGGCGCTTCGAACCACATGACAAGTCATGGGGAGTGGTTCAAGGAGATGAAAAACCCGGAAAGACCAGGTTTTGTGGAAACAAGGGATGACACTACTCATCCAATTGCCCACGTTGGAGATGTGCCATTGTCTATGCAGGATGGCAAAGTGAAGTACCTTGCAGATGTACTTCATGTATCGAACATAACAAAGAATCTGGTTTCAGTTGGCCAGATGATTGAGCAGGGTTTGCAGGTGCGGTTTACCCTGATGGGTGTTATGTTGAAGATTTTAAAGACAAGTGCAGGTTGGTTGCAAAAGGCAACAGAGTGGGCAGAATGTTTACGTTGAATGTAGACATGCCTGAAATGAGTGCTGCAATGTTTGCAAATGGTTCAGGAGTTGTTGCAGACACAGACATATGGCATAAAAGAATTGGACATGTAAATGTGCAGAGATTGAAGTCTATGCAGACAAAAGGAATTGTGACAGGGCTGCCAAAATTTAAAGTGGAAGGTATGCAGAAAATATGTGAAGCATGCCAATTTGGGAAGCAAACAAAGCATGTGTTTCCACGTAACAGATATGTGAGCAGAAATGCACTAGATATTGTGCATTCAGATGTATGGGGTCCTACGAAGACCATATCTATGGGAGGCTGCAGGTACTATGTGACTTTCATTGATGACCACACAAGGAAAGTGTGGGTATATTTCATGAAGGAGAAGAGTGAGGTGTTCACTCACTTTCAGAATTTCAGAGTTTTGGTTGAAAAGCAAACAGGGAAATATGTAAAGTACCTAAGGTCAGATGGAGGGGGAGAGTACTTCTCCAATGAGTTCTTTGAATTTTTGAAGAAGAATGGTATTCGGAGGCAGTTTACCTGCAGATACACTCCGCAGCAAAATGGAGTTGCTGAGTGGAAAAACAGGCACATTGCTGAGATTGCGCGAGCATTGATGGAAGAGAAGAATATGCCGCATTGCTATTGGGCTGAGGCTGTTTCTACAGCAGTATACATCATGAACAGGACTCCAACTGCAGCCATACATGATGTAACTCCAGAGGAGAGGTTTACTGGCAGAAAACCAGATTTGTCTCATCTGAAAGTCTTTGGATGCATTGCATATGTGCATGTGCCAGATGAGCTGAGAACTAAGCTGGATCCGAAAGCTGAAAAATGTGTGTTTATTGGATATTCCCTTGAGCAAAAGGGATACAGGTGTTATAACCCTGCTACACGTGAGTTGAGGGTAAGCAGGGATGTTGTCTTTGATGAGATGAGCAGCTGGTATGCTGCTGAAAAAGAAGCTGTTGGGGCTGATGTGAGTGGAAGTGTGGTTGCACAGAATGCAGGTCAGCAATCACAGTCTTTGAGTGGACCAGGAGAGTCCTCATCTAGTGGGTCTATTGATAGACCATGGAGTGGCAGGTTGCGTCATAATACCAGTCCTGCAAATGTGATTAGTACATCACGTAAAGGAAAAGAGAAAGTGGTTGAGCCCCTTGATATGCCTGACATTTCTGCTGGGCATTCTCATGTTGATGGAGAGTTTAGTGGCTCAAATATGAGCCTTGATGAGGAGCTTGGGATCCCAGCTATGAGAACACCTTGTGTAAAGAAGGCTATGGAAGCCATGAATGAAAAGCTGCGAAGATCTGGGAGACTGAGAAATCCTGTGCAGAGATTTACCTATGATGGTTATATGGCACATCACTATGTATATATGGCAAAGGTTGTGCAGGTTGTAGAGCCCACATGCATTGATGAGGCTGTTGGAAATGTGTGTTGGGAGAAAGCTATGGATGAGGAGATGGATGCACTATATGGAAATGAGACTTGGGATTTAGTGCGATTGCCTGAAGGCACGAAAGCCATTGGATGCAAGTGGGTGTACAAAGTTAAACATAACAGTGATGGAAGTATAAACAGGTACAAGGCTAGATTAGTAGCCAAAGGATATGCGCAGACATATGGGATTGATTATGAGGAAACTTTCAGCCCAGTTGCCAAGATGGCAACGGTGAGAGTTGTGATAGCAGTGGCTGCGTCAAAGCAATGGTCTTTACATCAGATGGATGTAAAGAATGCATTCTTGCATGGGGATTTGCAAGAAGAGGTGTATATGTTGCAGCCACCTGGTTATGAGGATGTGGGTTACCCCGAGCATGTTTGCAGGTTGAAGAAAGCCTTGTATGGCTTAAAACAAGCACCAAGAGCATGGTCTGACAAGATTTCTGAATATCTTGTTACTATTGGCTTTCATGTAGCCAATGCAGATTTCTCATTGTATGTGAGACATGGTGATAGAGGGGTTGTGCTTGTTGTCATCTATGTAGATGACTTGATCATTACGGGGGACCATGATGCAGAGATCTTTGATGTAAAGATCTTGCTTAGACAGAAGTTCGAGATGAAGGATCTGGAAGAGCTCAGATATTTCTTGGGCATTGAGGTGATTAGGTCACCACATGGTATTGGATTACTGCAGAGACAGTATGGCTTGGACATGTTGTCCAAGTATGGTATGACAGGTTGTAAGCCTATTTTTGTGCCATTGGATCAGAATGGCAAGTTGAGTGCAGATTCACGAGAGATCTTGGAGGATCCTAGTATGTACAGGCGCATAGTAGGAAGCTTGATCTATATGACGATCACCAGACCAGATTTGAGCTATGTTGTTGGGTTGGTGAGTCAGTTTATGCAGGTTCCACGGAAACTGCATTTAGATGCAGTGAGACACATACTGAGGTATGTGAAGTCTACTTTGCATTGTGGACTATTCTATGAGACTGGGACAGAAATATGTGTACATGGGTACACAGATGCTGATTGGGCTGGTAGTATCTCAGACAGAAGATCTACCAGTGGCTTTATGTTTTCTTTGGGGAGTGCTGCTGTGACTTGGAGCAGCAAGAAGCAGCCTACAGTTGCTCTATCGAGTATGGAGGCCGAGTACAGAGGAGCTGCTATGGCAGCATGTGAGGTAGCTTGGTTGAGGAAGCTACTTGCAGATTTGGGTCTATCAGTGGATAGACAAGTTGTCATTTTCTGTGACAACATTAGCAGTATATTGTTGACCAGGAACCCAGTCTTTCATGCTCGTACGAAGCACATACAGGTCCACTACCACTTCGTCAGAGAGAAGGTCTTAGCAGGAGACCTTGACCTTGTTTATGTCAGCACAGAGGATCAGGTAGCTGACATCTTCACCAAAGCATTGGGTACAGAGAAGCTCCGCAGATTCAGGGCTTCGCTTGGTGTACATGAGATGGAGTTGAGCTCGAGGGGGAGTGTTGAGATATCGAGCTCGTCTAGTGAGGCGGTGGCCACTGATGACCCGCCTGGGGGATAGGCCCCACACTTACACCACTGGCATGGTTGGTGAGATCTTGGGTGATATGCAGCCAGTGGGATGACAGGCTATGTGACAGCCATTCTAGAGACTGGCATAGTTATAGCGCCAGCTCATTTAGTCGGGTTCACACGATAGAAAACCCGTGTATGTATTTGGTTAAGTACCTTTCATATTTTGTGTACTCTTATCTTGTATATGGTGTGTTGAGTGTTGAGTAGAGAAGAAGAAGAATTTCAGCCTCTCACCTTGTGTGTTCTCTATTAGGGTTTTGTGAGTGTGTGTGTGTGCTTGCAAGAGCTCAAGCTCTCTTCCCCCCTGCATCTTTTCAATAGAATGCCAATACATGACTTTCCTGGCTCCTTGATTCTAATCCTTGAATTCTTTTACATCTGCAGCAGTTGGATTAATCTCCAGTATCTTTGGTGCCTCCTCATGTTCACCTTCAATGTAGTCCTAGTAACCTTTTCTCATGAGGAAATTTGTCAATCTAAACCTCCAAGCATGAAAGTTGTTCTTGTCAAGCTTCTCTATAAGAATCTCGTTTATTCCATCATTCGACATCTTATCTACGACACAAAATTAGCAAAAACAGCACTCTTGTGTGACCTGTACAAACTGTTGTGTTCTCTAGAGGCGGTACTATATTGCACCCAAACTGTCACAAGGGGTGACCTCAATTTGCATACATAAACCCAATGGCAACTTTAAGACCTATTTGCAGTACACATAGTATCTGCACAACCAATCGCCCTTCCTGCAGTTCCAAAAACATAGTTCTACAAAGAATCAAAACTTACCCGCAATGTCCTTGAACACCTGCGAACTAAAAAAACGAAAGTCCAGACGCACCCGAAACGCGTTTTCGGCCCTAAAATGTCATCCAACGAATAGTATAGTTGCCCTATCTCTTCTCTCGTGAAGAAATCTTCTCGATCGAGGTTCGTTTGCCCATGCCTCCCAAAGAGCTCCCGACAAGGGTGTAGTAGCCAACACAAAGGAAAATGAGTCGATGAAGCTCTTACCCTCGTGCCGCTTCTTGTGCTACTCTTGCTTGCTGCTCAGCCCTTACCATGCACTAGACCCTAATACCATGAAAAGACGCAAGGGAGAAGAGAGCTTGAGCTCTCTTGCAAGCGCACACACTCACACAAATCCTAGAAGAGAACAGACAAGGTGAGAGGCTGAAAATTCTTCTTCTTCTTCACACAACAAAAGAGTTCTACAAAGAAGATAAAGTGACTAACACACATAATAGAGTATATACAAGCGGTCCATAATGTGAACACGCTACGTGGAGTGGATAGGTGTAGACTAGTCGGTGTAGTCTAGCTATAGAATCTCTGGCGAAGATATGTTGGTACCAACTACCAAACCCGCCAGTGATATAAATGTTGAAGGGTCATGCAAGCGCCTCGTGAGTGTCAGCTCATGTTGAGGTTAACATCTCAACGCTAGAGGCACTTTGCCAACATCTCAACGCTGGAGGCACTTTGTCGGATCTCCAATGCATGCATCTGCAACTCAAGCAAAGAGCTCGTCGACTGCGGTCGTGACTCCACGAGAGGGTCCCTGTGTCGAGGATCTGGAATCTGGGATACGGAAGGAGAGGGAGGAGGAGATGGAAAACACGACGCTGGAGAACAGGTACGCTCTTCTAGAGCCAAGATTTGTGCCTTCTGCTCGACCAACTTGGTTATTTGGTCTGTGATTGCTCGCATCATCTGCTGGAACATATCTGTAACACTCAAACCTGGTGCCCTAGCTGGGATGCCTGGTGCACTCTGGTCCCATGGTTCTTGGTCTCTCTCGTCGCGTCGAAGCTCGCCATAGCAAGAAAATGCACTTCCTTTCCGGAACGCAATCTGACCATCCACTATCTATGTGGGAGACGTCCGGAGGCTTTCGGAGGCTGAAAACCAACCGTCCTTCGAGGGACAGAAGTCACTCCAAAAAGGCTAGTCCACCGACATCTGAAAACCAATCACACGAGCGAGAAAAAATTCTGGTTTCTTTGTTGAATCTTTGCACTTGAAGTAGGCTCTGATACCACTGTTACATGCGGAAGCTTCGGAGAAGATCGGTAACTTCAAGGCTCAGAAATCAGCACTCTTTTCGCGACAAAAATTAACGCACAAACTGAATGAAGATGTGCTGAAAATAGAGAGAGAGAGAGAGAAAGGGGGGGAGAGATGGAGAGGACACATTATTGAGTCCCAAATACCCTCTGTAGGGGCCCCACCACGGATGGTGTATTTGCTTTATTAGAATGATGTAAATCTGAAAGAAAATACAAAAATCTTGACCTTTCTTGGCTGAGAAAACTCTGCCCTTGACCTGCAGTCCTTCACCCCTTTTAGCAACTCCTTGGCTTGTCTAGCCCTTGTATGCTTGAGCTCTTGGTGAAATCTGAGATGCCACAATGGGATTGTGGGCTCCTCTAGTTATACTCCTCCAGGATGAGCAGTCGGCCAGTTCCCTTTTCTGCCCACGACTGATAATCAGCATTAAATGCTAGAAAAATCACATAAAATGTTGCGCATCATTCCCTAGATGGCTGGGCATCATGCGCCTGATTCCAGATGGACTGGGCACTGATTCTGCAAGTACCCTGAGGTTGGGCAGCCTGTATGGGCTGCCCCATACCTGCCTTACAACCCAATAATTGCTTCATGGACTGTTGGCTGCCCCTGGCATGCTTCTCGGGCTGTCCCCTACAGCCCCTCCATGGCTAGTGGGTTCAGCCAGGGCCTTCCTGGCCCTCATGGGGGTGGTTTCACACCATCCCCATGCCCACACTAAGACAGGGGGTAGCCCTATGGGCTGGCCCCTTGATCTAAAAGCAAACCACCCTAACTAACTACACAATGATCTGGCATCCGGTACCATACCAGATACACAGAATCATTGACATCAATTCATGTCAAGGACAGTGCACACCTGACCTTGGACTCATGTGCAGGACAATGCACACTTGACCTCGAACGCCGTAGATGGATCCCTTACTTGTCCCGGACTGGGCTCACATGGGACCAATTCACCATCCCTGGTCCTGCACCTTCTGTACAGATATGTCTACGTGGCATCCAAGTGCGGGATGCACGTGACACATAATTAGAGGGGTTGGGAAATTGAGAGCTGAGGAAAAAACACAGGAAAGAAGTAGGTGGAGTGAACTTATTCAAAAAAAGAGACAAATAGGAAAGCTAACAGATGAGGAGACTAGCTGGCTTGAAGAGTGAAGATGAGAAAGGTATTAGGAGAGAGGATAACACATAAATGGAAAACCTTTAATAATAAGAGGAAGCCTGATAGATATCTCTTTAAAATGGTTAAGGTGAAGAATTGCAAGGAAGTTATGGGTAGGGTATTGGATGAAAATGGACAAGGGGTAGAGGAAATTAGCTTGATTGCTAAAAAATGGGTAGAATTTTTGGGTTCAATTCTCAGTCTTTAAGAGGATTGCTCAAGTAAAAGATTTCAAGCTAAGAGTAAACTGTTAGGACTCGTAAACTGTTAGGACTAGTTAACTATAAAGTGGATCCTGACAAGGTGAAGTGACTGGAGAGGAGAATTCTGCAAACTTTTGCATTCCGTTTGAGCACTTTTCCAAACCATTCTGTTGAGTGCTTTTGCATTCCTGCAAACCATTCCGTTTGTGAGTTGAGTGCTTTTGCAAACCTTGAAGGTTGGAGATATTGATGTTGATGAATGTTGGGATGCTCTCCAAAAGCAAGGAAGAGAGCGGTGGGATGGATTGTCTGTAGAGTTCTTCATTGCTTTTTTGCCATCACTAAAGGAATTAGTGTGGAAAATTTGCAAAAAGGTCTTCATTTCAAGAAACTTGGATAAGGATCTGAAGGAGGAACTAGTGAAACCCATTCCTAAACAAGCAGCCTATCAACAAGTTTAACCACTAGAGACCCATTACCTTGCTGACTGTTATATACAAAATTTTGGCCAAAATTATTGCCATAAGGATCACCCCCGTTTTCTAGTCCAAGTCATTTCCAAGAGGCAATATGACTTCATAAAAGGTAGGTCAATTTATGACAATATTTACGATGCCATGTTGGGGAGAGATTTTGCTTTGAGGACACATCAGAAGTGCATTTTATTACAACTTGACATGGAAAAGGCTTATGACAGGGTGCACTGGTAATTTGTGGCTAGGATAATGGAAGAAATTGGGATTTGGAGTTAGGATGGCCATTTGCATATACACCCTTACTTTGGGTGGACATTCCAAGCTGATGCTGAATAGGAGGGTGGGGGGTGAGGTAAGCAGGTCAGTAAGACAGGGCCGCCCTCTTGCTCCTTTATTATTTTCTATTGCTTCTCATCCCCCGATAGTGGCATTGGAACATGCTTCTGCTGAAGGGAGGGTAACAATCCTGAAGCTAAGTAATGGGGAGCAGCTGAATATACAATGTTTTGATGATGACTCTCTACTCTTCTTGAAAGCTGATGATGATGATGTAATACAGGCTTTATGCATTATTCAAGATTTTGCAGATGCCTCTGGGTCCAAATGTAATATACATAAATCCAAAATAATAAGTTTGTCTAGGATAAGAGGGGACAGATTGTTAGACATATAGGGAATCCTTTTGGAGTTGAAGTAACTAACAAACACTTTAACTGACTGGCCCTGGACAGATTTTATTTAAAGCTTAAAAAATGGGAAGGCATTATAGTCCCATTTCATGAGACAGGGTAGCTATATGTAATACAGTGTTGAATGCTTACATTATATTTTTATGCCCTGTGTTGGAGTTTGGAAAGGGTCATTAGTAGAAAATTATGAGGCCCATAGGGACTTTTTATGGAGAGAAATGGAAGCTCTAGTAAAAAGGTCTAAGCCTGGCTTGCATGGGATAGATTAAGCTTACTAAAGAATGAGGGAGGCATTGGTATTTTGCATCTTCCCTCTCAGACAGTAGCAAGGATGGCCTTACTTCTCCCCAAGTGCCTTCAACAGAAGGAGATATGGGCTAAGATGCTAAAAGATCTTGTGGAGGACTCTTATATTTATTTTGAGGGTAGATGGCAAGGACTAGGATGGAAGGATAAATTATTCTCTTATGCCCCTCTCAAGATTACAGGCTCCCCTCTTTGTAGAATGCTCTGCAGTAAATGGAAAGAGACTTTAGGGGTGATGGCTTGGAATGGATGTTCTAGAGTTTCACGAAACTCTCTGTTATGCTTGGGGATTTGGTGGACTCACAAATTTAACCCTTCCTTAGCTCTTCAAGATCCCGAAATAGCTAAATACTTGAATAACAAAGGATTAAGGAGGTTGTCTAATTGTTGGGATGTGACCTGAGTGGGATGGAAGGAACCTGAACAGTCAGAAGAGGAACTTGGAGTGACCTTTAGGGAAAGGCAGTTGGCTAGACAAGTGCTGGAGGAGGTACAAAAGGGATGGACTTCTACAGCTTTTGATGAATGATAAAGGATTGGGTTTGGTACAATCGAGTAAAACTGGACAGAGGGTCAACAAAGGATTTGTATAAGGAATTGAGAAAAAGTGAGGAAAATGTAATTTATTGCAATAAAATCTAGAGGGTAAGCTAGAGCTCCAATAGTTGGAGAAAGAGATGGAAAGAAATATGGGAAATTGATATTACAACAAAATCCCTAGTTTTCCTCTAGAGAGTATGCATGGGGACCTTGCCTATTGGAACTAAGCTGTTACAAAGAAATTTTACCAGTGGTTGCTGTCCTAGGTGTAAAACTGCTATTGAGGATGGGAAACGTGCCTTTTGGGATTGCCTTGCTATCAGAGGTACTTGGATCACAAGGAAATGGGTCTATTGTAATAGAGGGATACAAGTCCAATGGGGAGACTAGATACCAAGGGAGATGGTCAACTAATAATGGACATGCTACTTTTATCTTCAATATAATCAGATTCTATTGTCTTTGGGAGATATGGAATACCAGGAATTGTATAGTCTTTCAAAAAGCAATTGACACATGGATAGATGTGACAGAGTTGATGCATAAATGTATATACATTTGTTGGTCTATATACTTTGTAAACAAACTAAATAAGTATGAGATGATGCACATGATTCAGGCCTTGCAGACAGCTATCACTTGACTCCTATTCTTGAGAGGGAGACTTCCATTCATAATGGGCTGAGCCTAACAAGTTGTTTTCTATGCTTTCAGGAAATCACAAGACTAAATTTGAAGTCAAAGCCAGTGAAGTTTGACCCAAAGACTAGAAGATGGTATCGCAAAGTGAAACAAATGGATTATACTTTTGTGGCTTTTATAGAGAACTCGGTTGGAATCAGACCACTAGTTAAAATCGGGTCTAACAAGGGTGATGTTCTGGCAAAACACTCCTAAAGGATGCACTTCTGAAGCCATGATTGAAGCCTACATTCAATTAGGGTATCATATTTCATGAGAACAGTCTTCTTTTGTATTGGAGGATAATAGATGGTCTTTCGTCTGCAATTTACCAAACAGGGTCTGAATGATCGTAAATTTGATGTAAAGATATAAAGTTGCTTTTTGTTAAATAAATATATCTATCTATTGGTCCCAAAAAAAAAAAAAAAGAACGAGACAAGGGTTGTGAGCGAGAAGAGAACTATAGAGAGCAAAGAGTTAGCTATGGAGTCTAAGGTTGCATTTTGAAGGTCACCAATTAAAGAAGCAGTTTTCAGGCTTGAAGGCCAGGCGAGGGGAGGCCTTCAAATTTCAGCCCTGCATGCATCCCCTCTCTACCTATACAGAGAATGGCGGCACCCTCCCCGAGATGTCCCTCTGCCAAGCAAGCTGTACGAGTCCGCCTGCTCTCACTGTGCCTGCCCTCCATCCATCCATCCATCTTCTGCAGGGAGAAGGACTCTTTTTTGTATGAGAGAGAGTGGGTGTGTGTGTGTGTGTGAGGGGGGCGGGGGCGCTCCCTCCCCTATGTGTGCACCTTCCTCAGCCCTGTTCCTACACAGACTAAGGCACTCCTGCACCAGCAACTAGGGCTAAAAAGATTCCCTTAATCAATATTTTTTCCTAAATAGGATGCTAATTTAGAACCTTGAATATTGCACCTTTGTCACACATCAAACAAATCGATTCAATAGCTCAAAGAAGCATTTCAGGTTGCCTATTTCATCCTTCTGGTGCCATCTTGCTGGCTTCCGGCCAGCCAATAATAAAGTTGCATCTTCAACCCATCTAAAACTGTTGGGCTCCTTTTAAAGCCCTGTGTTCTAAAGATATGGTTTCCTAAGGAGATCTCCCTCAACCTTATGCATGGCCTAAACATAAAATAGAACTTTATAGAAGTATGTAAGCCTATTTGGTAGTCTGCCAAATCTTCTAAACCCATGTACGAACCATCCACCATCAATATGAAACCATCTGGTGTTCAAACTTAGGGTTAGTTCCAAATCATTTGAGGTATTATTGATTGCTACTTCACATAACGGGAGGGTTACAAACACGAGCTGAATACCACTGAAACACTAAATTGTGAGCTTGGAGCATTGATTTCTAATATACGCGCACACCCCTCCCTCGCTTACAACACCCACCCAAAAATACTGAGATACCCAATGCCAAGTTAATGAAGATAAAATCATCTAATCTCTACTCAGAGGTTTGGCGAAGATCCTTTGTTGTCAATTGGTAGACCATCTTGACCTCTTTGTATACAATTAGCTTGTACAAAAAGTGAGATTGGATCTCAATGAGTTACATGTAAGCATGTAACATGGGATATTTGTAATGGCCATGCAACTATGCATGGTTAGTCGCTCCACTGATTCTCTCATCCTCCAAAACAAATGTGGTGCCATTGATGTATTTGCGTAGCCACATTTCAACTTTCTAGTCATTCTGTTGGGGGTCGTTAAAGAATATGTAAGATCAAGCCTAATGTTATACAACTGGAAAACTGAAAAAAGTATACATTTTATTAGTGGACTTTACAAAGAGAATACTTGGTGATGCTAGGCCTGAAGCTTTCTTGAAAACACCACATACATTGGATCCGTTCTCCCCGGATTTGGGGAGATGTCAAGAGCCTGCAAACAAAAAAACAATGATTAGGGTTACATGCAACCATTGAACGACAATGATAGAGATGGGAAGATTTGTGGTTTTAAGGATGAATTGTCCCATACAGATTGAAAGGGTTCACCTGGCCCTCTTTGCTGTAGTCAATTGATTACTTAAAGTGAAGCATTATAAATGTTATGAAATCCGAGGGAACAGTTGAAAAACAATGGTGTCATGGATATTTCAACCCAGTCACATTGCATTGTACAGCAAGAAACCAAGGTTGGGATATAAACTTGCCTGGGGCGGCTCATAGCCACCAGCATAATGGAAGTAAGAACCAACAATGTAGACATGATCCACATCTCCAGTTCCCGTCCATATAGAAATCGCCTTGGTCCAAAAGCATCGATTTGAAAAGCTATGAGCCATGCAGCCACATATAAGCAGAGTAAAAGAAGGCTCATGTATAGATGAGACTTTGTCAAAGTAGTCTAGCTCGTAAGAGAATCACATCTTTCTACCTTCATTGCAGCGATGTAAAACTTCATATACCTCATGACAGCAAGCCCCCCCGGTTTGAGCACTCTTCTCATCTCCTTGAAGACTTCCAAAGGTTTTGCCAGGTAATCAACACTAACCTACAAAGATATCACTCTGTTGGCATCCATGCCTTACTTTCATCTTAGCATTGAAAAATGCAGGTAAAACCCATGCAAATAGTACATGTACAAGAGTCTTATCAACTCTGGAATCTTCCCCATAACTTTACTGCAGTTCATGAACTAAAGGTCATAACACTCTTGCTTTCCACTTACAAACAAACATATCACCAGTCTTTCTTACACAAGCATTTAGACATGCATGATCATGCTAAGTTCTTTTACAAACCTACAAGCATACTAGACTGGTGGTGAGGAGTTTCAACTCCTCAGCCTACACAAGCAACATGTGTGTGTGTGTGTGTGTGTGTGTGTTCTTTTACGAGATACATTGTGAATAAGCTCACCGCATTCGTGATGACATCGAATGAATTGTCCTCATAAGGCAATGCAGTGTTCTGGTTAAGATCCTGAACCGCATACTCGGTCAGTATCTGCAAGCAAAGACCCAAAGGGGAGTACACTTCAGCTTCCAATTCATCAATTGTTAGCACCCCTTTTATCAGACTTTTTGACAGAAATTTACAACTGGGCCTGACAAGTATTTTGAAAAAGACAGGATTTTTTTTTTGTATTTTCTTTGCTTAAAAGACATTGTTTCTTCATTTTGTTTATTCAAATCAAGATTACTAATTTTTTGAAATATCAAAGATGTGTACTATCCAATTATTTTAAAGCTGAGACACATGGACTTTACCGGATTTCGTTTAAGCTCTTCGTCATTCAGACCCAATCCAGCAATCCTTTCCTGCTTATAACCTTTTGGATAATGGCTTATCTGTGATTGGGTACAAGCAAGTCCACAATAAAAGGCGTACCATTAACCTCATTAGATATTTTAAAGGACCAAATATAGGTTTCTTTACTTACTAATTGTATGTATGTATATGGATATGTATATGTATATGCATACGCATACGGGTATCCATACGCACAACATGCATGCGTATGTGTAAATATACATCTACACACACACACACACACACATTTTTATTAAGATTTCCTTACAAATCATATATTTTGTTGATCGCTCCACCTGCACCTGCTCGCGCACTGTTATGCGCATATATGTATGTGTGTATGTAAATATAAATATATATTTGTATTAAACTATATAAAAACACACATTAAATGAGTGTGTGTGTGCGTGTGCGCACGCACATGTATACATACATGTGTGTGTGTGTGTGTGTGTGTGGTGTGAGCACACATGAACTTGGCATGTGCACCGAATGTGTGTATACAAACATATATGTATGTATGTATATATAAATGTGTGTGTGTGTGTGTGTGTGTGTGTGTGTTGATAGGATTGCCCCTCAAGTAACGATCGTTTCTGTGGAGATGTCTGGTTGGACTATTCCCGGTTGGATCTCTTTTGGCATGAAGGTGCCTTGAAACTGCTTCTTGTAGGCGGTGCTCTCATCCTACAGAGATAGTGCCTCACCTTCTGTGATATTGTTCGCACTCTCGTGATTTTCGTGATGATTTGTCTGCACATCTTCGAGCTCGTTTTCCGGGGAGGTGTTTCGGTCGAATGTTCTGGCTTTTTGGTTGCCTTTCTCCTCCCGTAACAAACTATACAGATTTCCTTGACTGGACCAGATTCGCAGCATTGTGGACTATCTATCATGCTCGGAATTAGTTGCTCTTCTCTAGTGATTCTATCCGGTTGTTTGTTTATTTCCAGAGACCCCTTTTCCAGTCCCTTCGAGATTCTCATGAAATCAAGGGACTAACCTTCCTGCAATTAGAAGACTGTTTCTGATCTGAGTAGTAGCTGTCCTGATTTGGGACAGCTATGAATGTATATTTCTTTTTTCTTAATGAGACACTGGTTTCGCTAAAAAAAAAGGTGTGTGTGTGTTGATATACATATACATATACATATACATATACTGTGTGCATGTGGGCACAAGTGAAGCCACTAGTGCAAATGCACTGATAGAAATATATGGTTTCTAAAGAAAAATAATAAAAAAGAACCACTTTAAAAAATAAAGTTTTTGTTTCTCAATCTCGATAATTATATTCAATCTAAGGTCATACTTTTTCACTTTTATTATGTCTGATCACCCGTGTGTGGGGGTGTGCATGCACACAAACAAGCACAAGGAGATATGTAGGAGAGAGTTAAATGCCTACCCAACTGCTACACATGTCAAGCAAAGCAACCCCCGGGCTATTACTAGGAGGGAAAACAGAAGCATAGTATTTTGTCAAGGCTTGTATTGCTGGATCATCGATATGCGTAACAAATCGTGGAGAGCTATAAAAGAATGTATCTGGTGATCTGCAGCAACAAAAAAACCAAGTCAATCAAAAATTCATAACATCAACAAACCTCCCACCCCAACCTAGACTAAGCTTAACCTAGAATGTGCTTTGAATGCAGCTTCTATTCTTGCTAGATTGATTAGTTTGGGCACATGCTTAATTTGGGCTATGTCCCTTTGCTTGGACTGGAGAAAACAGAAGAAACAGAACCACGCCATAAGATCATACAATTGATTGCATAAAAAACAAGACCTCAAGCAACTTGCACAAGCCTTTATTTTGAGACGTGACTTACCCCTTTGAATAGATGTTAACACAACCCAACGGAAAGAAATGGACACACCCAAGACGTTTTCAAAATGGGTAAAATTGTTCACAGAAGCAAAGCCCAATACCGAGTCATCAAGACACAACAGAAGATAGTGCATAACATAGCAATAACTGAAACATTTAAAAAAACATTCATTTTGGGAAAAGGCAGGCTACCCATCATAAGCCAAGGACTAATAGAATCAGGAAATCACATACGTGTGCCAAATACCATCAAAGAAGTACATACACTCAAATGATGATGACAATTACACAGAATATAGCTGGTGTTGAACTGCAAAACTCCCCCCACCCCCCCCCCCCCCCCCCACATGGCCTCCGACTTGCCCCCATACCCAAAACACCAACCAAACAACACTCACAACTCCATTGCTCACCAATGCCCCATCAATTCTAACTGCTTTGCCTCCTGGCCATTTTTTCCCCCATAGACTTATTCAATAACCACCACGTACACACATTAACAAACAGGACATCTATCCATCCCCCATAATCAATTCCATTTCCCCCTTTGGCATGCATTTGACCACTCATACCAATGTGATAGGACGGGTCCTAGCATTGTGGCATGCTCCCTAACAAATCCTTAGAAGATTGCAGCTCAAAATAAGGACCCTCTCCAAGATGACCTCAAAGAATGCATGTGCAAAGAGAAATACTCACAAGGTTTTATGACTTGGAAAATCCACGAGGGTTGTGAAGAGCCTAGCAGTTTGCAAGGTCTCCAAGATGGCCTCCAAGCATGCATGTGCAAAGAGAAATGCATACAAGGTTTTTGACTTAGCAAATCCGCAAGGGTCTGAATGCCTAGCAGTTTGCCATGTGCACAAGGAGGTGAACGAAATATCCCATGTGCATCAAACACAAAGGGGAGAAGGGTTGCTGCTATTGATTTTCCAGGCTCCTTTTCTGGTCAGCCACCATGAGGCTTCTTGCCAGACATTGGTTGCCTGACCCCTCTGCTGCACTGTGCTGCTCTCTGTTCTCAGGTCAGGGCCACCTCTCAGGCCCAGCGCTCCTTGGGTGACCACTTGGCTTGTATTCTTGGGCCGGGTTAGGCATGATTCCCAAAACTCCAGCACGGTAAGCTGACTCTCTCTTCAATGGACACAAGCCCGCTATTTTTGCAAATAAACAACCCCACTTTCCTCTCATTGGGCAGCAAGCCACAGAAATTCACTCTCTTCTTCCTAAGAATTGAAGGACACTCTCATAAGCAAACATTTTCTCTCTCTAACAGACAAACTAATGAGCCAGAATTATAAGAAACCCAACATGGTGAACCAACAGCACTAGACTGAGTCGAGCGTGAGCTGGAGCAGCCCCCCTGGTCACGAACCTGTGCCCTCTCCCCCCTGCCCGCCTTCGCGCTGCCCCCGCCTCTCCCCTTTTTGCCCGCCCACCCGCCTGCGCCCTCTTCCTCCCTTCCCCTTCTCCTGTGCGCTGCCCCCCCTGGACGTTTTCTTCAATTCCACCTCCTGCCCCTTGTTTTCTGGGCTTTCCACCAGCTGCTCTCTCCCTCCCTTCCCCTTGTCCCACACTCTGCCCCCCCTGGGGGTTTTCTTCCTTTCCGCCTCCTGCCCCTCTTCCTCCCTGCCGCCCCCTGTGTTTTCCCTGTTTTCCACTAGTTGCCCGTTTCCTCCTTTGCCTTCATTTCGTCCCACCCCCTCCTTTGATTCCCATTGCAGCCCTTCCTCTCCCTTCCTCCCGCCCTTTGCTTGCCCTCCCCTTCAGTGCTTCTCCTCCGCAGGTTCTTGCTCACGGGTAGTCTCCTTTTTGGCAAGTTCCGTCAACTTCTCGTCTTTGGAGGCCGTTACCTCGCCGAGATCCCTCTCCAAGCTCCCAGATTCCAACAAGGCCCTCTGGCCCTACCGAGGCTTCAGCAGTCCCTTCCTCACATCCCCAGCCTCCCCCTCCCTCCCATGCGGATTCCTCTCCTCCTCATCCTTTTCCCACCCCTCAGCTGCCTTGCCCTCCCCCCCTTTTTTCGGCTTCAGCTCTCCTCTCAGCAACTTCCTCTGATCTGACTCCTTCAAAGGGAGCTCTCACTCCTTCAGACCCCCTCTTCTCCCCCCTTCCGCCTCTCACGAGCATTCCCGCTGCCCTCCGGCCGCACCAGACCTAGAGCGGAGGCCGCCGGCGAGTTCAGACCACTGCCTAATTCATCATTTCTCGTAGTCAATAGAGATGACCATCGCTGCCTCTCCAGTGAGAGCTCTCTCTCTAGAACCGCTAGGTCCCCCCTTCCCCCCCAGGTTCTGGGGCAGCCAGTGGATTACAGTTTCTTCCAATGTATCCCCATCAAAGGAAGTGGTATGTTCGAGGAGACGGTGGCTCCCATTTGGATTTGCGTGGTGTTTCACCGCTCTAGGCCCTCCACGCCTAAGATTGGCACAATGATCTTCTCCTTCCCCTTGAGTGTAGCACCAAGGATGGAATGGGATATGGAGTCAGTGTCAACTGCCATCCAAGCACGCAGTCGTGCTCTCTCATCATTTGCATGATCTACACATCATCGATGTGCTTACCCATTGGTACTATTAGTGATTCTTGTTGGTTTGTCATTTATGTTTCGCCTGCCAGGCTTTGCTTTGCGCTTCACCCCTTCAGCATATAGAGATGCATTAGTAGCCCTAGTACTCCATCCACACCCTCTGGTTTGTACACCACCATTGAGTCCCCTATGGTCGTGTTGTCATACTTGTACATTTTATTCTCACTCCACATTTTCCTCTTGATGACTAGAGGAACATCATTGTACTACTTGTTTGTCTCATAGGCCAATTTTGGCCTTTTGCAGACGTTAATATATCTTTCTTTCTCTCGATGTGCACACCTCGAATCTTCTTTGAAACGGAAGACAAGGTGAGCAAAGCGAGGCGCCTGCAGGCTGCCGAGGTAATCGCAGCAGCCATAGCTCCACCACACAAAGACGGATTCGTGAGGTTCCCCGCCGACATGTCACGCTCCCATCACAGAGGCCTGACATTCACTCCACCATCAGATCGGCGGGTATCGACATTAGTTGATCACAGCATATCTCACTCCACACAGGATCATCTGTTGATCACATGTACTGTCAGATGTTTTCATTTTACTTTTTCTTTCAGTTTTCCATAGCTCAGTATATCCGTGGTACCATTGTATTACTTTTGGTCTCATAGGCCCTTGGGGTCTTCCGTAGACGTTAATATAACTTTCTCTCTCTCTCTCTCTCTCTCTCTTCATCTTAGGGCCTGGCGCCTAAGGGTTGCCCTGCAGCCGCCATGTGTCCCCTCATATGCCTACGCCCTCCTCTTGCGGCAAGTCCCTAAAGCCGCCTAACGCCCAACGCAAGCTGATTTCTTATGAGGAGAGGCATGCCTCTTGAATCAAGATTTTCTAAATAATTTTTGACATTAACTGGAATTCAACTAGGGGCAGCTCCGTTAACAGCACCACCACTTTCTGTGTTCCACTCTCTTTCTTGTTTTCGTGCTACCTCAGGCAGCGCTGCTACTTCTTCTCCCTTGCTGGGCTCTGCCACCTCCTTTGCTAATGGTGCTGTTGGACATTGATTATCTTGCGTTGCAGCAACGCCACACCCTTCATATTATTTTCCTCTTTCAAGGCCCCAAAATTAGGGGTGTGATTCCCACCACCTCTTCCAACTCCATGGCTAAAGCAACAATCTCGAATGCAAACTTTCAAGATTATCTTACCACACTGAGAACCTCTTCTTGAAATCACCCTTGATTATATGCATTCTGCACTTCAGGAAGATCTTCGACAGAAACACTTCTTCTGCTTCGTCCTCATTCTTATAAGCCTTGAAACCAGCCCTTCTCCCATTTCTTTGCAGATTTTATGGCTAGCCTTGTCCAAAATGATCATGCTCTCACCCTGCTCACAACTTCCACACAACCCAAGATCAAGGCAGTAGAATCTATGCTTAGGGCTTGGCCCCTCACCATGAAACTTGCAAATTTGCTCTTCTTGCCAAGAAGACGGTCCACACACTCACAAAGAACTTAGCACACAAAAGATATCATCATCCTCACCATCCTCACTCTCTCCTTCTTCTTCCATAATGCAAGAACAAGAAACACCAAGAAAAGAGAAAGCACGAGTTGTGCCAACCAAGAGAAGGAAAAAAGGAAGAAGATGCACCTAAAAAGAGTCGTGCAACTCCAACCACCTCTTCTTGATTTTTTTATTACATTTTTTTTAGTACATCTTTCCTAAGGTCCAGAGACCTTACATTTTTGCAACTAAAAAATATCCTCAACCTTTCCAAAGTGGAAACTCACACACATACATTTTATTAATGTAATATGCAACGGAAGTCTTTGTATTGGAAGATCCTGTCACACAAATGCTCACACCGACTTCTGTATCCTGAGTTTCGTGAGTTTAGCAATCCACTTTAATACTTCAAACTTTAAAGAGATGAGAGAGAGAGATATGAGAACTGTACACCAGATTGGGTCCCAAATTACCCACTAAAGGGCCCCCTATCCCGATAACGAGATAGTATTTGCTTTATTACTTTAGAGAGAATGACTGTGGACTGTAGATAAGCCAAATGCAAGATCTCGGAGGATCGGAAGCCTGGCTAAACTGTACACGGCTGTAGAAACACCTCAATGAACTGATCTCGAGCCTATGCACTCTTCCCAAGGGCATGAGGAAGGGCTGCACACCTGAGGCTGAGAAAGGACTGCGGTGGACTGTTCAAAGCTATGTGAATATGCTGAAAATGCTTATGAATGATATGTTACCTTCACCAGATGACTGTAGCATGTATGGATGATGCACATAAGGCGGTATACTACTGTAGGACTGCTGTACAACTGAAAACGCAAGGCTGGGCTGCTGAAGAACTGTAAATGCAAGACTGGGCTGCTGTAGAACTGTAAACGCAGGGCTGTAGAGAATGATACACAAGCTGGCTAAGAGGTATGCAGAAAAACGCAGATATGATTGCTGAATTGGGCATGTGGACGTACTGTATGGCTGCGCCTATGGTCTGTAGGGACTGTACTGTTGTATGGCACTGCTGAATCTGCTGTGTTGGAGTACAAGGGATGTTGTACTGCTGCGTTGGACTGCCAGGGCTGACTGGGCTGCTGTAGAACTGTAAACGCAAGGCTGGGCTGCTGTAGAACTGTAAACGCAGGGCTGTAGAGAACGATACACAAGCTGGCTAAGAGGTATGCAGAAAAACGCAGATATGATTGCTGAATTGGGCCTGTGGACGACTGTATGGCTGCGCCTATGGTCTGTAGGGACTGTACTGTTGTATGGCACTGCTGAATCTGCTACGTTGGCGTACAAGGGATGTTGTACTGCTGCGTTGGACTGCCAGGGCTGACTGAAGCAGAAACGCAGGTTCTCAAGGGACTGGAGAAGCAAACGCAGAAGCTCCAATGGCTAGATGAGACTATGGCTGCAGGCGGGGATGCTCCTGTGGGCTGAGGATATAAGGCGCCTGGATTCTGAGGACTGAATGATGAACTAACTAGGGGCTGGTCAAGTTGGCTGGTCATTTATTTAATAAAGTTTATATTTATAAATGACAATAAATGCTAAATAAATACCATAAAATATGGGAAAAATACCAGATAAATCCTAGTAAATTTCCTAAGGCTTCTGGGATGTTCTAAATGATGCACAGGCATATGAATGCATATTATGCAAGATGCAGAGTGCTTTTTGATGCAAACCCTAAGGCTTCTACTGACTCTACATGCATGAATGATTCTCTCCAAGTGGGTTAAGGGACTTGACTGACTGACTGACCCGCTAAGGCTGAGGAATGACCTATGTAGCTCGTGCTTGACTTATCCTGGATTGAGGATATACAATGGAGTCATGGCATACGACAAATATCATCCTACTGGGTTCTAATAATGTACAAATGTTGCACTGCTGATGATGAGCCATCTGTCACCATCATGCACTGAGTGCAGAGTGCATGTGACATTCCCTCTTGCTTAGCTTGGCGGCAAGTTCATGGCTTCCAAGTAGTCCGCCAACAACTGGGGGTACTCCTCAAAGAACTCCTCGTCGAGCCATACGGCTTTGTGGGTACCTCGATCTCGGAATTTCGTATAGAACTGACGTATCCGTCGACCGGAACCATGCTTCCATCGATGAAGAAGGATCTGCTCCGGCTCAATAACTTCTGGTTCGTCTACCACGTCTGCTGTTCATCTGAAACATCAAACACTTCTAGACCAACATATGGTTTAGCCAAGAAACATGGAAAACATCATGCATTGTCCAACTGAACTTCATGGAGACATCACTTAACTTTTTGACTATTGGAAAAGGGCCAAAACTACGGAATGTACGCAAATAGACCCAATCCCCTTCCTTGAAGTGGATACCTCGTCTAAACTTACTTGCCTCTTTGTGAGCTGAATAATGGCCAAGCTCAAAATTGAGGGCCAAACTGGGTTGTGTACCAAACTCTACGGAATCGACATAATGATCTTCTAAGTCTTTTCCAAGGAGGTTGAGAATGGTAGACTCCTGACTGGTCTGGATGCTGGTCTTTCTACTAAGAACATCTGCTACTGGGTTATGCTGACCACGGATGTACTTAATCATTCCTCCAACCTGGTGGAAGAGCTAACCATGTCTAGTGTGCTGAGCAGTCCACCGGGCACTTGGCATCCTCAGGAGCCACTTAAGTGCTTGGTGGTCTGTGGTGACTATGAAAATGTGTCCAGAAGGAACAGGTTCGAAATGTTTGAGAACTGACTGCTGTTCTAGCTTGCCCTTGAAAGTCTTGGAAAGACAAGAGGGAAACTTGCTAGGAAGTTTTGCTAACTGTGGGATACTGGGTGGGAGATCATCCTTAAAAATGTTTGAATGAGAAAAGAGATCTCCCAACTGAGGGATTGAAGATGATAAGACGGCAGTTATCAATGAGATAGAAGCTGTCTGAGCATAAATCAATGCTCCTTCTTCTGCTCCCTTGCACATAGCTCGTCGGACCTGGAGATGAGAAATCATAGGAACGCCAAGAATGCTCCTATCCCCCCGAATCATGACAGGCTCAGGAAAACCTTTAGAGATGATAAAAGTGTCCTGCTCCCAATTGGGAATAGGTTCGACGAAACCACTGGATTCCTAAGATCATGTCACATCCCAAAAGAGGAGCGACAATGAAATCTCGATGAAATGAGGCCTTTTGAACTTCAAAGGCAAATTGTTGTGCCTTCTGGGAAATGTGGGTGCGGAGGCCAAGTGTGAACCCGTTTACCTCCAAATGATAGGGCACTAAGGTACAGCTCATGTTGGTAGCCAACTGGGGAGAGATGGCGTCCTCAGAACTGCCCATGTCAAAAAGAATGATGAACTATCGGCCCTTGGCAGAGCCATAAGCTCGAATTAGGCTTTTCTGTGTGGTTGTTGCCTCACCCTCCTGCTTAGCATCAAGTACCACGGATGGCATGGAATGCATAGAAGGTAAGATCTAAACCGCATTGGTGGTAGCAGGCGGGTCTAGAGGAGCGGGGGATACTGTGGCAACTGTGGCAGAAGGCTCTTTGGAGGCTTGCTCCGCTTGACAATCCTTTCTTTTTTTTTTCGAGAAAAAAAAACGCCCACTGGGCTACAAAAACTCTCCTGCTCATAAGAAGGCAGAGCAGAGATCCAATCAAAGCAACTAGGGAGACTCTCCCTAGGTGCCAAAAGGTACAAAGATCAGTACAAATAACTGAGAGCTATATCATACAATAGGAGGGGGGAAAAGCCAAACAAGTGGCCTGTAATGCCAGCAGGGGATTCCCGCGTGTAGTGTATAGAAGGAACCACTGCGCCAAGTGGTGTGGAAGGCCTGGCGCCGCAAGATCGCCGCATCCGAGTCGCCCTGGATGCGGTCATACTGTCCTCGCAAGGTGTGGATCAGCTCCTACCAAATCCTCGAACAGTCTCTGCTGGTGGCTCCAGTCTCCCCTCAAAGGCCCTGAAACACCACGCTCTCCAGGTGAACCAGATGGTGAGGCTGCTGAGGAGCTTCCATCGTAAATCCCTCTCCTATGTCCAAACGGCGGACAAGAAATCCGGTGAAGGAACAAGGCGAGGCTAGCCCCTAATGAATCTGATGGCCTGGCTGTCCTGCTCCGTCTCGTATCCCAGAGCAGGCCCTGACGATGTCGACCAAGCAGCGGCACCCCACGTACACATGCCCTCTGGAGAGAGGGGGGCCAAAATGCGCAGCATCCTCAGCCAAATCTGCTGCGCCTGTGGACAGTCCCATAGGCAGTGTCTGTGTCTCCAAAGGGTGGCCGCATCAGACACAGGCCGCCGGAAGACCACTGTAGACAAGCCAGGTGCCAACTGCAGAGCCCCTGAGGGCAACCAGCCACTGAAAAGTCGAGATCCTGCGTGCCTGTCGACTAGCCCAGAGCCTGGCCCAAAAATCCTCCAGGAACTCCTGTGAGAGTCCCTGTAGCCACCAATGCTCCGCTGCGGCTTCTGCTTGACAATCCTTCTTACCATGCACAATGGTATGACAGGAAAAACATCGGTTTTCTAACTGATATTGTCTTTGCTCCTCTGGAGGAAGATAGCCTCCAGTGATGCCTGCTTGAGCCTTTTCCTCAGGGGTCTTCTTAGGCTTGGTTTCCTTACTCCCTGAACTAGAGCTAGGACTGTTGTCTATCTTAGTGTCTTTAGAAGACGAATTACCCTTCCCCTGTTGGAGTTTGGTACTGGACTGTGATGACTACTTGGGCTTGCCTCCATTCATCTTCATTTCTTCATTCTGAGCGAGAGTCAAAGCCCGGTCATATGTACTAGGTTCAAAGTTACGAACTGTGAACCAAATGTTAGGATCCAATCCATGAATGAATTGCTCCATCTTGGCCTGCGCAGATAGCCCTAACTGTTGTGCTAAAGTAATAACCTTTCCGGAAACTGAAGCACTGGGGATCCGTTCTGTCTGAGTCCATAGAACTCATCTTGCAGACCGGTCATGTCTTGGGACGGGAGAAATCTAGTCTTCAGGTCATGGACAAAGATGTCCCGGTCAAAGGCTGTGACACCTGTGGCCTGGTCTGTATGAATACTAGACCAATGCTGCCACCAAGTGACTGCCTCACCAATGAGATGGGGAGCCGCTAAGTGGACTTTATCTTGTGGGTCTATGATCCTAGCTAATGGAAAATGAGCATTAAACTGATGAATAAATTGATTAACTGATGAATGATCACACTTACCATCATACTTACTGAAGTTTGGTTGACTGCGAATGACGGTGGTTGATGCTGCTGCGGACTACGGGCTGGTGACACCTATGGCTGGGGATACTGAGGAGAGCTGCTGATACCTCAAGTGTATGGCCTCCTTTTCCCGTTGGTGCTCGAGTAACATACGTTCTCGATCAAGCTCACGTTGGTGTTCCCGAGCGGCGGCAAGTTCAGTCTGACGCCGGTCTTCGTTGATCCTGCATTGGGCTTCCTCATAGTCCCGTCTTTCTACTTTTTCTTATTTCCTTCAGGCCTCATCCTCTCTCCTTTGTTGTCCCATCTAAAAGAAGAGGGAGATGGAGTCGGGTGCTGCTGGAGGCGGAGGAGGACGTACATGCAATGTGGTGACAGATCAACTAGCACAAGTCGTGTGGATTTTGGGTTGGCTAATTGCCCGCCCTGACTTGGTGTTGATACTTTCTAGTGAATCTCGAGAGGCACTCCAGTCCGTTATCTTGGATGCTAGGTGGGCATCGATATCTCCCCAAAGCAGTAGTTAGCCCCTCTTCTTCTGAGCATTCGGAAGAAGCTACTATACTAGAGTTCAGCCAGGCTTTCCTTAGCCGACCAGGTAGTGGTGGCGAACCGGGTTCTTCTTGCCACCATGTGGTATATCACTTCTTGCTAGGCCTTCTCAGAGGCCTGCATTGGTTAGGTTCAGCGTTTGATCCGCAGCTTTCTGTGGGATAGCAGCGCGATACAGAGTCGTGTTGAAAGATGGCCACACAGCATGGCACCATGGGATTTTTATCAATAAAGTGACTTATAAGTTGGTGTGTTCACACATCATTAAAGACGTGCTGGACTTATTATTATTTTGGGCATGGACAAGTGGACAAAGGGAGGTGCCTACATGAAACTTGGGAAGCAAGCTTTGGGAAAAGCATAAAGTTGATATTTTTGGGCAAGCTCACCTATTTTGGGCAAAAAGGGAAAAACACTTCAATTTTAGAGCTAGTCGACTCTATTAAAGCAAGGCTTGGGACTATTTTCATCATCAAGCACTCATCTCTCATGACCAGTTGCAGTTTTCCCTCTCTCTTCTCTCAATGCTGACCGTACAGCAATTTCTTGGTGGTGTTGCTTGCACTGGCCGTACAGCAGGCAGTCACTTGCTTTTTGCCTCTTTGTCTTCTGGCTGACTGCAATTGAGATCCCTCCTCCTCTTCTGCGCTAGCTATACAGCAGCAGAAATCCTTAGGATGCACACAACCGACAGCAGCCACCTTTTCTCTCTCTTTTGCCCTGTTTTGAAGCTCGTTTTCTTCTAGTGTTCTTCACTCACAATGTTGGCCATGTCATGGGAAGATTTGGGGCTGTTTCTCGAACTGTTTCGGAGGCATTTGGAACGGTTTTGAGAGCTCTTCTGGGGATGATTTGAGGCTCTGTTTTGGGGCTGTTTGTCGCGGAGTTCAAGGCTGTTTTTTGGCTCCGTACTGGGCTGTTTCATGGATTGTTTATGAGCTGATTCATGGGACTATTTTGAGACAGTTTTCGGATGGCTTTTGGTGTTGTGTTTTATCTTAGCACTGGATAGAAATCTGGGGCAAGAGATTTGTTGACACTTTGTGGAGAATCCAGTGCTATATGCACCCGCATCTTAGTTTATTGTAAAAGCTTCTCTCTCAATAAAGAAGTTCCTACGGGGGCTGGCCGTTCCGGCTCAATGCAGTGTTTTTATATTGTTTATGGTTCTTCCGCTGTGTTTTCCATGCTCTCTGGTATTTGAAGTGTTGGTCTATCGTACCGGGTCCCCGTTTTTTTTTTTTTTTGGGATGGGGGGTGGGGGGGGGGGGGTGTGCATTGAGAAGCCTTTTTTTGGGTATTCGATCCTTCTGTAAGTCAATATATGGACCCACCCAAGGGCAATATAGGAAGCCTACTCAAAAAGCAGTGTGTAGAGTACCTCTATGCCAACTAGAACCATATAGCCAGATTTCGAAGTGACACTAGTCAAATAAATTGGGAAAAAGTGAGAAATAAAGAAAAACATAGAAAATTGGGTGTGAAATTAGATGTATGATTGAGGTTGAAAGTATAAAATTGGGATTTATAAATTGGGGAAAGTGAGAAATTGAAGAAACTATAGGAAAAAACAACAATTGGGTGTGAACTTAGGTGCAATTGAGGCTGAAGTATGAAATTGGGAAGTGAGAAATTGAAAAGTAGCTAGTGAAACATTTGTAGAAAATTTCAACAATTGGGTGTGAAATTCGGTGACATTGACCAACAAGTAGATTGTCGAATCAAAGCAAAAGGTGTTTCGACCATTGAGGTTGAAAGTATGAAATTAGGATTTATAAATTGTAGGAAAGTGAGAAATTGAAGAGCTAAAGAAATTTTTTAAGAAGTTTCAACAATTGGATGTGAAATAGGTGGAATTGACTAAGCAGTCAAATTTGGGAATTATTACATATAGTTACAAGAAACATTTCGTCGATTTCATCATTTTGTCTTCACGAGTTTTTTAAGAAAATTGACATGGACAGGAAAAGTAAAGGAATAGAAGCTTTATTTTTTTTACAAATTAGGGCAAAATGGTTTTTTGGTTGGGAATGTTTCGTTTTGTTTCAAAACATTTCGGCTTTTCGTGTTTCGTAGGGACAAAATAGGTTTTCATGTGACTATGGCTAGGGCTTGAGCTTGGAATCTCCTCAATGCCTCCACCCTTGGGGTAGAACCATTGGCTATTCAGAAGCCTTATTAGAAGTCTTAAGAAAAAATACTGGCAATTCCTTTCAACACAATAAAATTGCATATAATTTGTTCTTCTAAAATCAATTTTCATCCCCTCATAAAATAAAAAAGCACATGTAATTTAAAGTAATTCTTCAAGCTGCCACCATACTTTGATAGGCACATGAGTTTAAGCCCCCACGCTTATTTATACTGTCTATTTTCTTTTGGAAAAATAATATGAAGGGTAGTGTGCATACTCATCAAACCGCTGAAAATCCTCTTTCTTGAAAGGAAACTGCTCCGGCCAATCAACATTCTTCAAAATCTGTATAAAGCATATGTAGAGAAAAAAATGGCCATGTCAAAATTGCACCCCACAAGGATAGACAAGTACTTGCAAGAGCCAAGCACAGGACATATAGCAACATGACAACGGCAATTAAGCATCAAAGAAACCTTTTTACCTTAAAATGAACTCCTCAACCCTGCTCAAGCCATGTCAACAATCCATTTACCAGCCATACCTAAGTTCCAAGGTACCCAGGTTGCTACCTTGGGAGGCGAGGTAGAAGTCCAAGGGGGTCAAACAGGGCAGCAACAAAGCAACAAGAAAAGCACAACGGGGTGGAGTGCAGCGGCTGTCAACAAGCTCACTGCATCAACAGGAAGGAGATAAGGCAGTAAGGTTACCAAGTGAAAAGGACAGGGCTAAGCATGGCAGAGATAGGCAAAGAGGGAGGAGAGAACAACATAGAGAGGGGGGAAGGGAAAGAAGAAGGAAAGGCAAGAAAAAGGTGACAAAGCGGACCTGAACTCTTGATGTTCAAATGAAAATGGCCATCAAGGTCTAGCTTTGAAGAAGATTAAATGAAGGTTGTTTTCATATGGAGGCTCCTTTATATAGACTCAGCCTTTAGAGTTTTTATCTCTAACGGCTTGCCTATTTGCCTATGTACACTTTTCATATGGAGGCTCTTTTATATAGACTCAACCTTTAAAGCTTTTATTTCTAATGGCTTGCCTATTTGCCCATGTACACTTTTCATATGGAGGCTCTTTTATATAGACTCAGCCTTTAGAGCTTTTATCTCTAATGGCTTGCCTATTTGCTTGATGTTAATGCTAGCACAAACTATGTCAGCCATGGTTTAAGACCTCATGGCTTTAACATCACAATAAAGACTGCCCATGAGCTTTTCCACATCGATTCTTGCAGCCCAAATGCATTTACAACAAAAAGAGCACTTCAATTGCTTATAGAAGGTAGACGCTACATGCATACCCATAATTGGGTGCCACATAGACATGCTGAACAGTTTTGGGCAGGTTTTAGCCAATTGGCCATAATGCTAGCATGTAATTTTAGGCTAGGCTTATACCTAGGTCAGCCCAACAAGGGACGCAGTTGGAATATGTGACTTATAGGTGCCTATTGGTGTGGGCTAATGTGAAAGCCTATATTTATCTATAATTTTAAGAAGTGTGCTTTCCTACTTCATTATTAGCACCAAGCCTATGTAAGTGAGTTATTGGTTCATGGAGACATCACTGAGCTTCTTTACAATAGGGAATGGACCAAAGCTTCGGAAAGAGAGCTTGGGACAATGCTTGTAAACTTGCTTTAACCATTGCTTCGTGAGTCCCTCCTTGTAGTTGACGTCTTGTCTAGATTTGTTGGCTTTCCTAGTGTATGCTTCCTGTGGTTTGCCTAGGCGCTCCTTCACGGAGTCAATAATCTCTGAGAATGTTTATATGGCCTTGTTGGCCTCCAATGATGGCAACACCATCCTCATAAGAATTTAGACACTGAATGGTGGCTAAATGTGGCCAGATGGTTGGGAGATGGCTCATGTAGACTTGGCACTCTGCAAGTCTACATAAGGAGACATGGCACTCTGCCAAGTAAGATACATGCTTATATGGGCTATGTGACCGCATTTGTGAACACTGGATAACAAATCAAGGACACACTGTTCACCTCTTGCGGGGGCCCATTTGAGGGGAGTTCAAACAGTCTCAATGGCTATAGGACCTATGCATCTTCGCTATAGGACTTGGTTATAGTCTAATATGGTCCCAATTACATTAATCAACTGGATGGTCATTTTGGACCAAATCATGGGTTAGTCGACGTAGTCGACCTAGGTCCATGTAGAGGCGAGAAAAGGCAATCAAATGCTGCCTCATATGGAATCCTACTAATACTAGATGAATGAGTGTCATTTAGGATAGCCGGCACCAAAGGAAGATAATATTCCCACTTCGATTGCTTGTCATGGCAATCAGATTTGAGAACATCAAAGGCCATCTGATTGTATATTTTGGTCCGACCATCTATCTGTGGATGAAATGCAGTAGTAGACAATTGCAACTAAGTCCCAAAGTTATCAAATAATGCCCTCCAAAATGGGAAGTAAACTTGGGATCTCTGACTAGGTAATTGTCTATGGTAAACCACAAACGGAATACCCAAGTCGAATAAACAAGCAAGTAATATCTTCTATTGTGGCCGTTTGATTGCATGGAACAAGCATGCAAAACTTACTAAACCGATCAACAATGGTCAAACACTGTATTCTTGGTTCCCATAGCTAGTGGAAGAGGGCCTACGAAGTCCATACTAGTATCCTAAAAAGGTTCCTTGGGAACAAGCAAAGACTGTAACAAACCAGCCTACTTTGAGCGTGGAGCCTTCAATTTTTAGCAAATCTAGCATGCCTGGAGATAGACGTCCCTTCTCATCTTTGCCCAATAGAATAATCACTCCAACTTCTCCAAGGTACTGTTGATACCTCAATGACCTTCCAACAAGAGAATCATGGGCATCATGAAGAAGTGTCTGGTTATCGGATAGAACTTAGTGCTTGAAGCTCTTCTAATGGTGATGTGGTAGCCAAGGACTAATGGCTAATGGGTAATGTGTGTGGTGGCCGGAACACCTTAGATTCTTGGTGCCAAACATAGCCGTAGCAAATTTGGGCTCACATGTGACCAGGGGCTTAGAATAATTAGAACGTTTTTTAAAAGCCTTAGTCGGAAGCTTGAAGGGCTGACGGCTGACGTGGAGGCCCAGAACGGCATAGTACAACAAGTCTAGGCTGACGTGAGCAGTGGACACAGTCAATTCAGAAGGGTTCCAACTGTTGAAAGGTGGGAAAAAGGCATCAATTAGAAATCACATCGGTACAATGTGGGCAGTGAGCCGGTCGCTTCTGAGGGGTGATCAAAGATAGTCAAAGGAAGCAAGGCATGGGTGTGTGGAAGATGGGGCAGCTGATGACGAGAATGATAAGAGGGCATGGCAGCATAGCGGAAGGGTCCCGACTGTTGAAAGGCGTCAATTAGAAATCACATGGGTACAACGTAGACAGTGGACATAGTCACTTCTGAGGGGATTGAAGTCGGATCAATATATAAGGATACGAGGGAGCTTACAGAGCTTTTGACTGTTAATGACGAGGAGATGTTGCTGATTTTTTTGAGTAGAGAGTTGAGTAGCTCATAGTGTGGAGGACCAGAGTAGCATGAAACTGCTTCGTGCTATTTTGTTTTGAAGATTCTACTCAAGCTCCTTAAAGAGCGTGATATAGCTTGTGTGATTGAGCCTCCTCTATACTCATTCTCACGAGTTCTTCTTCCAAGTGGTGAAGGTCATTATTGAGTCTCCTCTATACTCATTCTCACGAGTTCTTCTTTCAAGTGGTGAAGGTCATTATTGAAGGCTTTCTTCCTGATTGAGTTTATCAGCCTGTTGACAAAAAACCATGAGTCTGATCCTGAGCATGGTCATTTCATGTTGTGTGTTTGCTATGACGAGTGTGTGTGTGAAATTGCAAGCGATCTCTTTCAACTCGATCATTTGGTTGTAAATTTTTTTTTGGCTGCTAAGTTGTGGTGTGTTGCGTGGTGTTGAGGAGAGTGTGCTCTCCTCATCTGATCATTCCCAATCATTGTACTTGGGTCATTGCGGGCCAATAAAGCCAAGGCTCGTTTTGGGCGTGTGGGGTTTGACAATTGTTGGTTGGTGTTGATGGTGTGTGAATGTGTTTGGGGTGTGTGATGTGTTGGGTTTGAGTCAATGTGCTATGCATGTGTTATCAATGTGGAAGTAAGAGGACAAAGGTAATCTTGCACACAAACTGAATTTACATACAACTCATTTTTTCATCTTGTAACGATTGAAATCTCATATACTGCATGGGTGTGTGGTAGTGACGAAAGTGTTTGTATCATGATCTTATCCCTTGTATTAGAGCCATGGATACAACATATCTCAACAGATGGTTTTATGTCACCAGGAGGTCAAACTTTTTGCAGTTGTTTTCTTTATTTACATTTCTTTATAAATATATATTTTTCTTTTCTTTCTCTTTGGTTGCTGTTGTTTTCCCCCGGGATCTCTTGGAAGGGCTTGGGCCATTGCAATGTCAGAATGGGTCAGCCAGTGGGACTTTGGACCAGTGGTTGGCTAAGCCTGAGAACTGCACTGAAAGATGAATGACAGTGTCCAGGACATGGCCACTGAATGAGGGCATAGGCCGGTTTACACTAGTAAGTGGCCGCCACCGAAATGTGAATGTATCTTGAATTCTAAGCAAATTCTGAAGTGACCATAGTGGTCAAAGATGGTCAGGAGACCAGAAGGAATGTAGATGACATCATCCCTAAAATCTAGGGAACTGCTATTTTTGGCAGTGTCGGAATTGAAAAGTGTTCGCGTCAATTTGTGCAGAATGTCAAGGGGACCAAAAGCTGGCAAAGGACTGTTGTGAGAGTGTGAACCAGTCAGGAGATTTTTAGCTTGGAAGATTGCATGTGGAAAAGGCTTAAAAATGTGCCAAGTGTCAAATTTATGTGCAATTTCCACACTGGGAAGGGGGAAGCGAGGGATTTTGGACTGAATGAGGCTCATTTGCAGCCATTATGGTGGATTGTTGCAGGTTAAGAGCTATTGTGGTGCACTCCCTTGCCCTGCAACTCATGTATTGAGGGTTGAGCTTGCTCCCCACAGCCTCTCTCTCTCTCTCTCTCTCTCTCTCTCTCTCTCTCTCTCTCTCTTGCAGACTATGGTAATGCTCTCATCAGATAAAATCAGGTACAGTTGTGTGAATTTCATGCTTATATGCAGAGGTTAGTTGCCTCCTTGAACAGGAACCGGTGTAGTTAGTTCCTACACCAAAGCAGGGACAGAAGAGGGTAATAACCTCTTCAATACAACGCTGTTTCAGCACTGTTTAGGTGCTGTTTTTGGGCTGTTATGTTGCCCGGTTGATGCCAAAATGCAGTAGGACTTTGCTAAAGTCCTCCAGGACAGTACAAGGGTTAATTTGGGCTGAAAACAGAGCTGAAAACAGGTCTGTGCAGAAAATTACAGCAAGCTGAATTGTGATGTTTTGGACTCCATTGGGTAGTCTGATGCCTATGGAAGTGAGCCTGTCAGTTGGGACTCATTCTGAGATGTTATGGAACAGTTTTAGTGCAGTTATGCTGGCAAATTTCTCCCAGAATTTGTAAAACTCAGCTGGTGCGAGTAGAGTGCTCTGTTGCACTCGTGCTTTGTATTTTCCAACTTTTTAACAATAAAGAAATACCGCAAGGGGCACCGGACTTCGGGGCCAATGTGTTGTTGAGCGAGGGAGCGAGGATTCTGTGATTGTGTGTCTAAGTAAGTCCAGATTATTTGTGAATGAATTACCGCTTTATGTGTCCATAGACCGGTTTTATGGTTCCATTGCCGGGATAGGGTCCTCTTTTCTGCAAGAGCCCGGACACGGATTGGATTGGGTGAACAAGAGACACACATAGAGAGGTACAGCTGATTACATGTGAGAAAGATTACGAGATCTTTCTTTGGATACAGGATTCCTTTGAGGGCTCAGTAGACAGCATGGCAGATAAGGGAAAAGGAAAGCTCCCGGCAGAAGAGAGTTCCTCTTCTACCCGCCGACACCGTAGAGAGATGACAGGTGCCAGGGTGTCAGCATCTGAGCGGACACAGCCATTGTCACAGCCAGCCACGTCAGTAGAAGAATAGGAACAAGAGGATTTATTTCATGCACAGCTCCTGAGCATGGTTGGTACCTTTGAAGAGCTGGTGAAGAATCCCAAGATGAAGAGATATTTGCAGTCAAGGACAGGGGATTCCAAGGCTGAATCATCTCAGCATGTAGTTGAGAGGGCACAGGAACAAGTGCCTAGGATGCCACAGCATGTAGAGCGCTGATCCAGTGCAGCATGTTACACAGGCACAGGATCAGGCAGTTAATGGTCAGGCAGTAATGCACAAATGGTTCTGCCGACCATTCCTCCTTGGGTTGCTGCCCAACCTGGTTATTTTGGTAGTGGGTCTATTTTCCAAGCCATGGCTAGACCGCCCACAGCTTTGCCAGGTTTGATGCCAAGAGGGTCACCAGGACTGATGCCTCCAGAATCTGTGAACCCTCTTTATGCCAACATAGGTGTGCAGCCTGGACTTCAGACACATTTCAGTCCAGTTTTGATGCCTGCAGCACCTGTTAATGTGGCTAAATTTTCTCAGCCTAGTGGACAAAGGGCAGCAAGGACTGGTGCAGAGAAAGTGCAGAAGGATTTACCATTCTTACAGCCGCCAGTCTATGATTACTTGACCCCCAAGAGCAGTAAGCAAAAGGATTACAAAGAAGGTGGTCAAGCAGTGAAGTTTGAGACTTTCAGTGGGATGCAGGACAAATTGAAAGCACTGACTTTCATTCAGCAGTTTGATGCAGCATTCACTGGAGGCAACTTCACAGAGTCTTCTAAGGTGCGGAAGGCTGCTACTTTCTTGAAAGCTAACGCATTGCAGTGGTGGACCTCACTGTTGATGCAAGGACAGGCACCTGCTACATGGGTCCAATTCAAGCAGCAGTTCTCTTTTGCATGGCTGACAAACACCTTTGAAGTGGATGTGATGACAGCATGGCACAAACTGGATGCAGCTAATTGTGCAAATCTGGAAGAGTACAATAAGAAGTTTTGGGATGCACTCTTGCCAGTAACTTCTTACAGGACAGTGCCATTGTCAGAGCAAATAGAGAAGTACTGCTGTGGTTTGCCCAAAGAGATCAGGGATTACTGCATTAAGACCAATGTTTCCAACATGACTCAACTAATTGAGAATGCAAACATGGCTAATGCACTGCTTCAGGGAGGTTCAGGTGGTTTCAAGAGCACAGTGAAGAAGGAACCTCAAGGCAAAGGACAAAAGAGGCCACTGTATGGCAAGTCATTTGAAGAGAGAAAGGCATTGATGCAAGCTGGGAAATGTTTCATCTGTGAACAGAAAGGGCATATGGCTGCAAAATGTCCACAACAGCGAGCAAAAGATGCGGAGGATAAACAAGGGCCACCCAAGAAGAAGACAATGCCGAGTGCAGGATTGATACCTGACATGGTTGGTGACCAGCCATGTGATGATGCGACAGAATTGTGCAGAGCATGGGGTAAAATCAAAGATGCTACAGTGCTGATTTTCTTTGACCCTGGTGCTCGAGCCAACTTTATTTCACCGGCATTGGCAGCCAAGTTGGGAATTTGTGCTGAAGAGATGGGACCAGTTGGACAGGCTGATTTGGCATGCCCTGGGCATTCAGTTCCTGTCACTCCTATACTTGGCAAACTTCGCATGCATATACAGAGTTATGTCGACACAGAGGAGTTTCTTATCATGCCCTTGGAAGGATGTGATGTCCTGTTGGGAATTCCATGGTGTCATAGGAAACATGCAGTGTTGGATGCTTTCAACAGGAAAATCACAATTGTACATAGGGACAAGACTCATGTTCTGGATGTGAAGCTGAAAGGAGAGTCTGTCCCAGTTATTTCTCCTTTTTGAACCTGAATTTTGAATGACCTGTTAACTTGTATCATATGTTTGGCAATGTACAGTTTTGACATTTCTTGTCAATAAATGAATGAATGGACTTTCAGTGCTTTGAAGTTGTATCTGTTACACTTCAATGAAATGATTTACATGTTGTGACACTAATAGTACAAGATATATGCTATCGCCCTGTGTTGCATCCGGAAACATGTATTTGAAAGGCTTGAACCTGCGATGGCACAAATGGTAGTGGGAATTCCTATCATCGCCCCGTGTCATCCATTGGCAGGAGGTACATGCGATGACACTAATCACCTGGGGAATCTTGTGATCGTCCTATGTCATCCGGTTGCATGTGGACTTGTAATCGAGGTCGCTTGCTTCTTTCAAGAGGGGGGTATGTCACCAAGAGATGAAACTTTTTGCAGTTGTTTTCTTTATTTACATTTCTTTATAAATATATATTTTTCTTTTCTTTCTCTTTGGTTACTGTTGTTTTCCCCCGGGATCTCTTGGAAGGGCTTGGGCCATTGCAATGTCAGAATGGGTCAGCCAGTGGGACTTTGGACCAGTGGTTGGCTAAGCCTGAGAACTGCACTGAAAGATGAATGACAGTGTCCAAGACGTGGCCACTGAATGAGGGCATAGGCCGGTTTACACTAGTAAGTGGCCGCCACCGAAATGTGAATGTATCTTGAATTCTAAGCAAATTCTGAAGTGACCATAGTGGTCAAAGATGGTCAGGAGACCAAAAGGAATGCAGATGACATCATCCCTAAAATCTAGGGAACTGCTATTTTTGGCAGTGTCGGAATTGAAAAGTGTTCGCGTCAGTTTGTGCAGAATGTCAAGGGGACCAAAAGCTGGCAAAGGACTGTTGTGAGAGTGTGAACCAGTCAGGAGATTTTTAGCTTGGAAGATTGCATGTGGAAAAGGCTTAAAAATGTGCCAAGTGTCAAATTTATGTGCAATTTCCACACTGGGAAGGGGGAAGCGAGGGATTTTGGACTGAATGAGGCTCATTTGCAGCCATTATGGTGGATTGTTGCAGGTTAAGAGCTATTGTGGTGCACTCCCTTGCCCTGCAACTCATGTATTGAGGGTTGAGCTTGCTCCCCACAGCCTCTCTCTCTCTCTCTCTCTCTCTCTCTCTCTCTCTCTCTCTCTCTTGCAGACTATGGTAATGCTCTCATCAGATAAAATCAGGTACAGTTGTGTGAATTTCATGCTTATATGCAGAGGTTAGTTGCCTCCTTGAACAGGAACCGGTGTAGTTAGTTCCTACACCAAAGCAGGGACGGAAGAGGGTAATAACCTCTTCAATACAACACTGTTTCAGCACTGTTTAGGTGCTGTTTTTGGGCTGTTATGTTGCCCGGTTGATGCCAGCATGCAGTAGGACTTTGCTAAAGTCTTCCAAGACAGTACAAGGGTTAATTTGGGCTGAAAACAGAGCTGAAAACAGGTCTGTGCAGAAAATTACAGCAAGCTGAATTGTGATGTTTTGGACTCCATTGGGTGGTAGTCTGATGCCTATGGAAGTGAGCCTGTCAGTTGGGACTCATTCTGGGATGTTATGGAACAGTTTTAGTGCAGTTATGCTGGCAAATTTCTCCCAGAATTTGTAAAACTCAGCTGGTGCAAGTAGAGTGCTCTGTTGCACTCGTGCTTTGTATTTTCCAACTTTTTAACAATAAAGAAATACCGCAAGGGGCGCCGGACTTCGGGGCCAATGTGTTGTTGAGCGAGGGAGCGAGGATTCTGTGATTGTGTGTCTGAGTAAGTCCAGGTTATTTGTGAATGAATTACCGCTTTATGTGTCCATAGACCCGTTTTATTTTCCACTAGATATTTTATGTTCCTTGCGCACGGATTATGAATGGTTCATCTTACTCCAACTACCAACAGGGTTGTGTGATGTGCAAATTTCCTGGGATCTACCAGAATGGGTAATTGATGGAGAGATAGTGCGAGAAGAAGACATGGACTGTAATTGACTCTATGTGAATATCAATTTTCCTTTTTGTTAAACATAACCATGTATCAAGTCTGTTGACACATCCCTTGCCACATATCAGTAGTGTTTTTTTCCTTGTGATGGTTATGTTTAGGTATTGGGTTTTTTCTGGAAACTCATATGTGAGGCAATGGGATTGTTTTCCATTGAAGTGTGTTAGTGGCTTTGCTTGTTAGTTGGGTGTGTGTTAACCCAATATCTAGCAAG